>NC_053451.1:113647486-114317392 GCF_015227805.2 Hirundo rustica | reverse complement strand
ATCCATGCAGCTGCCAACATCTTGTCGGACTCCGAGAAAATTGTAAGATAAGAAACAATAAACGAAGTATGCAACATTGAAAAATCTAAACCTGAAGACTCCATCTCTTCCTTTGGCTTAGCTCAGAGCTGTGCAGGGGAGCAAAGGACCCTGAAACCACCTGAAAAATGGGGAAAGCCCCTGACACAGGGGGGATGCAGTGAGGGGAGCTGGGCAGAGAAGACACACCAAACCAGAGGGGAGAGCTGGGTGTAGGACCCTGATGGCTCCCACATCCCTCAGCAGGCACTGCAGCCTCCTTTCCACACCCAGCCACTGAAGAGAGCAGCTCCTGCCGTGCCTTGTCTCCTCAAAAAGGGGTGCAGCACGAACCCTGGGCACAGACAGCATCCCCCAGCCTCTGGGGGACAATCCAGGTGCCAGGGCAGGGTGGCACAGGGCAGGCAAGGAGTGAGACAGGGCATTGCCTCTGTGGTGCCAGAAAAGCCACGTGTGAGGAGGCCACAGGGCAGGAAGTGTCCTGGGAACCTCCTGAGAGCCACAGCAGCTGAGATGAATTCATTCCTGGACTCACTTTTGCTGCCTCCACAACGCTGCTGGATTTCCCAGCAGGCACGACAGAAAGCTGACAGGGAGAAAAGAACCTCTTGCTTTTTTGATTTTAGGCAACTGGTTTGCAGTGCCTTCCTGGATATACCCGCTGCTTATTTACAGGAAATCAGGAAAGGAAAATGCAGCAGCAGCTTTTCCGTGCCGGCGACTTGGACACATCCAAACGGAGCTGCTGCACCTGACTGAGTGCTGTGGGTGTGTTCAGGGGGCTCTGCAGCTGCAAAGGTGAAACACTATTTATTTTTAAAATTTTTATTTATTTTATCTTTATTATTTTTCTTTATATATATATTTATTATTATTATTATTATTTATTTTTTTAATTGTAGATTGTACCTGTGCTGAAGCGAAACGAGGAGTGGCTGAAACTTCCTCCGGGCAGCATCATGGAGAGAAGGGACAGAGCTTGATTTGATATGACTACTTTTGACCAAAAAAAAAAAAATTGAAATCTTATTTAGGTGGCTTTACACTGAGCAGAGGGATCACTGGGGTCTTTTGTTCTAATTTGCCATTTGAGGGTTTCGTTTGGTCGCTTTGGGGTTTTGGAGAGCTTTTTTTGACTTTTAATGAAGGCGGTGGCAAGAGAGGGGAAAAGGCTTAAAATTCAGTTTTACAATGCAATGATTAAAGTCCCTGTATTAAGACAAGCAGGTAAAAGCTGCTCTTTTCCCAAAAGAAACTCACACAGATTTCAGGGAAGCTGAGAAGCACCATTTGATTTGTATTGCTCTTACTAGAAGTTGCCTGACACAGAACAGTTCTGCCTTGTTTACTAAAAGAATTTCCCAGTAAAATATTCCAGAAGCGCAGTACACGCAAATCTTAGTGACTAATTACTACAGTCATGATTACCTTGGAAATAAGAAGCTTTCACTTTCAAATTGCTGATTTATTTTCTGGATACTGTTGACTTAAGAGGCAATAATGAGTTATTACTTCAGGTAAAACTAAATGCACATAGATAATAATAATAATATGAAATCTTCCACATGCCAGGAAACAGGAAAAAAAATCAGAGCAATGTTTATAATTTGATATAGCTGGTGTGTCACAGTCTGCCTTTCTTGAACTTTAAAATATTACAAAGCAAAGGAAGCACTGCTATGTGAAATACTGCAGTGATAAAGGGGAGATGTCAGTGGAGGCATCCAAGGCACCCAGCACTGCAAAAAACTAACCAGAATTTATATGGGATGTTGACATCTTGACAACATGCTGATGAGAAAATGCAGTAACACAGCCCTTATTTAAAAGCAGAAAACGCTGGTGGGTTGCAGCACAGCTGTAAAGGCAGTGAATCAAGTTGCAAGCCTGAAAACCTGCACAGATGGAATGCCAAAAATGGATGCTTTCATTGTGTTTTCACGTTGAATATTGTGTTTTATAACTGCCTCCCTCCAGTAATCAACTTCAGAAAGGATTAACAGCACAGCTACTTGTTTATACCATATTTTCTTTAACACGAGGCATGGAAAACTCCAAACTGTGCTGCTCCCTGGACATTTCACAGGACTGAGGTTGTCTCTTTCTCCCAGGGAAGTTGAGGAAGGGAGGGTCACATGCAGTATGCAGTATAATTCCTTTCCCATGTACAAATGAAGCGTAAGCCAAAGGGTGATACAACACATGGTGAGGATCTCCTTATTTTCTGTTAGAAGTTTGGGTCCATGAATAGTTAGGGTTTTCTTTTCTTTGGTGGGAGGTTTCTTACACACGTATTTTTTTATATCCATATATATCCATATGGATATATATATATGTGTGTGTATAGAAAATATATATGTAAGAAAAAATATATTTGCAAGAAAAAATGTTTTTTACATATATCCATATATATTTTAATACATATTTATTTAAATATGTGCACATATATGTATATATTTCTATCTGTATATGTGTATATACATACATACACACATATATATACGATTAGGTCTGACAGTTCAAAATCAGAATTTCCATGCCAGATAAAGCTATTAAATTCCAGTTATCCCTATGGGCAACATGCAGAAATATTACATCCTGCCTGCAGGTGTAAATCTGATGAATCTCAGACAGGTGAGTAACTGTACAAAGCTTTTCCATGGACAGCTGGAACCTTGCTGTTGACAGAAGCAGGGGAGGCTCCATGGCTGAGTTCAATTTGCTTCTACCTCTATTTGCTTCGTGCTGATTCTCTGGAGCTAATACCTCCACCCAGCTATAAATAGCTGTTTGAATTCAATGTTGAATTAAGCAACCAACAGCACCCAACTCCCATTTCCAATGGGCACTGACTAATACATTTCCCAAAAGCTGTTCCAGCTGTTCCAGCTGTAAGTGCTGGTTAGGAAATGAGGGGCAGCCACTCCTCTGGATGTTCAGGTCATGCCCATGGGCACATCTATCTTGGCAAACACATCCATTAATAGAAAAACACATCTATTAATAGAAAAGAAGGGAAAACTAGAATATAGAAAGAAGTATCGGCATGCAGCAGTGGGGGATAACCTGTGCAAACACATTTAAAATCAACATTTAATTCTCTTTCCAGCCTCTGCATCCACGACTACTGACAGATCACATTGTGCTTTCCCTCACCCCAGTCCAAGTCACGCTGGTCTGCTTTCACACCACTCACTGATGGCAGCAGGTACAAGCAGTAAGAGTTAAACCCACAGGGTGTTTCCCCCCTCAGATCAAAACACTCCACATAAAATAGTTCAGCAAAGAAAGATGAAGCAGATTTTGGAGTGCACTGAAATTGGCAGCAACTTTTTATTAGCCTGGAGATAAAGCAACTACATTGTGTTAGGTTTTTCTTTTTAAAGAAAGGAACATCCTTGTTTACAGACATTTTTGTTTATAGAACAAGCTTGTTTTCAAAGTTTTCTTAAAAATGTAAGGAGTGTTCCAAAGCATAGTTCTGGGCTGCATTTGATTAGGGTTCCTTCCTGCTATGACAGATAAAAGGTCACTCTGCTCAACTATGTGCTGCTGAGGGGGGTTCTTGTGAAATCCCCAAGGAAGGATATGTTTTGGTTTGAAATACTGAGGAAAAGAAACACCTTTCCCCCCACCTACATTTTTAAAAGCTCCTTGGATTGTCAGAGCTCTGGAGAGAAGCAGGGGAGTTGCACAATGGCCACAAAAAGCTTCAGTGCAGAGTGGGGTGAACTTATGTGGCCCACAAATATTCTTGGAATGGTTTGAGGGTTTCCAGTCCTGCTATAAAACTACACCCTCAGTGACCCACCCCCTTCTGCCAGACAGACAGGCCTTGGTTCAAGTTCAGAAAATAAACACAAGCAAGTGACAGAAGGTTTAACCACTAGAAATAAATAGTTCAAATACCAGGGAGAGGAGTGTTGTCTCCCTCTCTGCAGCAGCGGTATCCGCTCCTTTTAAATGATTTGTGTGCGTTTTGCAGTCAGACAAGGCAGATTGGAAAACATCTGAAGGAAGGGTTTAGACCTTGCAGCAAAAGCTTTTCTCTGATCACTTTGCACAGAGCCCTTCAAAGCAATGCACAGGCACACGTGGTCTCAGGACCAGAGCTCAGGAACCGCTGCGTGCAGAAAAGGAAACATGAAACAGGATAGGAAAGGAGAACTCGCAGGAAGAAGAACAAAAAGGCCTGAGCCATCTGCCAGATAGCACATCTCACGTCACTCCCACACACTGCAATCTGTCATGAGTTCAAGTGTTGGAGGAAAATGTGGGTTTCTTCCAGGAGAGCAGCAGGGTGAGGATCACAGGAGTGCCTCCAGCCAGTGGAGATCACTGTCAAGGTCTATCCTGTGCTGAGGAAAAATATCCCTCAGGAATAAGAACTGCCACGGCAGTCTCTGATCTTTTAGGAGTTTAACAATATTGACACACAGGATCTGCAACCAACCACTGAAGGCATTTACCTGTGTCCTCCTCAGATTTTCCTCAAGTGAGAAAATGGATTGGAAGTGACCCAATACAGGCTCCTGCTGCAGATTCAGATTTGTTGAAAAATGTTGGAGTTTGCATGGTGTCTGCAAGCTTCATCATGGGATCATTTCTTGTTCACAGCTAGATCACAAAAGATCTACACAGAACCTTTTCCTCCTGTCCTGTCTGGTTCACAGTGTGAATACAAGCCTGTTTCTGGTGGTATTTTACAGAATCTGCACACCAGTAAACTCTACTCCCAAATAAAAGCTACAATCTGAGGCTGAGCTCCCTTAAGTGCTTCCCCAACTGCTTTCCCTAGAGCCTCTCTTCAATTAAATGAACACAAGAACGACGAAGTTTTAAAAGCCACCACTCCTACCCAATATCAAAGCACTTCAGCTTCTCACCCTTTCCTGAGAACCCAGAAAAATACTCATCACCAGTGCTGCACCGCTGTTCTGGATGTTCCAGGTACAGTCCAGGAGGTTTTCACCCTACATCTTCCTTCAGAAGACTGAAATTACAGGGTTTTTCATCCCAGCTTGCCATCAGCATGGGATTTAGATAAGAAATCTGCCTACCTGTTGCTGAGCTCAGTTACTGACATTCAGCAGCTTCCATGGGAGAAAGGGAGGGGAGAAGCTGTCAGCAAACCAAGCAGCTGGGCCACACACCTGCAATTGACTGCAAAAATTCCACGTGTCCAGACACTCCAGAGAGAACCACTCACAGTGCACAGGTTAATTCTGAGTACTTTTAATGGACTGTACAGATTTCCACACCTGGTTTTGTGCAGGACATTATATTCCACGTGAACATGACACCATCTGGCAGCTGAACACATCTTCTGCCCCGTGATGAAGCAACAAGTGGCCCCGAAAGGTTCTTACTGATAACTTCTCAAGAAGATGTATCTCTTGGCTAATTAAAGTAGGGAAAAGTTCTCGATGAAAAAAGCAGAATGCACTCCAAATTTTGCTCCCAGGCCTCTGGAATGATTTTCACAGACACCAGCAGGATCATATTGCAATGGAAGGAGCTTCCAATAACACAACGTTGACTGACACGTTTTGCTTCGACTTTGCAGCATACAAAATTAACTTTTGCACTTCTTCTATAGAGATATTCCACAAGTCAGAAGGATCAGAAGCTAGGCAAAATCCCAACCATATGCACCAAAGTTAAAGGATAAAAACAGAGAAGGCAAAGTCTCAGCTAAAACCTCTCATACCCAGCAAGAATTTCTTTTACACTCCCTTTCCCATACCCAGGCACACCAAGTTAGTTCCATTAACTAACAGACTTTTAAAAAGTTTTAAAAAAACCCCCAAAACCAAGCCAAACCAAAAGTAGTAAAAACAAAGTTGCATCCACTTTAATCAGCTGTTTTCACCTGAAAAAGAAAAAGAAAGCCTGACCACAGTAGGCAAAGAGAAAATCCTGTCTCAAGGAAAAGACCATCTTCAATATCCATGTAACATGCATAAGATTCCCAGGACCAAGCCACAAACACCGTATTTTGCTAGAAAGTTTAGGTATGTTGTAAATGCATCATCTGCTGCAAACAGGATATTGTCACATCAGCCTGCTGGAAACACAAATAAAATTTTAAACCAGTCCTTTTGCATAATTCACTTTTCATATAAAAACAGTTCACAGTTGGATCACTTCCTTTCCTCAAGGCAAAGGTCACAAGCTCACAGCAGTCACAGTGAGGGCTCTTCAGTCTTCATCTTTTTTTTTGCCTGTCCACTGGAACCATGCTGCAGATCCTGCCTTTTCTTCTTCTGCTGCTGCCTTTCCTCCTTCCTCTGCAGGTACTCGTCCATGTTATCAAAGGAGGCCTTGTAGAGGTGGCTGTAGTAGCTCCCCGCACCAACAAAACCTGTAGTTGGGCAAAATAAGAACACAGGTGTTAATTCCCTCTGCGGTCTCATCGATTGCTCCCTGCACTGTAATTTTAGAGAGTGGCATTCCAATTCGTTCACTGTGGTCCTATCCACTGTAGCAGCCTTCCAACACCTCAAGGGGCTTCAGGAGAGCTGGAGGATTTTTCACAAAGGCATGTAGTGACAGGACATGGGGGAATGGCCTCAAGGTGAAGGTGGGCAGATTTAGATTAAATATTGCGAAGAAATTCTTGCCTGTGAGGGTGGTGAGGCCCTGGCACAGGTTGCCTAGAGAAGCTGTGGCTGCCCCTGGATCCCTGGAAGTGTCCAAGGACAGGGCTTGGAGCAAGCTGGAATAGTGGAAGGTGTCCCTGCCCATGGTAGCGGGGTGGAATGAGATCATCTTTAATGTCCCTTCCAACCCAAACCACTCTGTGATTAAATATCAACATTTACACTGTGTAAGCCTGATTTGTGTTGGCAAGCACCTGCTCAGCATTCACCAGCCAGGCACAGCCTCCACTTTTAGGCTAAAAAATTCATACAGAGCCAAGCACCACCCAGTGAAGCAAAGAGAGGACACAGCTCTCCTCACACACTGGACACCTGCAAATTTCAGGGTTTCTGTTTTTGAAGCACTGCAGTTGTTCCCTGAGACCCAAGCACTACAAAGGGAGTTGCCACCTTACGATGCTTAGCTGGATTTTCTCCTAGGGTATTAACTTAAAAGAAGGATAAAGGAGTAAACTTCAAACAGTTGTGTTCTATAGCACATAGAATTGTTCCAATAGCTTTGTTACACCTTCTGTGAATTCAGGGTAATACTCTGTGGTGGTGCAGAACTGTTTTATTAGATTTTTGTAAGAAGTTTATGTTATGGTTCGTTTCACTGTATCCCCAATTCTGTATCCCTTTTGTGTTGTCTGTATAATAAGGTGTTTTGTGTCAATCATCCCATACCTCACATGGCATGTAACATCCCTTCTGCCCCAACCCCCCTCTCTGGGGCAGCTTGCCTATCACTCCCGGGGTCCCTCCCGGATTGTGAAATCTCCGTGAGAGAGCTTCAGGTGATAGGTAGCCTGGGGGAAATTCCTTTGGCTCTGGATTTTAGTGGTCTGAAGCTTGGGGGTGGGCACACCTTGTTACCCCCTGAAATCCCTGATTTGTGGTCTTTTTTGTATCCTCCCTGGGACCCTCCCCCGCTTATAGGGGGTGGGAGGGAGGAGCAAACTCTCTCAGCCGCCAGGTTCTCAGCCTGGAAGCTCTCAGCCGCTGGGTTCTCAGCCGCTCGCCTCGGAGCTTGGAGATCTCTGCTAATAAACATCCTTTAACCTGCTAAGCTGAGAGCCAGCCTTTTCTCTTCTGCTGCTGTTGACTGTCACCTTTGGGTCCAGCTGCCAAGCCGAGAAGCCAAAACGAACTGGAAACTTTGTGTCTGTGTTGACCCGAGCTAGCTGGGGGTTAGCTCCCACCCGGAGCGGGACACAACCGGACATAATACTCCTCCCTGCATCCCCAAGACTGTAGGTTTAGATGAGTTTAGCAGGGAATGAACTGCTGTCCAAAAATCCCTAATCAGATTGTTTCTGTAGAGAACACAGAATGAGACCAGCTGGCTCGGTCCATATTTCTGAAAGATTGTTGGAATGGCACTTGACAAAGCCAGTCATCTCCAGTTCTCACCTCTTCCCACTCACCAAAATTCACAATCTTTAAAGGACAGATGAAGAGAAATCCAGTACTTGCTAAGGTTTGGTCCTGAAGCTAAGTGTGCTACTCCACAGGAGCCCACAAACAGCATCCCTGTTTCTTGGTAGGCAAACAAAGCAAATTTTCCTCTGTGGTACTCAGCAAAGGACAAGCTTTCACTTTCAGGGATGCTGCACTTTATTGGCCTTTGGCCCTGGGAGAAATTGCATGCTGCCAGTTTGAACAACCATGCTGCTCTCCACTTGATCAGTCTGCCCTAAATCCCGTTCTGGGATCAGTTACAGCACGATGTCAAACTGTTCAATGTGTACAAGGGGCGATGGCTTCAAACTGAGAGTGAGTTTAGATACAGTATCAGGAAGAAATCTCCCCTGGGAGGGGTGGTGAGGCACTTTGAACAGGCTGCCCAGAGAAGCTGTGGATGCCCCAGGATCCCTGGAAGTGTCCAAGGCCAGGCTGGATGAGGCCCTGACCAGCCTGAGGTAGTGGAAGGTGTCCCTGCCCACAGCAGGGGCTTGGAATTGGAGTGTCTTTAAGGTTCCTTTCAACCCAAACCATCCCAGGATTCTGTGATACCTCCAGATTTACCATTGCATCTTAAATCCTACAGAAAGCTCAGACACTGAGAAAAGTTTGTAACAGGACAATATGCAGGGATTGGGACTGGATTCAAACAATGTAACGATCACTTGTTACAGAAGATGTAACTACCTTTGAAACACTAATTATGCACTGGAGTCAGTGCTCATCAAGTGAGCCTCCCCTTACTAATTAATGATAATGAACCTTGTTATGTGAGCCGTGCTCCTTTCCCAGCTGCAGACCAGCCGGTGACTGAGTTTCACACTTGTTTGTTCCACGGGCTAATTATGCCCAGAACCTCTCCCCCTGCCTGCTCTCTTTCCTTCTTGGTGCTCATTTTCATTCACACCTCATCCTCCTAATCATCTGCCTGGCTCTAACTATCAAGTCTGCAACATCTCCGTGCAAACATCTCCCTTACAAAGGAGCTCCTGACTCGCAAAGACTGCACCACCTTAATTACAATTTAATGACCAACCTAATGACAGTTACATGCTAACCATCCAGTAGCAGATATTAAGGAGATTTCACAACAGAATGAGCATTTCTGCAGCTCTTCCATCTTTATAAATGGCCACCATGAACCATAAGACTGGTGGGAACTGTAACGTGTTTCTTTAAGATTCCAGTCTCCCAGCAAAGTACAGGATAGAAATTCCTGTGAATGAAGTTTCAATACATACTTGAGGTTTTAGCACATGCCACAGCACTTTCTCTACCCTGCAGCTATAATTTTAGCTTTTTTTTTTTTTTTTTTTAATAATACAAAAAATCCTGGAAACACAGCGTGCTTCTGAATGAGGAAACCAGGCATTATTTTTCTGACAGAGACTGCGAGCGGGGCAGGAAGCAAGAAGAAAATGAGCCAGCCCTGACACTGAGCAATGTCATCTGTTGTCCCATGCAGGGTCACAGCTTCCAGTCACAGCAGGCTCCACATTATCTGCCCTGCCAAGGTGGACCCAACAGCCCGTCTTTACAGCAGAGCTGCTGCTCCATCCTGACTGTCTCCACTGTGGTAAAAGCCTCACACCCAGGCAGGAGACAAGAAAACAAACACCAGTGTTTGATAGCACAGCAGTAAGACAGACTCCAGCAGCCCTGCCAGAGGTTGTTTGGATGCATCCCTGTGATAAGGTGTCCATGGAAAAGTTGTAAGGCTGCAATTCAGCTTTAAATACCTACATGGTTCTGTGATAACAGTGACCTGAACACACCTCATTATCTGCACTGACTTCCACAGCAGACAGTGATGAAACTCAGAGGAGACTGAGTGACTTCAGCAGCCAGCTGAACTGACCCGAACTCCAATCTTGTTCTAAACCTTATGCTTCAGCTGTAAAAACTGCATTCCCTAAACCCTTAGGCCTAATTTCTCACCTTCAAACACTGCCCAGTTGTCCTGAATGTATTTTGACATCTTCTGTAATCCTTTGTCATCAGTTACAGGCTGGGAAAAGAAGGAAAGTTGCATGTTATTTTGGGATTAATAGAAAATTTAGTTTCATGGCATGCTGAAAAATGCAACAGCTCTCAGAAGAGTGCAGTGAAACAGAGCAAGTGTAAAACCTCCAAGGTCTCTTCCAGGCTGTTTTTCTAGAACTGTTATTGAAACCTGGCCTGAGATCTCAAGTTTTGCTAGGAAAGCTTCACCATTTGAACAAAGAAATTGATTCCCACTTACTAATCTATGAGGAAAAGAAATATCCCAGGAAACACGTTAGGGTCAAAGAACACACTCTGAAGTTTCATTTAAAACCACTTCACAACCAGACCATAATTAGCTGGGGATAACAAATGAGTTTTGAGTTGTTTAATAGGCAATAAAAGGGAACATGATAGCGCATAGCCCAAATTTGATTCCCTGTTCTCACTGAAAAGAAAGTAATTCCCTTACTGCTCCCAGAATGCCTTGCCCTGCAAAGGATGCCAGAGGCAGGCACAAGGAAAGCTGTGTGGAAGGCATTCCTGAGCAAACCCAAAGGGCTTTTCTTGGTTTGTGGGTTTGTTTTTTTTTTTAAATCATCAAGTGTAGCCCACAGAAAGCTCAGGCAATGGTTCAAAGTCCTGAGTGCTGACAAACACCCTGATCCTGCTGTGCCAGATGGCAGCTTTAGCTGAGAACAGACACACTGGTGTTCATAACAAGATCTTAACACCTTTGCATCATGCAAGGGTGAGAAGAATGAGATGTGTATCTGTGGCTTTTACTCCATCTCAAGACAGGAAGAAAGGTGCCTTTTTAGCTTTCATGGAACAGCAAACTCCACTTCTGTTGTGGCCTCAAGACATCACCAAACACCCGGGATTTTCAGCATTAAAAATACCTTCCACTGTCCGTCACACGCTCTGTACAAAAGAAGAGGAGCTTCCTTGTCTTCCTGCAAAATCCACAGGTCTCCTGGTTCCTCAAATGCAATGTCCCAGCCTTTGTGTTGCAGAGAGATTTGCTGTTTGTAAACCAGCTGCTGGGCAGTGACATCGAGCTGAAAGATGTAGACTGTGGGAATACTTTTAAGAGGAGAAACTTAATTACCATTATTACCAAATCCACCTACAGCCATCACTTGTACAGCACACCACAGACACCCACTCTAACTCCAAACAGAGCCAAAGCCAAGTGGTTAGGATGAGCACTTCAAATGCTGTTTGCTTACATGAGCTGAGTCAGAAGCTGTAAATACCCAAAGTGTCAAACAGCTTTTCAAGTGTTATGTGAAAGAAAAAGCAGCCAGTGCTGCCTCCTCTTTAAAAGAAAGGGTAGTAAAGGGAATTTCATAAGGATCACTAAGAACTTTTATGAGGAGTGCTGCATGGTGACACACTGGCCTACAGGGTTGCACTTGAAGGAATATACAGCTGAGCACCAGCCAAAATAAAACATCCCCCAGCTCTTGCACATCCCAGCCTCGTGTTTCCTCCACTGAGGGAAAGGAATCACAAACTCTACAAAGATTAACTAAGGCAAGTAAGCCTTGCACTCCCCTCTGCACTCAGAGCAAGTACAGGACACAGAGGCTCCCAGGGAGGCCACAGGCATTCCTGGGCATCTGGAGAGCCACAGAACCAAGAACTCCAGGCTCAGGGAAAGCCAGGACAGCCAGCAGGGAAATCATGCCTTTGCATGCTTTGATGATTATAGGCATTATTCCATCTATTCTTACCCGTCACACAGAATGGCAACATAACCACCTTGACAGCAGTAGGTTATTCTGGACACGGTGTATTTCTATTAGGAATTTAAAAAAAAAAAAAAATCCTTCTAAGTTAAGACCATTTATGGGCAGAAAATTCATATTCCATTTCACGATGAGCCTTTAAAATTCAGCAGATGTCTTAATTTACAGCAAGTTAAGCAACTTAATTACCTTCTAACTGCAGTCAAGGTTATTTTTGTACCAGTGTTTGCTGTTTTACGAAGTTTTCCACGCTTCTCCCTTCCACACTGTCCAGAGATCAAATGTAAAGGTCTGAGCGAACTACTCTTGGCAGAAAAACCAACAGATGAAGGAAAATACACCACCTTCAAACACTCTCTCCTGCAATGCTAATGGCAAAAACATTGACATTAAGCCTGCTCAGGCAGAATATCACTCCAGCAGCTGAGATATTACAAACACAAGCTATTAGCTGCTGCTCTGTTTGTTAAAAAACGAAGATAGTGATGCATGGCTAATATCCCTAATATCCCTGCTGTGCTGCCTCTGTCTCAACCTGAGTGTGGGTGAAGCCGTCCTGCTCTACAGAAAATGTGTTCTGAACAACAAGGAAGGCCTGCCTGAGGCCGTTTTCCTCATTAAAAAAACCAAAAAAACAGCAAAAAACCCCACATCACACTCCTAATCTACAAGTTACATGGTTTTATCTGGGAGAGAAGCAGCACCTTTGCTGCACAAACCATTTTACTTGAAATATAAAACAACTGATTTGAGGCTCCTGGAGCGGGAAGAACTTGGGAGGAGCAGAGAAACTGCAAAATGATGTCCTGGGGCGCTTTTTCAAAAGTATCTATTATATAATGTGGATGGCAAAACTGCAACAGCAAAAGGCTGGTTCTCAAGTGTATTTTATAAGCAGTGACAACCCCAACACTGCTGATGACTAAAACCTCCCAAGGAGAGAAGCAGAGAGTTATTTCCTTTAGGGCAGGAAAAATGCATCTTTTTGACACTCTGCTGGCAGAATTCTGATGTATCCTAAAGTATTCTCTTTTTTTTAACCTCCACCTCTTTCCCTAACACAACACTGGTGACTGGACAGAACCTCTGGTTCACTAAATTAAGGTCAATTTGGGAGTTACCACAGGATTTTACCCTTGCAGCTACCAGCTGATGTATAGGCATTGTCAGGGCGCTTGTTTCGCAGTTTTGCAATCCATGTAGGAAAGCAAAACAAGCTGTACAGCTTCCAAAACTTCAAGTCAGCAAGTTTAACACCAGAAGCTAACTATTTTGTCAACACCACATGATGCAACCACTAAGAGATACACCAACTGTGGGAAAGAAAATTAATTCATGGTATAACAGAGCTGAAAACAAGTTTGGTTTTTTTTCTCCAGCACATGAGAAAAATTGTGTGATATGATTTCATAGGGGGAAGCAAGAACAGCATGCACACACTCCTCACTTATCTCAACCACCTGTGTGGAGAGAAGAGGAGCACTTAATAAAAAACATTATCAGAAGGAGTGATCTGGTTCAGAGCTCCTGGGAACAGATGGGACTGATCTCCTGCCACTCTGCTGAAATACGAAGTTATTAGTCCACATTTAGCACTGGGACTCAGGACCCCTGTTTCACGCAGATATAAAAGATGGTTCCAGGTACCAGGCAGGATGAGTGGGCTGAACCAGAAAGGTTCTCTGTAGCTAACATGGCTAAATGCTGTTTCTGCAGGATGGAGCCACTTACACCACAGCTTTGGAGTAGAACTGACAGCTCCTATTTACTGTGAGCCATGAGTGGGCTCTTCAGACACTTAAAGCAACAAGCCAAGATATATATATATACGTATTTAAAAGCTGTGCTATTTATTCCTAATAACAAAGCTCTGCCTCTCTGCCTGTTGCCTGACAAACATGCAGGGAAGTGCCCACCTACACAGCCAAGTGCTTTGTTAGAAAGACAAAGGGTTCTGTGAACTTGAATTGGGCAGCAGTTCTCTCCCAACCCTACTGGAGGAGGGAGGAGGAGGCTGTTTTGATTTAAATCAAGTTTTATTCACAGCTGGAAAGAGACAGGAAAATGCATCTTCTTTCCAAGTTCTTTCCATGTGTGGGTAAGTTAAAAAATCAGCAAAATGAATGCAAGACCCACAGCAGTATCGTGGTCAAGGACAAGGCTATGAAATCGGTTAAGGAAGGGCTACAAGAACATTCTGTGACAAACAGATGTTCACTTGATACTCTCTGAACTCAAGTCAGTGTTTATAAGACACTGTTATCAGCCTGCCAACACCTTAAAATTAACTTTTGATGTCATCTGTGAGAAGAAGTGACCCTATAAAAAATTAATGTACTGGTGCATTGGGGCAGAGTTGAGCAATTCATGTTCTGAACTTTAAACAAGCTTCTGCTGTCAAGAGGATCAGATGAGGTGAAGGCTCTGAAGCAGGAAAATATTTATATAGCACTATGGAATTAAGAGAATTACTCCCATTCTAGTGGGAAAATGAACTGAGGATCTGTAAGCCATCAGCTGAAACCAATGCTACACTGCTCCAAACACTCCTACATTCCCCAAACAGACACATATTCATCACCTGCCAAGCAAAATAAGCCCACATTTTTGTGCTCACATGACCCACCGTTACTGATGATTCCATCCTCATTGAGCTTCAAGCTGTGTTTAAAGCTCCAGTGCATTCACACTGGCTATCAATGATAAAAAGGAAATGTAACAATACAGGAAAAAAAAAAGGAAAAAGCATTTATGTCCCCATGTGATCCCTGGCTGCAGAGTCCTTTGCAGACACTGTGCTTGATACAAGCTGCAAAGTGCTGACTCAAGAGACTGTGTCCTTAAATTCAGACCACAAATGTCACTCTAGGCTGTGGAGGTGATCTGTGACATCCCTGGATGCACAGCATGACTAAACACTGTCACCAGCTGTCACCTCTGGCATTGCTAGCACTGTGATGCCAGCAGAACACCTGTGAGAGTGAGCAGTATCCAGGATTTCACAGACTCAAGCCACCATGTGGCTTCCAACACCACCACACGTGGCAGTGGATGGAAAAACTGCAAAGCGCTGCAGGAATAAGGTTTATTACTTAATTGCTGTGTTCTATTTATTAACTCATAGTTTGTGGGCTTCCCTTGTCTTTGCTTGCTCACACTGAGGAAAAGAAGCTAAATGGAGACTCCTCAAGCAAAGGGCACCTCCAATTTCTCCTGAGGCTACATCAGCATGAAGAACATCTCATGGGAGGGATTTCATTAGGAGACAAGTATTACTAAATTACATTTTAAAACATTCTGAGAGAGTTGGAGAGGTTTTCTTCGATCACTTCCTACCTGCAGCAACAATTTTTTTAACATTTCTTAGTTTATCTAGTGCTACATTCAAGGTTTATTATATAGTTTATTTTTTTTATTAACTTGTTTGTAATCAGTGGAATTAGGGTTCAGTGTGAGATCAAGCACTGCTAATTTACACACAAGCCATCTTAACAATGCCAAGACAGTCTAAGCAACAAATAGCACTTTTAATATTAATTCCAGAATTCCCCACTTCAGTTAGTTGCTTACTTGTTCTCAGTGATCCTATAAATCTAGAAGGCACACTTTTTTAAAATGAACCATTATTCCCTCTAAAACAAAAATGCTCAAATCCTGCTGCACCCAGAGTATCAGTGGATGCCAGTTAGATGGGCTTGTCACCCAATCTTGTACCTTTTTCACTTGTCAAAACCCCCCAAGAACAGCTTTTTCAAAGATTTCAAGAACTGGCATCAAGCTGAAATGAGGCAGAGACCTTGTGAATGTGTTGTGAAGGGTGAGTGGCTCAGGTGTGTTTTCCAGAAGACTCTCAAGTCCAAGGAGCAGGTTAAGTTATTCATATGCAAATCACCCTGAACTCCAGCTAACAGGAACTCTAAGCCACACCCAAGATTTCCAGTATCTAAATGGGAAAGCTGTGATGAAAGTGGCTCCCCAGCTGCAGGGAGGTGAAGCACAACACACTTCCACTGCCAAAACCACAATGCAAAGGAGGGAAAGGCAGAAGTTCTCAATTCAGTTTCTGCCTGGATCTGGATTCCACAGTGGATTTGCCTCAAGAGCCATGAGTGGCTTCCCAGTCACCTGACAAGTGGGAGGCAGCAGTGGTCTGCAGGGAATGGAGTGTTTTCAGAGATTCACATGAGAAACCACACACAGCAGCATGGCTGATGAGGTGAACCCAAATAACCCAGCAGATGAGTAGCTGGGTTAATTCCATGCACGCAGCAGGGACAAGGACAGTGCTATTCCACTGCTAATTGGTCTTATGCCACATTAAATGACAAGAAAAAAAACAAAACTAGATTTCAAGCACTACCAGAAGGACTGCTCACATCAGGTGAACATCTCAAATGACAGCAGCACCCCACACTTGTGTGTGTGACGTACAGGCTGGAAGCTCAGGAGAGCTCCTGGGATGTTCAGTTTTTGTGTAGGACTCACACATTTAAATTTTGGGCACTGTCCAGCTGCAAGAGAACCTAAATAACAGGCCCAGCGTTTTGACTCCACAGGGCACTACTGCAGGTCACTGGTTAAAAATATTACAAAGCTTCTTTTTGCTCAGGAAAATTGCAACTCTAACACTTGAAATTCTGAGCATTTTTAAAAAATGGGTGAACGTTTAGATCTTCCCAGGATGTTTTCTGCCTAGGAGACTACAACACCTGTGGTTTTGGGAAAAAAAAAAATTCAAATGAAAGCTTTGTTCATTGTGCAGAATTTAAATTTAGGAAGAATTAGAAGCAGCTTCTTTTGGTCACTGCTTGGAACATTTTAGAAATTCACACAAAGCACAGGAACGGATTTCAGGGACTGTCTTCCCTAAAATCCCAGACTATTGTAGCATCTCTTTAAGTTCTAAAGCCAGTGGACAGAAAGGAAGCACTTCTACTAAAACGCAACCAACACATTTGGCAGTCCCAAGGATCAGGAGAACAGCAAAAGCACTGGCACACATGGACATACCTGGTCTGGTTTGGTCGCCTGAGGCCCACAGATGGTACTCAGCTGACAGCAGTGCACTTCTTCTCCACTTTTATACTCCCAAAGTCTCAGAGTGGAGTCCTGGACAGATGGAAGTGGACACAAGTCTATTACTACCAGCACTCAGGCAAAGAGAGGCCTCTCCTGGCCTTCAGCTAAACCCTGTTTCCCTCAAGAGCTCCCCACAGAAGCTGCTAAATAGTCACTTAGTTAAGACCTCAAATTGCAGATAAAGCATTTTAATTAACATAATTTCCCCCTGCATTCTAAATTATTCAATCATGCTAATTTTAATTCCCCTTTTGAAGTGGAAATTGGGTAGCTGGAGGAGGGCATTTCAAGCCTGTCTCCAAGAGCACAGCCACACACGTGCTCAGCATTTTAATGGCAACTCTTTCAGGCTGCCCTTCTCTGCCCCATGCTCTTGTTATCAACCAAATTCTCATTTGATTTAGCAACCTCCTGAAGAGAGGCTAAACACCTCTCTGGAAAAACAAAGCCAAGAGCATTTGCCAAGAGTGAAACACAGCCATGTGCAGCACTAGCACTAGAGCTACTTCAATAATTAGAGGGACAAGAACAAGGGAAGCAAGACCAGCAGCTGAAACCAACTGCCAGGAGTTACTGTGATCTTCACATCTTCACAGGAAACATCATTTGATTCCTGCGCAGTTTTGGCAGTCTGGGGAACAAAGAATATTGTTTCCCTTCTTTTAGGCCAACTCTGTGTCTGTACACGTGTGGCATGGCAGCAGGATGCCATCAGTTCAGGAAAAGAGCTGGGGAGGGGAGGGAAGGGAGGGAAGATTCCTTGCTACAGTTCTCATCCAAGCAGAGCAAGAGTTAATGGTAATTTCACCATCCCAAAGATGCCTTTTACTATAAGCACAGTAAAAGGTTCTTATATGATCCAGCAACAGAATGGCTGAACACTGAACAGAACCAAGAAAAAGGGGGCAGGAGGAGGAGGGAGGCCGTGCTGTAAACCATGAGAGATTATTCCAAGTATCCCAAGGAATTTGGCCAAAACACAAGTATAAATAATAATTTGAAAATACAAACATACAAAAAAACAACACTTTTTTGGAGAAATTGCAATACATACCCCAGAAGCTGACAGCAGCAGGTCAGGACAGTTGGGTATTACAAGTATTTTGCTTACAAACCTAAAGGAAAAGCAGTCAAAAGTTGAACTCTCTTGCTTGACACCGTGGCCTTTAAACACACAGAGTAAGAGAAAACAGCAGTTTTAAAGAGAACCTTACAATAAACAAACAGTTTTTCCACATCAGGATAATTAGGAGGAAGAAGAAAATGTCACCAGTACTTAGTAAATATGCACTACACAAACTACTGACATTCTACTTAATAAAGAACCACATTTCCCCATTTGCACCCAGGGAATTCTACTGACTTCCTCCCAGAGAACATTGTCATTTAGATCAAAAAATGCCAGTGGAGACAGATTTACTCAGCACATTTCCCTTTCTCAGTTCAAGATGCACATTAAAAACATGAATCAACAGATCCTTTAAAACATAACAGTGATGGCTCAGCCTCCAGAGTGCCACATCTCTCCAGTCAAGCTGGGAGATCATTTAAAAGCAATCTTTACAGGATTTTAATGTGGCAGTTTACCAGTGCCTACATTCAGCCAGAAGCTCTGTTTTCCAGAAATTGGTGATCCTGCTTTGTCTTTGGTGAGCAATGAGGACCTGAACTTCTGGGGATCATTATTATCTCAGAGCTCACCAATCTCACATACAGTGACCTGAGCAGAACATGACCTGAATGGGGCAGTCTTGCCTCTGAAAACAGGCACAGCCTCAAAGCCATGGAGTGAAAAAATAAAAGGAAGAGATCTGGTCACTGTAATACAAACTTCCAGGACAAAGCAGGCACAACAGATCCAGCAAGAATCATCATGAGCCCCATTGAGAGAAGAAAATCCAGGACTGTGAAACGAGACAATTATTACTTTATGTAACCCTTTTAAAATTGAATAATTAATCTGATTTAAACATTGAACTTTTGAATCTATTTCAATTAATTTACACTGCTTTCCACTCTGCAACCACTAGTGAACACTTTGGACACTTCCAGGGATGGGGCATCCACAATTCCTCTGGGCAACCAGTGCCGATGCCTCACTACCCTCACAGTTAAGAATTTTTTTTTTCCTAGTATCTAATCTAAACCTACTCTCTGTCAGTTCAAAGCCATTCCCCCTTGTCCTGTCACCCCAGGCTCTTTCAGACTCTCTCCATCTTCCTGGAATAGATTTCACAGTGCAGTTTGGTGTCCAGGCAGGCAAGCTCTATCCATCCTGGTGACACAGCCAGGTTTGTCTGTGTTACCACAGAACCTGCATTGAGATGACATTAATTTAATTAGCGTATGTTCAAACTTCAAAAGACAGTTCCTAAGACTTCCCTTCCTAAGATAGGCTCCATCCTGAGCTAGCAACTTCTGGAGCCTCTTGTGACCAGCATGTGGAGGGAGATGATTCTGCTTCTCTGCTCTGCTGAGGCCCCAGAGGAGGTTGTGTCCAGCTCTGGAGTCCTGGGCACAAGAAGGACATGGAGCTGTTGGAGCAGGTCCAGAGGAGCCACAAAAACAAGCAGAGGACAGGAGCACCTCTGCTCTGAGGAAAGGCTGCGAGAATTTGGGTTGTTTAGCCTGGAGAAGGCTCTGGGCAGACCTTACTGCAGCTTTCCAGTTCCTGAAGTGGTCTTATGAGAGATGCTGTTGGAAAACTCCTTTTTCTGACCCAGACGGGGCGCCTGAAAGGAGTTCTAAAGACTTTTATTCCATTTTCAGGCTCATGAGAAGGGTGAGAGTACAGATGTTACAATTCACCCCATCACAATCAGAAGCCAAACTATTTCCTAATTACAATACATTATAAGCGTTTTTTGGCCTATCAGCTTTTGCCACACAATGCTGCTAATGCTCCTAAGCCAATCATCTATTCAAATAGCCCACGTGGGTTTGGTACAGTACATCTTTCATAGTTCTGTTTCTCCAAAATATCTAGTCTATTTGCAAGGTCATCATTTGAAACTTGTTTCTCGTTCAAATCCTCTCCCAACAATGTCTGTCCTATTCCTTTCTCAGTCAGCACACTTTATCTCAAGGTTTGCACACAGATGCACAGGACTTTGGGAGCCTTCTGTCAGGCTTTGAGAATTCCCTACAGATCCATTTCTCACAAGCTGGAGACAGACTTTTTTAGAAGGGCCTGTTGCAATAGGAGGAGGGATAACAGCTTTAAACCCACTGCAGACTCAGACTCAATGTAAGGAAGAAATTTTTTACAATGAGGTTGGTGAAACACAGGTTGTGCAGAGAGGTGGTAGAGCCCAATCCCTGGAAACATTTAAGGCCAGCTTGGACAGGGCTCTGAGCAACTTGATCTTGTTGAAGATGTCCCTGCTCATGGCAGGGGAGTTGGACTGGATGACTTTCAACGTGGTCTCTCTCCACCCAAGTCATTCCATGACTCTATCACAGACCAAGCTGTTGCTTAGTGTGATTTGAGGAGAAGATTTCACCCACTGAGAGTGGATGAAGGTGGTGTGCAGGGAGTGGCTGCACACAATGGCTCTGGCACACAAGGCACTCACTCTCTGTGTCCCATGCAGTAGGATACAATACTGTAGGGAGCCTTTGTCAAGCTGACTCTGATCTTCTCATCTCTGTCTGCAGTTAGGATATACCGGTCATCAGGACTCAGGGCCTGTGGGGAAAGGGAGAGCTTCAGTGCCCAGCAGTTCAAGGCTTGAAATTCTTCTTAACTACAAAAAAACCCCTATCTCCTCACCCCAAAAGGCAGGTACAAACACTAAGCCACTCTTTTCCACCAACAACGGAAGAGTAAATCTTTGTGACAGTAACTTTCTCACTCACTAAGAGAAGCAGCACTGACTTCCAGGTCCAGTGAAAGCCACTGAGCCCCAACAGTCCAGCTGGAAACCCCCTTGCATCTTAAAAAGAAACTTATCACATTGAGGAGCTCAGCTGACATGGCAGAGTGGGTGAACTCCCATAGACACTCTGCCACCAAGACTTCTGTGACTGCAACATGAAGACTTTTTCAACACTCACAAGCTTGTTTCCTTACCAAACTCTGCCAACACAAAACTCAGTAGGAAGAAATCTGGGCCACATTTAATTTATATAATTTTAAAAAAAAAGCAAACCACAAATCTGGGACAAGAGCAACAATGAGAGACCCAAGCAGGAATGCAGGTTTGTAAATACACAGAGGCAGGCACTTACCACATCCAATAGCAGAGACACATGACCCAGCTCAAGTTTTCCATCTGCTTGAGGTTCTGTTATTGAGTAAGAATAGACATCACCAGACTTATCTGCAACAAAAATCTTATCCTCTGCAGCTGTGATAACCAGGGATGTGCATCTCCTGTTCACGAACCTGGAAGACAAATGGCACAGCTTGAACAGCTCTGCAGGGCAGCTTCAGCAAGTCTGGAAGTTAAACAGACCAAGACGCCGGGCAAAAAGTTCTCAGATGAAACATTACTGAAATGGCAGTGATGAGAATAACATTATGGGGCTGAAACAGCACCTTTGAGTCCAGTAAATGAGTGAATTTATGTAATAGCAAACACCTGGGGTGGGGAGAGGAACAGGAGACCATTAAAAGCTGCATGACTGCATTTTGCTTTGGTATTTTCTCAACTGAGCACCTCACCCAGGCAGCAAGCCAGAACTCTAATGAAGGCTGAGAGACTTCCTTGCACTCTACACCATAAAAACTTGAGTTAAACACATAGAAAAGACACGGTAGGATTTGTCCTATTAGGAGTCCTTTGCAGCAACACTTTTAAAAACTGTGTAGGAATTCTCCTCCAGTTGCCACTCTGTACTGTAAAGGCTTCATGGAGAGCCTTGAACTCTTTTCTCGTCATATTCCAAGTCACAGAGCCACAGGCTTCACATTCCTTGTCCAGACAAAGTTCTGATCTTGAACTCTTGAGCTTCCCTCATCATCTGCCGTCATCTCATGGTTCCAGTTGCCAGTGTAGCAGGCAACAGGTTTCTTACAACTGCTCAGATCAACAGAAGGATCAGAGATGTCAGCAAACACATCCTGTGTGTTAGCACAGGACTGTGGGCACCAAGGAAGATAGGAAACAGGTATTTATGTTCACCTCCTCTGAAATTCAGTGGCCATGTGGAGGCAAGAGGACAACACACTGTGCCTCAGATAGGAAGAGAGAAATTCCCAGATGTTTTAGTGGCTGTTTAAAGCAGCACCACAACAACAGGATCACAGTTCCAGAAAAGGTTACTTTGCCAACAGAAAGTCCAGCTCCAAGTTCACTGTACTTGTGATCTTGAGCACAAAGATTCAAAATTCCCCTTTGTCTGACTCAAGTTGACTACAAAAGCCAGCACTGTGTGAGATCTTTATATAGCTTGCCACAAAACACCAACACCAGTCACTCAGCTCAAAGTCTGGCATTGTTATCCATGCAGAAAGCCTTCTGCCTGTATTCCCAGTTTCCCAATAGGAGGTAATGACATTCCCAAAAAATCCAGTCATGGTCCAAGTAAAACTTTCAGCAGAAACTAAAACACCAAGCAATTATCCAGTGGCACATTACAGGTAAGACACACAAGGCAGGGTGTTGCCGTATTATGTGAGCTTTTGTGATATGTTTACAGCTCTGTAACTGAATTTCCCACAGTCTGTACTGTAAACATCATGTTTTCTACATTCCTTTCTGATGGGAGTCAACTGATGGACTTCTAGCCCGGCCAGTGGGATGGAGAGGTGGTAACCTTGTTCTCCAATCCCTGGTCATTCTTCAAAACCTGTAAAAGCAAGGTCTTTGTAAATAATAAACTTCTTCTTCTTCAGCCTTTTTCTTAGAGTCAGAGAGTGTGTATCATTTTATCTTCGTATCTTCTAGCGACAGCAGGGAAGGCAGGATGAAGAGAATTGGGCATTTCTGGTTTTGTCACAGAACATCCTCAGTTGGAAGGAACCCACAAGGATCATTGAGTCCAACTCCTGGCCCTGCAAAGGACACCCCAACAACCCCACCCAGTGCCTGAGAGCGTTGTCCAAACCCTTCTAGAGCTGTGTAAGCCCTGGTGCTGTGACCACTTCCCTGGGGAGCTGTTCCAGTGCCCAAACACTCTCTGGGTAAAAAACCTTTTCCTAACACCCAACCTAAACGTCCCCTGGCACAGCTGCATGGCACCACCACTTCCTCACTACAACACTGCTTAACCCCACTGGTCCAGCCAAGTCCCAGAGAGCTGAGGTTTTTTTGCACTGAGGGTTTCACATTTGTCAGAGACCAACAGAAACAGAGATGTCACAAGCTCAGGTGCTTTCTCAGGAAGCCCTTCACGGTCCTGGTTTTTCTACAGAGAATTATCACAAGCAGCAGCAGAAAACTTGGAACTGGAGGACCTCTGGTGGACAGCTACAGGCTGTTTCCTCAAGAGGAATGTACTGAAGAAAAGCAGCTGCAGCATCCCTAAAGATGTGCTTTTTGAAAGATTACAGCTTTTTGGTTGTGATCCCCAAAACTCCTCAAAATCAGAAGGAACGGAGAATGCATTGACTGAACTGCTTGGCATCACTCTTACAGGCCCAACCCAGTGTACCAAGAGTGGGTAAAGTTTTAGTTCTTAAAGATAAAAACCACTGGGTTTGGAATAAGGAGAAATTATCCTTCCTTGGACAGTGATATTAAACATCTGCACTCCCATTCTTGGTGAGGGAAAGACCACACATCAAATCTCAAGAAATACTCTGAATTCCCAAAAACATTAAATTTGTCTGAGCAAAAGAATAAAAAAAAAAAAAAAAAAAAAAAAAAAAAAAAAAAAAAAAAAAAAAGGAAGCTAAGCAATAACAAATATCAGCATCCCAAATGCTCCCATTTTAGAACACTAAATCCATCAGCCACAACTCCATAACAGCACGCACCATCCTGCTTCCTTACCTGACACTAACACATTCCCAGGAAGGCTTCGTACGGAACAGGATCAAGCGTTTGCTGTCATCTGTCAGGGCAAAATGATCTCCTGATGGGGAGAAGGCAAAAGCCAGGATGTCATCACTTCCTTTATCTGTCCCTTTTCCATCCTGCCTAATAGAGAGAAGGGGACCAACAGTTCACAACCTGATAGCTACTAAATTCCCTGAGGAATCGTTGTTGTTCCCAAACCACCAGGAGCTTGAGGAACAAATTAAAACTTTAAACACTTTTATTTCTGCTTAAAATGTTGAGCCAATGTGGACATTAATGCAAAGAAATAAGCCAAGACAAAGGAAACTGATAGAAGGTCTAAACCTGCATTAAAACCTTCTCAGGAAACAAGTTTGTGCTGGCACATCTTGATATAAATTATGAGGGAAACAGTAAAATGTTTCCTGTTTGGCTACAAGTAAAACAATGGCCAGTGGTTGAATCTAAGCTAAGAAAAATACTTTTGCGTGTGTGTTTTGAACTCTCATGACTTAGAGAACAGATCTCGAGGAGAACTTATGCAAGTGCTTTGTGGGTTTTTCAGGTCTTAGATGTCTAACAAAAAATGCAGGACTTTTCCACAAATGTCTTGACTAACAAGAGAGAGAATTATTGATTTTGATTTTGCCTCTGCTGTTTCACTAAAAAAACAAACAAACAAAAAAACAAACAAAAAAACACAACAAAAAACCAAGAGAAAAAGGTACACAATGGCATGAAACTCTGGATGAAATAGAAACAGAAAATAGATCCATATCTATCCATCAGGGTTAGCAAAACCAACCCTCCAGCTGCTCAAGGAATTATCCTGTGGCTTTTTCTGCCTTCACTGCCACACAAGCTGAGATGCACCCTCCAGGAAAAGAGCAGATTTTCTCACCCTTTCTCTCCTAGGGGCTGCTTCTCTGCACTGCTGCAATCGTACACGAAGAGAGTCTCATCACTGCAAGGAAAAAACAAACCTCAAATTACTGGGAGCAGAACAACCAGGAGCTTAACTAAGAAGAGTGGCAACTCTTGTAAGATGCTCTTATTTCAAAGTTATTTGCACAACTGCCCCCCATCTTGAGGAACCACCTCTGCCCAAATGGGCTCCCAAAGTGTTTGTTACAGAGGCAGCAGAAATTTATAATTTTGGACTGTATGCACATGTCAAAAAGGAAATCCACTTCTGCAGGTGAAGTAACCCTGTATTTTACATAAACTTTACTTCTGTTAGACTCAGCTGAGCTGCTAGTAGCATTTACCCAGTCACAGAATCACAGGATGGTCAATCAGGAGGGCATCACCATGGGTCATCTGCTCCAACCTCCCTGCTCCAGCAGGGTCATCCCAGAGCACACAGCACAGGATTGTGTCTAGATGGTTCTGGAATATCTCCAGTGAGGGACACTCCGTGCCCTCTCTGGACAATCTGATCCAGTGCTCAGTCACTGCACAATAGAGAAGTTCTTCCTCATGCTCAGGTGAAACTTCCTGAGCATCAGTTTCTGTCCCATTGCTGGGCACTACCGAGTAGAGCCTGGCCCATCCTCTGACACCTCCCTTCAGACAGTGCACAGAATCTCAAAATCATTTGGGTTGGAAAAGAGCTCCGGAGATCACCCAGTCCAACCCCCTGCCTAGGCAGGGTGACACAGAACACATCCAGGTGGGTTTGGAATGTCTCCAGAGATGGAACTCTGTGCCCTCCCTGGGCAGCTGTTCAGAGCTCTGCCACCCTCAGCATAAAGAAATTCTTCCTTCTGTTGACGTCCAACTTGTTGCATTTTATTTTATGGCCACTGCTCCTCATCCCATCACTGGGCACCGGGAGTTGAAAGACTCTGGCACCATCCTCTTGGCACCCACCTTGGAGCTATTAAATGCACCTTCCTTATAAACCAGACCATTATTACATATGTATATATAAAAAATAATATCCTATACGTTCTATGCACTTATAGTTTTAAATATGTCATACACATCCACGCCATACATCTGCTACATATATGTTAAATATATACACATATATGTTATATATACACAAGTTTTCTGTAAGTTATACATACATGTGTATATATATGTGTGCATATATTTATATATAGTTTATATATACATTTCGATATAACTATATATAGAATATATAGTTATATATATATAATTGTATTTTTTATATATTTATTTATGTGTGTATATACACACACACACACATATATAAATATATATTCTCTATGCTATATATAGTCCAACTGGGGGAGCACACCCGTGACAGAAAACCGAGGCTGGAAAGTTTAAAAGTGATGTTTCCGTAACAGAAAGCGCTGAGAAGGAGCACGGAAAGGCACGAACCGCAGCCGGGCCGGCGGCTCCCGCACTGCCCCGCCGGCTCCCCGCGCTGCCAGCGGGGCCACACACGGACCCCCGCGAGCCCCCTCAGGGAGCACCGGGCGGCCTCCGCCGCTCCGACCCGCCGGGACCCGCCGGCCCCCCCCCGCGCCCCGCGCTCCCCGGCCCCGCACTGACCCTCCGCGGCCGGGCCGCGCCGCCAGCAGCCGCCCCCCGCCGCTCGCCACCGCCAGGGCCCCGCGCAGCGCCAGCGCCGGGCGGGCCCCGGGGCTGCGCCCGCCGCCATCGCCGCCCGCCATGCGCCCGCGCCGCCACGTGCGGGATGGCGTCACCGCGCCCCGCGTGACGTCACCCCGCGCCGGCCCCGCCCACCGGGAGGCCGTTGGGGCGCCGTGAGGGCTCCGGGCAAGATGGCGGCGGCCGCGGCGCTGAGGAGCGGCGGGCGGGCGGTGACCCGCCAGGTAAAGGGGCTCCTCGGGGCGGTTTCCTGCCCCCGCACTCCCCTCAGCTGTCGGAATTTCCGACCGCTCTGCTAACTGTTGTCGCGTTGTGCCGTGCAGGTGTCGCAGCTGGAGGCGCGGGGGCTTTGCACGAAGCCGGTGGGCACCGGGACGGCGCCGCCAAAGAGTAAGAGGGTGGTTTGTCTGTGAGAGGTGTCGGGGTGTCAATAAAGGAATGGGTGAGAAGAGCTGGGGAAGGGTCACGCCTCGGAAGAGGCGCTGCGTAAGCTGGGGAAAACAAGGACTGAAAGGTCACCTCTGTGTAAACGAGGGTTTCTGATAAAATGTACCGTGTAGTAATAAAAGTAAAAGTAAAGGTCTGTCTGTGTGGAATATATTTATAGGCCATATATATATAGATACATGTACACGTATATGGTTTTATATTTATGTGCTTGTCGCTTCTTTCCTGTTTACCTTCACCTTAATATTCAAGGCCGGGCTGGATGGGGCAGTGTCAAACTGTTCAAAGTGTAGGAGGGCAAATGGCTTCAAACTGAAAGAAAACAGGGTTAGATTAGATAACAGGGAGAAAAATAGTTTACTGTGAGGATGGCAAGGCCCTGGCACAGGTTGTCCAGAGAAGCTGTGGATGCCCCATCCCCGGAGGTGTTCTTAATGATGTTCAGAATCTAATTTTTAACTTTAGGTGTCCACCCTTGTCCTTTGAAACGTTTGTGTTATCAGGGTTAAAAAATAGAAGAACTTAGGCTTTCAAAATCCAAATCTGCCAAATAGCAGCTCCAGGCAGTGCTGTAAGAAGCTGCCATTACCCTGCTGTGTTAAATTTGGTTATAATGCTTCTTGCCCCATAGATTTGCAAGCCTGGGCCTTGGTTTGGATGCTGCCCTGCATCCCGCATTGAGGAGTATTTGAACTCTTTCATCCCTGACCTAAGTCAAAACAGGAATACCAATTTCAAAGACTGATGCCTTGTTTGTATAAGTGGAGGCTCAGTGGTTCAGTGAGGTTTCCTGTCCCAAATTAGAGATCCAGGTGCTGAAACAGGAAAGCTCCTTGGGACTTATATGTAGGAGTGATCAGACTTGTTGACTGCTGTTTGAACGACCGCTGAAAGAGCAGTTGAAGGCAGACTTCTGCCACCTTCTTAAATGCCAAAGCAAATAAAAGCCTGGCTGTTCCATTAAGAAAGTCTTCACTGCACAGATTGATTGAACAGCAAATTGCTTTTTATTATGATTTATTTTTTTGCACTTTAGTGTCGGTTTCTGGATTCAGTGTCCTGCAACTCTGATCTGTGTCAGGAGCCCTGTTAGGCCAGCTCTCCCAGGCAGCTGCTCCCCCTGCAAACACTCCCGGTTAATTAAGATGTATAGGATGCAGCTGCCTTTCAGAGTCTGCCTGGAACAGGATGTGCAAATTTTCCTTGCTTTGATAAAATGGTCGTGTTTACATACAGAGTCAGGGATGGGAAACAGACCTGTGATTTCTGCCTGTCACCTCTCTGAGTGTGAACAGGCTTCATATACATGCTGGGAATGATGCTGATGTTCCAAGCATCAGGAAGAACAAATCTGGGAGTGATGTTTCTGTGACTGATTTGGATGTGTTGTTCTTCTGGCAAAGTGATGTAGGGTACAGGTTAGCTGGTGCAAAGTTTGAAGTACCCTAATTAAAGTGTATCAGTTGTATTGGATGTTTCAGCTTTTAATCATAAAGTCTTATCTTTTTCACTTATCCAAACTTAACTGTTTAAAGTATTATTCCAGTAACTAATGGTGAAGTTGAGCTTTCCTTGCCTTCTTCATTCCTTAGGATGTTTTAACATTAGTACTTCTTCAGGTTTTGCTCAGCTTTCCCTTGTCTGTCCTCCCTTAGGCCATTCTTGTGTTAGTTTAACCTCTCCTATGCCTCTCTGAAGAACTCTTCCATCCCGAGTGACGCTCGCTCACGTGTTAGTTTCTCCAGGCTGCTGCTTGGCTGGGTCATTGTGTGCAGGGAGTCAGACCTCTTCCAAAGGTGGCTGCCCATCCTCCTGCCTCCCCCTGCCCCTCCTTCCCATCCTGCACCTTCCATCTGGCAGAGAGAAGTATGTGCTTGAATTTATTCAAAATACTACCTGTAAACTTGATGCCTATTTTTCACTGTATTTTGTTACGATAAAAACTCTGTGTTTCTTTCTTAAATACTTTGCTTTCCTTCTCTTGTCTCTTCTGTGATGTTTTCATTTAGACGTTGCTAAAGACTTGCTTCTGTTCAGAACTAATGGTAATAACTCCTTGAAGCTGTAAAATACCAGTGAGGGGAAAGCTGTATCTAGTTTCTGGGCATTTAAAGTAGATCTGGATTTCCAAACTCTGCAGAAAAATCTGCATCATGGGCTGGAAATCTGTTGGATTTTGCTGCTGGTTGGAAGGGATGCAACTCGTAATGGAGTTGGCTTTGCTATAGCCAATTTCAGCCATGGTGAATCTTCCTAATGTGCTCCCAGTGCTCCTTGATGTCCTGTTTTCTGTAACCACGACAGTATTTGCTGTTGCTCAGCCTCCTGAGGATGATGATAAGCATCCAAGGGATATTTACATATTCCCTGAAAGGATCTGAAAATTGCTGCCTTCTCTTTCACCTGTTGGTTCCTTGTCTGGAGAGTTTAGCTTAATGCAGATATCCACAAGGGAGAAGAAACAGAGACAGAAACAAACATGAAGCATCAGGAGATCTTCTAAGACTTCTTTAACAAAGAGGTCTCAAACCAGAAATAGGAAGTGAGGACTGGAGGAGATGAGGTTTTGGGGAAATGGTGTTGAACTGTGGGGTCACACCTCACATGGGCAATGAACAAGTAATTCTTTCATGGATGGCCTCAGGTATCTCTTACTCGGCTGCTTTGCCTTTTGGGAGTTGTCCCTCCCCTCTGCTTCCAGGATAACTCTTGCAGGCAGCTGTGGCCTTGCCTCTTAACTGTGTCTCTGCTTGGCTGGCTTGTTCACAGACCAGTGTTGTCTCTGCAGCAGCAGAGTTTGAAGAGCTTGGCTCACAAGCCATCCTAATGCTCACCTGAGGTAGGGAAGTGTCTGCAAAACTTCTCCAGTGATGCAGAGTTGAAGCACAGGGGAAACCTTGAAAGCTCTTTGGAGGAGTCTGGCAAAGCGAGGAATATGAGGGTTTACCACTTGAATTTTGGCATCGCGGCAGCAAAAACTGTTAGGTGCTACTAGAACTCCAGTTTCCTTAAATTAAAAAGTCCAAAACCTTTCTGCTTTGCAATGCCTGTATTTAGCATTACAGTTACTTGTAGTTTATTTTTGTACCAGATTGTCTCTGAAAGTTAAAACTGTGTGACTAAGATCAGTACCAGCGATGTCAGATACAATGATGATAATCCTCTTTATGCCGTTTCCTAGATGTAGTGGCACGACAGGGAAGCACCAAGCTGCTTGCCATGAAGGCACCAGTTGAATTTCGTAAAATGTTGTCTTCTAGCTCTCTCCTGCTGTCTGCAGACAAAGGTGAGAGCTCATCTAATACCAACCTCAAGGAAGCTGCAAAACCTGCCGAAGACACGAGGATGTCCATGCCAAGAAAAACGGAGGTTGCATTTCCTCAGCGAGGAGTTTCCTCCCGTGAGGAGGAAAAACTCACCACACCTGCAACAGGAAGAGGCCTGAGGAAGGAGTTAGCTGATGAACAGACTTTGTCTTCATCCAGCTCAGAGTCAGATTCTAGCTCAGATTCCGAGGACGAAAGTGTTGATGATTCAAAAGTTGCCATTAAAACTAAAGTTGAGTTTCCCAGACGAGATCCTTTCTTTTCTGAGAACATAGCAATAAAGGCATCGATGCTGGCAAAAGAGAAATTATCCCAGAAATCCCTCAAAGAATATGGAATTAAGAAGCTGCCACGCAAACCAGAAATTAGCATGTATCCTGTAAAGCAGGTCAAATTTTCTAAAACATCAGTCAGCCAGGAAACATCAAAATCCAAAGCAAGAGAACCCAAAGTAAAATCCACTCCAAAAGAGCAGAAGTTTGGCTTAGAACCACGCGTGGTGAAAAGTCTGGACCTGACCGATATCACTCATAAATCAGATCACGTGGAGGAAAAGTCCATTGGAGCCCAAGGAGCAGCTCCCCAGCTGAAAGCCTCAGCAGTGACTCAGAAAGACAGAAAGCAAAATCTGGTGTCCAGAGGACGGAAGGAAGAAGTGAAGGATGCACAGGAGTTGAAAGCAAAAGGAGTAACTGGTCCTAAAGTGAAAGAGACTTCTGGAAGCACAGTGTTGGTGATGAGCAGCACAGAAAAGAAGGAGACCACTCAGGAAGCAGGAGTCCAGGCTGGAGAAAGCAGCACAATAGAGGGTACAGCTTTAAATTGTTTGAACTGTATTGATTCTTCTGGGCTAGGGTTTGACTTTTTAAAAAGGGTTTCCACATCTTCTCTGATCTTTGTACTGAAACTGGCAGAATGGCAGTGACTTTCTGGAAGATAAATTGTTGTTCATTGCTAATTGTTATAAGCTGTCAGTAATACTCAGGCTCCAGCTATGCTGTGAAAGGAAGCGGTTTCATTTCTCTGTATTTATAGTTTCATAAAACAGTTACTTATAAAATGCAAACAAGATTGTTTCCACTGTGAGCAAAATCATGGGGTTTATATGACAACACTTGTTTTCATTCTTCTCTTTTCTTGGAAGGATTTGGTAGCTGCCTTTTTCATGAGTCAAATTTGATGCCATCTCGTTGTTGCTTAAACCCTGCCATCTTTCTGGTTTTGTTTGGGGTTTTTTGGGGTTTGTTTTGATGGGGTTTTTTTCAGTCTGTCAGTGTTTCAGACTTCAGAAGACTTCTAGAAATCATAGTGTAATGCCAGAAATGGGTGTTGTTGATTCTGAGACTGGAAGGTTGCAAGCAACTGGTGTGGAAGTAGTAAGTCAGTTTTGTAGAGAGCTGGGGAGGAGACAGTGTTGTGTTTTCAGGGAAGACCATTGTGCATCATGTAATCATCTCCTCAGCTGTGCCTCCCTAGCTGACCTCCCCTTTTTATTTACTGCCATCCTGTTAATTGATGGTGCTGCTGATCTCATTTTGTGTGTCTCAGTAGCAGATGCCTCTCTGTCCTGATCTGTCGAGATCCTGCCTTTCATCTTAGGCAGTATAAATCTGCCATTCTTGAGACCCCTCTTCTCGTTACTACATTGAATTAAAGAATTTGCCTGCTTGGAAATAAAAGCAGCATTAATTGTAAGGTTGTTTGGGTATCATCCTTCAGGAAAGGCCCTGGGGGCCAAGGAAACAGCAAATTGAAGGTGAGCCAGCAACGTGCCCTTGCAGCAGAGGCCACCAAGAGTAACGTGGGAGGAGCAGGCTGGCGGACCTACAGCTCCTCCCCTGGTGAACATCACCAGGGGTGCAGTGTTCAGTTTGGGGCTCCCCAGTGCAAGGGGGCTGTGGGGCAGCTGGACAGAGACCAGCAAAGTGCCCCTGAAATGATGGAGGGGCTGGAGTATCTCTCCTGTGAAGAAAGGCTGAGAGAGCTTTTCTGTCCAGCCCAGAAAAGGGATTGATGGCAACTCAGACGACTGGAAGTGGCACTCTGTGCTGTGGTCCAGTTGACAAGGTGGTGATCAGCCAAAGGTTGGACTCGATCTTGAAGGTCTTTTCCAACCTAAATAATTCTGCAATTTAAAAACCAAACTGCAGCACTGTTTGCAAGTGGTAGTTCGATTTGCTTGTTCCTTCTTGCAGTCAACAGCATAAGCCTTCTTTTAAAAATAACAAAAGTTTGGGAAGGGCTCTTTGTTTTTATCTACAGATGATGCTTTTCTCACCATTCATCCACAGTGGAGTTCTAGATGCTCAAACATCATTTTTTTCCTGGTGCCTCCAGATGTATCTTGTTATCTCTTCCTTCTTTGAAAACAGCCACTGCTTTTCCTTGTTTAATATCCACAGCTGACTGCACCACCTGTAATTCCTGCTTCTGTCCCTGTGCCCTTTGGTCTGCAAACTCTGCAGCAGCCACACAAAAGACGTAAAAAGAGTTTTCCTCAATGCAAACCTGGACGTTCAGGTGATGTCACCCCTTTGTAGAGCAGTCAGCAAAAACTGCTGACTTGAGCTGCTGAGTGAGGAGCAAAGCTGTAGCTGGTAACTCAGAAAGAGGCCTGTGATTCATTTTGGAAGAACATCCCATGAAGTGCTTGCTCTTTAAGAGGCAAAGCAGAGATGAAGTATGAACTGTGGGGAGGATGAACTCAGGAATAAATTTTTCCTTGGAGAAGCCAAGTGCAGTGTATTTAGGCAGGAAAAACGGGGCTCCATCTGCTTTCCTTCCAGCACATCTGTCTCTGAATTTGGAACAACTGGTTCTTGAAGGCTTGTCTGTTCTCTTGCCTCCCCTTGCCTGTTCTTGGGGCTCTTTGCAGCAGAGCATCACCTGGCTTTTCTCTCGGAGTGTCATCTCCTATGAGCTGTGTCAGGAGGAAATGAGCAGTAGGCACAGGGATATTTCCTGTCATGTTTTGCTGAAACCGTGGCTTACTGCCTTGAGTTTTATAAGCAAGCCTTGCTAAATGCTATGGATATTTCTCTTAATCTGATAGCTGCACACTGCAGTAATTGTGTCATAAGGGAAATCCTGGTGTTGAAGTTGTTGTGTTCTTATTGTAGATGGACCAGTTAAAATCGGGGCTTAATACAATCTAACCTGAACCACCATGTACAAATTTATATGACAAAACTTTTCACTACACTGTGTGTCTTCTTCTATTGTTTAAACTCTGGGTATACAACAATAAATTCATATTGGGAGTAAAGTTTTATTTCTTGCAATTTGCTTGGTTGTAAAATCAGCCTGTAGCAGGAACATTTTTTTGTAAATTATGCTGCCTGGATTTGCTTGATATTCTATAAGCATAAGAATTAATGTTGGCTTTAACAGGAAGTAAGGAGTTCTAAATAACTTTATTGGGTTATTCTTTGAAGGAGAGCTAATACAAAGGTTAAAAGATTGTATTTACAAGAAAAGGAATTTACATCAAAGGCTCTTGATAGATTACTGTTTGGTATAACCGCACTGGAAATTAAATGGTGGATATCTTGCTAATTCCATCACTTGTCCCCATGGCAAAAATTCAATCTGTAAGTTAGCTCTGAGAGCTGTATCTCATGGTTTGACAGGATGATACATCATTTGTACTGCTCCTTTGCCCCTCCTGGTTTGCTAAGAATGTCACCTACTGTTCTGGCTGGAATGAAAACCCAGGCAACTATGAGAAAGCCAGGAAATGCAGACATATGTCTTCCAGAGATAAATGGAATGTTCTGCCCTGTCCACCCCCATCATTAGGTGGTGGTTTGGGTTTAAAACCTGTGCTGGGATGCCTTGTGCTGATCCCTGTTCTCCCCTGCACAGTAATGCGCTGCTTTAGGGCCACACAAGGCACCAGCTGGACTTACTCTTCTGGTAAAGTTGCTGACTTGTATTTCTTTCAAATGTTGATTGGATGAGAGATCTGACAGTTTATGAAGGCTGAGTCTATGCTTAAAAACCATTGTCCTCTGATGTGGCATCCTCATAGTCACCAGTTCCTGTTTGTTTTCACAGAGACCACAGCTAAGCCCGCTCCAGAGGAGTTTGATAATTCCACCTACAAGAACCTGCAGCACCACGAATATCACACTTTCACCTTTCACGATTATATCGCTGTCCTCGCAAAGTACAGGCAGCCTCAGCCATCCTCTGGGAGACCATCACCACGGCACTGAAAGAGCCACACTTAAACACCCAGGCAGGATGATGAATTGTTCTATTTAGCACTGCTGCTTCATCTGTATCATTGAAATCAGAGAATAAATAATAAAGGCATAATAACTTGGGCTTTTGAACAGTTCTTCCTGCCTCTTGGGGTCCCTCACTTCTTGACTTTTACAACTGAACTGCAAATGAATCATCACTGAATAAAAATATATTTTCTACCTCTCCATATATATTATTTGGTGATAGTGTAAAAAAGTCCTGACTTTTCAATGTCTCCAGACTTTTGATACTTAGACCATTTTTACAGGACCACATCAAAGAATCCTGTGGGATTCAGCTGCCTGTGGGGTTTGTGCCATGCTTAATTTGGTGGTGGTGTCACTGTAGTGCAGTGGGCTGTGCTCCTTGCACACAAACATGTTCCCAGCTCTGAAGAGGTAATGTTTACCCTGGATTTGGGAGTTAAAATCACTGGCTGGGAGCAGCACAAGAAGTATTTGTCTCCTGTGGCAGGAGTGAATGTTTTGTGTTAGTGGAGGAATGCAAGTTTATGTAATGTGATTGAAACATCTCAAAACCTCTGCTCTTGTAAAGGGAGAGCAGAACATACAACTTTATTTAATCATCTGCTGGGGGCTCCAGCATTCAGGTTCTGCAGTAATTGAAATAATTTAAAATGCAAGAGAATCTCAGTGGGCAGTTCTTAATAGACTTTTACTGTGTTGATTAAACTTTGAGGAAAAAACATATTTCTATGGATAGAAACACTTGAATGAATATTTTTAAAAGTGATGAAAATACCGTAAGGGTAGAAACAGCTCCCGGTACTAATTGTGGGGAGTATGTTTAATTTCCTACTTCTTTTTTTCCCCACATTAAAAGTTAAAATTGCTGTCCAGCCTCAGTCTCGCTCTGCAGAAAATGTGAGCCACGAGGCACTTTTCAATACACGTTATCAGCAGTTACAGTTGGTCTCAGTAAATTTTGTATTTCCATCCTATTAGTAACAGTCTTCTGCCTTCTGGGAAAATAGCCTTGATGGCCACCAGCTGTTGTGGGTTTAGTTCCATTTTGGCTTCTTGTTCATTTTGGGCTTTTTTGGAGTTAATTGGCCTTAAAGCAGTTCTTGCAATAACTCCAGCATTTTCCATCACCTGTCTGTATTCTTTCAAGCAACAGACCAGGCCAGATCAAAGGGAAACCAGAGTCAGCTTTAGGAGTCTATCTGGATATTGGATGTGAATCCCTGGGTGCAATTAGCAGAGCAGATATTTTATACTGTAACTTGGCAAAAATGTGGTAAGAAGGATCAAGAGGCCTACATCAATTTGCTGTGTAGAATTTTAAGTCAGAAACCCCTGGCAAGCAATTTTATTGTCCTGTAAAAAATAAAGAGCATACTAGTGACTCCAACTGAAATTTAGAAATCTGTTCGTGTATAAATCCACGTGCTGGGGAATAAAGAGCAGAGAGTCACTTGGAGACACCAACAGTCCCATGTACTCTGTACTTGTAAAAGGAAGAGAAATTTGCTGCCAGCATTAAAAAGATGAAAGAATCGGGGTCTTCCTTTGTGAAGGGCCCACTGGGAGGGCCCCAGTAACTCTGCTGTGATTTGTTATTACCTGAGACTCCACGTAGCTGGGAGCTGCACTGGTGCTGAGCTGTGCTCTGAGCTGCTCTGTCATTGCAGGAGGCTGCAAATTGTCAGACTCTACGCAGTAAAAGTGAAATGCGTATTTACTCAGCCTGCCCACGGTAGTTGTCACTGTTGGCTGTTGGAAGCCAGACTTGCTCACCTCGTGCCTTTTTTATTTCTCAGGAGGGCTGGTGTTCTAAACAGGGACTCAATCAGCCCAGGACGAGTGGGTTGAGGTAGAAATGTATCTTGCTTTCAGTCAACTCCCACCCTCTGCTCAGCTACTTTTCGAACTAAGGAGATCCTCATCTGGGACAGGTATTTTCCTACCCTTGTTTCATGACCACAGCAAAAATTAATGGTGGATGCCTTTTCTATCCATGTAACCCTGCCTTGGTGTCTTCTGGTGATCTTTCTGAACCTCTAAAATGAAGCTGGAAGTCAAAAAAACCTCATAACTCTTGTGCATGTCTTAGGTTTGCCCTGCTCAGTGAACCAGTCTGCTCTGGGAAGGGCAGGTAATGCAAGGAAGGCACCAAGACTCTTTTCCTGCTGTTGGGTTTTCCTGGACTTCAGTGAAAAAGGCTTCATGTTTTTGTCCTTGCTTATTATCAGATGTTGCTGTGCTTGAGTCATACGCTAACATTTAAATTGCAAGCAGGCTGTGACACAGTATGCTCAAATTTTGTAACATTAGTAACTGTCTTGCTGTGCTAGGCACTTGTCAGATAAGTCAGGGATCTTGTTTGGAAGAATGTATAATCCGGGATACTAACATCATTCCTGGAAAACCTCAAATGTGAAAGAAACTAAGTCTCAGCTTAGTCACTGTGAAAACCAGCTGTTCAGACCCAGCACAGACTTCAGAAATGGGGTTTTCAATGTAAATTACATTACTGGGGGAGTACAAAAAAATCTGGAAAGTGGAATTCACTTTCCTCTCACTGAAACCTCTCATTGAAAAGAGGAAGCAACCACTTTCCTTCTCAAAGGGAACAGGTTTTTAAACTTTACGTCCTTTTTGTTTTGTTTTGTTTTGTTTTGTTTTGTTTTGTTTTGAAGGGCAGCAAACTACTAACAAAATTGCTTTTCATCATTTTCTCATGCTTAGATCTTTCAAAGTAACTTGGAATCCAGAAGGTTCTGGACAGCCATTGGAAACCCACTGATCCAAAGTCCAGGACTGATACTGCAAGCACAGCCTGTGGTATTACAGCTTTAGGTATTACAAGTTGAAGACTTTTTTGGTCCTTCTGGTGCTTCCTGTGGCCTCCAGCCACGACGAGAACTGAATTTATAAGGATCTTTCAAATTGGGGAATGAGACTTTTCACTGAGTGCACTGACAGATCTTCCACAGTCCATCCCCAGTGCTCAACTATCAGAACACATCTACTCAGCCCTAAAAACCTGCCCCAGGTCTTTTCTCCCACCACAAGAGATGCCATTGCTTGTCTGTTCCACACAGTTTGAATTCTTGGTGGGTCCAGTCAGTGCTGATCTGCAGTGAGTGAGTGAGCAGAAAACACACTCCCAGTATCCTGTGTAGCATCGTAACATCAGAATTGTGCAAACTGAGGTTGGAAGTCCTGAGGTGATCAGTCCTCTGCTCTGCAGCAGCTGCAATTAGATCAGGTTGTCCTGGACCTTTCCCAGTTGAGTTCTGAATATACTCAAGGATGGAGCTCCTACAGGCTCTCTGGTCACCTTCTCCCGCATTTGGACACTCATGTGATTTAAAAGACAAACAAAAAACCTTAACCTATTGTCTAATTGGAATTATTTGTTTCCTGATGCTGATCCTTGCTCCACACTTCTGACAAGCCTGGCTTTGTCCTTTCTTCACCCTCCAAGGTGGTGATTAAAGGTAGGAATCCCCCTCATTGTCCCCTTCAGAGCAGGTTACTTCTGTAACACCTGAGTGGTTGACTCCATAACCAGAGATCCTCTCAACTCTGAGTAACATTAATTAAACTCTTAGGATTTTAAACAAAATATCCCACCAAGTTTCCAGATCATCCTCTCCTCTTTTTAATGGAATTGTAAATTCCATTCCATTCCATTCCATTCCATTCCATTCCATTCCATTCCATTCCATTCCATTCCATTCCTTTTTTCTATGATTCTGTGGTTTCAGTACTTAGATATTATCCTCAGTGTTGTGTTCAGGATCACTTCTAATAAAATCTACAAATATTTTTGAGCTCACCTTTTTTTTTATTTTTGCCTACATACATACATTTACACTTGGAAATTCACACCCACCTCTGGAAGTCTTTGAGATGTGGCAGTTTTGGGGTAGAATGTATTAATGCAGAGTTAGAGACTAAGCTTAAGTACACATGTTTATAATGAAATATCCCAAAAACTTTGGCTCAGTGCGTGGAGTCAGTGGGTCAACTCTCAAAATTTATCTTGGTCTCCCCTGCCCTCTTTACAAACTTTTAACTGCATAATAGATTGACAGGAACATGTTTCTGTAAATCCGTAGCATCACAGAGTACAGCCTATCTGCATTTTAACTTCTACCACTCACAGAGCCCATGCCACGTGTCTTTGTTAAAATCAACACCCACAATTCTCATTGGGGCTGTTCTTGTTACTCTAGTTTGAAATGTGGTTCAAATGGCAATGCCCCTTCCCAAACAGACACTTCCTAAAGCAGTATTGTAAAAAATGAGCTAATGTAGATTATTTATGTTTGCTTTTTTGTTTTTGTTTTTGTTGGTTGAGATTTTGCTTCATTTTCTGTTTCTCTCTCACCTCTGTCCATGATAGTGAGGTGCTCTTGCTATTCCATTTGGCCATGGGAGTACACGTGGTTTCTAAAATGTGTGACAGCATCTCTCTGGCAGGGGAGAGGGAAGGTGAAAGCCATGCCACACCTTGTACTACACAAATGCTCATGTCATGCCCCAAAGAAGGGATCAAGAGTTACTCTTCCCTGGAGGCCTGGAAAGGGACTTGGGAGCACCACCCCTCCTCGCTCCCGTTGCTTATTTCCAGGTGCTCCTTTTCCAAAAGGCACCTTCCATGCTTTTTTTAAAATTATTATTTAGCTTAAAATCATGCCAGACAAGGACATTCTGAACTGCATGCAAGTTTCCCAAACTCTCCTGGGGTATTCCTAAAAGTGAGCTGCATCCTACAGTTTGAGGACTGGGAGACATGTGAAGGGAGCTGGAGAGAAACTCAGAATACAGGAAGAAAATGCAGGAACTGAGAGCAAGGATGGTCCTTATGACCCAGGTGTTGGACTGGATCACTTGTGAGACCTCTGGCTGCCTGGCAAGTTGCATAATTCCTAAGGTTCTCATCCATACTTTATAGATGAGGAGTTAGTGGTCCCAACTTTCTCTTTGTGCATCACATCTATTTAAGCTAGCAGCTCAGAATAAAAACGAGTAAAAAATGAGAAGGATTTTTTTCCTCACAACTTCTGTCTTGGGGGCACACATCGTTTAAGAGCTCTGAGCTAGCTGAGGCTCTCCCCAGAGATGCAGTGCTTATTAACAGCGTGACTGAAATACACTTCAGATAGGCTGGGCAGAAATGCCAGAGATTTTGAAACTGCATTCAGGCAATGGCAAGGCCGTTGAGATACAAAAAAAGCTTTACAACTGTTCCAAATACTTACTAGTGGAAGACTGTTAACAGACAGGGAAAAATGGGGAGGTGTCCAAAACCAGCAATCCACCCTGGTGAGAAATCCAGCTGCTGGGAAGTGGAATGGTGCTGGAATTCATACCAGGTTGTTGTCTCTGGACACCAGTCAATGGACTCCATCTTTTATATCACCCTCCCGTTAGCCATAAGAAATCGGTGTTTTTCAACTCCTTTTCTCTTGGCAGCTGGATGTGGAGAAGGAGCTTTTTCTCTCAAGTCCTTGCTGAAGAACCATTTCAAAGCTGTTGAATTTTGGAGTTCAGGGTAGGAACTTCACTACTCTGCCCCATTCCTGCCTCTTGAAGGTCACTATTGGACTGAGAAAAATCGACCACTCTATCCTTCCTGCAGCTGCTCAGCTCCTGCTGTTTGGGTTTTACTGCTGGGCCCAGAGCTGCTTATCTTCATAGGCTTCCTCCCCTCTGAATAACTTCAGTATTTATCTCTAGAATCAATGGCTGCTTTCTTCTGCACGGTCTTGGAAAACCAGCGTCTTTAAAGATCTCAGAAAGGACACCCCATTCCTCCCCCCTCCGCTTCCATCACTGCAAATTTGAGATGACTGTAAAAAACGAGAACCGAAGAAAGAAATAACTGGGGGTTCTTTTCCTTGGTGTTGGCTGCACTTTGATGATTGTGTTTCTTGAGCTTTTCCACGTAGCCTCGAGGAATGGGGAAGCTGTTTATTCGGACGTTAGGATTCCAGGTAACAGCTACAGGATTCCAGCTGCTGCTTGGGCCTCGGGCTCCGTGATCCTCGCCGATTTATGTGCGCTAATGTTAAGAGATTTGGCAGCACTTCAAGCGAGCGGGTGAAAACAACGTGTTTATTCTAAGCTTTGCTCTTGCCCTTTGACTTGACAGCGGCTGTGCAAGTGGCCTGGCTGCTCCAGCCCCACTCCTCCGGAGCATGGGAAAAGCAGGAGCAGCAGCAGGGAGACAGCTGGCTGGCTGCTGACTTTGAAAGGCATCGTTGCGTCACGTCACGCTGGGTAAGTTATCTTTGCCATCAGAAGGGCCAGGATTTTCCCTTTTTTATTCCTTTTTTTTTTTTTTTTTTTTTAATTTTGTGGGAGGTAGGTGCTCCAGAAATTGATGGCGGGGATTTGGTGACGTCAAGTGAAGCGTCCTATCTGTCAGAGGCAAAGTGGGTTTTCATCCTCGAAATGTAATGCTTTTCCCACCCTTAAAAAAAACCAAAAAAAGAACTTTGCTGGACTCCCTTTGAATCCCCTTTAAATGACTGGTTTGTAAACTTATTGGGATTTTAGGATATTAGGGCCTTTCTCATATTTAATGTGCGGATTGTCTGAATGGAAGCATTAAAGCCAACACAAGCCATAAAGATGGATTGCCAGTAAAATAAACAGTTTGGCCTCTGACTGCACAGAGGAAGCAGATCAAGTCAAGAAAACATTTCCTAAAAGTCACTTTTCTAACTGTAAGGCGATTCCAATGGCTGGTTCTTACTTAAACCTACACTGTTCTCCAGTTTATTAATCCACACATTTAACTTGGTGCGAAAGCGGAAGTTAGTTGGCATTCTGCTTCCAAAGCAATCCTGGTGTTATGATGGGCACCAAACTGCCACGTGAAATACAGAGTTAAAAGTGAATGGGAAGCAGTAGGGGTGTACTTCTGAGAACCCAAAGAGTTTGCAGATAATACAAATGAACAAACATGAAATCATATTGACATGCACATGCAGGGAAAATTGTGGCTCTGGATGAACCTCATGGAGAATTTATGGCAATTTCTGTCATGCCAGGCTTTCGCCTTGTCTCTTTAAAACTCTTATGGTGAAACCGAGGGAGAGGTATGTCTTGCCCAGTTTGCATCTAGTGTTGTAAAGTGTACATATGTTGAGGACTCAGTGGCGGGGAATCACATCTGGGGCTCCACTCCTGAAGTCACGCAGCCGGTGAGTGTATTTTACACCTCTTTACGTGGAGCAGGCTCAGCAGGTTGCATGAGGGATGTAATGTCCTGAAGGGCTGACTTCACAATTTGTGGCCGTGGATGTATTTCCTTCATGAAACCACACTTACGTTTCTTTATTGTCATTATTATTTTAAAGGATTTTAACTACTCACAACTCCGGTTCCTTTTTCCATGAGCCTCGTTCCCCTGTCTTTGGTATTCTGATTTTTTGGATTTCAGATGGCTTAGATGCGGTACTGAGGATCTGGTTGATGGCTGGAGACATCCAGATGGGTCTGAGATCTGCGTATATCATAATCAGATCTCTTCCCTATACATTTTGAGTCCATGTTCTCATTTTTCCTCTGCATTTCTCATTGTTTTGTATCCTCTCCGTTTGGATGCAGTCTCATGTAATTATATAAAAATGGTTTCCTTATGCGTGGTATGAGTTTTTATAGCTTTGCGTTCACTTTCTTTCTTTATTTCCATCATTTCATGGTTAAATAGGTAGAAAAGTTAGGTAATATGTACACAGGGACTGCTCCACCGGACTGGAGCTCTGAGTATCTCTGTTACCATGTGCTGCAGCCAAAGAAGTTTACAGCATGCAGAGGGAAAAGGTTATTGTTAGTGTAACTGAATAAGTATTAGGGTTAATATATAATGTATAGGTCTATGTAATGGATAGTTTTTATTCATCATAAAATGTTCAAATGACTTGCAGATGTCTGACTGCTGCAGCTGTTGCAGACCTTGTAATGGCATTAGGCTCTGACTCAGAGAGCAGCTCCTTTGCCAAGAGATTCTGGCAGTGGCTGCAGCTGTGATATTCCCATTGAAAAAAGGACTGTCAGCAGTGGAGGTGGTGATACAAAACGGAACAGGAGGATGAGAAAGGGGCAAGGCTGGCTCCAGGTATCACAGGGAAATGGAGATTCTGAAAGCTTCCGTTTTTCCATGTTTAACCGCCTCGGTAGCATCCTAGCGCTGCACTGACCAGGGAAGCAGCTGGAATTTATAGTCACCACAGATTCTGGCTACATGCAGCTTGTGTTACACTAACTGAGGGGGGAAAAAAACCACAAAACACCAAACCTTTGATAATGTAAAACTTTGTTCCCAAGTTTCCAAAAAGAAGGCATGTCCCTAAAAGCAGACAGGATTGAATCTCACTGTGCAAACGCAGTCTGTTGCACAAATTGTGCAGCACGGGGAGCTTGGCTGCTTGCTGCCTGTGGAGACTGTGGAGTCAGGGAATATCTTCCTTGGCAGCCAAAGGAATGCCAGCACCCTGAAAAACCACTGAGGGGAAAAAAATAATCCGCTAAGTGTCTCATGATTGTTTCCCTGTATGTGTAAAGAAAATAATGAAGACTGACATGCAAAGTAGGCACACGTTTTGTACGTGGGATGTTGTACTGAGACAAACACACTGGGTTTGAAACAGCTTTTTGATTCCTGTGTGACTGGAAAAGCAAAAGCATGACCATTTTTAGAAGAGAATCGGAGAAGGCAGTGCAAAACAAAAGCACAATTTTGACTGGGTTTGGTGATAGTTGTCAGAAAGTAGAACTGAGGGAATCAAACCCCGGAGGCAGCTGAACTGTAAATCCCCAAAATGGGGAGGGAGCAGAGCAAGAGTGACCTCTCAATGAGGAGCAGATTTCATTGCTGCCTTTTCTGTTATTTTAAACCACTTATGGAGAGCAGGGTTTAGACATGGAATGGACTGCAGAGCTGGTCCTGCTCTATGAACCTACAAAGCCAGAAGCAGCATTGTTTCTGGATCCTTTTGAAGGGTCTCTGCTGATTCCAGCATGTTCTCTCTGCCCATGATTAATGCTGTATTTATGACAGTATAGCTATCAAAATATGCTGGGTGACCTCATTGTGGCTTTCCAATATCTGAAGAGAGCTTAAAGAGAGCTAGAGAGGGACTTTTCCCAAGGGCCTGAAGTGACAGGACAAGGAGGAATGGCTTCAAATGGACAGAGAGTAGGTTTAGACTGGATATTTGGAAGAAATTCACCCCTGTGAGGGTGCTGAGGCCCTGGCACAGGTTGCCCAGAGAAGCTGTGGCTGCCTCATCTCTGGAAATGTTCAAGACCAGATTCAATGGAGCTCTGAGCAACCTGGGACAGTGGAAGGTGTCCCTGCCCATGGCAGGGGATTGAAACAAGAGGATCTTTGAGGTCCCTTTCCAAACCATACCATTCTGGGATTCTTTGTTTCTTTGAAAATATACAGGTTATTAGAAAAAAGATGCAGTCTACATGAACTTCACTTATTAGATTTAAAAAAGAAAAATCTTACTGATGTGACTTGTTCCTTACATGAGTAAAAGGGAATGAGTTGCTAACAGCTCCCTTCTCCAGGGCTGCATTGGCGGTTGCCTGGAGCTGGGACCCCAAGAATCCCACCATGTCCCTGAGAGCATTGTCCAAAGGCTTCTTGAGCTCTTGGGGCTGTGACCACTGCCCAGGGGAGCCTGTGCCAGTGCCCAACCACTCTCTGGATAAAAAGCTTTTTCCTGATATCCAACCTAAACCTCCCCGTAACAGAGCATTGTTCCATTGTCTTCTGTGCTGGTCAATGAATAAATATTGTGTGTGGTGAGGAAGAACCCCACTGCTGGATGGGCACAGCCCCTGTCCCAGGAGGCCCTGCAGTGATGGCATGGGCTGTGTGGTCTGTGGGATTTCGTGCACCCCTTCTACAAGAGGAGGCTTAAGTCTCTCCCTGGGGATCTGCACCTGCTCTGGGAAATAAACAGCACATTGCAAACTGAAACGGGCTGAAAAGCCACTGCCCAGTTTGGTGGTCTGTGGGGCAGGTGGGTCTGTAGCTGCAGGCATCGCAGAGCTTTGGGAGAATGCCGTGCACAAGGCATCTCTGTGCTGCCCTTCCCCAGCCCAGGGCTGAATGGGCCAGTCTTCCCCAGAGGAAGAAGCAGAGCTTGGCAGGGATACAAGCCCGGATCCCAGAGGCAGCGCTGCCTTGCTAGCAGAGCATTCAGTCTCAGTTTGCCTCCCAGCCCACCGGCTAACCCGGGCACAGCGTGATGTTGGTGTTTCTTCTGCTGCTTCCAGATCCGAAGCTATTTCATGCAGAGCCATTATGGGGATCTCTGTACCTTACTGCTCTGCAAGGTGTTGACACAGCCTTCCTTTCCTAGAATGTTTTCTTATCAGTAAATCTTAGGAAAAAAATGTCTAGAAAGTCTCCTGTATCTCCTGTTTCTTGTGAGGAAAGGATGACTTGGGTAATCTGACTCCAGGAGAGACTTATCGGCAGGGAAAAGGACATTATAGAATTGCAGTCTGTTAAAAAAAGGGAATAAAGGAATTAATGGAGAAGAAGTCTGCCAGTGGCCATTGAACATGATGGTCTGATTGCAACTTCTAAGTCAGAAAGGTGCAAGCTATGCCAGGGGAGGTTCAGGTTGGACATCAGGAAGAGTTTCTTCATGGAAAGGGCTGCCAAGCATTGCAAGGGGCAGCCCAGGGAGCTGTTGGAGTCCCCACCCCATCCCTGGAGGTATTCAAGAAACCCCTGGATGTGGCACTCAGCGCTTTGCTCTGGCTGACAAAGATGGAGATCCGTAAAGGTGGAACTTGATTTTGGAGGTCTTTTCCAACCTAAATGCATTTGTTGTCCTTGTACTCAGATGACAGCAGCCCCTCGTGTTGAGGAACAGCCTGAAAGCATTAATGGGACTGCTGCCCCAAACATAACCCATCAGTGATCCAGAGCCTGGTCCAGAGGCCTGGCTGCTCCAAAGCTCTGGGCTTCAGCCAGATGTGGTGGCAGGAAGGCGTATCAGCTGTGGGGTGTCAGTGTGGATGTGGGCCTGGAGTGTGCACCATCAGAGATGGACTTGGCCACCTTCACCCCACGGGTGGGGGTGCGTGGTAGCTCCCACAAATCCCACCTTGGCAGAGACGAGAAGGGGAATGTTTATGGAAGGTTTCTGCCCTTGGCATTTCCTCTTTGCTTTAAGCTCCGTGCAGATGTCTGTGTGGGGCTCAGCTTTGCTTCTGCTCTGTGCTGGGAGCTCAGGTGCCTGGCTAGACAGTTGCATTAGGCAGCAAAGCACGTAATCCTCACTGAAGGCCACCTAATCCTCTCAGCTTAATGGCCTTCTGCTCCTTCAGATAGTCCCTTCTTTATTCCTTCCCTATTTGCTCAGCAGTTGAATTCTTTCCTCTTCCATCTCCAGAAGAGCTGGCTCTGCAGGCCGGCCATTCTCATTCCTGGTTACCAACACCTCTCAGTCCTTCAGGGCTCCAAAATGCAGAAACCCATAAAAGCAGCTGGAAGTAAATGAGTAATGGAGAGGGAAGTCACGTCTCTATGGACTGAAGAAAGTGTTCTGTAGAGCAGTGTTTGAGAACCTTTCATTAGTGCTTCCTGGTTATTTTTTCTGCATTTCACTTTGCTGAATCCAAATCCCGCTCAAGCTGGTGGGAATTGTTCCACTGACTTCTCTAAGAGCTGGATCTAACCCCTGATCTGAAAAGTAAAACAAGTCTCACTGGTTTTCTTTTATTTCAGTTGGTTTCACTTTCTGCTTCTCAACTCCCAGCATAACACGAATGCATTCATAGTCCTCCATGGTGACCTTCATACAAAATATTCTCTTTTTATGTTTTTCATAAAATAAAATGTGCATCAGCAATTCCACCTCTGCCCTTCTGACTCTGTTCTTCAATCCTGTTTTTTGCCCCCTTTCACCTTCCTGACCTTCAACACGGAGGTAAATAATTTTATTTTTTTTTTACATATAGCATATTTTTGAAGAAACTTTGAACAGTAGAATACCCTCAGCTTTCAGCATTGTTAAAAGCAGACAGTTTGCCCTCAGAAAATAACCTGTTTGTATCATCTCAAGTGGAAAAAAGATATGCCATGTTGTGAAAGATGTTTGTTCCATCACCATGGAACTCCTTGCACAGTTCCCAGGGCAAGACATGGCACACAGGGAGGTGACAGTGGATTTCTACATCACAGCTCAATCTTCAGCTTTTAAGTGGGAGCCGTGCTTTTATTCCTAAAATAGTCATTTGTTCCAATTAACATCCTTCTGGTAGCAGAAAGGGAGCAATGAGTAGAGCATGGTGCTACAGAACACAGAGGAGGGAACATTATCTTACCGAGCTCTGGGGGGTTGTCCTCCAGATCGCCCAAAATTCTTTCCAAGTAACGTGTTAAAATATTGGTAATGCAGTGACTCAACCATATAAACAGATGGAGTGAGTAGTGTGCAGCCAGTGATTCAGCTAATGCACGGCTCTGGAAAATTCAAATTTGATTTAACAGCAGGAGAAATATTGAATAAGACATTTCTAGTTTTTCCCTTTGTTTAAGGAAGCTTGAAGTAGGTTGGTTTTTCTACAGAACAGAGAGGGTGGAAAAACAAAAGCTAGTAACAGCTGATTCAAAGGATGGCATCCTTGGTCCCTGCACAAAAACTCCTTGCAGTAGTGCTGCACTGCAGTGCCAGCTCTTGGTCTGAGCCCAAGCCCTGCTGTGGGACACAAGCTCCTAATTTCTCCAGAGGGAGTGTTCCCAGCCGAGTTACGCAGATCTCCATGATCTAGTTCAAGCAAAGCTTAGCATTTATTTAGACTGAGTTGACTCATTAATTTCGGCTTTAAAATCTTAAAAGCTGCATCCACTATAAAGTAAATCACACGTTTTTTTTCCAGGCTCCTCCTATACCACGTAAAGTTGTGGCTGCAGATGTGAATGTGCTGTGCCTGCAAACAGGGCACACCAAGGCTGCTCTTGGGAGTGCTCTCCAAACAGCCAGAGGACATCTAAGTTGTTGACATGTCTTACTACATCCTTTTTATTCCCTCGGAGTGACGAAAGGAGAAACTGGTTTTCCGCAGAGGCCTCCCATTGTCAGGAGACCCACACTTAAGAACTCACCTGATTTTTATGGAAATCTGGGGGAAACCTTGTTCTCTTTAGATTATCCCAGTCTTATCACTGCAATTACAGGCTTTATTCCACAAGTTATGAGTACAGATTACTGCCACCTGCATGGAAGCCCATCCCTTCATCTCTATGTAAATGTTGCCTTTGAAAGCTTCATTATGAAAGACTTGTCACATACACAGTCGAGAGACCTGAGAAGTGATCTGAACAGGTTAAATGCAGGTGAATGTTATGTTTTGCACACAGTTGCAATATTCATAACGTGGTAATTGCTGAAGGGTGTCAGAGGAAGCTTAATTCCTCTAGCAGCTGTGTGTAGGATGGAGTTTTGCCCCCCAATACACTTACACAATCCCCCTGCGCCTAAATCGATACCGAAAGCATATTTCAGAGAAGAGATTTGGGAAAGTGCTTGTCTCATTTGATGAGGCAGGACCGCAATAGTTCAATTATTTGTGAGGAGTGCTCTTATATATTGGAGTCTGTTCTGAGTAGTCAAGTAAGGTCCTGCCCCCACAAACCTATCTGTGCTTTAAATAATGAGCTATACTAAATTTTATTTAATATGTACAATGTGAAGAAGGTAACAGAAGTTAGAGAATCTGAGTGTTCAGTTATTTGCCTGAACATTGTCAAACCCCATTTTTTTAATGTATTTGTAATTCGCCATTACAAAGTATTAAAGTGACATTTCGTTCACCCTGGCATGTGGCTTTTGCTTTTTTAGAAAGAAAAGCAGTCCTCTCGCCACTGCATTGAGGCAAGGGAACCCATACCAATGGGAGCTCAGAGCATAAAACCTCATCAGCTGTGTAATAATCCTTGTAAGATTTGTAGTATGGAGAATTTCCTCAGGAGTGCTGCCTTCCGTCCTGTGGATTGGATCCTTGTTCTTTTGCAGAACTGTTTGGAGAATCAGAGACAGAAAGAAAATGAGTCTGTCCTTTCTCTTTCTGTTTCATTTTGTTGGGATTTTCTGTCGCCTGCCTTTGGATCACTCACCTCAGTTACTTCTTCATTCTTTCCCCCTCCTGCTCCTGTTTTCCAAGTTGCCGGCTTCTCTCAAGGGTCCTGTAATTTTTAGGGCTTTTCTTAAATCTTCATCTCCTGGAGCCATTTCAGCTGTGATATTTTAAAAATTAAGCTTAAGATTTAAAAATTAGGCCTGCAGAAGCTGTATCAGAGATGACTGAAGACATTGAAAAGGAAGGACCTCTTGACAGCGAGCGGGATCAGAGCTTTCAGTGAGCTGGAAGTCACAAGTTTGATCAGGAATGATTTTTAGGTTACTTTCTTGTGGGAATGAGGTTTATATAGTCATGTCATGTCGGTAGAGGTATATCTGAGGGTGTATCCATGTTGTTTAATAATGTTTGAATCTACTGGCTTACTCCAGACAGGATTAAAGCTGACAAAATAATTTAGTTCCTGTGACTTTCATGAAAATAAGTTGCAGAGCAGGGAGGATGTATTATGTTCTCCCCAAATCATGGAAAATCTGCAGCAGGAACTTCTGGGCAACAGCATGCACTGACTAAAGAGAAATCTTAAATAAATCACAACTTTGGAAGAGTTTTCAGTTAAAACTTGCACCTTACACCCTGAAGTTAACAAACCACGAGACACAGACGTGTGGGGAAGCAGGCTTTCCTCATTCTGATCACAAGATTTAAGACTGAGGGAGTTAAAACATCTGCTGAAATCACAAAAAGAGTAAGAGGCTGAGGAGAGTAATGGATGGAGTAACTTTAACTACAAAGGCGACCAAAATATGGAATTACTGGGGTGAGGGGGAAAAGAGCAGATGAGGAATTTCTACACCTGTTGTGAGTGAGGGGGGAGCTCAGGAATAGAAAGTGGCAGGCAGGAAGGGAAGGAAAAGCAAAGGGAAGCGGGAGGAGAAAAGAAAATTCAAGTTGGGAGAGGCATCCAGAAAGGCTTTGAAGATCACTGGGAGGAGAGATTAAACAGAAACTAAATTAATTATAATTTAATCTGTTCGTTCTCAGAAGAAATCAGTGAACTCCTATCCAAAGAAGTGCAGGCGAGGCAGAAGGAGAACAAAGGGGTTGCAGGGAGAATCAAATCTGAAGAAGAGGCAGGTCTGGACATGGGAAGCAGTTAATTTTAAGCACTGTTTAGTGAATGTGTCACTAATGAATGTGTCAGGGATAATGAGAGCTGAAACTTGTGGTAGAAGCAGCTAACCTGGCCACCGGAACTCTATGAGAGCTGTTGTTACATAGCACAGGAGCAGAAAGAGAGAAAGAGGCTCCTGTGAATGAGCCAAACTGAGACTTGGTTGGGTTTGGGTTTTTTTTCCTAATCTTTTTAAAATAAATCATTCCCATTAACTGAGCCATGAGTGATTTACCCATCTGAGTGCCCTGGATTAGCACAGCTCAGTTCTACCCTCTCTGCTCAGTGTAGAAGTTCCCTCTCTGCTCACAAGCCTGATGTCCACATGGTTGTGACTGTGCAGGGAAAAAAAAAGGCTGGAAAAGGAACTCCTGTGAAGGCTCCAGGCGGTCTGGCGAGGGGATGGAGCAACTGTTTTGTCAGTGGACAAATGGTGGCAGTGTGCACAGGGTGACAAGATTCCTGAAGCAACTGTGTGTTGGCTGAGCAGGGTCTTGACACAGCAGGGACACGCAGAGGACTGAGGGCAGACCTGGCTTGTAGGAACATTTAAGTAGCTGTTTCTATTGCCAAACTATTAGCCAGATCTTTAAAAAGTGGCCTGGCCCAGGAAGGTGTTATATAAAACCAATAATAATAATAATAATAATAAAAAAAGAGAAGAAGCTGACTTGCTACTGTTAAACCAGGACCATGAAAAAATGTAGGGTATTCCCACTTTACTGGGTACAGGATAATCAAGTAGATTCCCAGTGGCGGCTTTGCAGAGGGACTACAAGACCTAAAAGTAAAACTGCTTTGGATTTAAACTGAGCTTCCTAAAATGAGATTTGCTTTTTATGTGTCACCCTCTTTCTCCCCTTGCAAACCTCTGCTCCCAAAGCCAGCGAGGGGTTGTGGGCATGAATTTTCAGAAGCCCCGAGAATGAAGAACAAGGTGGAGAGGACAGATGGATCACCTGTGACGTGCATGACTCAAAGGCATTCCAGCCCTTTTGCACAGCAGAGACACTTTTTAAATATCCCAACAGCAGAACGGCCAAGCCACAGGGCACCCAGCTGAAAGCACATTTCTGACTTTCCTGTCCCTTATATAGGAATGGTCTGGGAGAAGGGGGAATATTTAGCAGTGGTAACTCATGGGGGAAGAAGCTGTGACAGCACTGGTTCCTCCCAAGTGGAGTTTCAGTACAAAAAAAATCCCGTGTGTGGTCAGCATCTTTATTTCAGAGCATGGCACGGCCCCGAGCAGCACCTGATCCACGGACAGGATCCTGAGCGGCCCCTGATCCATGGGCAAGATCCTGAGGGATAGCGCAGGTCCGACCTCACTCAGATCCCGCAATTTGGGGGCTTGGGGAGAGCAGGGGGACGCAGGTTTGGGGCTGGAAGGGTCACAAGGATCAGCCGGGCAGCTCAACCCATGCAGGCCGGAGGAGAAGTTCCCGTGAGGAGCCTCCAGCGCGGCTCCCGCCCTCCGAGCTCCCCCCGCCCGCCCCAGGCGGCTCCCGGGGGTAGCCCACAAAGCGCGGGGACTCGCAGCTCCAACAACCGAGACAAGAGACTTCCCCAAGGCCGGGCAGCAGCGCCCTGAGACGAGCCCCGGGCGAGCGCCAAGCGCTGCCTCACAGAACGCGGCACGAACCGGCCATAGCGGCCGTCGCCGCCTCTCCTCTCATGGCGGAGCCACTTGGTACCTCCCTCCTCCCCCCACCCCCAGCAGTGGTTTCGCCCCCCCCGCCTCACACACGGTGGAGGCGTGGCCTCGCCCTCCCGGCTCTCCCCGCCCCTCTCATCCATATTCATGAGGCCCGGGCGGGCGGCCCCAATGCGGAGGGGCGGCGCGCCCAAGCCCCGCCCCCGGGCGATGAATATTGATGAGGCGCGCCGTGGCGTCGGGGGCGGCGCGGGCGGCGATTGGCCGGGCGCGGCGGCGCGCGGTGACGCGCGCGGCGGCGGTGCGGGTCCCGATTGCTGCAGCCGCTTGTCAGTGTGACGAAGATTGGCACCCGAGGTAAGCGCTGTCACTCAAACCCCGCTCCAGCCCCGCCGTCCATCACGGCGCGCCCGCCGCCCGGGCACGGCCGCGCCGGGGAAGCGGGAGAGCGGCCGGGGAAGGGGCGAGCGGGGCGGCGGCGGTCAGGGGAGAAAGGGGCACCCGCGCTCCGCCGCCGCTCGCACGGACCGGGGGGTTTAAGGGGCGGTGGCGGGCGCGGGGAGGGGAAGGAGGGGAAAAGCGGGGAGGGGTGGTGGTGGGGGGGGGGGGGGGGAGGGAGCGAAGCGAGGAAGGTTCTGGAACGGCCGCCGTGCGCCCGTTGTGTCCCGGCGGGGGCGCGCGCGGGGAGGGGACGCGGGAGCGCGCGCGGGTCCGCGCGGAGGAGGAGGAAGGAGAAGAGGAGGAAGGAGATGGGGGCGATGGGATGGTGGGGGGGGAAAGGAGGGAGGGAGAGGAGGCGACGCGGTGCTTAAAGGGGCAGCGCCGTGCTGGCCGCTCCTCGGAGGCTCGGGGCGGGGGGGGGAAACGAGGGGCGCTCCGGGGCCTCCAGCACCGCCGCCGGCCCCGGGGCCGGAGCGCGGGCTCGGAGCGCCGCGGCAGCTGCATCCCGCTGTCCTCATCTCCCTGCCGTGATCCCTGTCCCCCTGCACACCTGCCCTGCCCCGGGGGAGAGCAGGAAGGGGATGCGGGGATGCCCCCGGCCGCTGCCCCGGTTTGGGGGATGCTCCCCGCGCCGCCCGCGTTCGTAGAAAGCGGAGCCCGGTCGGGGCAGCGTGCGCCGAGCCGGTTTGGGTTTCTTCCTCGGTTCTGTCTTCTTGTCGGTGTGACCCCCTGGTCTCCCGGCTGGGCTGTGAGCAGACACCTTCCCGGCAGCCAGGCCGAGGGTTGCCGGGTGTTTACGCGGCCGCAATTAGGAGCTGAGACTTGACACTGCCCAGAGGCCCCGCTGGGGATGTGTGTAAACAATAATAAATCAAGCGCTGGTTTTATCCCCAAGTATTGCCTCGGTGAGACACATGTCCCAGGTCTCATGGAGCAGTCCGTGGCTTCCCTTCGTTCCCAGCACGCCGGAGTTCGTCAATTAACAATATAACAATATAAGCGGTTAACGCGTTTGTGTGATAATTCTCTGTATCGCTAATTGCTATTTAAATTTTTTTTTTTTTTTTTTTTTTTTTTTAAATCTGCTGCTGAAGTTTTTAGTTCCTTTTTGCAGTTTTGTCTTGAGTAAATGACTGGTATGGTGTAGGGAGGGAGAAGCTGGGTTGGAAGGGACTTTAAAGATCATCCAACCCCCTGCCATGAGTGGGGACACCTTCCACTGTCCCAGGTTGCTCGGAGCTCCATCCAAACTGGCCTTGGACACCTCCAGGGATGGGGCAGCTTCTCTTTATTCCAGTACCTCACCATTCTCACAGGAAGAATAATTTATTCCTAATGTAAGACACAATATCTGGTAGGAAACCCTTAAAAGTAAAGGAATTGAATGAATTGCTGATTTGTTGGCTTTCTTTTTTAATAAAACACGTGCACTTGAGAGCTGTCCAGGCAAAATTCATTTTTTTTCCTTGCCCCTCTTTGGAATAGATTGTGTATTCTGTTAAACAGATCCCAGGAACAGGGAACATGGGCATTATGTTCTGGATGTTGGAAAACACTTGGGCCAAGATCCTGTGGAGAATAGCAAGAGTGTGTAGGTCACTCTCCAAGTATGCTAAATGTCTCAATTTTATTTTAACTAAATCGTTTCTTAGTTTTTACAAAAACCACACATTTAGTTAGTTCCTAATTTTATTCTCAAGCCTGCTGTTTCACAAAATTTCACCAGTGTAGATTGTTTGATGAGGAGAATTGTAACAACTATGGCTTAGGATGTCCACACACCTTAGTGTTGTTCATAGTGTGAATACACTCACAGGTTTTTCCCTGTCCTCTGTGGGATATAAGCCATTTATGGGCTGCCTGTTCTATGGGGTTATATCCCTTTTGCTAGGTTTGTATGTGTGGTTGAAGTGAGATGGCTTCTGCAGCTGGATGGAATCCTGGTCAGTCCCTGTTAGCTGCATGTGTGAATTTTATGGATTACGCTGAACCCGGAAACAAGTTGTTCTGATTTTTATCAGAAATCCATCCTTACATGTATTTCCAGACTGTGTCATTGCTACAGTATCAAGCAACAGCAAATGCATTTTGGGTGCATGTTCTGTCAAGTAAAATTCCAGATTTATCCTTTTCCGAGACTGTGTGCAATCACATATGGAATCATTACATTCAAATTTCTGAAGGAAAACCCCCCCCAAACATTTCACATAATCTATTCAAAATAATTCTGATTATTTTTCTCATGTATGTTCTATCTTCAGTTTATTTTATGAACTGTACAGCATATTTTTACTCTTGACTACTTGACATATTTCCTTGTCATCTCATAATTAAAGTATTCACAGGAAAATTTCAGTGTAGGTTTTACTGTGTTTTCTTCACGTAATCTCCAGTTCAGTGAAACACAGAGCTCAGTGTGCTTCAGTCAGAGGGTGAAGATGGGATGTCACAGGGTAAAGTAGGGGCTGTTGTGCTGCACTGAAATTTTGGAGGCTCGGGTCATTTCTCATTGATCTCCCCAGTGGGTTTGGGCCATGCTTTTTTTTTTTTTTTAATCTGTGCTTATGTGTTTTGCTGGGCTGAAATTTTTCTTGTTACCATTTCCCATGTGCTGAAAGAAAACCCAAGAATTCTTCACGTTTTGAGTACGTTGTTGTTTGTTAGGGTTGGTGGGGATTTTATTTTGTATTTGGAGATTGCACTTTGGCATGTAAAAAGTCAAGCTGGTATTAAGTACTTAGAGATTTGATTTGTACTCTTAATACAATTTGTGATATTTGGGTTAAATAAAAATAACATTTTAAAACTAAGTCCTTGCAGTCTTCCATGATAGGACTGAAAGGAATTTAGAATGAATGAAATACAAATTTAATTTATTTTAAATACTTTAGTCTTATACAATGGTTAGTCTTCTGGAAGCCGTAATCTCTTCAGAATTTTGCTTTCCAGCTGTATTTTTCTGTGCTGTTAAATGCAGTGCTCTAATAATGCCCTGATAATTCTGATTGCTACCACAGCAAGTTTGGGAGCGTTCAGGAGCAATGCAATTTCCTGGAAAAGACTGACTCTTTGGTGAAATTCAGCCTTGTCTTAGCGGCCGAGGGTGAACGGTCACAGAACCAGCGCTGTGGCACTGGAACCGCCTGTTCTAATGGCCGTGTTAATGTCCTGAATGAAGCGGTCCAAATTGTATTTCAGAATATTACATCGTGCTCTGGGAGCCAAATGTTGCCTCTGCAAAACTGGCACATATGTGAAAGCTTACAGTAAAGTAAAGCAGATTAATATTTTTATTTTGGTCTAAGTAAGACCAAATGCAATTTTTTTTGTGTGTGTGTGTGAAATTAAAAATGTTGCGAATGTTAACTTCTCTTGCAGCAGCAGCTGGTTACTTCACTTCTCACTTGTTCAAAGAGTCTGTAGGTTTAAAAATGAGAAGTCTCAGTGGGGTTTATTTTGCTACAGCTCAGTGCTGTACAAAATGTAAAACAATTTACTGCTCTTCTAAGCAAAAGGATTCCAAGACCAAGGAGAAAAAGCTGCTGATAGAGCTCTTTCATTTGCTTGATGCCAGATGTTGCCAAAATCTTTTACCCAGACCATTTTAGATCTCCCTAAGGGAACTGAATCCTGAAATAGTCACACTTGTAGCAGGTTCTTTACTTTGTTCACCAGAAGTGTGGAACACAGGATTCATCAGGTAGAACTGGGGGTGGGGTAGAAAATAAACTAATGGCACCACGGGTCTGGAAATGCCAATTTTCTTCTTACGGGGCTGTGGCACGTTTTTATGAAGTTGGTGAGGGGCAGTAACTTGGTTCCCCTGCCAGCAACGAGGGGATACCACATCATGAATGGCACTGAGGGGCAAAAGTTGGTGCTAGAAAGGGAAATTAAACTCAGGTCTTGTTCTCGCATGGTTGGTTGTTGTCCTTTGCAGGAACGCATTGTTTGGGGTTTGATGTGGCAGCTGCTCCAGGCTGTGCTGTTCTCATTTTTTAGTACCTAGGTGTACAAAAGGTATTTGCTGTTAAACCTGAGGGCTGTTTAAGTACACAGGGAGTCAAAAGGTGAATTTTGAAAATGGCAGCTGAGTGTGATGATCACAGAGTATCCCTTACCCTGCTGTGCCCAGGGATCTGCAGCTCTCTCTGCGGCAGCTGATGGGAAATTCAGGCAAAAAAAGTAGAATATGGCAGCTTACTTCTGGTGTTCTGAAAGAGGGATCCATTTCTTTTAAACCTCCTAATTCCAGTTTTTATTTTATTGGTGAGGTTTTGGAATTGCATGTGTTTTTTCTTGAGGGCAGGAGAAGCTAGGAAGTGTGGCTATATTTCACATCCTGCTTGGCTTTTTATGAGTTACACAGCAAACAAAGCAAAGGGAAAAGGATGTTACCATACTTGCTGAAAAATAAAGTCCAAGCCTTTTATATTCCAAGGGAACAGAGGCAATTAGAGAACAGAAATTGGATCTTTACCCATGTTTAACATGCCTAGAGAACAGGACAATGAAGACGTGTGTGCTGTGTTGTATGTTTTTGTAACTGAAAAACTTCTGGGTCAGTCTATGATCCTTTAATTTATGTTTTCTAGCCCATTTTTATGTGGTCTAGGCTATAATAATCGCAATACCAAAAGGAAGATTATCTGGATATCTTTTTGATTATTATTATTTTTATTTTGAGGTGTTGATTTCAGTAGCTTAATTCTTATTCCTACTGAAATTTGCCACAATGAATATGTTTGAGTAGGGTTATTCTGCCAACTTTAAAATGACTCAGCATCTTGAGAATGACTCTGAGAGAAAGTAAATATGTTAATTTATAAGAAAGGCGGGATTCTTCTTATTTAAGATTGAGCATGTCAGCAGTTGAGTGGTGGATTTTAGTGTTGCAGAGGGGAAAGGAGCATAAGCATTCATATGGAGCATATGGCTGTTCTTTGAGCAACTTCAACAGACCATAACCTCGTGGAAAACCAGGTTTATATGGTACTGGGCAAATTATTTATTATTATTTTACTAAATTACCTGAATATTCTGTGTAACACGAGTGCCTCCCTGTCTGTTGGTCCTCACGTGTCACCTGGACCAAGTGGTTCAGCATGATGCAGCTCACAGCAGTCGGTGATGGGTAAGTTTAATCCTAATTAGTCTTTCTTTACCCCAGAACACTTAGGCAGCATTCCTGGAAGGATGGAGACTTGTGTTTGGGAGAGGTGGGAAACAAGAGTGGAGCAGGAAAGGAAGTTTTTATTAAGCCTTATTTTAAAAAGAAAATAACAGTTCATTTTAAGACCTAAACCTAGTAGCAAAAGAAAGTTAGTTGTTCAGGTTTGACCAAATGTTAGAGTCAAAACAGGGAAGATTTTAGAAAAGTTAGTGATGGATTGGAACTGGATTTCACAGACCAGGATTTTGTGTCACTTTCAGGTTTTTTGGCTAGTCCAAGTTAATGCTTGATTCATTAATGGGGTTGTTATTCCAGAAATCATAAAAGATATAAAAATGAAATAATTGATAAGGGAACATCTTGATCTTGATGAATTGTTTAAATGTCAAAAGTGTGTAGAGAGCATTTCCTTGCCCATTCAACATCCAAAGTCCATTTAAAATGCATTTATTATTTAAATAAAACTCCTATTCACCCTTCAACTACTTCAATAGCGCCAGGAATTCATGCCTTCATAGAATAATTGGAAACTTTTATGGGTTTATAATAAAAATGTTGGAAAACATAACATGTGCTTACACAAAATGCTCACATTGTAAAGTATTCAATAGCAATAAAGGCAGAGAGACTGGTGGTTATTCTGTGTCTTCTTTATGAAACCACAAAGTATAAACACAAAGCAAGATTCATTTCAGTCATACTTTATTGGGTGCTGATGCAAATCATGATTAAAATAGGATTTCCTGGTGCTTTGGTTTCATTTGCCTGGAAGGAGACGGTTCCATGAGTGTCTTCAAAAGTAAGAAATTGGGGACGTGCTTGTGTGATATTCCAAAGGCTTCTGTGGCAAAGGGATGGATTTGTGTCTAGGACATAAACAACCCTGTTTATCCATGTGGGGAATGCCGGGGAAATGGGGAGGGTGGTGGAGTTCTCTCTTTTTTTTTTTTTTTTTTTTCTGATTATTGATTTTTTTTTTTTTAATGAAATTGAGTTTGAAAATGTGATTAAATATCAGTAAGCAGGAGTTGTAGAGGATCAGTTCCAGCTGTGGAAGTGCTGATACAAATCCTCTGGGATGTGACGAGTGTTTATAGTCTTTCCAGTGCCACCCTCTTGCCGCGAGAGCGGCAAGGCAGATGTGACACCATCTTCCTGATTTTTGGGTCCAACACGTTATGAAAACACGTTGGGTGAAAACTGAGGGCAAAAAAAAAAAAAATCCTTCTGTGTCCTGTAACAATAAATATGTGTGAGGATTCTCGTGCTGGACCCATAAAGTCATTCAGTCAGTAATATTAAGAATGCAGGAAAAAAGGAATATTCTTTTATTATATGAATATTGGCAGTGGATGAGGGAGTGATGGGAAATATTTTTGCTCCCTCATACCCTAATCCCTCAAGAGTCTTGGAACAATCAAAGAGGGAGGTTTCATTTCCCCCAAGTTTTGTTTTTCTCTTGCCGAAATTGCTGTTTAGTCCCCTAAATTCCTTACTATTACTTTATAGGGCTAATAAAGCAGGGTCAAATTACAGTGTGGACTGAGTAGGAGAACTGAGATGCTGCAGGAAGTTCCTTGAATTTGAGGATCTTTCCTTAGAAGAATGAGGATTCTATTTTGCAGAAGGTAGGAGAGCAACCTTAGGGTTTCCTTCTGGAATTCCATGAGATACCTGGGGGCAGGATACCTGGCATACATCATTTTATGACTGGATTGGGTAGAATTCCTCATCTTTCTCGTCCTTGTTAAGAAGGACTGTGGTAAACTGGTGATGACATGGAATCAGGAATGTGACACATGATTTTGCATCTTTCCCTAGAAATATGCTGATGTACCCACCAAGGATGTGTGCAGAATTAGGAGCTGGAGTTCTTCACATGACCCAGATCCCCTCAGTTTTATTTCTGCTGTTGTGCCTGGAGGAATTCCTATGATCTATGCATCCTTAATATTCATTTTATCAGTTAACTGCATATCCGGTTTTAGCTTATAAAGTGGATTTTTTTTTTTTTTTTTTAATCTGGTACTTGCAAATAGCAGATTTCAGAGAATTAAATGTACCAAAAGCAGAGTTTAAACAAAGAGTGAGCTGCTAAAGGAACACAAACCTTTTAATGAGATGGTTTGTTGTTGGTCATGCTGTGTGACAATGTGTGGTGGTGCTTGGGAGGTGGCCTGTGGAGTGAATACTTTGTATGGATTGTTAAGATCTAGACGTAGGGATATGAAAAGAGGATGCTATGAAAGATTAATGGGACAACAAAACAGCAACACTGTTGGAGAGATCTTGCTGAGTAAAGTCACTATTACATAATACCGAAATCCTACATGCAAAACAAGGTTGATGGTAGCTTGGAGTGTAGCCTGTATTTCTGCAGAAGTTCAACTTTGGTTATGGATTTTAATTTATTTTTAATTTTCAGTTTCTTGAAGTCTTATTTGCATTCATTTTTGAAAATGTAATCTCATATTCATCAAGATTAACATATAAATAATTCTATTGCACCACCAAGCAATAAAGGGAACAAAGTGACACAAAATAAATCTCATTTTACTGCAGGCAAAAATTGGTTTTGTGGCTTTTTAGGGCTTGGCTCCCAGGGCAATTGACAGCATAGCTGTTGTAGAGTAACTGAGTGGCTGTGTCTGTGTGATGGATACCCCTGAGGCTGGCGTTATGTTCCTGAGCAGGAACATTGTCTTTCTTAAAAGTGTAATATTCTAAATAATGGCTGTACTTCTTAAGTACATGAGACAGAGGAAATGGAAGCCACCTTGGTGCTGAATGAGGGGAACATTCTCATTGAGCACAGTTTTAATAAACTTGTCTGCATCAGCTTCATATTGATTTGTTTAATTTCTGTGAATGACTGCGTGGGCAGGTCAGTGGAGATGGAGATGGGCTGCAGCAAAGGTAGAATGAATCCTGGATGTTGGCACGTGTGCTCTACTTACTGCTTCATTCTTTGAATCAATTATTGCTATCACTATTTGAATCTATAAAAATACGTGGATCTTAATGTCTGCTCCTGTTGTGTACGCGAATGTACGCACCGGTCTTTGCTTCCTGAAGTGCAGAATGAGAGGATGACTCAAACGAGGCTTCTTCAATGCTTGAATGAACAAGTTCCTGTTTTACTTTGTAGTTAGAACCTCAGTGGTGAGTCACTTTCTTAGAGACAAAGCAAACTGCCCTTTGTTTTGGTTTCGTAGTTAGGTATTTTTATGATGATGGCATGGCTTTAAGGCTTCTCTGCCAGAGGAATAAAAGGAAAACAAAAATTGGCAATATCAACTCCAGGTTAAGACTCCACAGTGCCCTGGTGTTTTCTCCGCCTTGTAACAGGTGTATCTGCTCCCTCTTCTTGCCCCCACTGAAATGTGCAAGAGGACATCATCATCTGCAAGCTCTGATCTCTCTTGTCTGATTTATTTTAGGGTAGACAGCAGTATTAAATGTTGTGCAGTGTCTCTTTGAAGAGATACCATTGCAATATCCTCTGGCTCCTTCTCAGCCACATCCTTCCCTGTGCAGCATCTTTCACCGAGGCCTGCATTTCGTTAGCACCTCTTTATTCCTACCCTCAATATCTCATAAGCTGTCTACAAATTTGCTGTTTCCAGAGTTTCAGCTGAAGGCTTTGCAGGAAGGGATACTTCTTCATACACTGAATATTTGACCAACCAGATCTGGCAGCAGTGGCCCAATCAGTTCTTGGCTGCAGTTATTTCTGAATGGAAGAGCAGGACTTTCAGATCTGCAGTAGTCCTCCTTATGTCTGACCAGAGACAAGGAATAGATCATTTATCTATTTGTTTATCCTGATTTATCTGTCAGTGGCCTCCGTTCTGAAGATGCCATGAATAGTGAGAAGTCTTTTGTCTGAAAGTAGCCCAGTAAATTGAAGTGAGAATGAGTACCAAAATGCATGGCATGTGAAGAAGGGAGTAAGAGGGTTACACTGTCCTCAGAACAGAATTAAGAAGCTGCAAAAATGAGAGAAGCCCGTTTTCTGAAGACACAGATCTTTGACAGTCTAAGGAAAAGTGGTAAGAACTTTTGATGTGCCATCTACTCCTTGAACCTTCAAGACCAGGTGTATCACTCTGGACTGAAACTCCTTCTTGCTCCGTGTTCAGTCTCTAACCAATGGTGGAAATTTAAACTGCCTTAAAACTCCTCAAATACCTTCCCTGCTCTGTTTAGAACCAGGTTTCTTGAGCCAGAGATGTCATCTAGATTGAGTGGCCCTTCACATTTTGTTTTTCTGTGAACTTGTCTGAAAACCATCACTTCTTGGAAAACAACACGTGCACTCATTTTAATAAATTTAAAGACTAATTCAAAGACCAATTTCATCTTGCTTTCAAAAATGTTGCAGTTACTTTCTCTCTGGTTCTTATTGTGAACTTTGCCTGTGCAAGAAACAGAGATAATCAGATTCAAGATCTCAGCTGTGTTTTAGCCATCATTTAATTTCTGGTGGCCTCTGTGCAACCTCGGTGTCTGGAACTTCCCCTGAGATGGTTTTTTAATGCTTTTCAGCAGTTGTGTTTTCTGTTTTCACAATCTTCTACTACTTTGCTTTCACAATCCTTACTACTTTTTAAAAGTAGCTTCAGTATATCAAATGGGTGCTATTAAATGTAATTAAAGTCATTTTAAGTGGTATTTTTTGGAAAGCTTTTTAAAATTGCCTAATAATCCTGTAGCAGAACCTGTCTTCACAGAACACAGGTTCCTCACACTAGCCCACATCTAGCATCATGCTTTGATTTTACCATGGATTGTTTACAAATTATTATGAAGATTTAAATAGGGGAAAAAAAATCTCTCACCTTTCTTGATTTCTTGCTTAATTTTCACAACAGTGCTGAGTTATTCCTATTTGCATTTCTTGGTTTTATTTTTGGGATGTGTCTTGTCTAGTCTTGGCAGACAGACACCGAGCCAAGGAGTAAAATATGAAGGTTGAACAGTGAGGGAGTTATTATCCAAATGGAACCTTCTGTTAGAGGTGTCAGCAGAGACAAAGGTGAATGCAGAGAATGAATGGAATAAGATGAGAGAAAGATCAAATAATGGGATAAGAAATTAAAGTGTGGGATAATGGGTGCGATCAGAGATTATTAACAATGCAAAAATTTGCAAAAGGCGCAAAAAAAAATTCCTGTCTGTTCATTAAAACTTGATGAGGGAACCACAAAATAAGACAATTTTTTAAAAAGTCATATTGAGTCTTAGAACGTGTGTTCTGTGGTGTTTTCTTCTGACTGTTTCTCTGTTGGTTTTTAGGTTTCTGTCTTCCACGTTGTACATCAGTGGGATCTCTGTGCTGGAACAAGATAATGTCTTCAACTCATTGAAGGAAAGGGGTGAGCAGCTTTCTCATGGCCAATATTTTATCTTCTTTCGAAAACAGCGTGCCCTGGAAATAGATATCATCCTGTATTGTGTTGAAAAGGAAGCCAGTTCTAAATGCTTTTCATGTGTCAAAGAGAATTGATTTTTGTTTCTTTTTAACTTGGTGTGTGAATGTAAGGATCTAATGTTACAGAGCAAGTGCCAGGACTAAAGTTAAATAAGAATGAACAAAGAGCCCTGCCGAATCTGCCAGTCATGCATTTCTCTCAGAAGGACTTCAAAGAAACATGTATGAGGGAAAATTAGAAGGAATGATTACTTGTTAACAAGTCTGTTGGGTAGTTCCTTCGCAACCCTAAGAGGGTTGGTGGTTAGGTCGTAGCCTGAAGCATAACTATTTATATCTCTTACAAACATCTGTTGTAGCTTGTGTATGTTAAAAATGATACCACTGATCTCCAGCAGCTCACTTGCACCTTCTGTTAACGTTCCTGGGTGGTCCCTGTGCCCTTAATTATACAGGAGTAAGTGGAACAAGTGAGGAGTGGAGTGACGAATGTTAAGTGATCACTTTGTGTGTCTGTTTCAGCTCACATTTACTCTTCTCTTACACACTCAGCTTACACAAAGTCTCCACGTTTCTAATTATGATTGCCCCTCTTCATTTGGCTTCCTTTCTGCTTGACATTTTCCCCATCACACCTCGAATTATAAAAATCTTCCCTTTTTTTTTTTATCCCCTTTTGCTTTGTAGACCATGATCTTTTATGAATTCCCTTTTGCCACAGGTATCAGTGGAGTTTCTGATTGCAGATCATGCAGCAGCTTCCACTTACACGACCTTAAGTTCTTCCTTGGGTTTTCCACACGCTTTGCTCTCAAATAGAATGAGAGTTAGCTCTGTTCTGTGAAGCAGACTGGCAGACTCACCCTCGGGTTATTTTTGTTATTTGTAAGTCTTTGAATGTAACACAAACACACAGTTTTCCCTCCACTCTCCATTTCTTTCACAGAGAATAATTGGCATTTTGAGAGCTAAGATGTCCAAAAATCAAAATACTCTTGAGTTCACCTCAGATACTCAAATACCCTGTGCCCTGAGGTGGGGTGTGCTGGTTGGAGATGCTCCTGCTGTGAGCTGAGGATGGGCACACATGAGCCAGAAATGACCACACCAGTAGGTCAGCCAAGAGCAGGGCTTGTTCCAGTGCTCCACAACTGCTTCAGAGCAGGTCAGCTGCTTTCCATCATAGCCACCTTCAGCAGCGAGAGGCCTGAACCAGCCTGGCTGCCTCGATGTAAAAAGGATCAGAAAGCATCCACGTGTGGAGGAGCTGTGGAAGTCATTAGCTGTGGCAGTGATAAACATCTGGGAGCGATAGCAGCCCCATCGCTGTCTGCAGCCTGAGCATCTGCGGAGGCTGCGCCGCTAACGAGCCCCGGGCGCTGCAGCCCAAATGAGGCCGTAAAAGCCAAATCTGTAAATACCTTCTCCTAAAGTTTAGCGTAGTTTGTTTCTTGCCTGTACTGAGTAATGAGGAAATGTTTCTTTTTGGTGAACACGAGTGATTCCTCAGTTAATTGCCTCTATTTAAGTGTGTGATTAGCTCAATTTGTTCTTCTTGATTTGCAGCGGTTGTCTTCACTGAATCTCAGCAGTTCCTATCTTGCCTAATAGCTTAATCTTTTTCTGCTGTAATTATAAGTCAGAGGGGAAGCTCTTGTGGGAAATAAAGGATATACCCATGTAGAATTCTTTCCAGTCGTTCCCCTGGGAGAAAATACGGCAAAAGTCCTTCTAGATGAAATAATCTATGGATCTAGCTCAGAGCTGTGCACCTCCTTTCTTCTTTTGTGTGGCCCGAGGCCCTTCCAGATGTGGAACGTCTCTTCATTATGGAAATCTGGGAGGAGGGGTTAGTCCAGCTTGTCTTGTTCTCCAAAAGTTCTTGCTGTGTCCTACTGTCTTTACCAGTTTACGTGTATTGTCTTTGTGGCCTCCCTCTCCAGGTTTTTCTTCGTACCACAAATATGATCTTACGTCCCTGTGAACTCTTCAGACTTTCTGCCTCTTCTACAACTGTTTTATTTTCCCATTTTTGCCTAAGAATTTTATCTTTCTTCCACAGTCAAACAATTTTTTTAGCAGCGTTTTCTGTGGGACTTGGCTTTAAAATAATCATTAAATAGTGTTTGCTCTTTCTTTGTTGATCGCTTCAACTATTCTGCTTTTATTTTGAGGGTAGTCTGGTCCATGCTTTGGATGTCACAGTCATAAATTAAATGTATGTCTTTTGAGAAGGAAGAAAAGCAGCGTTTTCTATGTGCCTGTTCACTCTATCAAAACAGACAGGCACTTGCACTGGCTGTCAGCTGCCATTTGTGAAAGAAAATAAATGTTTAAACATCAGGCAAATGCTTACAGGGCTGATGCTTTAGAATGTGTTCCCGTAAAGTATTTTGAGAGGTATCTCACTTACTGTGGCAAATGCTGATGTAACTTTTAACACTAAATGATTTGTAGCTGTTAAAAAAAAAATTAAAATCTGAAGTCCTTCTATCAGTGAGTGCACTTAGGTTGTTTCCTTTGTATTTTTAATTTTGGTGGAGAAATCAGTAATGTTTTTGGAGATTAAAAGAAAGAATACTGACGTGCTGTAAAAACAGATATAACCTAGTTTGTAGAGGAAGCAATGCTTAAATCATCTTGGCAAACTTCTCTGGTCTTTGAAGCTCACCAAAATTTGATTGTTCTCTTTAATTTAATTAAAAAATATTTTTTAAATTGCGCTCATACTTAGGAATTACACTGAGTGAATTTGATGCAAAGTAAGGCTTGAGGTTTCTCCTGAGGATTTTGGTTTTTCCCTGTGCCTGAAACTGTTGTCAAAGAAGGGAACCTTGAAATTTGTCCTGTATTTGCAAAATGAAACACTCACTTGAAACTGTTATAATCTATGGGAGAAAATATCCAGAAATGTAAAAATTGGTCTTAAAAATGGTCATATGCAGTAGTAGTATGCAATAAGGGAAGGACTTATTTGAAAAAAAAAGTAATGATGGAACATATTAAAAAAAAAAATTGTTTCAGATCTTAAACTGGTGAAAATTTTAGAACTTAGTTCTTCAATACTGACATAAATGAAAAAGAGCAGAAGGCTTGGAATTATTACCTGGATGTAATATTTTTCAAGACATGAGCTCTGACTTCTTTTTTAGTATGGATTTTTTTAATGGTAGCTAAACGTTAGGACTCCTACGTGTCAAGGAAAATTGACTTCTGTGTTAATAGTTACTGGTAATAGCTTAATGAGTTACATGATTTCAGTTGTAATGGCTGCAAATCTGACAAGAAAATGAAATGTGAAGTAATAATTTGTTGGGTACACTCTATCTGGTGGTGGTGCTCTGCTTTTTTTCTTTTTTAATTACTGTATGTCTTCACTTAAAAATGTTTAACTCATCTGGGCACCAAACTCCAGCTAATGCCTAGAGAGATTAACGTGTCTTTGCTTGTGTTTAAATCCTATTGTAATTAATATTTCCCAAAATATGAAATGTCTCTGAAATCGAGACTTCTGAATTCCTAGGTCCCTTTTGAAACTTTGTTATCACGTGGGCCCAATTGTTTAAAATTTGTTAGATGTTGTTCCCTCCTTTGTTGAACCCTAAATGACTTGGGTGGCAAATTCCTGATGTCAGAAATGATTTGAGGATTTGTCTCTGAAAGTAGTTTCAGGCCCTACTTTTTTCACACCCAAAAGTGAGCAGAGTATTCCTTAGCATTTTGCATTTGGTTCATCATTTTTAGCTCTAATTATTTCAGTTACAGTGATGCTCAGTGTGTTGGGAGCCTTTTCAAAACACAAAACCAGAAACCTGCCCATTTCTAGATTTCAGGTATTACCTTAGAATATCAGTTAAGTAGTGCAGAAATGAATGCTAAAGTTCACTTGAAGCTTGTGAGTATAAAAACACCTCAGCCTCTTATTAAATATAAACTTTAAAATACAAAAAGATAAATGAACATTTTGCTGATAAAACCTGAATTTATTTATTGTTTGAATTTGCACGTGGCCATGTTGTCAATAAACTCTCTGAGCGGTGTGCACAAATCTGAATTTCTACCTTTATTTTTTCTTCACCCTTTACACCTGGATTCTAAGGGGCCACATTTTTAACTGGCTATTTTATTTTTTTTTTCTTTAAAGGATATTTTTCAAGCTTATGATGATTTGACACAATTAATGTCTTTATAACCATGATGGCAACACAGACATTAAGTATAGACAACTATCAAGATGGACAACAGGTAGGTGTGTTTTCCTTTCTCTAAGAACAAAATGCACTTAGGAAGAGGGGAAAAAAACCCAGTGACTTTGTCCTTAGTGCCTGCTTTGGCATTGTTCAGTCTGGAATAATGAAACATAGTCATGTATGTTTGTCTTTTGTACACCAGGCTGTGTAGTTTTACACTTGAAATTGCTAAATTAAAACTCGGCTAACTGGAGGCAAGTCGTGAGGTGGCCTTTATTCTGAAGACTCATTTTTCTGTTACTCTGTGTCAGCCCTGAGCAATAAATACAAGTACTTCTGTCAGCAGATGGCAACAATGGGGAAGAGTCAGAAAAAAAACCAGCAGCTTTCCTCATCTCCTATAAAATGTTCATCCGAACGCAGACAGATTTTTGATTTTTAGTTTTATTGTTCGTTTCTTTTATTCTAATTTTTCTCTCTCCTCTCACCTACTTTACATATTTGACTTTATTCCCCCAGCAAATGCATACCGTCCTGTGGCAGTAAATGTAAAATGTTCTTTTTTCTAAATAAAAGATTGGGAGAGAGCTTTTTATTCTTATTTGTTTGTATTTCAAGCTCTCAGTGTCCAAGGTAGACAGGTAATTTAGGTGCCTGCTGTTTTTCTAGTTCGGAAGTGGCCCACAGCAAAAAAACTTGCAGTTTTAAGTGAGCTGTTTCTTCCTCCTAGGGAGATAAAACCCTGACTAAACATACTCCCTCCTTTCAAATTCTGCAGATGTATGGTCAACATTTATAATCACTTGTCTGAGTCATCCCCTTTTAATTTGCTCCTCCTTCCTGTCATTAGCCAAGAAATTAGTCCATTAGTTACTCTTTTTTTTCTCCCCCAAGCATTCTGGTTTGAAAATCATCTCTTCTTGCTGAGGGAGCTCACTGCAAGGCAGGCTGCTCTGTTGAGTGGGAGATGCTGAATTTTCTCAGTTTCTGATTTTTCTAGGAGATGGCTTGACCCCAACAGGTAATAAAGCACAAACCTTTTGGTTCTCCCAGACTGTTAAGAATACTGTAAGTTTTTCTTCTGCTGTTACGTGGAAATAAAATAAATTCTGTTAAAGTCAGGTTCTCTGATAGTTTCTGGAGACCTTCATCTCTGCAGCTGTCAGTTCTGGCTGCCTGGAGATGCCTAGAACAGTGTCTGTCCTCTGCCTGAGATAAAAGAGAAGTAACACAAAAGACTGCAGTGGTTCTATGTCTTTGTGCAGGTGCTCAAATGGGAGAAAACCAGAGTTTGAGCTGAGGGGTGGAAATTGTGACTTTCACAGTTCAGGTTCCTGCAAGATCTTTTAGTCCAAAAGATATTTAGCTGGAGGTGATGGGAAAAACACTTGGAACACCTTCAAAGCACCCCAAAGGTGTGCCCAGCCTCCTAATGCAATTTAGGAGGTTCCCAGGTGAAGCTGTGGCTCTGTGTTGCTTTTCCATGGTATAAGTGTGTGTTAAATGGATGTGTAGAAGGTGTTATTGATGTTCTCCTGTAGTTTGATAGCCCTAAAATACTTGGTTCTTACAGTATGTAAAATGAAGTTCTAAAGGTCATGGGAGGTTATGCTCCTATAATTGAAGGCCTGGAGGGACACAGAATATTTCAGATCTTTTTAAGCAAATGTGCATTTTAATGCACAAAAAAACCCTAGAAGATCCTTTTCTTTACTACCCTTCTACAATGCACAGTAAAAAATAAGAAAGAAAACCTAAGAGGATAAACTTTTCTTTACATTGATTTCATCCTAAAGGATTCTAATGCAGACATTCCCATGAACTTTTTGGAGCAACGTACTGTAGGCTGCTCCAAAACCAGCCACTTCAGAGACAGAATGCTTCAACAGTTTACTAATATCTGTCATTCCCATTTTAAAGCCAAAATGCTAAAACTTGAGAGTGACCTTTATCCATCAAAAAAGTGTCAGGGATTAAAAGAGGGGTTTTGTTGCCGCTACGACTTCTTGTGTCCTTGCCAAGTCACACCAACCTTCTGGCAATTCAGGAGCCCTTTGCACTGCTCTTTCCTTAGAACACAGCACCCTTATTTTACGTCAGGGCTGCAGATTTACCCTTTTTTTTTTTTTTTTTTTTTTTTTTTATTCATTTTTTTTTTTTTTTTCCTTGCAGATGCAAGTGGTAACAGAGTTAAAAACTGAACAAGATCCCAGCTGCTCTGAGACTGATGCCGAAGGGGTGAGTCCTGCCCCCGTAGAATCTCAGACTCCAATGGATGCAGACAAGCAGGCCATTTACAGGTAGTGATGGACTCCTGTTCTGTCTTCTGAAGGGTGAAGGATAGGGTAGAGGATTTGGGGGTCTTTTGAATAAATAAATAATGAGTAGCTTAAAATCAGTCTCTCCGTAGTTTGTAGGGAAAGAATGAGACCAAATAGGCTTCACTGTCAGTCGTCAGCCAAGGAAAAAACCTGCTGAGCTTGTGGGATTTTTCAATTTCAGCGGTTTTAAAGGGTGTTCTAAGGGTGGCTGCCAAATTTAGAAAGCTGCCTTAGAATTTAAATTGTGTTCGATATTTGTCATATTGTAGTTTTTATCTTTAATACGAGTTTTTACTTTTATTGTAATTAGGTCAAGCTTTATTCCTTTTTCTTTAAGGATAACAATCTATTCCCCAGTAATTAGCTCAAAATGGATTAAATATTGATGTATGAGCACACTAATTAAAGATTTTTCAGTAAAAAGTACTGTGCTAAGCAGTTTGCTCAGTCTTCATGGGTTTAGGTGTTCTTTCACTTTGACTGCTTTATAAAGACAGAATTATTACTGGTTTTCAGGTTCCAAAAGAAAAAAAAAAAAAAAAAAAAAAAAAAAAAAAAAAAAAAAAAACCCACAACCACCAAAACAGGAAAAAGCCAAACAAAACACCAAAAAACCTCAACCTGAGGCAGAAAAGATGTATCCATTCATTTGCAGACTTGTACTAACCAAATCTTCTCAGAGCATGATATCAAAGGAGGCCTCTGAGCACAGCCTGAATACTCTTCTCAAATTTTAAAGTTATTTTGTGATGTATAAGTATGGCCCACATTGAAGAATAAATTCATTTTTATCGGGCTTCATTTAAATCTGCATTCATCCTCTTTGTAAATCCTGAATCTCATTTCTAATGCACTGTGTTAATCTGTCTCAGTGCTACTCAATTACAGTGAATTAAACAGTCAGAGCTTTTTTGTGTGTGATTGTTTCTCTTTAATTAAATATATACGTATTCTACTGCTGTATTTGCCTCTGGAGTGTGATAAATCAAAATGAAAATAAACTTTAATCTTATTTTGCTCTAGCCAGCGGTGTTAGAAGCAGTCTTTTCCAGAACTTGTCACACTCACATCAGTGACTGTGAGCTTTTCTGAGCTAGTTGTCTTCATTTTCACATAAGTGAAAATACTTATTCATGTATTTAAACTTTCTTTTTCTAGGCACCCACTATTTCCCTTATTAGCACTATTATTTGAAAAATGTGAACAATCTACACAAGGCTCAGAAGGCACAACTTCTGCCAGTTTTGATGTAGATATTGAAAACTTTGTAAGGAAGCAGGAGAAAGAAGGAAAACCGTTTTTTTGTGAAGATTCAGAAACCGATAATTTGGTAAGTATTAGCTGTTTATTTCTGAAGCAATCATCACATTTGCAGCTTCTTCCTAATTTCTGATCTCGACTGGTCCTTATAGTTTCTTCTCATGTTTTTCTGCCTGTGAGAGATTCTTCTGTGTGTTAATGATTAAAAATATTTTCTTAAAATTCCTTCTGACCCTCTTTTCCCTTTCATCTGTAAATTTACATTGGGCTCTTGATATTTGTTTCCTACTCTCAGCTGACACGAGTGTATTGAGACAAACAGAAACAAATCCTTTCCATAGCCAGATTGACTCTGAAAATTAATTTTAGAGTGTCAGGTGTTTAACATATTATCAAAAACATGTAATTGATGTACATTTTTTCCAATTTTATGTAAATCATGGATCACCTAGTTAATGTGAGAGAAGAGCTGTTGTAAGATGATCTTAGAAATTCTTTAACATACGCAATTTTTTCTTTCATGTCATTGACTCCTTTAGGCTTTCTGAAAGTCATTCCTGTGATGAATTCAATATTTTGAATAGTCCTGCCTTCAATATTTTACTCAAAAATGAGAGTTAGTTCTGTTCTGCATGAAGCAGGTCTGCTGACTTGTAAGCCTCACATTATTTTCTTCATTTTGTAACTCTCTGAATCCAACACAGAATCACTGTTTTCCCATATCTCTCTAATCCCAATTTCTTTTCAGGAGCACATCTGAAATCTCATAGTTGGAATGTAGGAGCTGTGGCTCAGTGGATGAGGAAAGAGTCATGGTTGTGGTTTATCTTGACTTTTGCCTGGTTTATCTTGACTTCTGATGTCTCTTACAATGTTCTCATAGACAAACTGGCAAGACATGGATGAGACAAATGAACAGTGAGGTGGACTGAAAAATGGGTGAACCCCCTGGGCTCAAGGGATTCTGGTCAGCAGCATGAAGTGCTGTTGAGGGCTGCTCATAAGAGCTGTTCTCCAGGGACTGACTGTGAAAGCAGAACTGTTTAACATCTCCAGCAGTGACTGGGCTGATGGGGCAGACTGGACCCTCAGCAGGTTTGCAGGTGTTCCAAAACTGGGAGATGGGGCTGATCCACACATGGCTCTGCCACCATTCAGGGGTACTTCACTGCTTTTGGTGAAGCAGAAAAATGGGATCTCATGGAATTCAGCAAAGGGAAATGCCAGGTCCTAACAGGGGAAAAAGACAGAGTGACTCTTCTCAGTGGTGCCCAGTGAAAGGGCAAGAGGAGATGGGCATGGAAACACAGGAGGTTCCATTAAACCTTTTTACTTTGAGGGTGATTGAATATTGCAGGCTGCCCAGAGAATTGTGGAGTCTCCATCTTGGTGACAGTCAAACTCAGCTGGACATGACCCTGAGGAACCTGCCCTACCTTCCCTTGCTTTGAGCAGGGGGCTTGGATTAAACAATCTCCAACCTCAGCTGTTCTGTGGCTTCTGTGAGCTTCCAAAGACTGGTTTCCCAAGGATCCTGCTTGCCTTGGCGTGTTCCTGTGCTTTTGGTCATACATAAACACTCTATCAGATCCAGCTTGCTTTGGTTGTAGTTGGCTCTGGTGTGTTCAAATAGTCCTTCCTGTCCTTGACCTGTTTATGGTTTCAGTTTGTGGTTCTAGTGACAACGTCTCTTGGTTTATGTGGTGTTGCCCTTTGCTGATGGGCTGCATGAATCTGGCTGGTTTTGCTTGAGGTGGCTGAGGAATTATTTGTTTATGTCCTGGATTCCATGACGGCTGAGGTCAGTAGTGGCTTAAACTGGAACCACGTTGCAAAATCAAAAATCCTTGGCATTGCACTCCTGTCCTGTGGTCATATTGTTAGCTGTGACTTTCTGTTACTGGACACCAGATGAAACCTGAGTGCAGCTTGTCCTGCGTGTCCTGGAGGCTGGGAGCTCTGAACAGCTGACGTTCTGACAGGCTCTCCATTTGGTATGGAGCAGGGAGCACAAGTTTCTGTCAAGTTGTGAACTGGCTAGCATGGCTTTTGGTCTCTTTTCGACTTGAAATATTGGTGCTTGCCACAGGGAAGGCTGTAGACAGGCAGTTTTTTTCTGCCTCCTGTCACATATATATTTTTAATAGAGATTTAAAAGTCTGCCTTTAGTAGCAAGAAACACTATTGTGCACCTTTGTTCCATCTTCTGCAAATGCTGTCCTTCCCTTTTTAACTCCAATGTTAATTCAACCATTCATCTGAAAGAAGCTGTTAGGACTGATAATTGGACTGAGCTAGAAGGGTGGAGCAGAGTCAAGCAAATAAGGTGTAAATGTTTGCTCAGTAGGATCAACTCAGAGCCGGAGCTAAACTGAGATGGACTGAGCATCACAACACTAAAAAGCCCAATTTAGGTCCTACCTGAGAATCACAGGCCTGTTACGTAAGGAGACTGGTCAGCTGCTTCATTTTTTTTCCTTTTACCTCTTTGAGATGTGCAGTTTCTGTGAGCTTCCACTGACAGCTCCAAAGCAGCAGAATATAATTCCATGCTCCATGCTGCCTGTGGGCTAATTAAGTAGATAACAGAAATTATGAAGGGTCACAGATAGTGACTGTAGGGTCACTTACAGTCCTGGCAACGTTCCACATTGTGTACTCACTTGAAGCGCCTTGAATACTCCACAAGAGGAGTTTGGAGTTCATCCAGAGGACCTCAGAATGTTAATCTGGGTGGCACAGGCATTAGATCACTTTGACCAGAAAGGAAGTTCATTAAGAGCAGTGGATGCTTGTTCCAATTTGAGTAGCTCTTACTAAGCTATGCTCTAGATTATCTTGTTACTTTGGTATTATAATTCCTCTTCTAAATTAATTGGTGGCTTCCTGCTTTAGTATTAAAAAGGATTTCAGCATTGGGAAATGTGGATAGCATCCACCTGAAACTTAATTTTAAGGATACTCATAAATTGCTAAATTGCCTGTAAACCAGGTTTTAAACCCTTGTTACTATCTAGATGGAGGGATTCTGTTCTAAGGATTTTGTTCTTCCCAGTTAAGCTCTCCAACATCAGTTGGTGATCTTGAATCAGCAGGGCAAAGGATCATAGTCAATCCAGAAGAATTGTTACCAGGCCTTTTTTAATTTCTGCAGTGCCTTTCCCAGGTCTAGGTGCAATCCTGAGCCACGTGCTCTGGGGTGACCCCGTGGCTCTGTCCTGCAGATCTCCTGCTTTCAAATCCTGTGGGAAGGAAGTGGAAGCTGAAAGTTGTGCTCATGTTCTTCATGCTTTCTTAAAACTTTAATTTCCTCAGTATCTTCCCGGAATGCTATTTGCATCTCCTTAATCCTTTTACCAAGGATCAGTGTCAGAAGACGTGTGTTTGCTGTCAATAACCAGATTTTGGTGGTCTCTGTTGCTGCTTACTTTTTGTTTCGTTTGGGGTAAGGATTTTTGGCTTGGTACCCTCTTCCTGAATTCTTAGTTGTGTCAGGAACCAGAGTTGTGGTGGTGAAGCCAGCGGATGTCATTTGAATATTGACTGACCAAGCCTTTCTGAGTAGTGCTTTTGCTGCTTTAATGTGCAGAACTTTCCCATAAACCTCTAGCTACAACTTTTCTAGCTGTGTCTCGTAGCTGGGGACTCCAAATAGAGGACAGAGCTTATCAAATCAGAACAAATGAAAATAAAATAGCTTTTCTTCCAGAGCTTGTGTTCTTCCACTGAAAATCTAAATTGCAGGAGGTTTTGGGTCAGGGAGGTAGGTGAGCTATGAATGTGAAGATACAATTTCTTAAATTTGGAGACATATTTATACATTAATAGGCTCTGGATAGCAACAACTGGAAGTTTTTTTCAATAACTTCTCTTCCTCTTCTTAATAGTTTACCATTATCTTTATTTAAAACAATTTCAACAATAGTGGAAGTTGTCCCTGCCCGTGGCAGGGGTTGGAACAAGATGATTTTTAAGGTCCCTTCCAAGCCAAACCATTCTAGGATTCTGTGGATATACACAAATCTCATGGTTACTTCATCTTCGTGCATTTCTCTGAAGTGATACTCCAGTTTTATTGCTGCAGCTGACAAGCCTGAATCAATTATAAAATTTCATTTTTCTGTGGCATATTCTATGCAGTAGCACTGAATAAACGAAATATTAGTGCTGCTGTGACCTGTCTGAAAACACTGCTTTGCATTACCTTTGTCCAGCTTGAGTTACTTCATCAGGAATTCTCGCTTTCTGTACTTTCAGGGAAAAAGTGAACTTCTGCTGACATTAAGTTTGTTCCACCTGTGCTGCAAGAGAGCAGGAGCCATATGGCCACAATTAACGTAGCTGTAAATGAATTCCTAAGTCCTGGTGACAGGTTTGGCGTATTTACAAAGTTTTGTTTTCCTCCTAAGCACAGCAGCACAGCTTCCTGCAGTAGTGTGGTGGAGAGGGGCTCTGCAGAAACCTGGGTGGTGTTACTGAGCCTGGGTTTGTTTTGACTTCAATTCAATTTTCACCTCAAGTATCAACCATCAATTTTAAACTTAAGTCTGAGCTGAAGAAAGGACTTTCATTTTTCCTCCGAGCACATGCTGATAAATAAATAGTACAAATTTGGCTAATGTTTAAAAAAACCTCAGCTCTCTTGACTGAGCAAAAATAAACTAATCTCTAATATGGTGAAATATTATGTGTCCAAAAGCATATTTTGTTACCTCAGTTTCAGCTGAGTGTTTAAAGCACTCACTAATAGGATGTGCAATTTGTTGATCAGTCACACATGAAGAATTTTCTATTTTAAGCTTTTTTCCCCTCTGAAACAGCGACAGAATTTCTTGAAACACAGATGACCTTTGTTTTGTGTTAAACTTAAGTTACATTTGCATGCTTTAACTTTGTTGTGTTTAAAGGTGCTTAAGCACAGTTCAAACAGCAACCTGGGCTGGGTTAGAAAATCACTGGTTTGTGTCTCAGTGCTGGGTCGCTGCACTCAGTGTTTTAAGGGCTTTCAGTGTCATAGATGGAAAGAGTTACAGATATTAACTTGGATCAACTTCTCTACAGCTCAGATTTTTCTGCAGCTGTTTCTCGAAAGATGTATGTTTGGGGTTTTTTTTTCCTTTTTATCCCTGAGAAGAGATTTTTTTTTTTAAATCACTTAATTTCCTAATGTTTTAAATCTTGTTTAATTTAACACACAGTTGTCTACGCCGAGTGAGTGTCCTAGAACCTTTTGCTGAAAAAACAAGGAAAAGATCTGTCTCAATGAAAGCCAAAATGTCAGGATAGAGAGAGGAACACACCCAAAAGTTTTCCTGCCTTGATCTCCTTTGGGTGACTCGAGCAAAGGCATCTTCAGCTCCCAGGTGGCTTCTTGAGTTGGAAGTAACAGATAGATTAGTTTGGAGGGTATCATTTCTGTTCATTGGATTCAGTGCTCTGCCCAGGTAAATAATCCCCCATATAGGACAGATTTTTCCAAATAATTGTAAAGTCAAGCTCTGCACTATGCTTCAAAATTACCACTGTTCAGTTTCATAAAATGGAAGGATATTTGTCTCAGAGATCCAGCACAGCACAGAAATGTTGGGGGTGGCATGTTGTGTAAAAAATAATTACTTTGCTGGTGTATTGTGTACATATTTGAATGTCCTGGATTTCCTACTGCCTTTAGACCATCTGGATTTGGTTTTAGCTTCTGATCTTCTGCCATGACCCTTACAATCACCTAAGCTATTTTTATGCAGTATGTAATACCGTTGGTTATCCAGGCTTACACTGTTTCTCTCACAGCGAGCATGACAAGTATTCTCCTCACATATGTATCTCCTGTACTTGGATTTTAGCTTAAACATGGATTTTTTTTATTTGGTTTAGTGCTTTATATTTAATGTTTTGTATTTCAGAATCAGTCTCCTCACCTAACAGTTCTTACAAGATTTTACCTGAGAGTTGCTCATTTTTGACGTACAATCGCAGAGGAACTTAAAAGCTGTAGCACTGAAGAACTGTTTGATTACTTCAAGCTTTGTTGAACAGTGTGACTAAATTTGGGACCTCTTTATTCTGATTTTATTGTAAAATAAAAGCTTTCATCCTCCCCAGCAATCTGTGGGACAAATTTATGCTTAATTACAGGAGTGTCTTCTTTCTCACTGTATCTCAAACTCAGCTCTACCCTTCTGGTTTCCTTGTGTCAGGGTGTAACGTGGAGCTGAACCTGGTGTTTGTGATTTCTAGAGCTCCAGAGAACAGCTGCTGGCCAAGCCTGTCCCAGCCCTGCTTTCCAGAGGATTGGTGTGGATGGGATTGCTTTCCATCACTTCCAGTCTTGTGTGGTCTGTGACCCAGAGCTGTACCAGGGGCTTAAAGACCACGTGGACGTCCAGGCTCATCCTGTGCCCTGTGACACCTGAACTGCTCTGTCTTCCTGAAGTGTCACATGTGACAAAGATCACTTTGTTGTCCTGCTTTGTTTCCCCTGTGTGGGCAGTTTACTTGCGTTCCTTTCACGTGCCAGGATTTAGCAATTAGTGCCTGTGCTTTAATTGGGTGATCTTTGTTATTGGAAAGTAATGTTTGCTTAAATCTCACATTAATTTTTATTTGTTTAATGAACATTTATATTGTTTCTGATTTTTTTTTTTTCCCAATTCTCTCCCTCAGATGGTTAAAGCAATCCAAGTGCTGCGTATCCATCTGCTCGAGCTAGAAAAGGTTAATGAACTCTGCAAGGATTTCTGTAGTCGTTACATTGCCTGCCTGAAGACAAAAATGAACAGTGAAACTCTGTTAAGTGGAGAGCCTGGAAGTCCTTATTCACCTGTGCAATCTCAGGTGTGTTTCAAATATTTTTCAGTGGATTTTTGCTTAGATTTCCTTAGGAAGTTACAGCTACGCTTCTTTCGCTATCGGTTTGCAAACAGAGTTTCTGCAATTTCCTGTATTCCCTCAAATCATTTACTAAGAGTAGAAAGAGGGGGGGGGTTTTGTTTGTTTTGTGGAGTTTTTCTGTGTATTTTTTTTTTGTTTGGTTTGGGGTTTTTTGTTTTGTTTTGTTTTGTCATTTTTTTTTTGTGCCGTTGCCTGATGGACAAATTTGTCGAAATGTGCCAGAACGCAGTGTCAATTTTTTATTTTCTGTTTTCCTTTTATGATTTTCTCTCAGTGTTCAGCAAGTGGAGATACTCAGAATAGCCTGGATTTGCTATTTGGTTGGAAGGAGGTTAGGAAACAGAATAAACAAAGAAGAAAAAATTTGCTTGTTAAGTCCTCCTAAGTCTGCCTCCTTCATTAAAATATTGAGATGAGTGATACATTTTATCCACAACCTGTATTCTGGAATAAATAGACAATATCTGATGGATTAAAGTCGCAATGTCGCATTTTCTGTATTGAATGGAGCACATTTAAGAGGTTATGGTTGATGTTTTTGCTGTCAGAGGCTGCAGGGTGAGCCCTGCCCACCCCAGTGCCCACTTGATCCCGGGTCTTAGGGCATGGCCCTTGTCTGAATTACTCATGTGTCTGATGCTCTGTATTAAAAAAAGCCCCAATGACTTTTTAACTTCACTTTCTGGACTCCTTATTTACGTTTTGATGTCTGGAAGTGTGAAAAGGAGATTCTAAAATCGGGCAAAAACAGCTTTTAAAAGGTTTTTTCTGTATATCTCTTACAGTTTTCTGTAGACACACGAGGGACCTATTTTGCATTTGCTATCAAAAGAGATTATTCATACATAGTAAGGAAATGAGTAAGAGTTTGCATGTTCAGGGTTGAGTGAGAGCTATCTTGAGCAGAATAAAACATATTGAATATTTAATACATTACGTTCAAATTGAAGGAATTAAGGTAATAACTAAAATTCTAAAGCTTTGATGCTTGTAATGAGAGCATCAAGGGTCATTTCATTTGTCCTCTTTCCCTCTTGCCTTTGGAAACTGTTTCTTTTTCTTTATATAGCTCAAACTAAAATTTCTCAGAATTGTTTTACCGCTTTTCTAGCAGTTGCTTTCATGAGGGTTTTCAGAGGTAATGGTTGGTGATAATGAGGAAGTTAATGTAGGTAATGATGGACCCCTAATGAAGGATCTTTCTCTTTGAAGATAATCCACTGATTAAACTCCAAACACATTTTAGACCCAAAAATACATAATGCAAATTACAAAAATACACAAGCATTCTTGATCTCCTTACATTAAAAAAAAAAAAAAAAAAGAGTTTAAAAAATGTAAGCAACTAATTGTTTTATTTTTCTAGCAAATTCCAAGTGCCATTGCAGGCACGCTCAGTCCCCAAGGGATCGTGGTGCCAGCATCAGCATTGCAGCAGGGAAATGTAACTATGGCAACAGTAGCAGGTATGAGACACTAAAAACAACTGGCACCTTGCTCTTCATCTTGGTTTCCTTCGTGGTTGTTACAAAAACTACACAAATACTTTAAAAAATGTGTTTTAATACCCGAAAACTTGCTGAAGTACAGTCAAGTGCTTGACTGGTTAATGAATGTTTAATTTAGATGTTTTCAAAGTATGTCTGTGGGAGCAGTAGTTAAATATATAATATTAAGAGACCTTAATGTGCAACACTACATTTGTTAAAAGACATTTCCACAGACTGTGGTGTTTTACTTTTGTTTTCCCTCTAAAAAGATGAATTCTATTTGACAAAAACATGCATTAGCTAAACCATTGCACTTGGCTGCCTCGTGCTCCTTGGAGTTTGGGACCACACTTACAAGTCTGTGAAATCCTTGATGTCCTTGTTATAGGGAAATCACATTTGAGATGAAATGTTTAGTCTTCCTCCTCAGCAAGGTTTTAAATCAAACCCAGCTGCCCTAAGCACTGGCCACACGTAGGTGTGATTTTGGTGTTGTGACCCTTGGTGGTTGAAGACTCAGCTCAGTTAAAACTGCATGAAGCAGTGTTTTATAGCCTGATAATCATGGCATTTTCCTTTGAAAACAGATTTAGAACGCCTAAAATATAACAGGGAAATATAATCAAATTTTGTACAATTTTTTGTGAGTGGATGAAAATTTCAGCGTAGCAAAGAGCACAACTTGCATGCTGACTAGAAAAGAATAATTGATCTATTATCAAAAGTCTTGTAGGGTGTGCAGTGCTGATGTGTTTAAAGAGATTAATACTTGAAGGGCTTTTTCTTCCCCATAATCTGTGTTTTTGTTTTGCTTCAAGGGGGGACAGTGTATCAGCCAGTCACTGTGGTCACTCCACAAGGACAAGTGGTGACACAGGCACTGTCGCCTGGGACTATTCGGATCCAGAACTCTCAGGTTTGTTTCATGAGCTCCACAGAATGGTGTTCTGGGTGGAAATACATCTCAGTGGTTTTAGGAGCTCTGATTTAAATTTGACACCCCGGCAGAACGAGCTCTGTGTACGCAGAGAGTAATTAATTGTAAATTGGTGCAGCCGCTGCTGTGGGAGTTACAGGTTGTGTAAAGTGTCATAAGGTCCCCCCTGCCACAACAGCTCACCAGAGTTCCTACACGTTAATTATCTTCCTTTATTGATGCCAAAAGAGTATAGGTACATGAAATTAAAAAATAAAACAGTAAAATAAAAAAAAAAAACAAAAAAAAAACCCAAAAAAACACTAAACCAAATGAATAAAAAAGAAAAACCAAAAACCCCACCAATGCACTAAAACCCCCTCTGAATTAAATTAATCGTTTTTTAATGGTTATAATTTCTTCTAATCATTGAACTATGTTTATGGCTGGAGAGATTTGATGTATTTCATTAAGGTGCCACACTGCTGTTGTGAGAAATTTGACTTTTTATCACAATGGCAACCACCAGTACTGTGAAACTGTATGTATTTCAGAGTTTATCTATTTTGAGAAGCGTTTTTCTATAAAACCTTCAAAATATTTAGTTGAGACTCTGGAAGAGCCTCAATTTTGTCTCCTTATACCCTAAAATATAAGGGCCAGCACTCTTTTGTGGGAGGCTCTTAAGAGTTGGATCTGAAGAGTTCAAAGAAACAACTAAAGAAAAAGAAACGTGAAAACTAGACCATCTTCTGGTACAGAAAACTTTGCTAGCTTTTTCTCTGGAAGTGGTAAACCAAATCTTCCTGGAATCTGGATTTAATTAGAAATGTGAATGAGGAGCTCCCATCTCCACAGCATAAAATCTGTTGGTAATCATTGACTCACTGGCTTCTTTTCCCCCCTTACTCTGGCCTTCCAACCAAAAAAGTGTGCACAGAGTGTTCTTTGAATTGGCAGGAGCATATCTGTGCTCAGCCATGTTCTCCCCTAGAACACAGGCAGCTCTGTCCTCACACACCTCTCAGGCAGAAATGTGTAAAATTACACTCCTGCACTGAAGGGATTTTGAAAAATTGTTTTGTTTTTTTTTACCTTTTATGAAAAAAATAAAGTACTGAGAGGAAAATAACACCTCTAGCCTATAAATAAAAGGACTTGACCTTCTGTGTGCATCTGTGACTACTCTTGATGTTAGTAGGAGTCTCCAAACCCACCTTTGCAAAGGTCACCCATAGAAAAATCTTCTTCAGTGTCTTCTTTTTTCAGTGTTACAGAATGCTGTGGAGGTAGGGAAAAAACACTCCAGAAAAGCTGTTGAAAGTTCATTACAAAACCTCCATAAGCAAGCAGGTTATTTAGAATGTAAGACATTGCTTTGAAAATTAAAATGTGCTCCAAATACATATTTGTAGTAATTTGATATCCTAAACCTTGTTTAAAACTCGTTTCCTGCATATTGATTGGCTTAAGAAATTGCTCCAATTTGTCTGGAAAACCTGATTTAGAATTATTTTGGTTACAATGGTCTGAAGTAGAATCTTATATGCAATTTATGTGCTGTTTCTTTCGATTTCTGCATAAGCATTTAAGAATGTATTCCCAAATGTTCAGATAACCAATGTGCAAATGATTTGATGAATCCATGGAAAGTGAAAAACAAAGAGAAAGAAATATGAATGTTTAGGAAGTAGTATGAAGTGTTTAAAGTGAATTATAGGTTCTACTTTTAGATCTTAATGCTCTCTGAGAATTTAATGCATTTATTTAGCAGGACCTTTAGCATCTTTGTTTGCAACTGCAGCATAATAATTAATTTTACTTTATCCTTCATTTGAGTCTTAGATCAGTAATATTTTACAGCTTCCATAGTTGTTTATGTTTGCACACAGTAATATATTCAAGATATTCAAGCCTAATTTCTTTTCATTCCTTCTATAAATGAGTTCTTCATTCATTGATACAGAACTGCCATTACTGTTTTAAGTGCTTTATTTCTCCTAAAATTACATGTGCAGCTCCAGTTGCAATTAAACCAAGATCTAGGCATCTTGCATCAAGATGATGGCTCATCAAAAAATAAGAGAGGAGTTCTTCCCAAGCACGCTACAAATGTGATGAGATCTTGGCTTTTTCAGCACATAGGGGTAAGGACTGAGCATGGTCAGTTTCTTTATGTCGCTCTTTCCTGTGGTCTCTTAACAGTTTTTCTTCATAAACAAGGTGAATCTATTCTGTTGTCAATTACAGGATCGAAGTTCAGTTTTCCCTGGAATCATTTGGAGTAGTTCCACCGTCTAATGCTGGTTGACTTTTATTAATATTTTAATAAATAGGTTACATTCATACTGCACGGTCTCAATAAGTGCTGTTACAAGGAACCTTTCTTCATTTCACTCTGTTGGGAACTCAATGCTCTCTACACCCTGGTTCATGGCACAAGGAAAAATTATTTCCCCTGTACTTTGCAGTGTTTTAGGGGTACTTTTGACCGAGGAAAACATCAAATTTTCTGTCTCCATCTCCTTTCCAATCCTTCTGATGCGCACCAAGCACGTCACTCTCTGCCTGTGCTTTCGGTTGTCTTCCCTTTGCACGAATACTCTGAAAGGACAAATGGCTCTCAAGCCATTGCAATGTTGAGCTGATTGATACTTATCCTTTTACAACTGTCCTGCAGCAGAGAGCTGATCCAGGGAAGCTGCGTGTGCACTTCTTGTGTTACATGCCCCGTCCTCATCTGCTTAGAGCAGCTTTATTTAACTGCAGGCTGCTCCTCAGTTCTCTCATATGACACTGCCCCGGCCAGCAGAACTAATCAGAGCTGCTCACATGCTGTGCTGCCCAGGGATCACGCTCTTTAATAAAGGCTGTCAGCCATGAGAAGCTTTTTCTTCTGAATTACGCAGCAGCAGCTTCATGGTGCCGCAGACACTGTCAAGGATAAAATCAGTTTCTGTGGAGCAAAGCGCTCTTTGTGGAATTGTTTTCGTCTTCCAAAGTTGGTGAGGTTTCTAAGGTTTGTGTTTTAATGAGTCAGATGGCTTTAATCCACACTCTTTAATCAGATGTAATAAAGGAGTTCTTATTTTTGATGAGGAGATGAAAAACAAGCTTATGCCTTTTTTGTTTGCTTTTCTGGCCTCTGTAGCATCCATATCCAACAGAGGATGAGAAGAAGCAGATTGCAGCACAAACAAATCTGACACTACTCCAGGTTAACAATTGGTAAGAACAAAGCCCTTAATACCTGTCCTTGTCTCCACGTGCTTACAGCTCAGAAATAGTGAGGAGGATAACTTGGGCATCTGGAGTTGAACTTAAATATTCTACATATGTTACAAAACATGTATAGAAATACAAGAGTTATGCACTGGCACACAAGCACGTTATTTTTATAAGGTATAATAATACTCAGGCCATTTAAATCGTACAAGGACTCCAGAAAACATTGCAGCATTAAGGAAATGTGTTCTGTTCCAGTGCTGAGAGAGATGGAAGTACTCTCCTGTCTCTTCTGCAAGTAAAGAAATTGAAGTCTAAAGGCATTTAGTGGCCTGGTGGCTGCAGATGTTTAAGAAGTTGCTGTTAACAGATTCTGTTCTTGTATCAAAGGATGCTCTCCTGAGCAGTGATGTCTGGATGGAGAGGCAGTTCCTCGGCTACACCAGTTCATGGTTCAGCATGAACCATGGCTTGGTCATGTCTTACCTTTCCTGGAGGTGTAAGATAAGACACCTGCCCTACACAAGAGAGGAGGGAAGGTGCTGACACATGTCCTATTTGCCTTGTGGCATCGGTTCCTAAAATTGCTGCAGCAAAGTCCCCCAGGGATCTGCCTCAGATTTCAAAGATGACGCTGGCTGTGAGGCTGTGGAGGGGTCCAGGGGGGAAATAGTCAAGATAGTGACAGAACACCGGTTCCAAAAGTGGAACATGTGACACGTGGCCTTGGAGCTCTGTGCACTGGGATCTGCCTGCTGTCTTTGCAGAGCATTGTATTACAGCTTAGGAACCTGCCAGCTGATTTCCTCCCATTGCAGGTAAACTTGGGACCTGGATGGGTTTTGTGATATTTGGGGATGATGTCTCCAGCCACAACTCCCTGCCATAGCTCACCATGTTGAAGTTGATTCAGTTGAAGTATTTTCTTGTTCACTAGCAGCAAGGGGAAGGGCAGCAATTAGCAAGCTGAAGTAAGCAAGTGAAAATCAGAGAACCAAAAGGAATCAGGACAGGTCTGACAAATGTGTTTGCTGGCATCTCCTGGATCAGGAGCCAGCCCTTGGAAAGCCAGGGAGCCTGTAAAATAACTGATGCAGAAATTAAGGGAGTAAATGAAACCAGACCAAACAAAGCAGGTTGGGTAGGGGCTAGATTTTAGGTGAACCCTAAGGAGAGGAGTATCAGCTTTCTGAGCTGGGGTGTCAGCAGGTTTTCTGGTGCTTAGTTTTTAAGAAGATCCTGAAGTGTACATCTGTTGTGCTGTCTGGAGAATTTTTCCTTCTGAGGTGGAGGAAAAATGCTGTCAGCTGCAAAATGATAGAAGTGCTTTCTTAGCTAGTTTGCCAAAATTGAAGGATGCTGGTGTTCTAGGAGTGGTTCTACATTTTAAAAAGAATGTGAAGCCCAGCTGATAGAAGATTTTATTTCCCTAATTTTTTTTTTTTTCCTGCTGCATACTTTGTGAATGTGAGAGAGAGAGATGGAATTTACAGCCAGTTGGTCCTAAGTTCACCTTGCCCTTGATTGCATTTAGGTTTATCAATGCTAGAAGGCGAATTCTTCAGCCAATGCTGGATTCCAGTTGTTCTGAAACTCCGAAAACAAAGAAGAAAACACCCCAGAACCGACCGGTCCAGAGGTTCTGGCCTGACTCCATTGCCTCAGGAGTTGCTCAGCAGCAATCGAACGAGCTCACGATGTCAGATGGTGAGGAGAGCTCTCTGAACATGGATAATAAAGTTAATTCCTCTCTGACAGGGAAATGGAGGGTTTGATGCCTGTGATGGGAGGGAAACTTCTGCATATTTCAGCACAAACGTGGTTTTGATCTGGGAAAGCGTAACAGAAATGTGTCACTTTTCCTCTCTTTAACGATTTTCTGTGGTTTAAGCAAGGGTATTATATTGGAATCCGTGTTGAGAAACTTGCTTTTGTTTCAGAAGTTATGGAATGACAGAATAAAAGATTTGAAACCGAGATGTACCGCTGAGTTCTCTCTGTGTGCACGACAGGAGCGTCCTGTTGGATGAGCAGCACTGGGCTGCAGCTTCAGCTTCATGGCTGAGCAGCTGCAACTCCACCTCTGCCTCACCTGCTTCAAGCTGGACAATGAGAGGCAGAAAAATGTCACAGAGCCTCCACAGATTGTGACTGAAGTAACTTCCTCAGTGTCAGATCAAACAAAAAGATTTAATTTCATTTAAGAAAGATAAATAACTGCTTTAATGCCAGGATCATCCTTTCTGTCCTGCTGCCTGGTGCTTTATTCTTTCCAGTTTGTAACAAATTTTCCCTCAGCCTCTGCTGGATCTGACAGCAGCTTTATCCGTGGAAGTTACCTTGAATCTGAACACTCCCCTTTTTCTGCAACGAATTAAGCTGGAGTACTTTGCAGAAATGGCCTTGTGATGATTTGATTGGAGAATTGCTGTAGTGGGTGTCCATAGCACAGATTTAAGATTCACAACACAAAGTTTTAAGATCCCTGACCAACCTAATTCCGGCATTTCCTGATATTTCATATTTGACCACCTATATATCTTCTATTTTAATCCATTCCCTTAAGTTCCCTCACTTTTGGTTAGAAACAAGCTCTGTCAGGTACAAGCAGAAGGCAGGAGAGGTGCTGAAGTTGCTGTGACTGTGCTTCTGCAGGTGCTGTCGTGACCATCACAGCTCCAGTCAACATGAATGTAGACAGTCTGCAGTCCTTGTCCTCGGATGGTGCTACCCTGGCTGTGCAGCAGGTGATGATGGCGGGGCAGAGCGAGGATGAGTCCGTGGACAGCGGCGAAGACGACGGAGGAGACCTCTCGACGGCAAACATCAGCGGGCTGGTCTTGGATAACAGCGATTCCCTGCAGTAGGAAGCAGGAGAGCGTGGAGGAAAAACGCTTAGGAGAAAAAGAACGGACTGACTGACTGACTTTTTATAGTTTGCACAGCAAACATTTTACACAAGTTTTATTTCTAATATGTTTTATATGTAGATATAGAAGGGTGCACTTTTTTGTATTTCATAGTAAGCTTAAAGAGTGTTTTTGCAGGTGCAGCAACTTCTTTCAAATGTGTTTGTTTTTGGTTTTGTTGGTTTTTTTTTTTTTCCTGTTTGTTTCTTTCTTTTCCTTTCCTTATTTCAGAAAATTATATCTAATAATATAAAGAACCACGTAAGCACCCCTTTGTTCTCTGAATTGGAAGTGCTGCAGTTTCCGATGAATTATGCAGTTTCAATTAGTGCTGTTATTTAACACAGCTTTTGATGGGCAGGTGATGTAAATTTGAAGCATGTGACACTAGTGTGTGAAACTTGATTATTGAGTTAGATGCATATATTTGAAAGATGCTTCTGCACCTTAAAAACTGCTAGTCTGAGGTGGACAGCAACACACATAAAAAAAAAACCAGTTGATGTGTGATTCAGTAGAGAATGTATGGCAATTTAAATAAGTTTAGTTTCTCTCATAGTCCGTGAGCCTGTTTATCATTTGCTATAAAAACTCCTATTTTTACCTTGCTGGGGTTATTGGATAAAAAAGAAAAAATATTTTTATAAATTCACTAGAAATTGGGATGACAACTGTATTAAGCAGGAGGGAGGAAAAAAAAAAAAAAAAAAAAAGAGAATTTCCAGAGGGGAAAAATAAATGTTTAGTATTCCTATTTGGAAGGTCTGAAAATTGACCCAATTTAATAAGCAAGCCTACAGTAGCGTTCTATGATTCTCAGCTATCCCACAGTGATATACTATATTTGATAATAGCATAAGAAGGGCCCACTGTTTGATGGGATTTTGATATTGTCAAACATTGATTTATATTATGTGTAAACTAATATTCAAATTGCATAACTCTGTATCTAGACTTGTATCTGAAAATATTTGCTAAATGAATATTCAGGTAAGTAAGTTCAAATACCCACAACTTTTCCAATTATTAGAGAAATTTAACAGTTTATAGTTTGTACAACTGAATCTAAAAAAAATGAAAAGTTGCCTACTATACAGTCATGAATTCTGCTATTTTATTGCATTTGAAATATTTTCCCCTAATACAAAAAGAAAAGTATAACATGGATTTATATAAAATTTCTTCAGATCTGAAGTTTACTACCAGAATATACAGCAGGCTTTGTTAGAGTAGGAAATCCTTGTGTGTCATTTAAGAAGCGAAGAGCTGGTGATGAAAACAGCTGGGTTTTGGTTTGGGGTTGTTTTTGTTTGTTTGTTTGTTTGTTTTGGTTTGTTTTTTTGGTTTTTTTTTGTTGTGGTAACAGTTCATTTCTTCTATTTTCCCAAAGTTTGAAGTCTGTGATTGTCTATCCATGAACACTTGCTTTTGGAACTTTGTATTTCCCGTTGTTGAGTACAAATAAGAGACTCAAGAGCCTCATGGTATGATCAACACCCTCTCTTGTCCCTGTCCATTTGTCACAGTGTTGGCTTAGGTCAAAGCCAGAACCTCCTCCTGATTTCGACCAAATCCGGGTGAGTTTCTAACAGGGAGACACTGTATTTGAACAAAGCCCTTTGGCAGATGCAAATATTTAATTGAATATTTAATTTCTGCTTCTCAGAATGCTCAGGCACATGCTTAGGTCCCCTTGCTGTCAGGAGGATGAAGGAATGTACTGCTGGACATGCTTAGGTGGTTGGAAGCTGGTCATGGCAGATTGTCTTCCAAGGCAAGGTTGAGTTGGTAGGAAGAAAAACTTCAGGAAGAATTATCAGTGGCATTGCCTTACATACATAATATCAGGAGTTTTCTGTGACTTTGAGTTTGGGGTTTTTTTTAATTGTTTTTATTCAACACAAGAGATGTTTCCGCTCTGGCTCTCACCGAGTCCTGGCTGAGGATCTTCCTTAGTTCAAGTGCTGTAATGATCTGCTCCACTGAACTGGTGATTTCTAAAGAATTTGTTTTCTTCTGACTTTTCTGCTTTGCCACTCGTGTGCCGTGTTTGTTAAACAGCACAGTAAATGAATGATGAAGGATGTAATTAGGAAGGCTTTGACATGGCATGGCTGTCTCAAAGGCTGTTGTCAAATCCAGTTTGACCCCAAAACACTTTAAAAGACAAACCATGTACAAATCCTGCTCCTTTGGAAGCATTCAGCCTACTGCCCCTACAAAAGATAGCTTAGGTTACTGGAATTCACATTCTGTATTCTTGTTTTTGTCTGTAACTCCAAGAGTGCTTCATCACCCCCACTGTCTCCATTCAGTAGCAGGTTCTATTTGTTGGTTTGTTTGGGGTTTTTATTGGAAACAACCAGGCCTCAGGGTTTGAAAACTTCTGAAAGTTCATTTTTCAGAAAGAAGCCGTTTTCTAGTTAGCTTTTTTTTTTTAATTATTATTATTATTTCCCCCACCTTACATGCAGCAGAAGTTCTGTTCTTCCAAAACATGACCTTATCTTCAGCTACTTTATCAATTCCTAGAGACTGCAGTTGAGAGAGTTTACTGTGAAAGGGGAATATGGAGTAGCTTCACTGTCAGATCAGAAACAAAACAAAACAAAATAGGGATGTGAATTCCTAAAAATGAAAAAGCTTCGCCAGTGTAAAAGTATCGCTTAACGTATGAAACTCAAACCTTTTCTTTCAATTCAGTGAGAATTCTGTAGTGGGTGTGAACTGCAGGGAAGTGCTTGTTCTTTTCATGATTTAAAAGAAGAAAAAACAAGTAGTCCTTTTTTTTTTTTCTTTCTTTGTTTCTTTCCTTTTTTTACTGTGTAGGAAAGATTGCTGGTTTCAGCAAAGCATCACCATTCAGGAAAGGTACATGTTTACATTAGTTAAAAGGTCTTTAGAGGGGACCTAACTTCAAGTCTGTGTATAATTCCCCCCCCCACCTCCAATTAAAGTCATATTTGTATGCAATAGAACTAATTTGTTTTTCAAATCAATGTGATTCTTCTGCAAATACCATTATTGAAACTTTTAATTAATTTTTTTTTCAATCTAACCCAAAATAGGGTTCTTGGTCCAGTTTTTTCAATATTCCTGAACATGCAAGGCAATTTTCTGGTTGGTTTTTTTTTTTTTTTTTTTTTTTTTTTTTTTTTTTTTTTTTTTTTTTTTTTTTTTTTTTTTTTTTTTTTTTTTTTACTTTGGAAGCATTGCAGTTCAGTAAATCGATTCCAAAACGATCAGGATAAGTTTCTGAGTGACTGTTACAAAGAAATAATCACGTTGGAAAAGACTCAGAATCAACTCTGGCTCTGCAGAAGGTTTTCTCCATCTGGATATTGTGTGACAGTGGAGTCCTGCTGACCTCAGGGAAGCTCCGTACGGATCCATGTCAGGCTGCATTTGCCTTTTCCTGGTACCTGATCTCTGTCAGGAACCTTTTGCAGAGCTCTCCATCCCTACCTTGCCTACATACCTGGGTCTTCCACTGGAAACCTGGGTATGGATGAAGGGCTTGGCAGGGCAGGATTTCACGGTGACCTGGAGCACGACAAATATTATTTTTTGATGTTCAAAATGCGGCCAGGAGCCAGAGCCGCAGTGAGGAATTGCAGTTCCCAGTTCCTGTGCTTCCAAAGCAGCTTTAGGTTTACGGGTGTTGGAGTGGAATAGGAGCACACGTGGCTCAAACCCCAGCTCCTGGCCTGACATTGGCTCAGTTGGTCAGAGCGTGGTGCCAGGCACACCCAGGGCACAGCTTTGCTCCCCACGTGTGCCATTCACTGGGGACTTGGACTCGTCGTGGGTCCCTTCCACCTCCGAGTGTTCCGTGAAACACAACTTGGATTTGTTTTCTGGAAGAATCAGAAGTCCACCTCCTGCCTTTACGAACTTGGCAGCCCACGGGATAAAACAAAGTCTTTCCAAGGGATGATAGTTGCACTTAAACAAAAATCCAGAACACCCTGGTGTTTTGAAAAATTGGAACACACGCGTTTAATTGTAATTGAAGTTGATTTAACATTTTATTTTCTGAAGTTGAGTCGTCTTGGGAGAAAAAAAAATGAATAAGTATTTGTCTATGCAAGACACAAATGTCAAAAATGTGTGAATTACCCATTTTTAGGTACTGTATTGTTATTGTCTTTCTGACTTCTGTTCCTTTGATTAGTCTCTTCAACCTTTCAGCCTTACATTTGGCTTAGAGTTGAATAGGCAAAATGTAGTTTTGAAATCCTGTTGGAAATGTAACTAACCTTTGTTCCCTCATGAAAATCTCGCATGTTGAACAATTAAGTGAAATGTTTTGGTTTCCTGATAATAAATTCAAGCTCTCAGCACCTCCTGAAAACAGCACATCCATGAACACGCACGTTTAACCGTGGTGTGCACACCATCCAACCATCAGCCGGATGCACTTTGCTCTTCACTCTGCGGCGGGGTTGAGGACAAAAGCAGGTTCATTCTGCCAAACTCAAACTCAGTGTGGATCCCTTCCCCCCCTCCCCTGCCCTTGGCATGCTAAACTCCTTCAAAGACCTTCTGGGTTGTTTATTTTTAAAGCCCAGGGTAACCTGATGGTCTGGTGCAAAGTGCAGGGAGATTGGCGTTGATATGTTTTTTGGTGATTGCCCAAATCGGGTCATTCGTTCATTCCTGCCACCTGGAAATACAAAATCCGTTCCGTTTCCTGTGACTCAGTTCTTTGGGAGCTGCTGAGTGATCACAGTTGGTTTTGCCAGAGAAAAGCAAGGTGTGAGAAGGCAGGGAAATGCCTTTCCAACCTTGTAGACACCCATAAAGATTCGCAGTTGGTGTTAATAAAATCCGGTGTTTCAGGTCGTGACGGAAGCGGCCCGTAACCTGCCCACGGATTGGCAGCACTGGGTCTGCACGATCGACAATCTTCAAAATGTGAACCCTGTAACTTTCCTTTCCTTCGTTGTTAAGGGATTTTGAAGCAACTGATCTATCAAGGGATGAAATTAAAAATGAGACTATGCTTCATGGGTGATTTGTTTTTACGCTGCTGCTCTCTGTGAACAGAAAAAGCACATTTTGGAAGCAAAGCATTTACATTGCTTTAACAGTATTGTTTGGCTGAAAGGCAAATATGTTTTCAGGAAATCTTGAGCATAGTTTCAAACTATTTAACCAGTTCTTGGCCAGGGAAGGTCCTCGGCCCTTGTATTTGTTTGGGGTTTCTTGTTTATGCAAATGGAGTTCTTACTGGTGTGGGGATTTTTATTACACTTTTGTAATGCAGGAGGAGCGTCGATGAAAGAAAGAATCAGCAGGTAAATAGCCCATCATGTTTGTGACTTTGGGTGGGGGGGGGGGTTTTGTTGTTGTTGTTATTTTGCAATAATTAATTAAAACGGCATGGACATCAAACTCCAAGTGATGGTTCCAAGCATATATGGTAGTGACTTATTTAAAAACATTTCCTCTCTGTAAACCCCATGTGTTAACTTGTTTAGCCAGATTGAAATACATTTCCAAAATTACCATGTTCTGCCAAATCAGAAATCTCCAGGAAATGAGCAGCTCCTTTATTACAAGGTTCTTCTCAAGCAAGAATCTCAAACTCATTTCATATCCCGCGTGCGAGTCCTGCTCAGCAGAGATTAAATCAGATGTAGGTACTCTTGGATTTAGTTCTGCTGAGTACTGGAGCATTATTTATTCCTGCTGGAGCATTATTTATTCCTGCTGTCTCTTCCCCAGCATCTGGCATGGTGACACCCACAAGTGCCTCCAGAAGGGCAGATTTTGGATCATATTTTGTGGTTAGAGGGTTAATCTGCGGAGAGCCGAGTAGTTTGTGTTCTAGACAAAGCAGTATTCATCATTTCCTTGTCTGGCATTAGAAGAGTGTCTGAGAGTTGTTCCAATAACTCCTGGTGATATAACTGGAAATAATTTTAACTCCACTGCTGCCATTTTTTCCCTTAATCTGAAATGAATAAACAGCCTAACAAAAAAATCCTCCACCTGTAAAGTACAAAGGGGAATGGCTCCAGACTGAGAGAGGGTAGGGTTAGATTAGATAATAGAAAAAATTCTTCCCTGTGAGGGTGGTGAGGCCCTGGCACAGGGTGCCCAGAGAAGCCGTGGCTGCCCCTGGATCCCTGGAAATGTCCAAGGCCAGGCTGGATGGGGCTCTGAGCAACCTGGGATGATGGAAGGTGTCCTTGCCCATGGCAGGGGATGTTGGAATTGGATGATCTTTAAGGTCCAATCCAACCCAAACCATTCTGTGATTTTACAATTATATCAACTAAATTAGGTCCCATATTGAGTATTTTTAATTGGATGGTTTCAAATTCCCCTGAGAGATAAATCCCCTCTTCAAGAAGCCATTACAGGAATGAGAAGCTTATTTGTAAATAACTGATGAGCTGGTTTGCTTTTGTGGAGCATTGGTTTACAAAGCCCTTTAGTCTGCAGCTTAGGGCTGTTCCTAAATAACTCTCTTTCTAAAAGCCAGAGCAATATCACCAAAGTGTGGTGGTGCAGAACTGTTTTATTAGATTTTTGTAAGAAGTTTATGTTATGGTTCGTTTTACTGTATCCCCAATTCTGTATCCCTTTTGTGTTGTCTGTATAATAAGGTGTTTTGTGTCAATCATCCCATACCTCACATGATATGTAACATCCCTTCTGCCCCAACCCCCCTCTCTGGGGCAGCTTGCCTATCACTCCCGGGGTCCCTCCCAGATTGTGAAATCTCCGGCAGAGGGCTTCATGTGATAGGTAGCCTGGGGGAAATTCCTTTGGCTCTGGATTTTAGTGGTCTGAAGCTTGGGGGTGGGCACACCTTGTTACCCCCTGAAACCCCTGATTTGTGGTCTTTTTTGTATCCTCCCTGGGACCCTCCCCCGCTTATAGGGGGTCGGAGGGAGGAGCAAGCTCTCTCAGCCGCGGGGCTCTCAGCCGCCAGGTTCTCAGCCTGGAATCTCTCAGCCGCCAGGTTCTCAGCCTGGAATCTCTCAGCCGCCAGGTTCTCAGCCTGGAAACTCTCTCAGCCACTGGGTTCTCCACCTAGAAGCTCTCAGCCGCGGGGTTCTCAGCCTGGAAGCTCCGAGCCGCTCGCCTCGGAGCTTGGAGATCTCTGCTAATAAACATCCTTTAACCTGCTAAGCTGAGAGCCAGCCTTTTCTCTTCTGCTGCTGTTGACTGTCACCTTTGGGTCCAGCTGCCAAGCCGAGAAGCCAAAACGAACTGGAAACTTTGTGTCTGTGTTGACCCGAGCTAGCTGTGGGTCAGCTCCCACCCGGAGCGGAGACACAACCGGACATAATTGGCGCCCAACGTGGGGCACACCACGCCGGCAGAAGCAGCTTGGACCACGTGGAGCACGGCTCCACGGTGACAGAGCGTCCAGCGCCCACGCAGGGGCCCTCCCGGAGACGAGGCGGACCCTGCGAACGGACTGGGGCTGATTTAGCCCGAAGAACAGTCTCTGGGCGTCACGCACCCCTGTGAAATTGACTTTTAAACAAGGCAGTTCCAGGGGAAAGAAGGGGAGCTTCGAGCCCCGACCGGAGTCCTTCTTGCAGCAGAATATCCAGACCCACGCATCCCCCAGGCACAGGAACAGGTAAGTATACCCACAAAGGGACATACTTACTGGTTTTAGGGTTCCCCCGAGGGAGGGGGATCTATTGGGGAGGAAAAAATCCTCCAAAAATAGCTGCGCAGCTAAAGGGTTAAACCTCCTGTGATTTAGAGCGAACGGGGTCCGCGGGGGGAGTGCTTTTCATCTGGGTTTGGGTTCAAAAGCAACTTAGTATCGAAAACATGGGCGGAAAGCTCACGACTGCTCAGAAAAGGTTGTATTATAATTATGCGTCAGTAATTAACGAGGCCAAATTGAAAATCTCAAAAGGCGAGTTAAGAAGTTTTGTTCGCTGGGTTCATGTGCATTTTCCCCAAGTCTCTCCGGACAGTCTCTGCAGCCCACATTTCTGTGGCACTGTAGAAAAGGAATTAATTAGGTTGATTCAAACTGGGGACAAAAAGGCTACAAAGTATTTTACTGTAGCAATGAAGTTAAATTCGGCAATTCAATTTCAAAAGGGAATGCCGAAAGAGCCCAACGGAGAAACGTGTTCTCCCCCTCCTCCCCCCACCTCTTTTCCCCGGTCCCCATGTCCCCGGGAAAGCGTTCTCGATGGAGCGGCAGGGGTCCCGCCCGCCCGCTCTGCCTTCGGGGCACCCCAGCCTCCACGCCGGTGCTGGCCCGGTAGGGCCAGGAGGGAGGTCTCGGGCAGCACTGGCCATGCTGCATGGGACAACCCTCCCTCCCCGCTTTTAATCGGGTCCAGGTCCGCGTGGTCCTCTCGGGGTTCCCAAGATGGCGGAGACCGCATGGCGGGGGACTCCCCCGCCCCCTCAGCGCCGCCCACCCCTCCCTTCCCCAGTGACGTGGTGCCCGCAGCGCGCGGCCCCGCCCCCTTCCCCGCCCCGCCTTACCCCTGTGACGTCGGGTGCCTGCCGCGTGACCCCGCCCACCCCAGCCCCGCGCCGCGCGGCCCCGCCCCCACCCCACGTGGTACCGGCCCCGACCCGCGGGGCCCCGCCCCCACCCCACGTGGTACCGGCCCCGCCCCCGCCCCACGTGGTGCCGGCCCCGACCCGCGCGGCCCCACCCCCACCCCACGTGGTGCCGGCTCCGACCAGCGCGGCCCCGCCCCCGCCCCACGTGGAGCCGGCCCCGACCCGCGGGGCCCCGCCCCCGCCCCGTGTGCCGCGGCCGCGCTGCCCCCCCCAACCCCCTGTGCCTGCGCGTGCGCACTGCGGCACCCCTTCCCCCCCGCAGCCGCCGCGCCGCCGCCCGCCCCGGAGCAGCCCGGTCCCGGTCCCGCCCCGCCGGGGCTCGACCCCGCTCCCCCGATATCCCCCCCGCCCCCCCACTCCTCGATGATGTCACCCCCCGGGCAAGCCGCGGCCCTTGCAGGGACTCGGTTGCCAGGCAACCAAGTGCCTCAGGGCACAGGCGTCCCAGCGCCCTCAAACCCGGAAATGCCCGAGCAGGGAGCAGAGACGGCTGCCAGCTCCTGCTCCATTCCCACCCTTGCCCCTGTTACCTTCCGTAATGCCCGCGGTGGTAACAACAGGGCAGAGTATCACCCATTTCCCCGAGCCACCATCAAAGAGATCTGCAAAGCTCACAGGATATATGGCCGTGATGGACCATATTTCAGAGGGCTTCTCAGAGCAGATCTCTCTGCAGAGGAGGTAGTGCCTGCTGATTTAAAGTACCTGTTTTCTTGCTTGCTGAACTCAACAGAGTACATCCTATGGGTCACAGCTTGGAAAAGGCTGCTCCAGGATGCCTTACCAGGGCTCCTCAACCATGTTAACACCAGAGTTGATGCTCAGGGAATCCCTCTCACTCTCGACCACCTGGCTGGGGAGGGGCAGTGGGCAGAAGCCACTGACCAAGTGGTCATTCCTGTCCAGTGCCTCCACGTAGTGAGAGAGACAGCCCTGACTGCATTCTTCAGCATGCAAACACAAGGTCCTGCGATTTCTTATTCAAAAATCAGGCAGGACCAAAGTGAGTCTTTCACAGATTTTGTGGAAAGGCTGTCCCGAGCTATTGAAGCTCAGGTCAAAAATGAAATGGCTCGAGAACACATTTTATCGGAAATTGCGTTTTCAAATGCAAATGATTTATGTCGTGCTGCAATTTTAAGTTTACCCCTACACCCCAAACCAACCTTACCAGACATGCTTCAAGTATGTCAGGTAAAGCTGCCTTTTATGAGATTCTCTACAGGTCTACGGCCCAAACCTCGTCAAGTTGCAGCCATGGAAACTGAAGATTCCCGAAAAACACCGAACACCGGGAAGAAGCATTCTGCGCAAAGCTCCCAGAAGTGTTTTTTGTGTGGGAATTTGGGGCATTGGGTTTCCAAATGCCCCCTCAAGAAAGAAATAGAGGACCTCAAAAACAAAAAAGGGGGAGGGGAAGGGGAAAAAGGGAGAGGGTTTAAACCCTCACAAAAAAACTGGTGAAAGAGCGCAGGTCCGCCCTGCGTGAGGAAAAAAATGGGGTGGACCGGGCAGGAGGGGAGGGGAAAGGGAGCCAAGGGAAAAAGAAGGAGAAGCTGCAATGCCCCATTCAGGGTGGCAGCAAATATAACACACTGGAAATGACTTACACGGACCATGACATGGCACAACCAATTTTGACAACCAATTCTAAATATACCCCCTACAGGTTGCAGCTCACGGAGGGTTTGCACCTGAAAGACGACAACTGGAATTTTGTGTCAGTTGACAACAGTGAGCAGGGTACCTGGCCAAGGGTCAAAGGTAAGCTCATCGTTGTGGGAGACTGCAAACACACCCCAAAAGAGATCGAAATTCTTCCAGGAACATTTGATAACAATCCTGGAAAATTCGTTCTCTGGCTACGCTGCACTCACCCACCAACATTCCTACCTAAAGGGCAGACAGTTGCCCAGATCATACCCACCTGGGAACACCTGGAAGAAGACAACATACCAACAGCTTGTCCTGTGCACAACATCACAGAAGTGAAACCCCAGGTGGGATGTGAGTTACAGGTGGGTGATGAGGCCATTAACATCACAGGCCTGCTCCACACGGACATGGACGTGACTGTAATACCAGCTAAGCACTGGCCGTCACGTTGGGCCTTGGAAAACGTGGCAGGACACGTGCAAGGAATAGGGGGAATGCAATTGGCCAAACAATCAAAGAGTGTGGTGCAAATTAAGGGGCCAAAAGGGCAGTTGGCCAGTTTACGCCCTTTTGTTTTGGATTATAGGGAACCCTTGTTGGGGAGAGACCTGATGGCCCAGTGGGGAGTCACAATTGACATCCCAGACCCCCCACAGGATTTTTGGGCGGCGGTCGCTGAGGAGCGCCCTACCCACAAGCTGAATTGGAAAACAGGTGCACCAGTGTGGGTTGAACAGTGGCCGCTTTCAAAACAGAAATTGAAGGCGCTCGAAGAGCTCGTGGAGGAGCAGTTAGCTAAGGGTCACATTGTAGAGACCACCAGCCCTTGGAATTCGCCGGTTTTTGTTATCCGGAAGCCGGGGAAGGACAAGTGGAGACTCCTCCAAGATCTCAGACAAATTAATAATGTGATAGAAGACATGGGCTCTCTTCAACCTGGGATGCCTACCCCGACCATGCTCCCACAAAATTGGAAATTGGCTGTTATAGATATAAAAGATTGTTTCTTCCATATTCCCCTACACCCTGACGATGCACCACGTTTTGCATTCTCGGTTCCCACTGTTAACCGAGAGGCCCCGAGGAAACGCTACCATTGGAGGGTTCTTCCCCAAGGGATGAAGGTGTCACCTATCATCTGCCAGTGGTATGTAGCTTCCTTGCTGTCCCCGGTCCGCGTAGCCGCAGAGAAAGCAATCATCCATCATTATATGGATGATGTGCTTGTGTGTGCTCCCACCGATGATGTCTTGTCCCACGCACTTGACCTGACAATTAATGCATTGGTTGTTGCAGGGTTCGAGCTGCAGGAAGACAAGGTTCAAAGGATGCCACCTTGGAGGTACCTGGGGCTGGAAATTGGCAAGCGGACCATTGTGCCGCAAAAATTGGAAATCAAGGCCAAAATTCAGACCCTTGCAGATGTCCATCAGCTGTGTGGGGCATTGAATTGGGTGAGACCCTGGCTGGGCCTCACAACTGAGGACCTAGCCCCTCTTTTCAATTTATTGAAAGGGGGAGAGGAGCTGAGTTCTCCCAGGGAACTAACCCCGGAAGCGAAGGAGGCGCTGGAAAAGGTACAGCATCTCATGTCCACTCGGCAGGCTCACAGGTGTGATCCAGACCTGCCTTTCAAATTTATAATAATGGGGAAATTGCCACACCTCCATGGAGTCATTTTCCAATGGAGAAATAACATCAAAAAGGACCAGGGCAGAGAGGACCCACTTCTAATCATAGAATGGGTCTTTCTCAGCCATCAAAGGTCCAAGAGAATGACACGTCCACAGGAACTGGTGGCTGAACTGATCCGAAAAGCCAGAGTTCGGATCAGGGAATTGGCAGGGTGTGATTTTGAATGCATTCACATTCCAATTGGATTAAGATCGGGCCAGATTACAAAGGCAATGTTAGAACACCTGCTTCAGGAAAATGAAGCACTGCAGTTTGCTCTAGATTCCTTCACTGGGCAAATCTCAATTCATCGGCCAGCCCACAAAATTTTTAATCAAGATGCCAAATTCACACTGAATTTGAAAGATGTTCGGAGCAGGAAGCCTTTAGAGGCCCTGACAGTTTTCACGGACGCGTCCGGAAGGTCCCACAAGTCAGTTATGACTTGGAAGGACCCTCAGACTCAGCAGTGGGAGGCAGATGTTGCCGAGGTGGAGGGATCACCTCAGGTTGCTGAGTTGGCCGCTGTTGTCAGGGCTTTCGAAAGGTTCCCCGAACCCTTCAATTTAGTAACGGACTCCGCTTATGTAGCGGGGGTGGTATCGAGGGCAGATCAGGCAATACTGCAGGAAGTGTCTAACACCGCACTGTTTGAGCTGCTTTCTAAGCTTGTCAAGCTTGTCTCCCACAGGGAGCAGCCATTTTTTGTGATGCATACAAGATCACACACCGATTTGCCGGGGTTCGTAGCTGAGGGGAACAGAAGGGCTGATGCTCTTGCTGCTCCTGCAGCGATGGCCCCATTGCCAAGTATTTTTGAGCAGGCAAAGCTCAGCCATCAGCTTCATCATCAGAACGCGCCTGGCCTTGTTCGCCGGTTTCACATCACCCGGGAACAGGCCAAGGCAATTGTGGCTACGTGTCCCTCATGTAATCAGCATGCACTCCCCACCTTGAGTGCAGGAGTAAACCCCAGAGGTCTGAACAGCTGTGAGCTGTGGCAGACTGACGTGACACATATCCCCCAATTCGGCCGATCTAAATATGTGCATGTGTCTGTGGACACTTTTTCCGGTGCAGTTTTTGCTTCTGCCCACGCAGGGGAGAAGACCTTGGATGCGATTAAACACCTCATCCAGGCTTTCTCCTTCATGGGCATCCCAAAAGAATTAAAAACTGATAATGGCCCAGCGTACCGTTCCAAGGAATTCTGCAGCTTCCTGCAACAATGGGGAGTGGGTCATAAAACCGGCATCCCTCATTCCCCAACAGGCCAAGCTGTAGTGGAGAGGACCCACAGAGAAATCAAAAGGGTCCTTAACCAACAACAACCGGTGTTGAAAACAGAAACACCACAGACCCGATTGGCCAGGGCTCTATTCACTTTGAATTTTTTAAACAGCACATTTGAGTTTTTAAACCCTCCCATTGTTCGTCATTTCGGGGCAAACCCTCAGCTAAACATCAAAGAGAGGCTGCCGGTCATGGTCCGGGACCCTGAGACTGGAAGGACAGAGGGACCTCATGATTTAGTCACGTGGGGCCGTGGGTACGCTTGCGTGTCCACCCCCACGGGGCCGAGATGGTTACCATCAAAATGGGTGAGGCCCTATGTCCCGAAAGTCTCGGGGGAGAAAAAGAAACTGCCACAGGTTACTCAAGCAGCTTTTAGGAGGAAAAGGAGGGAAGATTTTTCCCCGGATGGTTTCGCTTTCCTGAATGACCCCTGCTCGAATGCTGATTGTTTGTTTTAGTTCTTCTAGTCCCGATGGAACCTGTCCAGCGCCAATCCCCTGTGCTGAGGAAGTTTCACCTGCTCCTTGGTTGGGGACTGGGGAATTTCGGGCTGGGTGGGTTCAATTTTGAAATCAGTTTTGTTATTTTTGTTTGTTATTCTGTTAATTTTAATTGGATTTGGTATCATCAAAAAAATGTTAAGTAGATTAATTTCTAGCACCACACATGCCCCCTCTGTGAACCATGTTGCTGTATCATCCGTGCCTGGATGGGAGGAAGACATGGAACTGGAGGAAGACCCAGAAGACAGAAGACACCCAGAGGATGAACCTCCGATGGAGTGGCCCACTCAGCCAGAGTGGCTCACCGAGAGTTACCCGGACTTCGAATATCATCCTTCTCCGTTCCAGCCCTCCTCCCGTCATTAAAACAAAAAAGGGGGAGATGTGGTGGTGCAGAACTGTTTTATTAGATTTTTGTAAGAAGTTTATGTTATGGTTCGTTTTACTGTATCCCCAATTCTGTATCCCTTTTGTGTTGTCTGTATAATAAGGTGTTTTGTGTCAATCATCCCATACCTCACATGATATGTAACATCCCTTCTGCCCCAACCCCCCTCTCTGGGGCAGCTTGCCTATCACTCCCGGGGTCCCTCCCAGATTGTGAAATCTCCGGCAGAGGGCTTCATGTGATAGGTAGCCTGGGGGAAATTCCTTTGGCTCTGGATTTTAGTGGTCTGAAGCTTGGGGGTGGGCACACCTTGTTACCCCCTGAAACCCCTGATTTGTGGTCTTTTTTGTATCCTCCCTGGGACCCTCCCCCGCTTATAGGGGGTCGGAGGGAGGAGCAAGCTCTCTCAGCCGCGGGGCTCTCAGCCGCCAGGTTCTCAGCCTGGAATCTCTCAGCCGCCAGGTTCTCAGCCTGGAATCTCTCAGCCGCCAGGTTCTCAGCCTGGAAACTCTCTCAGCCGCTGGGTTCTCCACCTAGAAGCTCTCAGCCGCGGGGTTCTCAGCCTGGAAGCTCCGAGCCGCTCGCCTCGGAGCTTGGAGATCTCTGCTAATAAACATCCTTTAACCTGCTAAGCTGAGAGCCAGCCTTTTCTCTTCTGCTGCTGTTGACTGTCACCTTTGGGTCCAGCTGCCAAGCCGAGAAGCCAAAACGAACTGGAAACTTTGTGTCTGTGTTGACCCGAGCTAGCTGTGGGTCAGCTCCCACCCGGAGCGGGACGCAACCGGACACCAAAGCTAAAACAAGGGAAAATAAACTACCTGCACAGTATGAAGTAAGCATTCTGCAAAAACAGCCCAACAATATGGTTGAGACACATATGAAGTATTTATTTCTCCATATATAAATTCATGCAAGTTCAGAGTGTGTGAGGTATGTGGGATTACATCTGTCATGTATTTAAAACACAAAATGAAAAATCACCATTTAGATACCCTCCCAAAATCTAAAAGCAGCATCACCTTTGCAAGTGAGGCTTTGTTTGTCTTCCTGATGCAACTGAGGTGTGATCCAGGGCTTGTGAAGTAATCTGGGAAAAAATCTGGATATTAACTTTCTCTGCTGGACTTCGGTGCCATCGCTGGCACAAAGCAGGAGATGAGGCCCTTGGACCTACTCCTGAGAATTATTCCTTGCACATTTTTCATTAAGTTGATCCTGAATCCTAAATATGAACTGATGCATATACTAATTGTGTCTGTGGTAATAAAAACCAATTTGGATAGTTTTTTGCTAAGTTCCATGAATTTTTCAAGTTAGATTTTTAGTAGTCGTGAAGAAATGTGCAGATCATGCTGGGTAATGATTGTCCCTCTGTGCTCCAGGGCTGTGTCCAGCTCTGGCTCCTGCAGGAGAGCCCTGGAGGGGCTGGAGCATGTCCAGGGCAGGGAAGGGAGCTGGGGAAGGGGCTGGAGCCCCAGGAGGGGCTGAGGGAGCTGGGCAAGGGCTGAGCCTGGAGAAAAGGAGGCTCAGGGGGAACCTTGTGGCTCTGCACAAGTCCCTGACAGGAGGGGACAGCCGGGGGGGGTCGGGCTGTGCTCCCAGGGAACAGGGACAGGAGCAGAGGGAACGGCCTCAGCCTGGGCCAGGGGAGGCTCAGCTCGGACAGCAGCAGGAATTTCCCCATGGAAAGGGGGCTCAGGCCTTGGCAGGGGCTGCCCAGGGAGGTTTGGAGTGTCCAACCCTGGAAGAGTCACCTGGAGGTGGCACTCAGAGCTCTGGGCTGGGGACAGGGTGGGAAACAGGCACAGGTTGGTCTCAATCTCCGAAGATTTTTCCAGCCTTTATGGTTCTGTGATCAAGAAACCAGGGATTGATTTCTTCACTGTTTTTATCTTGAGGGTTGTGTGTCACTAGAGGACACAAAAGATGCTCACAGAGTCTGATTCCATGAAGATGAAGGTTGAAGAACTTTTATTATTTACAAAGACCTTGCTTATACAGGTTCTGAACAATGACCAGGGATTGGAGAACAAGGTTGCCACCTCTCCATCCCACTGGCCAGGCTTGAAGTCCATCAGTTGACTCTCATCAGAAAGGAATGTGGAAAACACGATTGTTTACAGTACAAACCCTGAGAACTCAGCTACAGAGCTGTAAACATCTCACAGTAGCTCACTAAATATAGCAACAGGTGTGTGTGATCCTCCTGCAACCTCTCACTATGAGCTACAAACTACGGACACTTCCCTTAATTTCTTAACGTTCATCAAATTCTGTTTCCTCATGTTTCTGCCCAGTTCATGGCCCTGTTTGGTCTTTTAAGATTTAGACTCCTTGCTCTCAGCAGAGGCTGGCACACAGAAAAGACAAGGGGACCTACTGATAAGTGCAATTACAATAATTCCAAATTCAATTACTGTGCAGGTACTGATTTTTCTTAGACACTTAGCAGTATATATGGGCAGGATCCCAATTAAGGCCAGGAAGGAGAGAGAATATTTCTGTTGCTTTTTTTTAAAATACACAAAAGGACTATTTTGCACAGCTGATTCTGATTAAATTTCTTAACTCAGTACTGCAGCTGGGTCGAGACCTCAAAGCTCTTGAAACTTTTAAGCATCATCACTAAATGAAACTGAGAATGGCAAAATTCCAGAGATTTTGAGGAGCTGGGTCGGCATTTGTTAGGGAATGCCTATGCTGCTTTTCAGATGCTGGGGGAAAAAAAGTTCCTGACTCACTTGTACTCACAGGGGCACCTTCAGCAGCTACAGAAATAATAATTTTCCTCTAAGATCCTCCATTCTACTTTCAAACAACTGGGTTTGTATTCCTATCTTCTTTTCTTCTATTTTTTTTTTTTTTTTTCTTCCTCCTTCCTCTCTTTGGCAACAATTAATCCTTGATTACATACCCTGGACTTTTTTTTGTGTCTCTTGAACTTCTGAACTGTGAATAGCCATGAATAATGACTCTGCAAATCACTCCAGGATTCAAAGCCAACTGCTGGAAAAAGCCCAACAGCTTGTGCTGATTCAGTCTTCTGAGGTTTTTTGGGATTTTTTGGGGGGGGTTTCAGGGGGCTGGGAGCAGGAGAGAGGCAGGACACAATCTGGATCCAGAAAAATCCCATATAGCACAAGAAATGAGGAGAACACAGTGGAAACAAGCACACAGGAACTGGAAAAACAAAACAAAATAATTTTTTTAAGAAGCAAACATATGGAAAATCAAGGGAAAAATAAGGATAAAATTCCAAACAAATCCACTGGGAAAGAATAACTTGGAGGTGGAATAGGAGAAATTCCAACACAATGGGGTACCAGGGCTGGGAGGGCCCAAATTTTTGGTTGTATTTGGGAACTTTTTAGGTTTATTTTAAATTTTGGCAGATTTTTTTCCAAGAAAATCCCTCTTCTCCTTTCTGACGAGACTGGAAGTCGCCTCCTGTTCATGCAGGGCTGGTTTTGCCCAATGTCATTCCTGAATATTCTTAGAAACTTTTGTAAAATGGTGAAAATTATGATATACTGTGGATTTTTTTCCTTCTCATTACTTGTAATGCAATTGCAGTGAAAAAAAAAGAGGAAAAAACTGATTAAAAAACAGGAAAAAATATTAAAAAATCAGAATTTTACCATGTATCAGTGCCTGGCTTTTTGTTGTAAAGCTTTGTTTGTCTAGTGCTATTTTTGCTATAAAATAAATTGGTTTTCCATGGTTTTTGTGGGAAGTTGTGAGGGTGATCTAGCTGATCCATTGTCTTCTGCTCCCTCCTGGGCACTGCCTTGGAGAACTGAGTTGTGGGTGCTGCTATGGATGCAGTATCAGAATGGTAAAAAAAAAAAACAAACCAAACCACCTGTTTTTAGTGTAGTTGCACAATGTTGAAGCTGAATCATGGAACCGAATCACAGAATCAATTAAGTTGAAAACACCTCTGAGATCGTGGAGCCCAACCTTTGACCAATCCCCACTTTGTCCCCAGCCCAGAGCGCTCTCTATTAAATCATAAAATCCCAAATACACTTGTGTGTGTAGCTCCCATCCTTGTGCCATTTGCTGGTTTATAGATTCGTTGCACTTCTGGTGCGCCAGGGCAGCTTAAAATTTCCTATAATGAACTCATTCAAAAGTGTCAAATGTTACATCTCGCCCTCCTCCCAAGTTTTAAAGAAAACTATTTCCAGTCAGTCCATTACCAACCCCGAGTATGTTCTCATTAAATTAAAGGAATTTTTCCTCTAGGAAACCGCTGTTCTCATCTTGATCAGAAATCACCAGTGCAGAACCTACCATGGATCAAGATTTCTGATAATTTAAGAGCATAATAACAAAGGAAAAAACCAAAAAAACAAATGGCAGGCAGCCAGCCCCAACACCTGAGCTCTACAAATGCAGCCTGAGGTGCTGAAGCTGTCTGGTGAACCACACCTGAGGAATTCACTTCGGCCAGGCTGTTGGAAAAGGTAGAAGGACTTGGGCAAACACTTCAACTTCTTGACATAGTTGTGCCCGAAGGAAGCCTCCTGATGGGCTTTCATTCATGAACATTTTAATGTTTTACAGCCTCCTGGGGCAAGAACTGAGAGGGCTCGGTGAAAGGACTGAGGGCTAAAGCATGGTTCTGTTTAAATCAATCATTTTTTGATTAACACGATGAAGAAAGTCCCTGTGCCTTCCACATCTAACTGAACATCAGCAATGATCTTTTACAAACAACCCCCCAAACCCATTGCTCTGCATGCAAAATGAATTCTTTTTAGGAACTGCAAATTTCAGCTTTGGTCTCAGTTCTCAGGGCTCGTTTAGGGATGCACAGGAGTTTGTTGTGTAGCTTTGCTCTCGAGAAACATTTACATTTCTCTGCAAACATGTGCCTGGCTGCGATGCTAAGTGACAGTGACCATGTGAAGGAGTTGCCACAGAACTACACCCCCGCCCAAAAATCTGACAAAATCTGACCTGGAAAAACACAAATAATAGCGGCAATATTGTGTCCAAACTGCAGACAAGCACACGGGTGATTAATGCAGGACAATCCAGGACAACACCCATCCAAACAAAGCACGCCAAACCCCAGGACTTTAAATTTAAGTGACCGATCATTGTCGGGTTTTAATTTTTGTCCCTGTGCGGGTGCTGTTTGTGGTAAAGGTAAAACAATGAAACTACTGCTTTCGGTGTGATGAAATGCAGAGAGGGGTCCTGGAGACAGAAGGCATCTTCACATCAGAGGTGGGGGCAGAGCAAAGAATCTCTGCACCACCTCCAAGGAGCAGCTTGCAAAGGAGCCGACAGGGACCTTTTTTGCAGAGGTATTTGAACAATAACTCTTTCAATTGTTCCCGTGCTGGCGCTGGGTAGAGAAGACAAACTCAGTATTATGCAGGGGCTGCCCATCTGCCGGTCACCCCCCCCTGCTCCGAGGTTATCAGTCACACAACGCAGGGAGCAGAGAGACAGATAAGATGTGTGACAAAGGGTAAACAACCCCGACAGCCCACCACCCTTTTCAGGCAGGGAGGAGTCTTTCCAAATCCCTCATGACTCCCTCTGAATGATCCCTGTCCTTGCAAAACCCATCACTGCGCTTGCAGGCTCCTCCTGATCTCCTCAAATTCTTGGCAGGCACAAAAGAGAGCCAACCCCATGGACTCAAGCACCCTCACCTCGCAAGGGCACACAGGACGTGGACTCCTTCAGCAATTTGTTAATACCTGGACAGCAGGTAATTAGAAACCTGTAATGGGAAGGATTTCTTGTGCTGCTGGAGGACAAGGTGGCATGGGATGTCTGGTGTCTGTCTGGAAGGTGAACGGTGAGCTTTAACCTTGCCAAAACCAAACATTTTTACACTGAGTGGGGAAGTGTTGTCAGGTCAAACCCTCTTCCCTTCAACAGAAACATGGAGCAGCGGTCCTGTGAGGAAAGGCTGAGAGAACTGGGATTGTTCAGCCCAGAGAAGAGAAGGCTTTGGGGTGACCTCATTGTGGCCATCCAATACCTGAAGGGGCCTATAAAAAACACAGAGAGAGACAATTTCCAAGGATCTGGCATGACAGGACAAGGGGGAATGGCTTCAAACTGAAAGAAGGGAAATTTAACTTAGATATGTGGAAAAAAATTTCATCCCTGTGAGGGTGGTGAGGCCCTGCACAGCCCAGAGAAGCTGAGGCTGCCCCATCCTTGGAGGTGTCCAAGGCCAGGCTGGATGGAGCTCTGGGCAACCTGGGACAGTGGAAGGTGTCCCTGCCCATGGCAGGGGAGTTGGAACTGGATGATCCTTAAGGTCCCTTCCCCATTTGATGGAGACCCCTGCTGCATCCCAAAATCCGAATGCAATTTCACCTGCTTCCTCCAGTCTTTTCCTGACCCTCCACCTGAATCCCTGCTCACTCCTTGGTTTTGGTTTTGGTTTTTTTGCATCAGACAGAGCGGGAGAGAAGAAAATTGAAACAATCCAGGGGACACATTTAATGTGCCCAGCTGTACCTGAAGCCAAGGTGTTTGGAGAGAGCCTTTGTGTGGCCCACGTACCACTAGCTAACACAAGAGGAAAGAATGCGTCCTGGTCAGTAAAGTCTTCAAGAGTTCATTGGTAACACAGACTTCATTCAATCCTTAAACGATTAACATGTTAATAACACAGCCTGGTGAAAACCTGTGGGGTTTATATACAGATATATATAAATATGTGTGCATTTATATATGTCAAAGCATGCAGAAGATGCAGTTCTCCTGTATGCAGAGGACACAGTCACTGAGACACGTTTGGGGCTGACAATGGGGTCAGCCCTGGGTAAAATCAAGGTGGCTGTGAAGGACTGGGCCTTGGCTGCCACCATCCTCCTGTGGGTCAAGGCTTTGCTCCAGAGGATGGACACAGGAGAGGGGTTTGCCTCCTGAGAACACAGAGCTGCGCTTAACCCACCTACTCCTCCCACCTCACGAAAATATCGGAGAGAAGCTGCCGGCCAGCCTTCTGGTCACGGTCCCACCACTTGGAACCCGATGGAATCACAGGAACAAAAAGCCTGGCTCCCGGGAGGAGGCTTATCCAGCGAGTTTAATACAAACAGCCCATATAAACACAAACACATACAAAAGCGGAATCCAAATAAATAAATAGCCGCGTTTGCTCCGGTCGCCCACCAGCAGCAGTCAGCTCAAACCCCGCGGAACAAACCTCACGACCAAGCAAAGCACACACCTCGCCCCGGCCTACGAACCGCAGAGAACGCGGCCCTCAAGGACGCCCGGGAGCTTCTCAGCGGCGATTCCCCACATCCCTGCGCCGCCGGAGCGAGGCTCCCCTGCCAGCAGGGAGGAAGGAGAGCTTCACTCCTCTCCTCCGGCAGGGCCGCACTCCAGCTGCCCTCCCAGGGCCGGGCAGGTGCAGGTCTGGGAGCCGCGCGTGGTGACGGCGCCGGCGGGCACCGCCATCTCGTCGCGGTCGTAGCAGACGCAGCGCGGACAGCCGTCCGCCACCGGGCTGCCCAGGGCGCGGCAGGCGGGGGCCGGGCGGGGGCAGAGCGGGGCGCAGGCCACGTCCCCGGACGGGAGGCAGGTGCACAGCTTGCGGGCGAAGTCGATGTAGAAGGAGCGGCCGGCGGGGACGAGGCCGCCGTCGAAGCCTTGCATCTCGCAGTCGCCGCGCAGGTAGGCAGGGCAGGAGCAGGGCGCGGGGCACGGGGGACAGCAGCCACCCGTGCCGGGGGGGGCTGCAGTCACCTCCGGGTCCCCCTCGGGGCACGGGGGGCAGGCGCCGGGGTCGCAGGTGGGTTTGGGGGATGCGCCGCAGAGCAGGAGGCAGGCGAGGCACAGGCGGAGGGCGCCGGTGAGGGGCATGGTTCTGGGGAAAAAAGGGGGGAAATGGGAGCGGGTGTCGCGCTGGGCGTGGGCACATCGATCCCCAGGCTGGGCTCGCCGCGGTTTAAAGCAGCCCCATCTCCTTGACGAGCCCGCGGATGGAGTTTGGATCACCCACGGCTGCCTGGCGCCAGCGGGGTTTGATCGAAACCAGAATCTCCCATCCCCAAAGCCCATCCTGGCTCAAACACAGTGTCCTTCACCCCGGGGTGCTCAGACAGCTGCAGCTGCTGAGCCGAGCCCACGCTGCAGCGCTCACTGGCTTGGCTTGCCTGCCCTGAGTAGCAAATGGGACTTGTTCACCCTCAGGTTGATGCTGATAACTTACATTTAGATTATTAATTAATTGTGCCTAGAAGACATTCAGGCCCGGACAGAAGAAGGGCTCAGAGAAGCGCTGTCTACTTTGGTGGCTTGTCCTGTGTCAGCTCCCAGCCTGTTGTGCCGTGCCACTCACTGCCTGCCTTTTCCAGCCGCCTCGCTCCTTCAAAGGAAGCCAGGGGGTCACTCCGTCTTTATTTCTACTGGAAAAACCCTTTTTCCTTAAGGAAGATGTTTCCAATGTTGGGCATTCCTGTGTGACTCTCCTCTTTGCCTTCTCCATTTCTTTGGCCAGCCTGTTCTCAGAGTCAGTCCTGGCATGAAATTGCTCCCTTCTCCTTCTCCCCTCACACCTTGGATGCACAGCACCTGGCAGCCCACACTGAATCATTTTCCTGTTGAAAGGTTGAGGACTCTTTTTTTTTTCTTTTTTTTTTTTCTTTTTTTTTTTTTCTCCCCAGCTTTTCAAGACCCAGTGTTTCCTTTAAGTGCATTTCTGGATCCCTTCCCTCTGTCTGAGTGCCCTTATGTTCTGGTGTATTGAATACACTTCCTTTTTTCCTGCACTGTGTCCCCTTCCAGGCCTGGCCTCTTCTCCCACTGCCCCAGTGCCACCTTTGATTTCATTTATATCATCACCCTTTGAAAGCCCCCATTTCCCACTCTTGCAGGCATGCAACTACTTGCAATTATTTCTTAACATCTCTTTAAACAGAAACATTTGTTATTGTATAAGCATAAAGAAAAAAATACTTGAAAGCATGGACTCCATCCATTATCAATTAAAAAAAAAAAAAAAGAAAAAGAAAGACTTTGGAGCTTTTCTGGTTTTTTGCTAGTTTAAGTTACTTACACCTGCTTTAACTTTGCTGGAGTTTACTGTTCTGCCCTTTCCTTTCATTCACACATTTTAATCTAGTGGTTATTTCGCTGTCATTCCCAGAGGACTGGCACAGAACCCAGACACGCTCCCCATGGAAAAGCTGCTGCTGGAAAGGATCTCCCTTCCCCAATCCCTCCTGGCTGCCCCAGCTTCAGCCTCCCCACACAGACAGGGCAGGACACCACCACCAAGCACCAAACTTCGACAAAAATCCTCACCAATCCCATCCACTGCCAAAACATCTGACCCCACCGGGCAGTGAAATTGGGCACCTTCAATTTCCAGCCAAACCACGCCACGGGTCTGTCACTGAGCAGCATCAACAGCCCCCGCTGCTTCCCAGGGAAATGTTCCTCTTCCCCATCACTCGTGGGAAGATCCAGGCTGGCCCTGCCCCGTTCCCCGTGGTTCCCGGGTTACCTGCAGGGTGGCTGGGATGCGGTGCAAATCCTTGGGAAGCGTCCTCGCTCCTGCCCCGCAACCCGCCCGGCACCTCTATTTATGTGGTGAAACCCTGGCGGGGGGGAAAGGGGAGGTGGGGAAACCTCCGAGGTGCTGGGCAGGGCCAGCAAGATGCTTATCTCGCTCCTGGTGTCGGTGCAGTCTGAGCTCAGGCTGATCCGGCGTGTCCAGCGTCTGCAGGTCTGTCCTCGCTCCCCACGCCCCTCTGAGCAAACTTCACCAGGGTTTCTGAAAGCATCAGCGGCCTCCTGTGTTTCACAGGCTGCTGGGGACAGGGATTCCGGGGTCCACAGGCACAGCAAAATGAGTTAAAAGCTCCAGCAAGGCAGCACAGCCAAAATGCAGCCAGCTCTGGGGTGATGCACCCTGAAATGCAGGAGCCAGGGGTGGGCATGGACCTTCCCAGAGCTCACATCCTTGCCTCCACACACCTTCCCAGGACAGGGCAGCTTGACCTGCACCCTTTAAAGCACTTGGGGTTTGTTTTCCTGTGGATTAAGCTGCAGGGAGCAAAGTCCATGGATCTCAGCACAGAAGGGGTGCACAAGTTTCAGGAGCCCTGACCAGCACGGGCAGCCTGAGCTTCTTCCCCCTCCTGGGCCACTTGATGCCTGGTGTGGAAATGTCTCGGCCTGATGTGTTCCTGAGCTCATTGGAAATGTGTTCTTGCAGAACAGAGGGCTGAAGAGCATCCTGGGGCAGGTGGGGCTGGAAAGCAGGGAGGGTTTTGGGAGCACACACCCGTTCACCCTTTGGAGCGGGAGGTGTTGGAGCTGCAGGTCGAAGGAGCACTGGAGCTGGGCACTGCACTCAGGACAGTGGGCTGGGATGCTGCTGGGCCTTCATCCACCTCCTGCTTCCCTCTCATGGCTCCTGAAGCCTGGAAACCCCTGGCTCTGGTCCAGAACCCCCATGCACCACAGGGCTCAAGAGCACTGAGCTGTGCCAAGCTGGGCAGCTGTCTCTCACTGGAGACATAAAATATTGACAGGGTCTCAGTGGCAAGGGAAGGAAAAGGAACTCAAAGGAGCATTTATCCAGAGGGGGTCATCACTGTCAGAGGACAGGCCCAGGGCTGGGTGCAAAAGGGACAGGGGTGGTGGGAGGGACACTGGGACACTCTGCTCCTGCCTCTGATGCTGTGTTCACAGGTGCTGCAGGGATTTCTGCAGACCAGTCAAATGAAAACTCCTCCCTTGCTTCCTGAGGACTTTTCCACGCCAGAGACACGATGGGCAGAGTGGCAGCAGCCAGTCCCTCTCACTCCTAACCCAGCACTCTGGGGTGGTGGAGGGACACCCATCTGTGGGACACCCTTAGGGTCACAGACTGGAAATGTCAGGAGACACAACACCAACATCCCTGGGCAGGGCAATGCCACTGTTGGATGTGCCTTCAAAGAGCAGCCCCCAGGGACAGGGCAAGGGGAGCACCTCAGTGAGGCTGGCTCCAACCCAGCTGGAGCAATCCTGAAATATCTGGAGCTCACACCCAACTTTATGAGCTCCCACACTCATAGCTAACATGCAGAAGGAGCTGTAAATACTCGAGGTTAATACTCAGCAGTCACTTCACCTTTTCTGGAGTGCATCTGCCTGTCCTGGAGCCTGTCTGCATCTGCCTGTCCTGCAGCCCTGCAGCTCTCCTCCTGCTGCTGGAAGCACTGGGCTTTGGGTTAATCCAAAACAGCCAGGATGGTCCAGATTCAGCCTCAGTCCTGGGCTTTGTGGAGTTATGGGGCACTTTCAGACTTACTCATGTGAGTTTGGAATACATGCACGCACTAACATGTTTCACTTTGCAACAGAATTGCTAAAATAAATGCCATACTATGAGGGTTGAGCTAATCAGTTTTTGTTTTTCTGGACAAATATGGTTATTGCTCAAGCAAAAACTCTCAGAAAATCTGATAATAGCTCGTGTCACTCAGGAAACAACAGACAGCAGAGACACTTTTCCTAAATGTAAATACTTCAGCATTCTGTAACTTAATAAAAGTCTTGTACAAACCAGATTAGATTGAGAATATGGAGTAGCCACTTAGCAGCAAGCTGAAGTTGAAATTGGTTGTTGCCAACTTGGAGCAGCTCCTGAAACTTACAGAAAGATTGTAAACCTCTCTGTGTATCTGAGAGCAGCTCCCCCAACCCGGGTTTCAATGGCACTTCAGTTTTCTCCCACAGCCCACTTTGGACATTTGCTTTCCTTTATGTTTTTGGTAGCCATGGCAAATGCTCTTCTGGCCTTTGTTATCAGTTCCTGGAACACAATGGCCTGACAGCAAAGTGAGGACCAAACCTTGCCTTCCCCTCCACCCCTTGATAAGGAGCTCTCAGGATGCATATTCAGGGTGAAGCCATAGCCCCTCTCCCAGGTACTGTTCTGTGGGTCAGTCTTTGCTCCTTGGTTGGGTTCCCCTCACGTGGGACCATGCACCCAGTGCCACCAACTCCCCGAGAGGTGAGGAAGGTGCTTTCCAAAGCCCAGCTGTCACCACAGGGGTGACCATTCACCACCAGCCCAGCACCTCATCCCCTCTGCTCATCACAGCTCTCAGCTTTTCCTTCCCACCCTTCCTGCTGACACCTTTCCCATTCTAGGGCTGTGTGTCCCACCTGTTCCTGCCTCCTTGTCAGACCTCTCCTGCTGCCTTCTTGGAGCCAAACCTGCCCAGGGATGAGGAGGAATGGCTCCTGGGGGTGCCTGCAGCCCTGCCTGGGGTGGGCAGAGGGTGCAGCAGTGATGTGACTTGTCCCCAGCCCTGCTGCTCTTGTGGCAGAAATGGGGTCTGGCCCAGAGGGCTCAGGATAACTCTGAGCTGCTGCAACACGGGCAGTGCACAGGTACCTGCAGCTGGCAAACACACCAAACCTCCTCCTGCTAAAATTTGGGCAGCCACAACCATCCCCTTCCCATCCTCACCTTCCCACATTCCCTGCCCAGCCCCATGCGACAACACACGGCTGTGAAACACGATTTCTTCAGTTATCTCCTTTTTACTGATACCGTGGCTGGCGTTGGGCAGACAAATAATGATACATCACAGTTTTCACCTAGGCATTTTGAGAAAGTATTGGCTGGATTGGGCCAGAGATTCCCTTGATCAGGTGGTTTGGGCCCAGGGGCACACCTGGACCTGCTGGAGGAAGGGGAACAGCCGAGCTGCTCTGCTGCTTCTTGTAGCTCCTGCTGACAAAGGTGAGGAGATCCATGGCTGTGACCACACCAAACACCATCTGCTTCATGAAGGAGCTGCCGTTTCCATCGACTGGAAGCAAAGAAAATTCCAGCTTAGTGGGAAAAAAATAAAAAAGAACACCACCAGCCCCCTCACCACCTTCCAGCTGTGCACAGGCTGCTGTTCATTTATGAAAAGGAAACCTTAACAGGGACAGCATCTGTCTGAGTTCTACCTCCACAGAAATGACTGATGGAGCCTCAGTCAGGTTAGCTGTGATCACAACAGAGAGGTTTTTGCTGCAAATAACAGGCCTTTCTCAGAGCAGGAAACTTAATTTCCCAGTTGTTTTCAACCAACCTCTGTTCCAGTCCTGCTCCTATTACCACAAAACTTTTCAGAGCAAACTCATGAGACTTCCTGAAAGCAGCAGTCAGGCACTTCTCTACCCTGTTCTCATAACATCCTACACCACCACTAATGAAACAGCACTTCAATAATTGTTTTAACTGTCTGATAAATGTTTTCTTAAATAAAAATAAAACTAGCCACCAGAGCCCAAACACAAGATAAAATGCAAGCTCCAAAGGTGTGGGAAGAAAGTAATAAATAAGGGGGTAACTGTGACAGTGTTAAAACAGCAGCTCTGGAAAAGCAAGTGGGTGTTGTTTGAAAATCAGAGCAAGAGGTGCTGCAGACAGCTGGCTGGTATTTTTTTGGTGTCATTTAATTTGCTGATACTGTTCAATTTATATAAAAGCGTGATACAGAAGAGATATTCCTATGTTATGATGGCATAGCTGAGAAAGGAAATTCTGCCTGGCATTAATTTTGGTGACTGAATTGGAAATGTACATCAAAAGGCAGTTCTGAGTGACAGATTTTTGTTTGCAGCCTGGTGAGGGAACATGGATGGACTTGCAAGATTCGGAGTTGGTGGGGCTCTGGGGGAGGAGGACCTGGAGATGGAAGGTTTGGGATGTTTGGACATGGTGGGGCTTGGAGGCCTCAAGATGGACAGGCAGCCTCATCCACTGCTCACCTGAGGGAGGCTTTGCATGCTCAGTGTGTGATGCCATCAAATCAGCATAATTACACCCTTCAGCTCTAATCCACAAGACCTAAACTTGACTGCTTTTTGGTGTCCCTCCCTTTTCCCAGCCAAGGTTAAATCTGTACCCCTAGCAGTCTTTTGGTGTAATTGTACTGGAAAGGTGTGTCAGGTCAGATGTGCTGAGCACCACCAGACCTTTTCTGGCTCAGAGGAGGCACAAGGGGTGATCCCCGCTGCCGCTGATGTGTCAGCAACCCTGCTGCTGCTGTGGTGCTGCTGCAGGGGACTCTGCTGGGTTGGTTTGCCACACCAAGGGGAAGGTGGCTGTGCAGTGGATTGAGAATAACCCAAACCTGCTTTAATGGTGCTCCCAGATTGGTGCAGCATCCCTACACCCGGCCCTGGTCCAGGTAAGACTCTCACAGCTTCCCCAGGCTACACATCAGTGCCCTGATGGCCCGTGCCACAGTGCTTGCTCATGGCCCAACCCGATTTTTCTCAGCTTTCTCAGTTTAGGCACCTGAATTCCACCCAGGCTTTACCTAATGTGGCCAAAGGCTCCTTCTGACCTTGCAGAAGTCTGCAGAGATCCCCAGTTTCCCCCTGCCTTGCTTTGCCCCTCTCCCCTCATCTCTGGTGTCAGGAGGAGATATGGATGGGCAGTGGGCAGTTCCAGGGCTTGCAGAGCAGAATCCCCTGGTGCTCAGGGGCTGCACAGGAGCAGCAGCTGCACTGACACCTGTCAAAATCAGCTTGAGGATTTCCCTTTCCCCTCTCAAACACTTGTGCCAAGCCCGTGGAGATTTTTTGCAGATACCTACACTGCATTTGCTTGTGTACAACGATAGCAAAGTGGTCTTTCTCCAGGATGCAGGAAAGCTTCCCGAGGCTGTCTTCCAGGCTGATCTAAACAGGACAAAATTAACATTTAACCTTTCACTTCACCTGGCAATGGCTGGGCTGTGATTTCGAAGGGTGGTGATTCCCCAGCTGGATGAAATCCCCTGTCAGTGCTTGGCTCCTGGTGTGAAAATCTCCCATATCTGAACCCTGCTGGCTCAGCAGAGCTTTTACAGGTGCTTGTTCTTACTCTCATCTCCAGGATGTCACCATTGCCCTCCCCACTCCTCTCTGCCTTCACATCTCTGCCTTCTCACCAACCTCTTCTCCCAGCTCCTCTCACACCCCAGGGTGGTGGGGTTGCACCTCTCCCTCTCTTCCTGTCCCCAGGCAGAGGCTGACACCAGCCCCAGCCTCCGTGGTACCTTGGAGAACTGGTTGTAGGTGACCTTCATGACAGGGTCTGAGAACTCCACCTTTCCAGCCAGCACGGAGCTGAGGGTGTTGCTGAGGGTCACCATTCCCAAAATAAGCCTGTAAGGGAACAGGGAGTTTTCCAGAAGGTCAGACCTGAGGTAGAACATGCATTTTATGTAAGGGCTGAACTGGTCTGGTTAGAGTTAGTGACTAAATTGTTGCTGCGGTCAGTGGGAGGCACCAGGTTTCTCCTCACTTGAGCAGAACAAGGAAGTCTTTGTCCTCACCAAGCTCTTGGTTTCACAGTAGTTAAAATCTGCTGTTGCAGTCCAGGACTTAGCAGCTGGGAGAAGGAAAACCTGTGGGCTCTCCAGCTGCTTATTTGTGTGGGTTTCCCCCCGGCTCTCACTCCCCTGGGCTCCCCTTGCCTGTGCACTGATCCAGCATCTTCTGACTTTGGTGGGCACTGGACTGGGCTTTAACTGGATCTTTTACAGGAGTTCTATTGATGAATCTTCACAAGGAGGCAGATGATCTTTTTATGCATCAGAGTCTGACACAAGAGCCCCAACTCTGAATGAGTAAATGGGACTTCAGCTTCATCACGACTGATTTTTCTGTGTGAATGCCCACCCGTAGTGAGCAGAAATAGTTACCCTGACTCAGCAACAACAGGAGCTTGGTCATATCCCTTCTCCTGGAGGATCTCAACTGCCTTTTGACAGCTGACTTCTGGGAGGAGAATGAGAGGGGGCGAGAGATTCAGTTTCTGCACCTCGATGTTCCACCACCTGTTGGAAGACAAATGGCAGCGCCGAGCTGTGACTGCTGCACAGCTGTGGCCTTGAGCAGGGGGGCAAGGCCAGAGGAGATGAGGGATAGCCTGTCTGCCTGAAAAGCCAGCCCCACTCCTACATCCAAAGCAGAAAAGCCACCAGGTCCTGTTGAAGCCAAGCTTTCCCTACGCGCAGTGTTCATGCAACTCCAGAGGCGGGGATGAGACCAGCAGCTGGCAAGGAGCTGAGCTGTCCTGAATCCAAGGAAGCTATTGAGGGCTTCACTTCAAGCTCATAAATGGGTGACCTACCAGTTTTACGCCTTTGTTCTGTATCCTTGGTCCTCACAAGGCAGCATTTGCAGCTCCTGCAGGAGAGAGCCTGGCAGAGATGCTCGTGTGACTCTTATGAGGGACAAGTTGAGATTCTTTGTGGGGCAACAGAAGCAGCTCCCAAACATCTCAGCCCTGAGTCCTTGCAGAAAAAGCAGGGCAGTGCTAGAGCCTGGATGGGCCAAGAGCAACTCCAACCACACACAAGACACCTTGGAAATGTATTAAGTTTTTAGGAAATATTTTACAATAACCTTTGGTAAAGGAGATGGTGACATCAGTAATACCTGCTGTCTTTAGGGTGAGACCAAGAGCTTTTCTAAACAACTGACATTTGCTCAGCCACACGTTCACTGGCATCAGCAGTTTGCCTGTGACTCCCTGCCTTGAGGAGACTCTTTCCCCGTGGTGTCCAAGGGACAGCAAAGGCCAACTTTTCTGGCCAGCAGCTCTGGAAGCTGACAATTTCACAGAATCACAGAATTTTTAGGTTGGAAGAGACCTTCAAGATCATCGAGTCCAACCCATCCCTAATACCTCAACTAGACCATGACACCAAGTGCCACATCCAGTCTTTAAACACTTCTAGGGATGGTGACTCCACCACATCCCCAGGCAAGCCATTCCAGTACTTTATCACTCTTTCAGTGAAAAACTTTTTCCTGTGCCCTGCCTGAAAAGAGCTGCAGAGCTGTTTAAAAGGGGGCTTGCTACAACAGGGACCCACCTCCAGAGCAGCCTGATGGTCCTTTGAACATCAGATGTGGAGTAGAGAGAGGTTTTCAGGGAGTTTAGGTGGCCTGGGCCACCTAATCCCCACGAGGGAGTGGATCAGCTACTTTGGAACAGAAATGGCTCCTTTATAGACTTTGACTGGGGAGCTGAGAGATAACCACTCAAAAGAGAGAAGCTGGCATTACAGCCTCCCCAGAGGGGTCTGGACCTTACTGTGTGTTTTTCTAAACACTAAAAGGGAACATTTTCCTTTGAAGATAATGATTTCCAGACACAGAAAGCTGACTCCCTTAGCACAGTTTACCCCAACAGAAGTTGTCTTACCAAGGCTTGTGCTCCTGGACGTCGTTTAGGAACCCATTTTTTATCATCCACTCATCATTCACAAATTTGGACCTAGAAATCACCAACAAAGAGCGAGTCTGTGAGGCTTCCAGAAGAAGCCGTGCTTTGTCTCATGCACCAGACCACAGCACTGCCCCCGGGGCTCTCATGATTTTTGCAGCTGGCTGCTCTCAGCCCCTTTTAAGGTCAGCAGGAGCATCGGGTGCTCAGGAACTCTTCGAAGCACGCCAGCTATTTGTCTTCCTAACTTTAGGCATGCAAGCTCAGAAAGCGTAGCTTGGCTGAGTCCTGCTCCGTGCAGTGAGTCAGTGACGAGAGGAAATAAACCCCAAGTGTCCCAACACCGTTCCCTGGTGATTGCCACGGGGATGTGCTGCTTCTCCCCGTTGTTTGTTTTGCTTTTTTCCTCTGGTGTGCCTGAGGGAGACTCCCAGCTCTGGGCTCGCTCCATGTGCCTTGCTATCAGATTTATTGGGGTGGTTCTCCAGAAGCCCGAGCAGCTGGGCTCAGCTCCTGTCACAGAAGGCCACCCTGGTGCTGGAGAGCAAGTGAAGAATCAGGACACTCACAGGTAGTTCCGGACGGAGTCGGGCAGGATGACGACGCAGCGCTGACCTTCCTTCAAATCCTTGGCAGCTCTCACAGCCACGGACATGGCACTGCCCGAGCTGCCACCTGGATGGGCACCAAGGAAAAGGAGACAAGTGTCAGGGCTGCCCAGGGCACAGTGCCACTCTCCTGGTGTGGGAAGCACAGGCTGTCCCAGCTAAGGGTGCAGAGGTGAAACCTTGTGGGATGCTGGGATGGGAGGACAAGTCAATCCCAAAGCCTTGTAGGCTTTGGGGTCAGGCAGAGGTAGGGAATGGATGGGTTGTGCTCATATGGTGGCTCTTGGGCTTTTGAGGCAGCATGAAAGTCACCTCATGAACTTCATGAACCATTTCTTGTGGTGACTCTGTGGGCAGACCAAGGTCCTATGCTGGGACATTCAGAACACGCTGCCCACACCGCACCCTCCCTTTGCATGAGAAGAGTTCTAGAGCTGCTGGCTGACATACTTGGCAGCCAAAAATTGACTTTAAACGCACTGTAAAGACTGGGGAAAAAAAAAAAAACCCCATAAACATTACATTCATGCTTGGAATACCAGGCCAACGTGATGGGGAAGACTTGAAGGCTCCCCATGTCTGCGTGCACGCATGTGGTTTGCTGCACGTAGGGAAAGCAGGTCCCTGCTTTACAGAGGCAATTCTTCCACCACCAGTCTGAGAGCACTGGAAGTCAAACACATTCCACTATCTGTGTGCCAATTACACGCTGCATTCAAGGCAGCACGTATTTTACGGCAGGTTAATTATCCCTGGGTCACATTTTTCAAAGGAACGAGGAACGGCCCTGAAAAATGCAGCTCAGGGAACGCGAAGCTGTTCGCAAATTATGGCTGAGTTCAAACAAGTGGTTTCTGTTGAAACACAGTGACTCCGTGCCTGCTAGGTTAAATCAACATTCAAGTGTTTCATTACATATATAGAGCCTGATCTTTTCCAAAACTCCCTGGATATGAGTGCTCAGGGCTTTTATCAGCTGTAACTACAAGCCTACGTAGTGTCTGGTCCTGGATGCAAACATCTGTCTGTTTGCTTGGTGTCAGGGAAGGCTGCAAACAACGCTGATGCTCTGTGGAGGCTCTTAGGGGACAGGCAGGGTCTGTCTGAGGGCACCTGTTCATTTTGGGAAGCCAGTGGGATCACTTACAGCTTGCTGGCACGGGGAGAAGTACTCAGTAAGAACATCTCACACTTTCTTTACTTTCAAACCTTGCCGGTCCAAAGCTGGCACCTCTGGCGTGGCAATGACACCGAGCACGGCCTCGCAGAGCTGCTGGCAGAGCCCACCTGTCCTGCCCCGAGCCCCACTAATCCTCCCTTCAGCCTGGGTAACTCTACACTGCCTGAAGATCCAGTTCCACTGCAGAAGTGCTCCAGCAAGGAGAGAATTACTGCTTCTATACTTGTTGTGGCCCGTGAGTCAGACCCCAGACCAGACTGAGGGACTCTGAAGTCTGCAGTGACCTCTGCACAGCCCGAGGCTCAGCCTTTCGGCCCTGCTGACCCAGCAGAGTGAAAAGGCAGAGGGCACCCACCCTGGAGAGTTTTGGTCCCAAAAGGATGAGGTTGAGAAGGTTTGTTAAGGGAACAAACTGTTGTGGCTGCATTGTGCTTACCACACAATAACCCCTCCTCTCTGATCAGCCTGCGGGACATGAGGAACGAGTCTCTGTCGTTGCTTTTGTACCACTGGTCGACCACCTGCAAGGAAAGCAAGGAGGATGAGTCTTGGCAATGTCATTTCAGGCTGCCCTGACCCTCTGAAGCACACCATGGTGCTGATGGCCTCAAGATCTGGGAGCTCTGAGCTGACTTTCCACGCTTGTTGAAAGCATTTGTCAGAACATCCATGGTCTGGAGGGTGTGTTCTTGCTTGCAGACACTCACACCTTTCCAGCCAGCACCTTTTCCTTGGAGAGTGAGGGATTCCTGACAGGTCCAGAGTTGGGATGTGGAAGAGTATTTATGATGTCCCAGGCCAGAGTATGTTAATGGTTGAGAATTTGCCAAAATGAGATCCAGCTACAAGAATCGGTCTGGATTATTAAGGTGACAGCTCTACAGCCATGTGCTGACAGCAGGGATGTAGTTAACACTGAAAGCAGAAAGAATCTGGGGTCTGAGGTGTGATGGACCTTTCTAGAATGTGGCTGGGGCAACACAGGCAGCCTGTGTAAGGGATTTAAAGCTCTGTGGCAGCTGATGCACCGAGAGGGAACTTGACAACAAGAGCTACAAGGTTCATGATCTGCTGTCTTACAGGGCTTGGATCCTGTTGTCCAGCCTGTGCATGGTGCAGGATTTCTGCTCCCTGTGTGTGGTGCCCGAGGCAGAGAAGGCTCAAGAAACAGCAGAGTGATGAGCAGCAGCCTCAGCACAGACATCTGTGTGATCACAGCAAAAGGGGCACACTCTGAACAGCAGTGAGGCTGAGCAGAGGAGGCTCACACTGTGTTATATTCCTGCTTTTTGCCTCTATTTACCTTCTCCTTGTGGGTCAGTTACGATCAGAGTAACTCACAAAGTAACTGGCTGTCCCAATCCCCCCACAACAGCTTGTTCTGCACTGGGAAGACGTGTCAGGGCCACCACACCTCTGGCCTCGGCAGTAGCTAGATGCAAAGCCAGAGATGAGGCAGAGGCCCCTCTTCACACAGGTACTCACTGATCTGTCAAGAACAGTGGGGATGAAGTCATGCCCAATGCCCTCCACCTCGATGGTTGTGGTGTTGCTTCTGTTCATCTCGCTGGGCAGAGCGACGATGGAGCCATCAGGGTCCACGCCAATGATCTTGGAGGGAAAGACATTTTGTCAAACCTAAACGGGAATTCAGAACCAGCCAAACACGAAACTCAAAGGAAAAGTTACCCACACCCTTATCAGCAAAGTTTCCTTCCCCTGATATTCATTAATATTCCTAATCACCGGCAGCATGGAGAGCTTCCAGGATAAAAGGGTGCTGTTTTTCACTGTCTTTTTAAATAGATCCTAGGTAGTCTTCAGCTGTTGCACAAGTGACTGGTGGCTTAAAATGTTATCACTCTCAAGGTGTTTGTCATCACCCCTTTGGCAGAGCCTGCCACTGCGGATAGTGCCAGAGCTCCTTAATCTGCTTGAGGTGAAGCCAGCCAGTGAGCTCAAACCTGTGGAAACCCCAGACATCCTTCCTGGATCTAATTGTGATGGTGACACCTCCCTGGTTATTTGCAGCTTTGTATCTGGGCTGAGGTGCCTCCCCCAGCACACAGCTTGAGAAGGGGTGGTGACACCGCTCCACACTCAGCTGTACACTGCCAGGGAAGCAACCTCACATCCCAGTCCTCCAGTGGTGGGTCCACACCTCTCTGGTGGATCAGAGATCCCTCACACACTGACCAGACCAGAGAGGCAGCTGCTGTCATGTCTCCAGTCTGCCTTGAAGCACGAGCTCTGCAGGATGGGCACTGTGACTGATGTTAACCCCAAAGCACAGAGGGTTTTGCAGTGGCAGAGGAGAAGCACTTGCAGTCTTTGCCCCCCTGAGTGTCCTGCACAGGGCAAGGCACCAGGCAGGGGGAGATTTTAGTGGGGCTCTGGAAACTTTGGTCTCTAGGGCACTTGGAGGGGTCTAGATCAACCTAAACATCACCAAACTGCTTCCAACAACAGCCACGATTGCTGTGAACAAACAAATAGGTGCAGACAACAACTGCTCCCTCAGGTAAGCTCTGGGGTTAGGCAGGAAATGACATGCAGTGACAGGACGAGGGGGAATGGCTTTGAGCTGAAGGAGGGTAGATTTATATTGGATATTAGGAAGAAACTCCTTATAGTAAGGGTGGTGAGGCCATGGCACAGGTTGCCCAGAGAAGTCGTGGGTGCCCCATCCCTGGAAGCGTTCAAGGCCAGCTCTGAGCACCCTGGCCTAGTGGAAGGTGTCCCTGTCGATAGCAGGGGAGTGGAATGGGGTGACCCTTAATGTCCCTTCCAACCCAAACTGTCCTGTCATTCCATAAAAACCCTGGCAGTCCTGCCTCCCACCTTACCTTGCACTCCGGGCACTTCTCCTTCAGCTTCCTGGCCACACCAGTGATGGTGCCCCCTGTGCCAGACCCAATCACCACCATGTGCACCTTGCCTGCAGATCAGGGGGAGAGAGGCTTGCAAGGACTCAGCATGATCATTCAGCCCCCATCCCCTTCATTCATCTCCCTGTGCAGACACAGAGCCCGTGTCCACCAGAACCCCAGGTGAGGAAAGGTCAGGCAGAGGCTGTGCTGGTGGCCAAAGCCTGATCCTGTGCAGAAGATCAGATGATCTTGCAGGACCTGAGCACAGCTGATTCTGCCTCACTGCAGGGAGCTGAAGGTGACCTCCAGATCTCCCACTGCAGTTCTCTATGATTTCTGCATCTTTGGCATCTACTGAGCGGAGGGAACAGCGTGAAGTTGTGCCAGGGCAGGTTTAGGTTGGATATTAGGGAAAGGTTTTTCCCCCAGAGGGTGCTGGGCACTGAACAGGCTCCCCAGGGTAGTGGTCACAGCACCAAGCCTGCCAGAGCTCAAGGAGTGTTTGAACAACACTCTCACACACACATGGTGTGACTTTTTAGGTGTCCTGTGCAGGACAAGAACTTTGACTTTGATGATCCATGTGGATCCTCTCCAACTCAGGATATTCTGTGATTCTGTGGCTTAAGGGGAGAGAATATCTCAGCACATCCATCCCTTTCAAACCACAGCATATCAAAGCAAATCCCACACGTGTTGGACACACATTCTATCCATCACTAACAGGCACAGCTTTTCAGCCTGTGTTGGCATCCACAGTGGAGGGAGGGCTGAGCTCTGCCCTGGCACCTGCCTCTCTCAGATGCAGCCCTACTGGCATCACAATTACATGGATTTAGAACTGATCTAGAAATTATGGATTTAGAAATTATACAGATTTAGAGCTGGTAGGAGCAGAACTGGAGTCTGGCCTTCAAAACCTGGTGCTGCAGCTGCCTTGGGAAAGGGGGACCTGCAATCCACGGCTGGCAGCCAGCTGGAGCAAATCCTAACACTGTAGTAGAGGGAAAGTTGGGGCTCTCTTGTTCCCATTGATACCTGACTGCTTTACTGCTCTGATAACTGCTCTCCAGTTAAAATCCCCAAGTCCTGTTCAAGTTTTACAGTGCTCCCAGAACTGGCAATAAATTTCACTTCTATGTGGACTGGGACAGCCCTTTATCCTCCCCCAACCCTCACTTCCAATGTCACCAGTTTGTGAGGTTTCAGCCTGCTCTGATTTGCAAATGAGAGTGCTGGATCAGATGCAGCCTGCCATGCCCTGCTGGATTTAAATTCCCCTGTGAGGCCTCGTGGGACATCTTGTGTCCCCAGCTGGCAGGTCACAGAGGCGTCGTGGCCACCAAGAGACGTGTTCTTTCTCCTCTAGGTACAGCCTGAATTTCTTAAGCCTCTGGTCTCCTCCCCCAGGCTTTTGCAATGGAGGGGGCAGCCGGGAAGCCCTGCAGGCTGAGGTGTATCTGGAGTGGATTAGGAGAGGTTGCTACACCCTGCGTGTCAGTGTTATTGAGATAATACTGCCTGCCCCTACAGAGGCCCTTTGAGCTGTTTCTAGACATTCAGGTCAATAAATGATGTAAATTAAGCCTCTCAGAGAGGGTTGCAGCCCTCTGCACGTAGAGGCAGCAGCACAGACCTTCACACTGCTCCAGGATCTCCTCAGCCGTGGTGTCGTAATGAGCCAGCGGGTTGCTCGGATTTCGGTACTGTTGATTCCAACAGAGAACAGCAGGAGTTACCGTGTGAAGAGCAGGTCAAATACCAAACCAGCAGCAGCTCCTGACAGAGCTGTACCCAAAGCATGCAGCTGCCCCCTCCTCTCCCTGCAGAGGGGGAAACTATGAGCCCACCAGAACAGGTCACAGGTATTCCTTCTGTTTGTCCCTTTGGAACAGATTTCCAAGCCCACTTGGGGTTTTTCCACACTGGAAGGTTGAATGTGCCCACAAACACTCCAGCACTTGGTGCCCATTAGGTGTGGGGATGGTTCAGAGGCTGGGAGCTGTGAGCTGGAGAAACTGTCCTGATCATCAGCTCTCATGCACAGGGGGATTTTGCAGCGCTGATACTTGTGCACCCCACGTTCACACCCGTGGACCAGGCTGCTTCTGAGAAGCTCATTCAGTCTTTGAGATAGTTTTTTCTTAGAAGGAAGGAGCTTGCCTGGCTTTCCTGCACTCCAGGGGCTCCTTACTCAGGGGTCAGACCTAGTGTCCTCCTGTCCAAGACCCAGCACTGCAGGAACCTCACCAGGATTTGCCCTTTAAAGCATGAGGTTTATTTTTGAGGCAGAACAGAGGCTACTAGCTAGGCTTAAAAAGTGGGGGTTTTTCCAGGTCAAAGTTAAGCCTGGAGCAATTTGAGGAGTCTGTGAATTGTGCACGAAAACCCAGCCTCATGCAGGCTTTGGCAGAAGTGTCACAGGTTTGGAAGTGTCCCTTATTTTGTTTCTGTCCCCCAATGCTTCGCAGAGGAGCGATTAAGTTTCAAATGCCATAAGACACTGACGAGATCTGCCTCTGGTGCCAGCTTGAATGAAGCCCCCAAACACAGGCAAGCTTGGAGAACACACTATAAACTCTCTCAGGAAAGAAAGTCAGTGGAAGGATGGCCTTTACCTGATCCAGGATGTAAGAGTTTGGGATTTCACTTTTCAGCTTCCAGGCAACACGGATGTTGGACTCGGGAGCATCAAAGCGTGTGCATGGGGTCCTCACGATTTCAGCGCCCAGTGCCTTCAGAATATCGACCTTTGGGAGGGAAAGGAGGAGATGCAACACAACTGATCCCACATAGGGATGGTAACCTGAACCTCTGAGGGCTCAGGGCAGCTCCACATGCCAGAGCAGCTTTGCATGCGGGAGACATTTATCATTTGGAGATACAATGCCCAATTCTGGACTGTGCTATCTCTGACATGCTCCAGGGCCTCCTGCCTGAAGCTGGCACATGGATTCGAGCCAGGCCTCTTGCCCTGTCCTACTTGGAGGGCAGGCTGGGGACAGGGTGGAGGGAGGTAACAGTGTGCCACAGGAAAAGGGCAGAGGGGACTGGATGGGGAACAGCATCTCTTGTGTGCTGGGACCAGAGCACCAGCATGCAAAGGGGAGAACAAAAAGCTGGTTTAGCTCTAAGTCCCTTCTCTTCTCTCCCCAAAGAGAGGGAAGGAGCAAATCGGCCCTGGGGTGCCTCCTCTGGGAGATGTGGCTGTCAGTGGGAGAGGGGGAGGGTTGGGACACCTGGAGATGAAGCCCATGGCAGCTGGAGGTAGCATCGGATCCAGACTGAGCTTAAGTGAGACTTAGGCTGAAATGAGGCTGACACTTTGGAGAAGGGCTCATTCTTGAGCCAGGTCAGGGTCCAGGTCTGGCTTCACTGGCATGATTTCAGCTGAGCAGTCTGTGAGGCTCTTGGCTCCCCAGGGTGGGATTCCTGCCATCTCCAGGACAGTGTGTTCACCTGATCATCAGCTCTTGTGCAACCGACTTGAGGCACCACCTCGAGAAAGCAGCTCAGGCAGCTCTAAGTGTCTCCAGGTTAAAGAAAACCACACACACAATGAGGCCAAGTGACCTGTCAGATGTCAGAGGGGAAGTGAGCAGGACTGGCAGGATAGCCCTGACACCTGCCCGCCTCTCCTGCTCTGCCTTCACTTGCAGCAGATCCTGCTGTATTTCTCTGCAGGACACACTGTGTTTGGCTATCCCACCACCCCAGCTGCACTTCTGACACCAGACAGCCACCAGGCCATTTTTTCCCCTCAAGAGATAACTTTCTGACTAGCAGCTGTGGCAGTGGGTGTGCAAGGCTCGTTGGCCTTTAAAGGAGAGGGCTCCAGGAAGGGAGAGGCAGAGAGGGGCGAGGAAGGAGATGCTCCCCGGCTGTGGGGTAAAACCACACAGAGCTCTGACCTTCTCCACGCTCATTTTCTCTGGCAGGACGATGATGCAGCGGTAACCCTTCAGTGCAGCCACCAGTGCCAGCCCAATCCCTGCGTGGTGGGGAGCAAAGGGAATTGGTTGACAGCAGCATTTGGCAGGAGCGGCTGGCGCGCGCCACTTCCTACATTCCTCTCTCCTGAATGGACCCATGAAATGGTCACTGGCGAGGCACAGGTGAGGGAATCCTCCACCAGCCTCCTGGGATGTGCTGGGAGCACCAGGAAGTGTGGGAGGATGTGCTGGCGGGCAAGAGGAGCTGCAGCATCCCTCCTGCCCCCAGGGGTCTGCTAGTGTGGCGCTGAGAGAATGGCAGGGCTGGGCAGAGCTTTTCTCCCCTCACCGAGGCTCAGGCATCTTCCTGTGGTTTTGGAAACACAGCAGAGGGGTGACTTTGCTTCAGGAGTGCCTTCCCCTGCCCCTCAAGCACTGTCAGTTGTGGGGGGACAGACACAGAGGACTCTGCTTGTCACCTCATGGCCAGCAGGCAAAGGGCACCCATGCTCCAGTTTCACCAGGGTGATGGATGGAGCCAGCTGCTCCCAGCTGGAACATGAAGGTGAGGCAGCAGGAAGGAGCAGCATGTCCCTGCCAGGGGCTGCAGGGAACCTGGTGCCATTCCAGCTGCCCCAGGCAGGCAGGGAGCCAGCAGGATCCACATGGGACACAGCTCTGGGGGAGCACAGATCCTTTGGCTCCGTGTCTGGTGGTGGCTGGAGTGACATGATATGGTGGGCTGACGAGTGACAGTGACAAGGGCAAAAATCACAGGAATTCTCTTCCAACCCATCAGGGGAATGGTCTCTGGGAACCTCTGAGAATTCAAAAGCTTCCCAGCCTGAAAACACCCAGGGTTGCCCAAGCTGATGATGCTGCAAGGAGACCTTCCAGGCACACCTGTGCAGGTGTGGGACCCTTGCAGGACCCTCAGGAATTTCAGCATCCCAGGAAGCCCATGGCCACCAGGAGGGGAGCTGAGGGGAGGACGGAGCCAGAGCCGACCTTGTAACTCCAAGCGCAAGATCCCCTCAAATCCCTGCTCCTCAGGAATCCCACCCTGCCCAGTACCCAGGCAGAGGGAGCATCCCTGCCCTTCCCACCTGTGTTTCCTGAAGAGGGTTCGATCAGGGTGTCTCCTGGTTTGATAATCCCGGCTCTCTCTGCGTCCTCCACCATCCTGAGGCTGATGCGGTCCTTCACGCTGCCCCCCGCGTTGAAGTACTCACATTTTGCCACTGGAAAGGGAAAAAAAGGGGAGACTCCATCAGACACCAGCTCCTTGCTCTCCCCAGGCCTCACTGCAGTTTTAGGACAGCTATTCCTCCTCTGCAGGATGGTCCTTTGCTCAGGGGAATCTGCTTTTCTGGGATTATCCATCAGCATAACCTATGCAGAGCCCTTCTTTCCCCCATGTTTCCTCCACTCTGGATGGGTTTGAAGCCAGCCTGGACAGCCCAGGGTGGGTTTGAAATCAGATGGACACTGTCATTGCAAGGTGGGATGTCCCACACTGGCACAACACTCCTTGTTGCCGTGCCTTGAGGACTCTTCTGTGGGCAAGGTCTGTCTCTCCTGGGTCATTGAGGTTTTTAATAGATATCTAAAAAGGTCCCCTTTTTCCTCTCCTGGCACGTTCAAACGGCAAGGCACATCTCAGTCCTCACTGGGGCCTCCAGACCATAGGATTCTTCTTACCAAGGCTTTCATGAAAATCTGCACCTAACTGGTGCTACTGAGCTCTGTTTTATGGAAAACAGGGAGAAATGGGCATTTCCAGGGGTCATTCACTTCACCCTAGCAGAGACAGCTGCCTGAGGCTGAGAAATCAGCCCCGTACCTGAGCAGGGGAAAGAAATCTTGTGCTCATCATCACATTTTATAACGCCAAGTGCCACAACTCCAGCTGCACAAAGATCCCCGGAGGGCACAGAAAACACCAGGCAATCCCATCCAGATGTTTCCTTGAGGCAGCTGTGCTGCGGACACTCCCGTGTTTGCTGGGGAAGGGGCTCTGAGGTGACACACGGCTCAGACAGGACCGTGTAGCTGCTCTGCCTGTTCTGCTCTCCTTCCCCTCCTGGGCCAGGGGAGGGAGACACCATCCCAGAAAATGGGATCTGCCCGGCTTTCCCAGCACCTAAAGCACCATCCTCCAAGGGACAGGCTGATCCAGAGGTGCACCGGGCACTGCACATCTGTCCTCCCCCCTCCAGCAGCTCCCTCCCGTGGTCTCCCAATGTCCCTCAGCTCTCACTGTGGGCAGGGTGAGGCAGTGCAGGGCGGAGGTTGCAGGGTTGGTGGCCCAAATGTCCCAGATCCTGAGAAGGGATCAGCTGGGAAAGCTCCACGTGTCCGTGTGCTCAGTGGGGTCTGGTTGCCCTGTGGGGTCCCAGCTGCCCCACAGCACTGCAAGGTTCTGCTGTGCCATTTCCTTAAGGACGAGTGCTCAGCAAGTCTCTCCTTCCTCAGCTGTGTGACACTCCTGGCATGTTCTGCCTCTGGGAATCTGTCTGTCTGCCCAATTTGGATGAAATTAATTATCAGGGTTAGGAGTTACAGGAAAGGAGACTTAAAAGTCCACATGCACAGATCTCATTTTATCATCCTTGTGATTGTACCAGCCTAAAGCCAGCCCTTACATGAGACAGCTATGTTAACATCTCCTTAGGGAGAGGACTTAGATCCATCCCCAAATTTAGGCCAGCTCTGCTCTGAGCTTATCCTGCAGTTACCTGGGAGGAGAGATGCCTCACCACTATCACCCCGCTGCTCATTGCTGCTTGAAACCTTGTGTTTGATCCAAGAACTCACGGCCTGATAAGCAGGAGAGCCCAACATGAGCCACATCTGCCCCTCCCCATCTGTGCTTCTTCTCACTGAGACTCCTCTGAAGCTCCCCTCCAGCACCACCCCTCACCCTCACCTCGTGGCATGCAAAAACCTGCTGGGAAGGGGACACTCACAGAGCTCACACTTGAGCCCATAGGACTTCCCAATCTTGTTGATTTGGACCATGGGGGTGCAGCCAATTTTCTTGAGGATATTGGGCAAGATCTTCTTTTCTTCTGTCCTGAAATAATGCAGGGAGAAACAAAAACAAAACAAACCAACCAAACAAAGTCATATCAAAGCTATTGTTGTGCAGCACAAACCAAGAGAAAATCTCAGTGAGTGAGGTTTTAGCAACTTCATCAAGGCCACCAAAAGATGCCCCAGCTCCAAGAGAAAAAGTCCCCATCAACATTAAGAGCCACCAGGAGTTACAGTTCCCCATAAGGAGTTATGAGCTATTTTACATAAAAAGTAAGCTAATTAATTTTCAGGGTTGTGCTGAAATGCCTTGCTCTGCAGGGCCCTAGGCCAGATCTAGAGTAAATGAGAAGATGCTGGCAAGCCTTAGGATTTTATGCTATGGGTGGGAAAACCAGGAGACGCAGCACAAGGCTCCTCCTCTTCTCCCCATCCCACACAGCCCCATCTCTGCTCCCCACATTTCCAGCTGCCTCTGGGCCAAGTGTTGCTGGCCAGGACTCCCAAACTTGCAAGGATGGCTCCAAGCCATCAGAGAAGCCCAAACCACAGAGGGTTCTGGGGGGTGTTTTGCAAACAAACCCAGCTCTGTGATGAGCAAAATCCAGATTTGCCAGATTTTGCCCGGATTTGCCAGTCTCTGTCAGACTCCGACAGAAGCCAAGAACCACAGCAACTGCAACCTGAAAAAGACCTGTTTGCCCAGCACACCTGGCCAGGGAACTCACACCCTTGAGCTCTTTCACAGACAGAAGGAGCAGATTGATGAGGGCTGTGCTTGTTCCAGCCACATCCTATTGCCCCCGGTCACAAACCAAGCACAGCTCTCTGCCAGTGGGGTGACAACCCCCCTGTTCCCTCACTGCTCAGCTCTGCTTTGCACAGCCCTCACTTTTTATAGCCCTTTGACCCTTGAATTGGAGTTGTCCTGTCCCCGTCACGGCCAGGCAGGTGGCTGTGTGCTGGCAGGAAGCCCACGTGGCGCAGGGGCAACACACTGGGTTACTCAGAGACTTCACACCCCTCCCTCCAGGTTTTGCAAGTGTGGTATAAACACCACCCTTCAGGGGTACAGGGGTTTAGGGAAGGTCTTTATTACCGAGAGGATCCAGGCTCCTTATCTCATCCCAGAAATGCTGGGATGTGCTGTTACCTCTCCCTCCGTGGGAAGCGTTTGCGGAGACATGGCAGGCTCCACTGAGTGCTGCCAAATGTGAGGCAATCACGCAATAAATGAACTTCCCCCACAGCTGCAGCCATTGCCCATCTGCTCCAAAAGCCACTGAAATGCTCAGGGGTTTCAGTAAGGCTGAGCCATGGCACGAGGAGGCTTCAGCTCCTTCAGGTAATGTTTAACTCCAGCCTGGCTCTCCTGAGAGTGACCTGTGTTACTGCATTACACATCTGGATTGCATCCTGCAGATGCTGGTATCAGCTCAGGGCAGTGGACAAGGATGATTTTCCCCTAGGATTCCAGCTCTTAGTCATGGCTTGCTATTCCTTAAGATGTCCAGGGGAAAACCAGTCCTGGCAAAGCAAAGGGTTCCTGCTGAGGTTATAGTAGGTCAGGACTGGCTTGAGGGATATCAGAACTAGGCTATCTCTCAAAACAATTAAATATCTAATATTCTTAGTTAAAATAACATCTTGTCTCCTCCCTCTGCTTCTACCCCCAAAACTCAATCAGATTTCACCTGGGAATCTCAGGAAGCCCAGAGGTTTTTGCTACATTGCTTGCCATCTGTGCTTTACTCAGAGCAGGGAAACCAGACCACATCTCCCTCCACGCACTGCTGCAAAGCTGTGGCGTGTCCCAGAGTATGTTCTCCCCTGCTACACTGTGGGTTGTGTCTCAGCTCCTGCCCCAGCAGTGCTGTGTGGGCCCCCTCAGCCAGACTCCATTCCCAGAACAGTGTTTGATGCCCAGGCTTGGGGAATGTCTCTCCATCTCCTGTCTGGCACCACCATGGCACCCTGATGCTAAATGGCTAAAAAACAAGAATGCTATCCTGCTCAGAATGATAATTGAGGGGGAACAAAATTAATTTTGACCGAAAAGAGCTGATTCTACCCTCAGGCAGCAGCTGCAGGGGTTGCACTGAGCGAGTGCCTGGATGCACAGCTTGCTGGATCAGCTCCAGGGCTCTGCATTCCATTCCTCCCTCACTCATGGGCCAGACCCAGAGGCTGCTCTGGGCTACCCACATGCTGCTGGCTGTGCCCTGGCCTTGTCCTGCCTGGCATGTGCTCAGGTACGACCATGAAGAGCAGTGCTGCACCTCCCATGAGCTCCAGTTCCTCTCAGCTGGAGCTGGATTGCTGTTCTAACATCCCTGTGCTGCAGGGACGTGCCTGCAGCTCCCCTGACATTTATGGGACAGCCTTATCTTTAATAGCTTGTCTGTGTCTGGTTTGAAGGGTCATTAAAGCACCTCTTTGTCAACTCTAGTCAGGGAAGGGAACCTGCTGCTATGAGGGCAAGGACAGCTCAGAGCAAGCACCTTTCTCTATGCTGTGGCCATTTGCTACTGATCTAAAAGCCCAGGCCCTGGTAAATCCATTTTTTGTGAAGGTCTCTCAGTCATCTAAAATAAGATGCCCCAAACAAGCAGGTGCTCTGGAAAACACAGAGCTGAGACTCGAGCCAGCCACACCTTTCTGCAAAATAAAAGGGAGTGAAAAAAGGTCATCTTGGAGAGGAGCTACCAAGCTGGTTTTGCCATCTAAGAAAATAAACCATCATAAACACAACAACTTCTGGCTTCTGGCCATGACCATCCTGGTGTAACAACAGCACTTCACCTCCAGGAAAAGGTGCTGAACTGCACCCTGAAACGAGCAGCACGGAGGAATTACTTACAAGGGAATACAGGAGTGTGGAGACTCGCTGGCAGGCGTTGTGGCTGTCCATGTGCACTTACTGGGCAAGTTGGGAAGGGTCCACGTGCTGTCCTGACCTCCTGCACCACTGCCATTCATGAGGGGACACATCTTACTCAGCTCCTGCGTGGTGGAAATAGAGGTCATGTGGACAGCTGGGAGAAAAATAGCTGCAGAAGGGGCAAAAAATGGCATTTGGGTGTGAGGGAAGGGTGGCCAGGCTGCTTGGAGCATCCTGCTGGCATTTCAGCCACATGGATCCAGGTAGATAAGGAGGTTGTAGTGATGGAAGGAGGTTGGAAGGAGGTGAATGGATGAAAAGATGTCGTAGTGAGGTGAATGTCAATCCCTTCTCCCAGGGAGCAAGGGGTGTGACTTGAGGAAATGGACTCAAGTTGTCCCAGGAAAGATTATATATTAGGAAAAAAAAAATTAGATTATGCATTTTTAGGGGGAAAAAAAAAAGTCACGGAAAGGGTTGTAAAGCATTTGAATTAGGATTCCCAGTGGAGTGGTGTAGTCACCATCCCTGGAAGTGTTCAAAACACTGTGGACATTGCACTTGAGGACAGACTAAGGGTGAACATGGTGGTTCATAGTTGGACCTGATGATATAACAGTCTTTTCCATCCTTAGCAATTGCATGTTTCCATGGCAAAATTGCTCTTTTGGAGTGGTGTGCTAGACCCCATACATCATCCAGGCATCTTCTCCAGTACAGCTTCTTCCCCATCTCAAAACCATCGCCTCCACTAGAAATTTTTTTGCTCCTAATTTAATTATTTGGTCAAGAACAGCTTTTTTTTCACCTTAGCAATAAAGAACATGCAGGTAAATCCATCCAGCAATAACTGGAGAATACTTTAATGGTGATGGTGGGACTTAGAGGTCACCTCTGCTCTGGCATCCAAGTGTATTAAAATTGAGAAAAAAGAACCAACAAAAATAAAACATCAAAGGTCAGCAAAGGTGCTCAGGGGTACTGAGCAACTCCCACAGTAAAGCTTAAAGAGAGGAGGATTCATCAGGCTGGAAATGAGACAAGAGGCTGGTGCTGAGAGCAGGCTGTAAATCCTGGGGGAGTTGGAGAAGGTGCATCAAATAACGAGCAGTAAATAATAAGGCAGAATGGAATTATCAGGAACAACTACAGGGGCAGAGCAGATAAAAAAAAATAGAATGAGAAAAGGGTTAAACAAGTTCAAAAAAGTTGAGTTCAGTAGCAGATTTTGAGCACACAAGCCCTGATGGCATCAGTGCTCTGTAGGAAGGCCATTTTCTGTGCTGTTCTCTCTGCATTGCTGGTGCATATACAGAGAAAAGATGGAGTCTGGGCTTAGAGTTTGTTTTCAGCATCTGCTACTGAACAACAGCAGAAACAAGGGTTACATGCAGGTTTGGTGTGACCTCTCTGCTCTGATCCTCTCTGCAATCCATCCACCACCCGTCTGTGCTAAGGAAACAAACCACATGGAGGAAAAACCACATGATTTTTGGTATCTGTAAGTTCCTTTTCTGGCTTGTTCACAGAATGAATTTACCTGGATTCAACCATTAGTGAATAAAGGGACCTTGAAGCTCCATAGGGTCATGGATGGAGAGCTGTGTCTCACTTCTGATGATGATGATGAAAGCTGATGTGAAGCTGCTTAGGCTGCCCTGTCTCCCTGCACATCTGTGGTGGTGCATTTTGCACTTAAAGCAAGTGTAAGGCTTTCATCACCTTTACTGAAGCAGAAATGGTCAAAGACACGGTGTTGGACATTCCTTCTGCACTAAATTTTCAGGCTGAGGACACAGACATCATTTTGCCATCTGACAGAACCAAACCAGTGACTCAAAGAAGAAACATCCCGTTTCTAAACACAGAGCTCTGCCTGCAGAAGGGCCAGACCTGCTGCCACGTGAAGGGACCATGGGAAATCCAGTTTAGCTGGGGAGCATCTTCTTCCCCCTGGGCCATAAAGCCGCAGCCCTGCCCCTCCTCAGTCCCTGGGCTCCCTGCAGTAGCTGTGACTCAGTGGCCAGCACGCTGTTGTGGCTAAGTCCACATGATTATCTGAATTATTTGTGGTTTCGCATAGGAGCCCAAGGGCACCCTTAATTACCATTTCTGCTGTCCTCCTCCTGCTTGCCTGCTCGTTTCACCCTCCTGGTGGGAGTTTCTTTGCAGCAGCGTGGCAGGGCAGCCCAAGGTCTGCGCCGTGATTCCCTGGTGGTTTCCGTGCTGGCCCGGAGGATGGGGTTGGGATTGGGTCCCTGAGGGCTGGGATGTCCCTGGAACACAGAAACACACCACACCATTACTCCAGCAACACCAGGGGGATGGAACAGCCCACGGTGTGTGGCTGAACCTTCTCCTTATCCAGAGGCCCCAGAGCATTTCCGAAGATTGAGATGCAACCTCGGGTTGCAACCCCACAACTAAAGCAGACAGAGAACTCTGATCCATTCTCCCACCAGGCCCTCAGCCACCTTTACTTCTCCAGAGACATCACCCCCAGCCTCAGAAAGCAGCAGGAAACCATGAGGGTGCAGGGCAGTCACTCCAAAATGCCTTGGATCCTGTAGCCCACACAAGCTTTCCCAGCAAAATTTGCTTCCCAGTGCTCTTCCCCACCACTGACAAACCTGCTGCTCACTGGGAGGGATTAAAGGGAAAAACTGGCTTGTTTCCTTTGCAAGCCAGGATTTATGTCGGCCTTGAGTGTATCTCCCAAAGCAAATGTGCGTTTACCTGGCTAATTTGCTGGGAAGGAGCAAAAGTCACCTATGGGTAAAGAAGAGATAATCCGCAGTGGATCAGAGGTGGTCAGCATGCTTTCACAACTGACCTCGCCACTTACCACCCAAAATGCTGCCAAAATAGATTTTATATTTTTATTTTCTCTCCCTTTTCCTGGTGATGCCCATCTCTATTATAATCATGGTGGTATGGAAAGGGACAAGGCAAGAGGGTGAAATTACTGGGGCTGCAGGGCCTCACCATGCAAGCCCCCTCTCCCCTCCAGCCCTGCTGCAGGAGGGCTTCATGCAAGGAAGAGCACTGCTGGCTGCCACCTTCTAAAATAAGGTTGCATTCTCCTCACTCTGTTCAGTTTCCCTGACATCTGATACAAAAATAAGTCAAGAATGGGTTTTTCATTTGTTCTCTCACCCAAAGTGAATACAGACATATTTTCTAGACGCCCAGGGAACAAAGAAACAAGAGCTTGGCTAGGTCAACATCTACGTTCCTCTCTGCTGGAGAATTCCTCATGTGTCTCCTCTAGGGCTGGTGCTGCAGGGACGTGTTGGATGTCCTCCTTACGCTTAAAAAAGGCTCTCAAATCACTGCATTTCAGTGCCCAGAGTCTGGATTCATATTTATATTGATATATCAAAAACCCCACAGTGGCTCCAAAGGTAACTTTAAACACTGCCTGAAGTGTAGAACCCCCAAAATGAAACAGCAGATGGCCTGAAATGGCTCCAAAGGATGGGAAGAATCAGAGACTTTTGAAGGCCTTAACACAACACTGGTTGATCTGCTCCCTTGCTGCCAGCCTCAGTCACACCCATCAGCAGGGGCTGGGTGGGGTGTGAGGAGAAAGGACAGCCATGGACAGCCCGACTGCAGCCAAGGGTGGCTGAGAGGAGCGATGTCCAGTGCAAACATCTCCCCACGCTGCCTCCAGCGCAGTTTTGGATCACAAAGCGAAGATACATCCTCTCTGGATTATCAAGACTCTTACCTGCGTCCCAATGCCACTCCCAATCCCTGGCTGAAGCCTCAGGTGTGATCTGGTCAGCCAGCAAATACACCTGACCCACTGCAGGTGTCCTGCCACAGCCCCGTTACTTGCTGCTGAATGAAGGATCTTGAGAGGGCACAAGACTGGGCAAAGGATGAATGGAAATCTCCACTGGAACTGGGAGGCAGGCCAAGAGACCAGGAATGATAACATCCAGCTGCTGCCACTCAATGAAAATATATGACAAGGAGCACAGGCTAATGTTTACAGAGCACTCTGCAGATAGGAGATTGCAGCTATCAGGTTATCAGGCTGCTCTGATAACTTCAAGGGGAAGAAAATCAGATGCTCATTAAGTAAAGTGAGGGAAAAATTAGATGAACTCAGCAAGGCAGAAAGAGGTACATCAAGCTCGCTCCATTAGAAGCAAAAATGCCTTTTTCTTGCCTTATTCCAAAGAAATAGCATTGCTGCCATGGAGCAAGACAAAGGTAACATCAGTTTAATGGAATGATGGAGTGACCCAGGCTGGAAAGGACACTGGGAGGTCCCAGTCCAGCCTCTTGCCCAAAGCTGGAGCACCACTAAATTCAGCCTGAGCTGCTCAGAGTTTTTCCCTCCTTAGATCTTGAAATCCTCTGAGGATGAAGTTGTACAAGCTCTCCAGAAGACCCCCTCCACCACCCACTGACCCTAGTGTGAAGCCAAATCCTCCCTGCTTGCCTGATTTATTCAGGGCTTACTGATAGCACAGCCTATCCCCAGCTGAGAGTCAGCCCTTGCAGAGGATGGGGAGCAGGGGCTGCCAAATCCCAGCCTCCCCACGACACTGAGGGGCCCCCATTCCCCTGGGAGCCTGCCAGGAGGTAAGAGATGAGGCAGTACTCACCCCTGCAGCCCGTCAGCCGAGTGTCTGAGCTGAGCCTCAGCCCCAGTTAATATGTGCTGGTGGCAGGGGATGCGATTGGGTCCTGCCCCTCACCTCGCTGTGCCCAGCACCTGATTGCTCTGCGAGGGGAGGTGACTGGGGTATATAAAAGATAAGCAATTTATTGTTTGTTTTAATACATACTTATCTTCTGAACCCTTCCCCCAGCGATTTGGTGCTGGTTGTAGAATTCTGCTGCTGTTTGGGTTTCGTGTCTTGTGCTGGAACTTAAACCCAGCTTACCCGTGTCAGCCTTGCTGAATCAGGCATAAGTAGTGACAGAAGTGACATTTTGTGTTAGATGCTGTCTGGTGGGGACTCTCTGTGTCCTCTGGGATCCCAGGGTTAGTCTCTGCACCACCTGCAGCCCTAAACCTCTGTCTCCTGCTTCTCATGAAGCTGCTTTACCATTAAATCAGCTGAGAGCACTGAACAGCTTTTGCTCCACGGTGATTCCCAAACACCAGCTGGGGATCAGGAAATTACATGGATGCAGATTTTGCTCGAAGAGGAAGAGCCCGTGAGAATTTCATTCCCTCTTTTCCCCACTCCTCCCCAGAGCCAGGGTACCACACAGAGCTGCCTGGTCCATGCTGGAGCCATGCTCCTCCAAAACACAGCGGTGAAGGAAACTTCAACACTGCTGACGTGATCAGGCAAGAATAAGGCTTGTCAGAATGCTTATTTTGGAACTAAACTTTCAAAAACAAGACTGGTGTAGGTGTTAGCACAGGGATGGCTTTACCTTTGGTCTTTTTGCAATAAATGGACTCTCTGGAAAACATTGCCAGAGGTAATCCATCACAGAAAACTCATGTGGGCTATCTGATGTGACAGAGAACATGCAGCTCTCCTGTGAAGAGGCTGCAAATAAACCCAACCGCAGCAAGAACTGTGTTTTCTGGGCACAGCAGTTACAGAATAACCCAGCCACCGCTTCCTGGTTGTCTCCTGCAGCAGCGTGGAGATTCTTAAAAACAAGATTCTTCCCTTCAGTCACCAAATTGCAAGAAATGGGGATCTTTTCAGCCTGAAAGGAAACAAGATTTAGATGGGTATTGGAGGGCCTGAAGACAATTTTGAAAGGAAATGCTTCCTTTAGAGAAATAAATTGTTTAATTAAATAATTTCTTAAAAAAAAAAAAAAGGTCTAAATGGCAAGTTTGGGGACTTTGAAAGAAAAAAAACCTCCTTTCTCACGGGGCAAGGTTAGAGCTGTTCATTGCATCTGGCCAGAATGCTCAGGCTTAGTTTCTGGCTGGGTTTAAACCACGATATTTTCTCACCACCACCATCCCCAGAGCTGCTGTGCACTTGGGCTCCTCAGTATCACCAGTCCCATGGTCACACACACAGCTGGGTGTTTTGAGGACAGCAGTTATTTTGATGTGGGTTTTCCTGCTTTGTCTGTGCCTGGATTAAGAGCAGAGGAGGAGCTGGGCTGGGGTCTGCACTGGAATCTTTGCCATGCTTCCACCCACATAGGAACGCCAAGTATTTCACAGCCTGTACACGTCATAAAATCTAATTTTACCTTGCTGTTCTGCAGGGCTGGTGTTACTAAATTTAAAAGCCACAAAACACAGGACAGCACAGGACAGAGGTGCTCATTGCCCGCAGGTGCTCATTCCCCACAGCAGGCTTGCACCATCCTCTACCTTCTATCACATGAACAGCTGCTTTGCAGAGTTTAACCTGCACCATTCCGCTGGCTAAACATCAGCGTCCCCAGACTGGGAAGCAACAACTGGAGGGAGCAATCAGCCAGACAAAAAATAAAGGGGGAGAGGTGTTTCTTGTCCCATCTGGGGTGCCAGTTGTTTCTGTCCCATCTCAGGGACGGCAGTTGTCTCTGCCCATCCCAGGGACGCAAGTTGTCAGGGGTTCTTTTTCCCTGGAGTTTAAATTCCCCGGCATTCAGGTGGTTTTAGAGTTCTGGCCCTCTGCAAAGCTCTGTGCCAAACGTAGGAAAAGACGGAGTCTTCAAGGTTACATGCTTCGTTTATTATTTCTTATCTTACAATTTTCTCAGTGTCCAAAAGATGTTTGCCGCGGCTCGGACATCTGGTGACTCCTCCTGTCTCTGGGCTGTCCTTATCTTTTATACTAATTGCTACGTATTCTTTATTTACTATTTCTTACCAATGTCTATCACTATTACTAAAAAGGTCATCTTTACTCTGACCCAATCCTCACTAACTACTTTGTGCCAACGTCACTGCAGAAATGGAGTGAGGGAACAAGAAGGAAGAAGAAGGAGACAACGCCCCAAATTCTCCATCTTGCCCCATTCACTTCAATGCCAAGAATCCCAAACTCACTGTTTTTTCACCCTGTGATATACTAAACTACTATTTTTACACTCTTGTGGCCTGCAATGCTTCCTGCAGTGCAAGAAGCCTCTCCCATGGACTGAAATCAAATCCAGTGTCTCTCTAAGCTCTGGGCTCTGGGCTGGGGTCCCAGACCCCCCTGCCCAGGTCCCTGACCCTCCAGGGCAACCAAAGGAATGCCCTGGACTCCAACAGGGAGGCAGCTGAGAGCACTGGGATGGCTCCAGGCTTTCACCAGAAGGTGTCACACAAAAGACCACGCCCAGGGAGAGGGATTCTGCTTTTAAAACAACATCAAAAAGGCTCCTTGCAGAGGGAGTTTTATAGTTCTCACCTCGTCTTTGCTGTGAGGGTGGGCAGGACTTGGCACAGGGTGCCCAGAAAAGCTGTGGCTGCCCCTGGATCCCTGGAAGTGTCCAAGGCCAGGCTGGACAGGGATTTGGTAAACCTGAGCTAGTGGAAGGTGTCCCTGCCCATGGCAGGGGGTTGGAACAAGATGTTCCTTGAGGTCCCTTCCAACCCAAACCATCCTGTAATTCTGTGACCCCTGTGGGGATGCAGCACTCAGGTTTTACTTTTGGACACTTGAGAGGAAAGACCTCTCATCACCACAGCCACTGCCCCGGCAGTGATTTTTTTTTTTTTTTCCTAGAAGAGACAACCTGGTTTTAAAATGTTCCTGATTCTGCTGTAGCAAGTGGGACGGAATCCATGTTTTCCCTCCCATGTAATTTTTTTATCAAAGCAGTTGAAGCTCCACATCGGGGTTTGAGAAGATGTCAGAAGAGTTAGCAATGTTTTGGGAGGGCCTAGCAAATAACTCAGGGCAGAACAGGCTTTCTTGGCTTATTTTTGGCCAGCAGAGAGAAAAAAAACATCTTCCTGTGAGGGCATGAGGTTAAAACTGCTTCTGGTTGAGCTGAATTGGCCTGTGAGTTGGGAGTATTGGTGATGGTGCCTGCTATCTGAATAGTGTGGGTAAACTGGGAGAAAGGGAAGCTGTCACTTGCTGTTAAAAATATTTTTTTTTACCTGTTAAATGCACTTTGTGTAGAAGTCTTACTGCAGTGCAAAATGACGGCAGCTGAAACACGATTCCAGCTGCCACAGGCCAAGGCAGGAATAGGTCAGAAAAGTTACATTTTTGTGACTGCCACACACCTTCACACCCACCTGTTTCACGAGAGGTCACTGTTTGCTTGTACTGATGCCTTAGGATTTTAGCTTTTATTTTTCCATATATTTATAATCCTGTAATTCTTTAGTGTACAGCTCTAAACTCCACACACAGTGTGAGCTGCTGCCTTCCCATTTTGGTCAGAAAACACAATTCCTCTCCAGGCCTGGGAATCAAGGACACCTCACCGTCCCAGGCCCCGAGAAATGTAAACAAAAGTGAGTTGGGGGGGAGCAAACTTGGGGTGAATGACTTCATTACCTGAAGCTGTAATTGGAAGATTAGCCCCCAATATGAAAATGGACCAAACTTATAAAAGTGTGAAAATCTGTGACACATTGTCCATTTTGGGTGTAGCCCCTGGAACGCTTCATCTGCCTGAAGTGTACCTGAAGGCCCTTCAGTAAATATAACTGCTTTTTATTCCCTCAATTTTGTCTGGCCTCTGTTTTTAGGTAGCCCCAAAAAGGCATCAGTACAACCCACGGAGTACTCAGCACATCTGAGGAGCTTCCTCTGATGCTGCACCTGCTGCTGGAGGCTGTGGGGAGAGCGATGCTCCAGAGACATCCAGGGAAGAGCAGACCTGTAGCTTTTCCTAGAAGGAATGCATCTGAGCAGCTCCAAACACACCGTGTTTCCCACCCTTCACAGGTCAGACCTGCTCTGCTAGTCCTGTGAGGCAGATCAGTTCCTTCCTGCGTCCCGCTGCATCCAACAGTGTCTGGCTGTGAATCCGGACGCTGCCTGCTCTCCAGGGACATGCAGTGTCTGCCACAGGGCCAGGTGGTGCCCACAGGCCTCTTGCCCTGTTTGTTTGGGCACACAAACCCAGCTGGTTGCCACTCGGGGAGGCAGTGACCTCCCCAAGCCTGGGATTTGGCAGGTGTGAGAGAAGCTCTGGCCCGTTCTGAGCTCCTGAAAGAGCTGTGAAACCTGCAGTGTAAACAGCACTTGGCTTTTACTCTGACTAGAGGTGGATTTTTCCATAGACAGGGTGGTGGCAGGTGAGTTGGCTGCTCTCGGTGCCTTCCACGAGTCAGGTCCTGTGGGCTCTGCCCTCACCCACCATCCTCCAGCACGTGACAAAAGGCAGCAGCACTTCCATCAGCAACACGAGTGTGGGTTGGTAGTTGTGCCTTTTTTTTTTTTTTTTTTTTTTTTTTTGGCCCCCAAAGGGGATTTATTGCTTTCACAAGGCAGCTTCCTGGACTGAAGTCCTCCGTTTATCTGCAGAGCCAGCACAGCTGATTGTACCCAGTAATTTTCCTGCTGGTGACGAGGAGGGGCAGCTCCTGAGCTGGGGACAGCCGGGTCCCAAGGGCTGTGACTCAGCTGTCAGAAGTTCTCGCAAAAATCGGGTTTGGGCAGCGCCCTGCTCTCGGCTCCAGCCTGGGGGCTGCTGCTAACGAGGCGCTGAGGGGCCCTGATCAAAGCACAGTTTAGAGCCTGATGGACCTCACCGGGGCGTTAAACTGTCCGGCTCCGTGCTCGGCCCGCTGGAGGGTGGAACTTGATCCCTCAGGCTTCCCGCAGCTCTCCGTGCCCGGGCAGCCTTTGGCCTTTGTCCCGAAGGGTCGCTCCATGCGCGGGGGCGACGCTGGCCCTCAGGCTGTGACACCGGGATCCCTCTCGCCCTCTCTGAGGGGGCTGCCAAAAGGGATGGGGAAGGTGGCGATCTGCTGCCGGCAGCGTCTCAGGTGCCACAAGAGAAGGATGTGCAAGATGGAGTCGCCCCGTTGCTGCTGGATCAGGGGTGAGAAGATGAAGCTGAGGAGAGAGCGCTGTGTGTGTGTGGGTGTGTGTGGGGAGGTACCTGAGCAGCCAGCGCGACAGCGAGGAGCTCCTGCTCCCCTGGCAGGGGACATGGGAACAACTGCAGAGCCTCACAGGCCTCACCCTGACAGCCAGAGGTCTTCTGCACAAATTTCTTACACTAAAACACTCACAATCTTGAACTGGAATTAAAAGAACAACAAGCCAGAGCCGCTCTGCAATCAGACAGCTTTTATTGAACTCCCTGTGTTGTACATTTGTGAACATCTGTGCAATAAATACAGCCCGCGGTGTTGCTTTTTCCCAGCTACTTGAAGCTTAAGAAGTTTTTCTGTTCCCTTAGTTGACACTACACAGTAAGAAAAGCTGTTGGGATGATGGGGGCAATGTCAGGAAACTTCTGACAGTGACCCTTGTGTGAGATTTATAACAGCAAGCAGAAGTTTTTAGAAATGAGCTCGGTGGGCAGATGGGACTGATCTGGCTGCTCAGAGGAGCCCCTGCTAGCCAGGGTTCTGGAGTCAGCCACAGCTTGTACAAGAAATGGGAAACAACATTGGACACGACAACGTGAAAATGAACCTTGAGTCACTGCCTGGCAACTGCTTGCAAAACACTGTACAGATTTTACTGAATAGCTGTCTTCAGGTGAGAAAATAAAAAGTATTTTTCCACAGCCAACATTAGGACTGATAATCTCTTACAGTGACAAACAGATACAGCATAAATTGTTGATAAAAATATCCATGTGCAAAATAGTTTTCGGGTTTAGTCAGCGCTTGCATAAGCAGCAAAGGTAAACAGACGATGCAGGCACTCACTTCAGAAAAAAAAAAAAATATACAATTCTGTTCAGGCTCTGGCCTTCAGCTTCAGGTTATAGAGTGAACAAACTGCAGTGTCTTTCTTGGTCTCCAGAGCATTTGAAACAAAGATAAGCCCAGTTTTAATCAGCCCTACCACACCTAACCAGGATCAGGCCAGCAATGAGGTTCTCAGATGTGCAAAAAAGCATCACATTTACAAAAGCTTTCGCAGAGGAACTTCAGCCCTGCTGGATTCCCTGTCCCCTTCTCTTTGCTGCCTTCATCCCTACCATGGGAAAGAGCTCTGGAAAGTTTTTCAGTTGTGCAGCAACTCCATTTATTTACCCAATTTCTGTGGTCTCACCAAGTTGCTGCTGTGAATAAGAAAGGCCTTTTCCTCCCTGTGCCAGCGCAGAACAGGAGACAGCTCCTGTTCTTAGCAAACCCCAGGGGAGCAGGTGAATTTCTTTGGATCCTTTGCCTTACTTGGAATGCTTTAGACTCCCATCCCTTGTTCCCCACCATTTCTAACCACCTCCTATGTCTCAGTCCACAATTCAGGGATTAATGTATGAACAGTGAACTAGAAAAAATGATTCAAATCTTTACACTCCTTTATAACTGACAAATTTTCTGCCCCACCTTTGACTCCTCTCTTGTGCTGCTCTGAAAAGCAGCTTTGGGAACCTCCTTGTACCATTTTCGTATTTCTTGCTCAATTCAGTCAGGTCAGGACGTGGAGCTTTCACAAGGGAAAAAGGACAAACCTCAGCTACTCAAGCACCTCCCTCCCTGCTGCTGTCAGTGAAGGTCAGATGGAAAACGGGGAAAAAAAAGATCAGATAAAAGCCAGTAAAGTAAATATTCAAAGCAATGCCAAAATCTAGCAGCAGTAACATCAACCCTTAACATTAATCACCCTTTAGAGCCTTTCAATTACTACTGAAGTTGTGCATTTTTAGTAGCTTTTTTTCCAGAGCCTTTGGGAAAAAGCTGTCTTAAATCTTAAAGAATTGTATGAATTTAATGGCACACCACAGTTTAAGGTAAGGATGGGTCACTTTCCTCCAGCAGTAGCCCTAATCTGATGGTGTAGCCAGTGCAGGGCTTTTCTCCTGGAATAAGGCACTGCAGGGTAGGAGAACCTGAAAAGACTTGGAAGTCTCTTGACAGATAATCTTTGGCTCCTCTGAAACAGGCACAGAAAAGGCACTCAGAGATAATTAAGAAGATGGGGAGGGAAGAGGAAAGGTAGCAGATGAAACAGCGTTATTTTTAAAAACCTTCGGGCAAGACGCTTGATCTTACACCTTTTAAATCTCTCCACTTGTGCTTATTTATCAGGATGCCATTGGGAAAAAAAATAGGTCTGTCATGGCAGGGAAAGCTGGTGCACTGTGTAAAACAGTGTCACAGGTTTATGTTTGTCTCTCACATGTCGCTGCCATGCTTCTACTCCAACCAGCTTTTGCTCAGAGCAGGTGGTTGGAGCAAGCCTCAGCTTCAGCCCTGAGGATTTTCTCTTCTTTTACAATGACGCCACCAAAAGGGAAACTCTCCTCTCTTCTCTCCATGCCTCAGTCCCAATTTTGTCTCCACAGGTAATATCTAACTTAACACCCTTGAATGAGGGTAAAAAAAAAAAAAAAATCCAGAACTTTCCAGAGCTCTCTTGGGCCTCTGCTTCAGCAACTCTTTATTTCAACACATTTTATGATTCTGAAACAACATTTTGGAAAGCCAGCCTTTAGACATAATAAGTAAAGAACAAACCAGTTAATTTAGGCAATATTTTTTACACACACACACACATATATATATAGGTAAAAAAATAAATTGTCTTGATAAGAAATATTGCTTAACCTGATTAAGAAACAAGTCCCAGAAGCTGAGGAATACAGTAAGACACATTGGCTGGATAGCTGACACCAGGATGGCTAACTGCTTATTTTCCGAATTTTAAAAACAAACAAACAAACCAACAAACCAAAACCAACCAACAAAAAAAAAAAAAAAAAAAAATTCTATTTAAGACATAAACCTGATTCTTTGCTTGGGATTGCAAAATGTTGAAGAGGCTCCACGCTGCTGCCTGGCTTTAGTTGGATTTCCTCTCCCGCTCCCGCGCGGTGACAAAGTTCAGGAGGTCGATGGCTGTCACGATGCCAAACACCATCTGCCGCTTGCTGGAGGAGCCATCCGTGTGATCTGCACAGAAAACAAAAGGAGTTCTGGCTCCAGGAGGCACAAACACACCCCCTTCCTGCTTGGTTTTATGTGGGAACTCTAGAGGCTGAGAGGTTTGGACTCTCTGTGCTGACAGGCACAGAACTTCAGGGAAGCACTGCGTTTGACCTGAGGCCTTAAAACAGGCTTCCAAAAATGAGTGATAGCACAGGGATCATGGGGATATAGTTTGGATAGCAGCGTGTGATCTCACGGGGTGGAAAACTTAAATTTGGGATTTTAGTGTATGGTGATGTATGGGAGCCAAGGTGGAGAACTTTGGGCATGGATTAGTTGTCTTTTTGCACCTTCTTCAGGAACCTGGGTGGTTTTCTGTAATTGGGTGAAAGATGTCTGCATCAAGGGTTTGGGGTGATCATAATTGGATTAGAAATATAAATAATATAGATATCAACTGTTTATTGGATAAATGGGACTTAAATAGCCTTGAACAGACAACATTTTAGCTCAATTTCTTGACTTGTTAGAGAGAGCTCACATATCTTGAGTTTGTAATACACAAGGATAATAAATTTCAGTGTGGGACTTCAAAAATGTCTCCTGAGTTTTATTTGCCCTGACCTTGGAGCAGGAAAGAACCACGAACTCCAGTAGTTTTAGTGGCAGTGTTTGTAAAATCGGGGGCTGAGCTGCGCCAGGAGCTGTTTGGTGACCCCGGCACACAGAGGGGAACACAAAAGGCACCTTTGGCCAAGAGTCATGGAGCAGGTGACAAGAATTTTCAGCTCAGAAAAGCTCCTCATCAAAAGGGACACTGAAACTTTGTGGAAGGAAGGATAAGGATCCACTGGATTTGTTTTTCTTGACACAAAAATTCAAACCAGGCCCTCTTGTTATAAAGTGTATTTTCCTCAAACATTAATTACTTGAAAGAGCTGCAAGTGGAATTACCCCATTGGAACCACTTGAATGGCCCAAGGGAAGCACATTTTGAGGAAGAAATGTGACACAACCATCTTCCTGCATCCCTGTCAAATACAGAATCAGTGTAAAAACCACACTACCCCATTTATAGCCAAAAAACGTACCAACCATTAATCTTTGCTGCATTAGAGCCCAGGTTCAATGATTTTCTCATTGTGAGCCTAAGTCTTGACCTGGGAACCAAGTGGCTACATAACCTGTGATGGCCCTTCATCAATTTTCTAAATTCCAGTTCCCAAAGTCTGCCTGCGCTGAGATGTTTAGTCTACTTCTGTACTCATTTTTTTTCAGTCAGCTGGACTGTCCTGGGCTTTTTCTTTACTCAATCTCTGTTTCACTGCAAGCTTCCAGTGAGATTCCAGGTTTATAAATAGACAGCTGAGAGCCAAGAGCACATCCTTATGGAGGTTATTAGGAATAACCCTAAATTTGATGGCTCCTCTTCCTCCAGTGATAGTTGAGAAGCTAAAGATAAATTTAAGTCTGGCACGACTTAATATTGTTTTGACTCTCATTTCTCAGCGTTTGTAACTTCGCAAAGTTGTCTGCTATTAGGAAGATCAAACAGGACAAATATTGTTCACATATAAGAGTGGTACACCCCAGATTTGGAGATTTATTCAGTCTTACTAATCCTAGAATGGTTTAGGTTGGAAGGGACCTTAAAACCATCTTGTTCAACCCCTGCCACAGGCAGAGACACTAGACCAGGCTGCTCCAAACCCCATCCAGCCTGGCCTTGACCACTTCCAGGGATGGAAATTAGGCTTAGTAGCACAAAGTTAGACACAGAATGAGGATTTTGCTTCTTCAGAGCTCAGTTTACACATTCACAGTGTTACCACTCAAAGATTTGCTCTCACAAGGTGCAGTACTTTGTACTCACATTGAATTTGTTCATGAACCACCAAAGCAAAGTGGTCTATTTCCAGGATGTGAGAGAGTTTCCCCAAGTTGTCTTTCAGGTTAATCTGAGGAGAGAGTTACAAAACTTGAGTAAAACAGTCCTTTCTATGTTTAGTAATCAATAATACAGAACTAAAATCAGTACATCAGCATTTGTGTACTGCTCCCACCTGAAGCACTAAAAAACACCAACAAATCAAGGCCAACTTAAAGGAACGGTTTTCTTTGTTTCTAATTTCCAAAAAAAATGAAGCACCACATGAAGTTATTCCTTCTGGTTCTGTAAGCATAATATAATGTGAGCTGAAAAATGCTAGTAATCAAAGAAGGTCAAGCATTCCATGTGTCTCAACAAAAGAAGTTACCATAAAAGTCTTTATATTTGGTGATTTTATTCCAAAAAGACTGCAAAAGTGAACGTATCGGTCTGCAAATCATTGTGGAAGTGAATATGATCTGCAAAGGCAGAAGAGCTCAAACAAACAAGCCAAAAACAAAACCAAGGGTGAAAGACTCCTCAGCCAACACTGGATTTGGGTGCAAATCAAGGAACAGAGATTTAATTTTTTTTTTTTTTTTGGTGAAGTTTGCCTTTGCTAAGACTGAACAAGAAAGCACCCTGTGTCAGCTCTGAAAAAATACAGATATTTCCAAAGCACTTCAGCAATCACCTGCTGCAATCATTAAAAAAAAAATGCCTAAAACTGTTCAAACATGAGTTACCAGATGAAGCAGCAGCCCCAGCTCCATTTACCAGGTGACTCTCCCCAGCACCCACCATCTGACATATTTTATTAAAGGAATTCACAGCCAAAAAGAGCCTTGCACTGCAGATTCAAAAAGCCTCTCTATGAGAAATAAATGCCACAGCATGAACAGTGGGGCTGCACTGGAACAGAGAGCTCTGTCTCCATGCTGGCAGTCAGAGGATTCCCAGCAGCCTGTGCTTGATGGACCAGCTACAGTCCAGACTGAGGAACCAACCCTTAAACTTGAGTCCAGGAAAGCAAAGAGGTGGAAAATCTGAATCTTGTGCCACATGGAGTCACCCATCAGTCCCAAATGTGTCTTCAGGGACTGGGCAGGCTGCAGATAACCAGGACAAGCAGCCCCTTGGCAGCACTGGGACAACCATGAAGGCATAAACATGCCTAGAGATGCTCAGTGGAAATTTAACAGAGCCCCCAGGGAGTTTTCACCTCACTACTGCTCGTTCAAGCTTCTAAAACATTTTACCCACGGGTTTTCCTACATTTAGGGTTTGTTTTTAAGCTTACTAGATCTCTAGGCAGTGAGTACTGCACTACTTGTGACTGGGAACCCAAACCACTGGAACTAACATCTGACTCCACAAGGATGGCTCCTCCTGCCACTAGCACTTGTTTGGGTTGGCAAATTATCCTGTGACTGGTGTTTCAAATCCCCAGAGCAAGAGTGTACCAGGGACTCTCAAAAAACCCCAAAAAAACTCTAACCATTCTCCTTCCATTTTAAGAGATTATCATAAAATAATTGTAGTGATCCTACCAAAGCAGGCTGCCCATGTTCTAGAATCACAGAAAGGTTTGGGGTGGATCTTAAGGATCACCCAGTTCCAGCCCATTACCATGGGCACCTTCCACTATCACAGGTTGTTCAGAGCCTCATCTGACCTGGCTTTGAACACTTAGAGGGATGGGAAATCCATGACCTCTCTGAGCAACCTAAAAAAGCCAAAAGATCCATCTTTCCAAAATGTACTTTTGCCCTGGTTTACAGGCTGAGCCTCTTATTTGACGCAGGCTGTGGGATCCCGTAGAGGATACCAGAAGTGATTTTGGTGATACAGATGATTCATTTTACCAATTTCACTCACAGACAAGCCAAATCAGCTTGACTAAAGTGGTAAGAGAAGCAAAATCACAATACTTCTGAGGTTATGTGCATTCCACCATGTTTCTCCATTCACCCAACAATCCAAATGGAAAATAACCATTTTTAGTTAGCAGTCAGCAGTACCACAGCTCGTGTCACTCCCCTTGCAGCCTCCACCAAGAAAACATCAGAAATAAAGGGAAAATAAAGGTTAAGCTGTTCTTTACTGAAGAAACCTTCAAGCTGCCCATGGAAAGAGCCACAACCTCAGAAGTGCAGAGAATTGGCTGATGCAGCCAACACCACAGCAACCACAGAAACCATCACACACTACCAGCCCCAGAACCTCTCGAGGTGTCCAGGTGAGGGAGAACATGAACTAAGCAGTTGTGTTACGCACCACATTTCCCCATGATGCTGGATTATCTGTCTGGGGAAGAAAAAACACATTTCCATTTGTCCATAAAGAACCAGCACCCTTGTCGTGGCTCACAGGTTGAAACGGAAGCATTAAACACACTCCTAGAACACAGCACTTAATCCACTTCGGGACAGTGTTGGAACTTAAATCCTGGTGAAAACTAAGTCAAGGTTTCCACATTTTTAAAAGAAAATTCTATGCTCAGTAACAGCTGCTGGCATGGTCCCAGGTAAACCTCAGCCAGCCTGTGTAGGACTTGCAAGCAGAGAACCAGGAGCTGCAGAATATACCTGCCTACCTGTTGAAATTGCTTGTAGATTACTTTCCTGACTTCATCAGAAGGCTTGACTTTTCCAACAAGCAGTGAGGAAAGCATGTTACCCAGGGTAACCATGCCCAGAATCACCCTGGGGAAGGAGGGACAAGATAGGGATAAACAACACAAAAGCCTCAGGTGCTCCTGCAGAAAAAAGCATCCACTCTCAGCCAGCCTAGAGGAGTCAGTTCAGCTACTTCATGGTAATAATGCAGCATTATCGATGGTACACTTGGATTCTGTGTGTCTGCAGGAGACAAGAGTACAGTTCTCAGCGGTTCTGGAGACTCACACACAAGGCAGGAGGTGCTGCAGGTCCTACTGAGCACCAGGACTTTTCATCTCTGCTTCTTGCAACTGGAGACAGCTACCTGCCATCTCAGAGAGCTTTTGGAAAGCACAAACCACTTCATCTTTTCACACTCTCATCTGTCCTTTTGAAAGGTGTGACAGCCAGAGACAAGCTCACCCCAGTTCGGCTCATTTCCCTTCTCTCTGTGGGGATCTACAACAATTCATCCCTCAGGTCAGCACAACTGAGCAACTCTTCAGCACTCAGCCTGTCTGCAGGAGATCTGCAGGGTGAAAAGGCACATTCCAGCTTGCTGGGGACACCCTGGTTTATAGAGGTCACTGCAGCACTGCACTACAACACCATGTGCTGAAGAAACTCTGAAAACTCTGATAAAGGTGGGCACATTTGGGGCTGGCTGTTTTAAATAGGAATTTTTGCTTTTTTTAAAGTTAAACTGGTATCATTAAAAGAAATTAAATTATCCTGCAGAGACACAATGAGTAAGTATATCATAATAATCATTAGAATCATGTGAAGGGCAGGACAATCCTGGCACGAAAACACAAAGTCCAGCAGTGGTGTGTTCAAGGCAACATTTCTGAACTGTGTTAATGAATGAAAAAGGATGAGTGAGAAGACATTTAAAAGACAGCAAGCATTTAAAAGACATCCCTGAAGATCTGGTGAGGGAAGTGATACACATGGATGAAGAGTGATATATGTGGACATACCCAGATTCATCAACAACCGGTACCTGGTCGAATCCCTTCTCCCGGAGAATTTCCACAGTCTTGGCACAGGTAACAGTTGGAAGCACAGTCAGAGGGGCAGAGAGGCTCAGCTCCTGAATACTGATGTTCCACCACCTGGGGATGGGATGGAAAACAAACCCATGCAAGTCTTATGGAGAACACAGAACCAGCCCTTCATGCACAGGAGCCTCCAGCACCACCGGAAGGACAAAGGAGCTTCAGAGCTCTCAGGTATTATTCCCAATATCAGAAAGTCACTGAAGTGTGAGAAGGCTTGAAAATCAAGCCCCTTTTCCTCATTTCATCTGCTTTCTATGGTTGCAGAGAGTCAGTGGAGAGCACCAATATCCCCAATTTCATTATTTGTCTCTCACACAGAAAGTTTTGCACTCCTACTCAAAGACCTATCTGTATTTACAGTCATTATAGGCAACAATTTAGGGAAGATTCCCTTCCACCTATGTAGACTTGCAGTACTTTGCACTCAAGAACTCTGATTTTAGAAGGATTCTTTGCATATTCCCTTTTTTTTAAATTCCAGATATAACGCTTTTCATTTAAAAACCCAATCATTAAGTACCACATTTTCTTCTGCGGCCTTACAACTCAAGGAAAGATGTCAACTAATTAAAACACATTTGATTAACAGCTGCAATTATACATCAAGACAATAGCATGGAAGATCAGCAAGATCAAAGGAGAAGTGTAAATTGAAATGAGCTTTAAATTAGTGACTGCCATAAACTCGATTGAACAGACTGATGGAAATCCAAATGGACCTGACAGGCCTACCAAGGTTTGTTGCCAAGGTCTTCTTCCTTCATGAACCCTTTCTGAATCATCCATTTGTCACTCAAGAACTTGGACCTGCAGAGCAGCAGGAAGTGAAAAGCTCATTAGCAGGGGTCGAACATCTGACAGTGAACAGAGGTAACTTCACAGCTCACTGTCACCAACAGCTACGGTGTAATTGGAAATAGACCATCATTTGCCATCCAGGCTTAGCAGCCAGGAACATGGAGAAGAAATACTCATGGGAATAGAAAGGAATACCCCAGGAAACAAAGCTCCAACTGCATCAACCACTTGCAGTATCACAGAGACAGAGTCTGGAATGGACATGTGCCTTGTCTGCAGCTTCTGTTTGTCTAATACTGAGCTGGATGCAACATGGCTCAGGAAACTCAGCTAAAAATACCATGTTTTGGGGTATGTTTCAATGTGATTGGAGAAAAACTTCTCAGCACAGCTCGAAGCCCTGACACTTCCACCTGCAAACTCACCCTGAGCGCGGCTGCTGCTGCTGCTGCACACACTGGAACCCTCCCAGGAACGGGATAACCAGTGATCCCCCACAAATAATACACTGAATGCAAGGTCTTTGTTGTGAAGGATGCTAACCAGGGATGATTATCAACCGAAATCAGAGCTCTGAAGGGGGAAATGATCCTCCCTGCTCTACCTCAGACCCCTTTTAGACAGCTCAGAACTTGCGCCCCAAAGACATTCCTTGCTGGGATAATTGGGTGTTCCAAGGCCTGAGGGAGCCCCTCACCCCTCTCCCAGAGAAAAACCCAGCAGGTTCCTTACATGTAGTTCCTGATGGAGTCAGGGCAGATGACAACACAGCGCTGACCCTCCTTCAGCTCCTTGGCCGCCTTCACAGCCACAGACATGGCACTGCCCGAGCTGCCACCTGCCACGACACACGGCCGGGGCAAAACCGTCAAACCACCGAGGGAAGGCCGTCAAAAGAGAGGAGAAAGAAGGTAGCAACCCAGAGTGAGGGAGTTCTGAAGTGGAAGGAGGTCTCTGAGACCTGCACAAGGCACCAGCCCCCGCTTGGAGAAAGGCAGAGGGTTCCTGCCCGCTCTTACCGCACAGCAGCCCCTCCTCGCGGATCATCATCCGTGCCAGGGCAAACGACTCCTCATCATTGCTCTTGTACCACTGGTCCACTGTCTGGGGAGGGGCAGGAGACAGAAACAAGGCTCTGTTTGAGTGAGGAGGGACAGGGGGACTGCACAACCCCGGCTCTTCGAGGGAACAGCTGCCCTGCTGAGCCCGGGGTTTCCACCCTCCTCCAAATGCCAAGTGGGGTTTTTGGGTTTTTTTGACCGAGGTTAAGATGATCACATCAGCACAAAAGGCTCCTTATTGGAACCTTGCTGTGAGAGCAGGCTGCTGTGAGTCAGCCTCAGACAGCATCAGCTTCCTCCCCTCTTGGAGGGCTTCCCAGGGGCACAGGCTCTGCTCAGGACACTGTCACACCACCCGGTCCAGGAGGGGCTGGGATGCTGTGCTGGAAGGTTTGGTTTTGTTGTTCTGTGGGCTTTTTGTGATTGGTAAATTGGCGTTCTTTGTTGTGAGCCTGTTTTATTTTTATTGTGTGTGCTTCATGATTGGCTTTTTCGGGTGTGTTTTGGGGGTTTTTTAAGCACAAAAATAAGTGTGTATTGTAGGAAAATGTTATTTACTCGCAGTGTTGTGACCTGGCATTGTAAAACTAATGTGGCCAGTTCAGAAGCCTTTCAAGGGCTGCTTATGCTGATGGAAAGAACAGGAATTGTCTGCTAGCCCTTCCATTTCAGCTCAAAAAAATACTTCCCCAAGTTGTTCCTCTGTCCTTAACCTCCTGCATCCCAGCAAAGGGCAGTAAACCAAGCAGTGTGACTTACAGATCTATCCAACACTGTGGGGACAAAATCATATCCAATTCCTTCCACTTCATACATTGTCTTGTCAGTCTTGTTCAGTTCTTCGGGTTCAGCAAGGATGGAGCCTTCAGGATCCACACCTATAATCTGGAGAAGCAGTTTCCCCTCAGGCCACAGAGACACACAGCTTTGGGGAGCACAGCCCCTGTGAGCACTGGCCTTGTCACAGCTGCTTGGTTTAGACAGAAAACCTTTCCCTGAGATGAGGTTGTCCTCATTCACATGCCAGGCATCATTACAGACAGCTCATTTTGTGCCAAGTGCAAGCAGATCAGTTTCATTTTCTTTACCACTCCCTGCCCGTGCAGGAAAATTCTCATGATTGAAGCGGGATCCCAAGTTCTGTGAGGAAATCTAACACATCACACAGGAAAACACACAGGCTGCTGTGTGCAGAGACAATTCCACTGGGCAAAAGCTCAGCAGCTCCAGAGCAGCTGGGGAAAACAGCCAGGGAGGAAACTCAAGGCTGCAGAGCACACACCAGAGGAGGAAGTCTCCCAGGCACCCCATGGAGGGATCTGAGGGTCAGTCGTCATCTGCTGAGCCAAACCTGAACTCTGGTCACCAGTGGGAGCAGAGCACGGTGATTTCAGACACTCTGAAACCCTCTCTGCAGCCAGAACTACCTTTGAACTGAGAACACCCAAGAGCTTCCCACAGAGACCCAGGGCAGGCTCACAAGGAGTGGGATGTGCCAAGGGGAGCAGTTTGAGGAGACACTGAAGAGGAAAGCAGTGGGCTTGTCACTTACTTTGCACCCTGGACACTTCTCCTTCAGCTTCCTGGAGATGCCAGTGATGGTGCCTCCTGTGCCAGCCGTGGCCACCACCATGTCCACCTTCCCTGTTGGAGGGTGTGGGAGAGAAGTGTGAAATCCCCAAGAGAAGGATGGATTGAAAGCTCATTTACACCTAAGGATGGACTTCCTTCAACAAAAAAGCACAAAGTGGCTGAAAAGGGCAGGGCAGGGCCCTTTGCTTCCCAGGAGCTGTTTTGAGACCTGCCTTGAAACTTGAAGTTGCTCAATCATCATTTTCTCCAGCAAGGGTTTTGAAATGTCCACCCAGAGGCCTGGCAAGGCACCAAGCTGTGGCACTTTGGACACAGCTGGAGGTGGCCCACAGAGCTGACAGCTGCAGTTTTCCTGTTGCTGTATTTGCTGATACAGACAATTCATTCTCTAAGTTAAACTGAGCAGCCCATTATGTTTGTTAATTAACTGAGTGAGTGCCAGGAGCATGGGATAGGAATCCCTGGAGAGAAATGTTAACACAACTACTCGCTCATTTTCATGTGAAAAAGACAGTTTTGGTCACTAGCAGTCAGAGTGAGTGTGGATATGATAGTTCATCTCTGTGTCACCACCTACAGCTTCTCTGGTGCATCCACAAGACAGCTTTGTTAATTAAAAATAAGTGGATTTTCAGAGGGTCCCCAATTCACACACACAAAATAAACTGCTTACCAGCCAAAAGAATAACACCCCACCAAGCAGGGGAAACTGAACAATGCCTGGGCTGTAAGGGGAAGTAAACAGAAACAAGAATCCTAAATCTGGAACTCCTCTGGACTCTCAGTTTGTGGGATGGCAGCTCGTAAAAGTGTACTCACTTTAACTCAAAGTCTGTCACAGAAAGACAAGCCAAATCCTCTGAACAGCTAGAGTTTGGGGAAGGAGAAGAACCTTTCACCTGGCCTTCACCTTAATGTGAATGGATTTAATTGCTGATTTTCGTATCAGAGGGTGCAATCGGAAGCTGCACTGTTTAATAAGGCAGGTCTGGAGCTCTTCTGCCCCCTATGGAAATGCCCACAGGGCTGCAGCATCACAGGGAATGTCTCCAACAGCTCTCAAACCAACCCCTGAGCTGAGGAATGAGCCCAGCTGAGGCTCTGCTGCCACAGCTCAGCCCCTTCTGGTGCTCAGCTGCCCAGAGCCAGCACTGAGGAGAGCCCTGCAGAGCCAGAGGCTGTGACACAGAGCAGCTGGTGCTCCTGAGGACTCCTGAGTGAAGATGCCTCCAGTGTATTGGGAGTATTTGCTCTGGGAATGTTACAACACTTATTTCTGTATCTGTGATCAAAGAATCACCCTGTTCCATACCAGTCTACCTACTGGGATTTTTTTAAAGGCAACTTAAACACCACTGCTTTCTCCACCTGCTCACAGGCAGAGAAGTCTAAGAAACTAAGAATTCCTCTTTAATGGGGAAAAAAAAACCCCAAACCACCAACATTGCTATGACTACTGAGATAAGGTAACTCTCCAATGACACACAGCACGTGTGTGGGGTTTGCTTTATCCAAATCCATGCTTTTCCCATCTGAGGTCCCACTCTCCAAGGACTCGCAACAGGGCACTGCCAGGGGCTCTTGGAAGGGGTTTAGCAGCAGAGCAGACCTACCATCACACTGCTGCAGGATCTCCTCAGCTGTGGTGTCGTAGTGTGTCAGGGGGTTGCTGGCATTGCGGTACTAAATGGAAAGACAGGTCAGCCATGAAATAGATCACCAATTCAAAAATCATTATTTTGAGGGAGCTCAAAAACATTTCGAACAATCCCCAAGCCCCACGACACCTAAACATACTCCCTGCAGAATGTTTTGTTGTGTATTATCTGGAACTAAGCCTCCTAAGTGACCTAATTTAAGCGCAGTCCTAAGGTGCCAGCACCCTCCCATGCCAAAACCAGTCCTGTCTGTGGGACAGCACTCTTAGCAACATGACCCCTGTGTCCCTTCTTCCTCACAGGATTGCCAACAGTGGAAATGGACACCGTAAATGTTGTGGTTCTGGCAAACACCAGCTCATTGCTGCTCTCTAGTGACTGTAAAAACTTCCTCTCCTACAATGAGGTGACTGCTCAGCTCCAGCTCCAGATCTGGGGCATCTTCTCCTCCAGAGACACATGGAGGGTATTGAACAGACAACCCAGCACACCACAGAGCCTCCTCCATGCTACACCTGCACCTCTGACACCTTGGCTCTCACCTGGTCCAGGATGTGTGCATTGGGGATTTCATTCTTCAATCTCCAGGCCACTCCCACGTGAGATTCAGGAGAATCAAATCTGGCTGTAGTTGGGGTCCTCACAATCTCAGCGCCCAGAGCTCTCAGGACATCCACCTGCAGTAAATAAAGGTGGTCACAAGCCCCCAAAACACCCTCAAGCAGGCTCCCTTCACCCTCAGCCCCGAGGCCAGAACACTTGCAGACTATCCAAAGCTTCAGCACTGTCTTCCTTCACCCTCTGCTCAGCGAGAGACAGCTAACCTGGGGCCACACTTCAACGTGCCAGGCAAACCTCAGGTGGTCCTGACATCTGTATTTAAAACAAGTTTCCAAAGTGGCAGTGCTGTGGGGATGGGTCTTAAAGACATTTTCTATCCATGGCTAGGCAGCCTGGACTCCTCTGGGCACCGGCAGCAGCGCCTCAGCAGAGTTTTCCCCAGCCAAGAGCCTGCGCCTTTGCTGCTGAAACCCCAGCGCGCATCTGCAGCAGGAACTCTGCGAGTGCAGGCACGTTTATCTGTAAATTCCCGAAAGCAGGGGCAGCTCTGACCTTCTCCATGCTCATTTTCTCCGGCATGACGATGATGCAGCGGTAACCCTTCACTGCCGCCGCCAGCGCCAGCCCGATCCCTGCAAGCAAGCAAAGGCACGCAGGGCGCTCAGTGAGCGGCAGCAAAGCACAAAGCCCACGCTGCCGGCCTTGGCACGCCCTGGCTTTCATCAGATTTTCACCAGAGGCTTGAATGGAGTGTCTCTAGAGTGGGGGCAAAGTGGAGTTTCTGCCCGGTGGGTTTATAGATGCCGGTACTTGTTTGAGGTTCACAGCGCAGAGAAAGTGTAGCCAAGGGTGGGGAAAGTTGAGGTGTGCAAACTGCTAGCTTCACCACATCACCTTCCTCCTGTCTCACCCACTTCATTTTTCCAGGAGCAGTTTGGGAAAGGAATGTGATTTAAGCTGGAGAGAGACTAGAGGAATCACTTTGGTTTCTGCCAAAAGGTCCGTAGAGCCTCCATTGTCTCCTGCATAAATCCCTGTTTGCAATGTGCTGAAACTAAACCCTGTCTAAAAATACATTATTTAGAGAAGCATAACTCACACCTCAAACTCAAGTAGTCTTTCATATATTGGGAAGGAAAAGTTTTCTCAGTATATTATGGATAAACAAGGATGCCCAAATACACAAATAAATAAGACAGCAGCAGCCTCATGAAAGCCAAAGGCTGAAGAGAAGTGATCCAGATCTTCCTTATGGCCTGTGATGAAGAAAGGATTTTGAGACCTGAACTCTACTACTTTGTACTTTCTGCTAGTGACCTGGAAACGCAGCAAACATCGAAAGAGGACTTTGGCTGAGGGAGAACTGGGATGCAGAGAGGATAAAAATATAACACATTAGCTCTCACATTCAACACACTCAGTAGCTCTGAGCAGTAAAGAGCAAAAACCAATTCTCTCAGGTTACTGTGTGCCCTGGTCTTTGAGCTTATGTGACCAAAAAAAAAAAAAAAATCAGCTTTCTGAAGTAATTGTCCTGTATCTCCTGCCTTTTTGGATTCTGTGGCAAGGAGAATCATTTATCAGGCACTGACCCAGACAGAGGGATGTCATGGGAAGACCTTGGATACTGGAGGAATGCAACACACAAGGATATTTTCCACTCCATCCCACCGTTCAGGCAGGAGGTACAGCCACACTCACAAAGGCTTCAGCTGCCCTGAATGCCCCCAGAAACCCCTGATCCCCTCTCCAGAGCAGCTGCTGAGCAAACAGCAAGAGATGTGGCTTCCCAGCTGCCTGCTGCAGGCTGGGGAACAGGTCACAGAGCAGCTCATCCCCAGCCCCTCAGTAACATCAGAATAAAGATCTGCCTGCTCCGGTCTGTCCCAAAGCAGCAGTGGGTGGAAGGCCTGAGAAGAGGTTAGGAACAGGACCAGACACCTCTCCTGAGCACATCAGGCAGGAGGAGCAGCTTGTAGCTCACCTCATGAACCTCCTCAGAGGAGGCAGTGTATTAGGTATTTAAGTGTTCCTATTTAACTATATTATGCATTTTATATTTGACTCAAGGGGGAATATTCCTGGTGTGTTTGACTCTCCATGAGTAGAGCAGCTTAACACAATTACAGCTTTGACCCAGGAGCCCAGAGTAACTCCAAACTGCTCAGATCATCAGATGCTCTGTCCTGGCCCCTGGGTTCCTTCCTCCAGCCCTCCACGGAGGAACTGTGGACCCAGGCTGGATCTGCTGGCAATCCAGGTGTGCAGGGGCTCTGCCAGGCTGTGCTGTAAGGATGCAGCTCATCTCCCATCTCAATTATATCAGCATGGGAAGGGCTGTTCCTCAAACCTGACAGAGGGACCATGGGACCTCCCCAACAGAAAGAAGGGGAAGATGCAGATTCACACCATTCTTACAGCTTTTTCCCACAATGATTTCAGTCAGACTTGAATTCCTAAAGACTCTCATGAGTCTGGCCTAGCACTTCTCTGTTACCCTGTTTTTTCTGAGTTTTTTATAGCCTTTTTGATTTTCATAAATGGAGTCAGATCTTTTTAATTGCTGTACAATATTAAGAGCAGTTCTACCTTTTTCCCACAGATGTAACATAAACAAATCCTTTGTTTTTCATTCTCTGTCCTTTGTTTGCATATTTCTAACCTGAAAGCAATTGTAACTGACAGTTGGTCTGGCCACTTGGCTGAGGGGTGAAAAACCCCAGAAGCCAATCTTCTGCTAGACCCACAAATGTGTAAAAAGTAAGAAATAAAACAAAGAAGCTCTCTCTCCGCCTGGATTTCAGCTTTTGGGCTGGACGGAGAAACCTCTGCCCTGCGAAAATCTCTTGTCTGCGTGTGACTGCTTTGTGTGTCTCGGTGACACTTCTCTTCTTTTAAAGCAAAGAGGCTCTGCAATTTAGCACAACTCCTTCCCACCTGCTCTGCCCAGCACAGGACACTGCAGAACTGCTCCTTGTGTGAGATGGAAGAGGCACTGCTCCCTGCACCACGCAGGCAGGAAGAGATTCCCTCTCTTCCTTGCACAGGCTGCCATCTCAACCCTGCCTTTCCCAGGAAAACCACCACAGCACCTCCCCCAGGCTTCCCTCAGCCTCTCCATCCCCTACCTGTGTTCCCAGAGGTGGGCTCAATGATGGTGTCCCCAGGTTTGAGGATCCCAGCCTTCTCAGCATCCTCCACCATCCTGAGGCTGATGCGGTCCTTCACGCTGCCCCCGGCATTGAAGAACTCGCACTTGGCCACTGCAAACACACAACCAGCAGGGCTGGAAGGGATTTCAAAGCTCATCCAGCTCTACCCCCTGTCCTAGGCAGGGACACCTTCCACTAGAACACCTCAAGCCCCGTCCAACCTGGCCTTAAAACACGGTCTTTCCCCTTTCCTGGTAAGTTCTTCAGCCAAAAGAGTTCTGATCAAGCTGAAGTTTGTCCCCATGCTCAGCCTGCACTTTCACTCCAGTACTCCCAGCATTAATCCCCTCACCACCTTCCAGGACTCTGGTCAGAGCCTCCAAATATCTACAGTACAGCTGGGTTTTTAAACCAACCAACCAACCAAACCAAACGTTCCCTGACAGTTCCACCCCTCCAATTATCTTCAGTGATCTTCAGTGGTAACTGCAGAGCTGCATTTTGGACACACTGATGAATACTCTGAGTAGGAGAAGCGGTCAAAAACTTCACACAACTCCTTTAAATTTAAAAAAAATCTACAAAACATTCATAATTTCTATGAAAAACATTCTGCATTTTCTACAGAAACAGAAAAGCTGCAGGAATTGTTCTCATGAAGTACAAACTGAAAGATGTTTTAGATGACTAAATCCTAAAAACCAGAAAATATGCCAAGGAAAAACAGGAATTTTTCCTCACCATCTCCTGCCAATTACCTGCACTCCTGTGGCCAGGTTATGTGACACTACTAACCCGAACTACCCAAGCTTCTGAAACAGCGTTTGTTAGTTTGTTCTGTGCCTGCAGCAACTCACAGAGTTCACACTTGAGCCCAAAGTGCTTCCCAATCTTGTTGATCCGCACCAAAGGCGTGTTGCCAACTTTATTCAGGATGCTTGGCAGGATCTTCGGAGGCTCTGGCCTGGAACAAACACAAACAAAGTCAGTGTATCCACAGGAAGGTCACACAACCACCACAAAGCATTTATTGCTTTTTATTTCAACCAGCTCTCTCCTTTACCAGGCTGGATATTTTAGCTGCTTTAGTTCAAAGGAATATCCACTGGATACAAACTCACAGCATCAAGTCCTTGATCCAAAACGTGGATTAATCAGACCCGGGATTCGTGCTGAAAACCAACAAATCAGGTAACACTTACAGGGTGGCATGATGGTGGGGGGAGGCAGAGAGGGGCTTCCCAAGCTTCCAGGTGCATTTGCTGGGTGTGTCAGGGCGGATCCACTGCCTTTCCTTCTCACTGGCCTTGCAGTTCTCAGCGTCCACCCCACCAGGGACAATATATTTGGCAGGTGCGTGAGGGCATGAGTTTGTATCTGGCTTCTTCTGGGAGGGAAGAGTAGGGATTTCATTCTTGGGGGAGGGAGAAGGAGGAGAAAAGAAAGAAAGAAAAAAAAAAGAGTTGATGCTTCCATGGTACTGTGAGGATGGGGAAGTGTTTCAGGATCATCTGGAGTTGCCAAATCCTTATCACCAACGCGAGAATCTTGCACTGCGAGTTTGGGAGCAAAAGCTCACCACAGTGCTCTGCACAAAGGTATTTTAAACACACATGTGCTCACTGTAACAAGCCTCCACAGACAGAAAAAACCCAGGACTATTCTCTCTCCTCCCACATCAAAAGCTCTCTGAAATAAAACCTCCCCATTCCAAGCAGACTGGATTACAGTAAGGCTGCTTGGTGACTGATTACAAAACTGTGCCAGAAGAAGACTCTGCATTACTGTTGGTGGTCATGGAGAACTCTTCCAGAAAGGTTTCAACAGCACCTTCCTCCACAGCAGCTCAGAGCCCCATCCAAAACCTTAAAACCTGTTGGTCTTGGCCCTTCCCTGAAAAGTTCTCCAGCCAAAGATCTTCTGACAAAACTGGACGTTTCTCCCCTTGTTCAGCCTGCACTTTCATTTCAGTATTCCCAGCATTAATCCCTTCAGTTCATTTATTTTTTATTTATTAAACCCTTGAGTTTCAGCAAAACAACCAAGGAATTTCCCTGGAAACAGACAGGGCTCTCCCAAATCCTGGTGCTGGAAAGAGGGGCAAACAGTATTCCCCAAAGACCTGTGAGTACCTTAGACATGGGAACAGGCCTTTCTGATACAAACTTCTCCATGGTTTTTGCTGAGGGTGGTGGCACAGGGAACTGGATTTTCTTCAGGAGAACGACAGCTGTGGCTCACAACACTGGAATCCTCTTCAAAGCTGGAGATCATACAAGTTAGAAGAAAAAAAAAAAGAAACAACAAACTATCAGGAAACTCTCACAGGGGCAAACCACACACATCTTTTTCACAGGGGGAAAAAAAGAAAGAAGCTGCAAAACCAAGTGAAGATGACTTCTATAAACAGGATTAAAAATAAATCATGCAGCAGAGGTTATTGTGCAAGACTGATGGAGGCTCCCCTGACCCTGTCCCTCCTGCGTTACCTAATCTTCCCTCTGCCCCGTCCTCCACAGCTCAGAGCCAGAAAGTAAGCACAAAACATCTTTTAGCAGACCCTCTGCAGCACCAGGAGCTTGAAAACCACAAAAAAAAAAGTAACAGGAAATATTTCAGTTCACAGGAAATACAGTCCTGGAGACACAAAGGGTGAAAAGGCTTCATGGTGCTGTCCCCAAAAGACCCTGTACACAACTTTGGAAAAGGCTTTATCCAGGAACAGAGGATTCTCCACCCTCAAGGAGAGCAAAATCTCACAAGTTCCTACCCAAAATTAATTAGAGCTGCATGCACAGCCACAGTGATGCTGCCTATACAAACACAGCAAACAGTTCATGCTTCAAGCAGCTGTTTGCTCCAGAAATTAGTAAATATAAAATAGTAAGTTCATTTCTCCTACCAGTTGTTCACAGAGCCTGGCTGTTTCCTGCAGCTGAAATCTTGGAAAGCATGAGGAGGTTTTTTCCCCCTAATATTTTCTTTCCTTCATCATTGCTTTTCAGCAAAGTTCACCTCTTTAAATTACTGAATTGTGCCTGAAAGGCTCCCTGGCCTCATCCTCCTTCTGAGAGATGCACACCAAACACATATTTAAGATCTCGCAGAGTTGATGGTCTGGTGAGAAAACTGGGAAAAAAAAATCTGGATCGCAGCATCAGCGACCTTTAGCATTTGATCCTGCAAGTCAACACTGCTGCCTCGGGCACAGCAATGCCCTCCCTGCATGCTGGGTGGAGGGAAATGCCAAAAGCGTTTAAACTGCTCTCCTCTAGGGGGAAAAAAAAAATAAACCAAACAACAAAACAAAAACCCACCCAAAACCAACCAACCAAACCAAACAACAAAAACAAAACCAAAACAAAACAAAAAACACCCCACAACCAAAAAATAACAAAAAATACCAAAAAACAAAAACAAAAAACCAAAAAAACCCCAAAAACCCCCAAAAACCAAAAACAAAAAAAAACCCCAAAACCCCCCAAAAAACCAACCCAATCCAACCCAAACCAAACCAAAGAAACCCCAAAAAACAAAACAAAAAAAAAAAACAGAAAAAACACCCCAAACCAAAAACAAACAAACAACCAACAACAAAAAACCCTCTGAAAAGATAATCAACTTTCCAGGCTAAGGCTTGAAATCATTTTCCTTCCTGAAATAATTTTCCTTCAAGATAAAAGGATTTCCATGCTGCCAAAACGACGCAGCTCTATTCCATCAGGTTAATACATGCCCAAGAGCCAAGATGGACTATAACCCATCACAGACTACTGACCTGGGTTAGAATGAGAGACACCGGTCTAAAAAAGCAAAGATCCCATAAATACACAAAATCTATCACCACCCTGTCTCTGCTACCAGAAATCTGCTTAATTCCAGTTCCAGAGCGAAACCCAGTTCTCATTTTTCTTTCTGGGATACTCTGGTTCACAGTCCAGAGTATCACTGGGTGGTTTTCTTTTTGTTTGTTTTTTTTGTGTTTGTTTTTTTGTTTTGTTTTGTTTTGTTTTGTTTTTTGGGGGGGCTTTTTTTCGGGGGGTTTTTTGGGGGGGCTTTTTTTTGGTAAAGGAAAAATACTGGAGGAGTTTCAAGGTTTCCTGTGAGGCACACGCTCCCTCAGACAGCTGGCATGAAACACTGGACACAGACAGCGACTGCCCCTGCCACAGGTAACCCTGACAATATTGACAAAGTCCAGCTAAAAGGGGGCCTTGCTGCCAGAGGATGAAATCATTTCAAAATGCAGAAGAAAAGCAGCAAGGGTTTAAAGACAGGAAGCTGCAAATGTTGTTCCGCTTCCAAGTGATCATAAAACAGGAGCACAAAACCTTTTAAAAGCTTGAAAACACCAGCTCTCAGTGTCTTTCAAGAGTGTCCAAAAACTGAGATGAAAGAGGGAGAAATTCATTGCAGTTAAAAAAAAAAAAAAAAGAAAAAAAAGAAAAAAGTTTACAGTATTTGTTTTTTGTATTGATGGCAGGAAAGAAATTGATGTGGCTCTCGAAAAGCTGGCTTTTGGAGGATTCCCTCTGGAGTGGGCAAGGCAATAGCATCTCATTTCCTTTATTGTAAGGCAAAAAAAAAAAAAAAAAAGAATAATTTACTAACAGCAACTCCCATTACTTCTTGAACAGCAGAAACTGAGAAAAAGCTGTATCTATTGCTCTCCAATAAGCTGTGAGATTCTCTCATATTTTTACAATGGCAATATTGATGTCTGATCAAAGCTTCAATAATGGGGCTTCAACTCTGAACAAAGATGAGGAGAGGGATAAAAAGCTAAACACAAGCAGTGCCCACAAAAATCCTGTCACCAAATACTGGCCTTAAGCAACACAATTAATTGCTTACAGCCCTAGGTGACACAGCCTCAGCAAAACAGGGGCAGAGGCGGTCTAGGACATCCAAATCCCCACCCTGATCCTCCCTGCAGGCCCAAAATAGACTTTTTTTCTGCGGAGGAAGGACAGGAGGATGGCAACTCTGCTTCTGTAGCTGCAGCTGAGCGCTGCTCAGCAGAGACCAAGGGAGATAAGCTGCAGGAAGAGCTGCCTGTCTTTAAGGGGAAAAAAAAATAATCTGTCAGCCTGAATTTAATTTTCCTGTAAAGGGGGACACTCCCAGAACTAGTTGGGGATGTGGGTAGAGTCTAACTAGAAAAGCCTGACTGGCTCCTGCCATTATATCTGCAGATCACACGAGGGGAAAAAAAAAAAAAAATTAATCAGAAAATTTACAAAGCCACTTAAACCTAAGTCGTGAAGGGGAGTGGGACTCAGAGGCACAAGATCCAGAACGTCCCACAGGCAAGGCTCACAGCCCTGGATCCATCTCCACAGGGAACCCAAAACGAAACTATTTCCCAACTCCCAGAGAACAGGACTGAAGGGCAGCGAGTGAAGTGAATCCCCGAGCAGCCTGAGCTGAACTCACTGCACAGGCGAGTCAGGAGCTACAATTTCTATGCACAGCGTGTGAGATCAGCACTAATGTACTGGACTGTTCAAACAACCACCAAATTAACTGGAGTCTGGCCCGGAGCACAGATGAAGCTGTCTGAAAGGCAGGTGTAAGAGATGAATCAGAGGGAGATGGCCCCAGGGAGGGAGGAGATACAGAATTCCATTATGCTGCAGCCTGAGAAAGGGAAACTCGATGTTCATAAACCACTGCAGAACAGTTGTGCTGCTCAGCCTGAGTACCACAGGGTCTTACAGAGCTGTAGGATCTTTGGAGATACCCAGATGCAGCAGGACCCATCCAGCCTCTGGAAACACCACAGCTGTAACAGATTAAGGAGGAAATCAAACATTTGAGTTGTTCTGCTGCTGTGGTTTTTCTGTGCGTGGGTGTCCTTGCTACCTCCTCAGGAGCAGCCATCCCTCCTGTGCCAGGAGATATCAAATGACCTGAAGTAACAGGGAATGAATTAACACCTGGCTCTAGGAAGAGATCCTTCAAGAATCCAAAGTCTTATTTCCATTTTCTCCTACAGAGCGGGTAAGCACATGCACGTCCTCTCGATGATCACTCTTTAAAAGCCAGGCTGGCACGCTCACCACTCTCTGAAAGGAAAGGGGCAGTTCTTTATCACCCTCACCTCTGTAACACTGCAAAGATTAAACCCCGGCAGCAAAGCAGCTTCCCTTGCTGTGGCAGTTGTTATTCTAGAAATCAGCCGGTGAGAACAGAGGAGAGTTCAGTCTGCTGTGCCCCACAGGGGGGAAGCTGTGCCTGCAGCCCTCACACAGGTGTCTGACAGCTCCATTTCCTGGGCTCACTCCACGCCTGCCTGGACCCATGTGATAAATCTGAGTGAAGACTGACGTCTTCAGGAGCACAGCAGCATCAGAGAAAAGCCTGCAGAATGCTTTATCCGCGTTTTTACCTGTTGCAGTCGGAAGCTCTCAGTATGTCTTTCCCTGCTTCCCTTTCCCCCTCCTAAGCCCACAGAGATGGACCAACGCTGCAGCAGCGCTCTTGATCAGCCCAGCTCACCAAGCACAGGGAGAGGAGGATTCCAGGAAGGGTGACAGAGGCTCGGACATTAAACAAGCTGCCCAGCGTGACAGAAACAGGGAGCTGCTCTCAGTCTGCAAGACAGGCAGAAGCACAGCAGCCCTTCCCCAGCACCATGGTGCTCCCTGCAAGGCCTCACAACTTTTGCTAGCCCAGGGACCTCTGACAAAGGCTGGCAGAGGGCTGGGCAGGAAGGCAGCTTCGTGGCTGACGCAGGTTTTGTGTGAAAGACCAGCTGCCAGCGCTCCGGCTGCACCTGTGCAGCTTTCAGCAGGATCCCCAGAGCAGCCAGGAGCGCGGCACTGCTGTGTGCCTGGTTCCTGTGCTCACATGCAGGCCAGGAGCCAGAGGCCAGCCCATGCCAGCCTGCCCCGCTGCCAGTGCCAGCTCGGTGAGGTCCCTGAGCTGCAGGACACGGGTCACTCATGGCCCTGGCTGCCACCACCCTCGTTAGGAGCACGCTCTGGCTTCAGGAGAGCTGGGTAAATCACACACAGAGGGTATGGCAGGATGCCGAGAGCCACCGGCTAGCACGGAAAAGGAGGCTGAGTGCAAATGCCCCAGTACTGAGCCGGCACTGGCACCTAAACCACGCTCCATCACTGGTGATCTAACTGCAGAAGAGAAACGCCGGGTTCTGAGCAGGTCCCAGTTTCCCAGGAAAGCCCTTTTCTCCCTCACACGAGATCCCCACGTTCCACCTGCCTCCCTTGCCCTGGGTTTTTCCGCCTTTCCGCAGCGCAAGCGTTGCGGAACACGGAGCTCCCGCGCCCCAAATCGGCAAACAGACTCCAGGCAAGGGTAAACAGTGAGCAACTCCGCTGGAACGGGGCCCAGCGCTCCGAAACCGCCATGGTCAAAGGCTTCAGGATTACAGAGGTACAGAGCAGACGAGATTCTCTGCCAGGATCAGAAGAATCGCTCGTCTCTCAAGCTGTGGTTGGTTCAAGACACCGGGAGCATTATTAACGCTGCTACTGAACAGCTCCCTCAGGTCCCAGCCGAGTTCAGATTCCTTCCAATTGGAAGGGATAATATATGAAATCAAATGTAAAAAAATAAGCTTCACGCTCCGGGGCATCAGCCGGACCTGCCGAAAACCCCTTGCAGGAGAACCTCATGGCACCCACGAGAACAACGGGCAACGAGCCAAGAGCAGCTGGAGAGGCGGTGCCGAACCCCGAGGGAAACCCAAACGGCACCGAGCCATCTCGTGGACCTGGACGAAGAGCAGGGAGCCCATCTCTGCTCCAGGCTCACAAGAGGCGCTCCCAGGCATCCTCCCGCCCGTCCGGGCATCCGCAGCACAGGCAGCAGCGCCCGGGGGGCTCCGGGGCTCCCCTCACCGGCAGCTGCCTCCTCCCGTCGTCACAAAAGCAAAGCGGAAGCCCAGCTGTGTGGCACAGAACGGGTCAGGTCGGAAGGGACCACAGCGCGGCATCTGCTCCAAACTCCCCGCGCAAGCACGTGGCACGGGGACCGCATCCAGACGGTTCTGGAATATCTTCAGCCAGGGAGACTCCAGAGCCTCTGCGGGCAATCCGCCCCAGTCCGCAGCCCTCCATCCTCCATGCCCTGCGGGATGCGGGGCACGGCCGGCCGCAGCTCCCTCTCTCCCCCGCATCCCGCGGATGATGCAACGCGCGGCCATCGGGATGCGGCGGCCCCCGCCCAACCCTCCGCTACGGCCGCCACCTCACCCGCGCGATCCGGACGCTGCCCAGGACACCGGCGCTGTGGGGATGGTGGGGGTGGTGACTGTGATGATGATGAGGAGGAGGAGGATGAAGGTGCGGAGGATGCGCGGGGCTTTAAGAGGAGCCCGCGAGCCGCTGGCCCCGCCCCCCGCGCGCCCCGGCCCGGCCCCGCCCCCGCCACCCCCGGAGGGGCGGGAGCGGCGCGACGAGCGCTGATTGGTCAGTGCGGGGGCGTTGGCCACTGCGAGCCAGCCAATGGGAGCGCGGTCCGCGGGGCCGGAGCACCCGGCGATGTTCGGCGATGTTCGGGGATGTCCGGCGCTGTTCGGCAATGTTCGGGGCTGTCCGGCGATTTTCGGGGATGTCCGGCGATGTCCGGCCGGATTGCTGAGGGAAACCCGGAGGGAAACACCCAGGGTTTACCCACAGGGCCTCCAGAGGCTGTATCCAGTTCTGGTCGCCTCAATTCCGGGAGGACATTCAGGTGATGGAGCGCGTCCAGAGAAAGGCAGCGGAGCTGGTGAAGAGTCTGGAGCACGAGTCCTGTAAGGAGCGGCTGAGGGAGATGGGGGTGTTTAGCCTGGAGGAAAGGAGGCTCAGGGATGACCTTATCACTCTCTACAGCTCCCTGACAGGTTGGGAGTCAGGCTCCTCTCCCAGGCTAACAGCAACAGGACAAGAGAAAATGGCCTCAGGCTGCACCGGGGGAGGTTGAGGTTGGACATTAGGAAGAAATTCTTCACAGCACAGGTGATTAGGCATTGGAATGGGCTGCTGAGGGGCGCGGTGGAGTCACTGTCCCTGAAGAGACTGGATGTGTCACTCAGTGCCATGGTCTAGTTGACATGGTGGAGGTCACTCAAAGGCTGGACTCGATGATCTCAGAGGTGTTTTCCAGCCTAATTGATCCCGTGACCCTGGAGAAAGTGCTCTGCCAGGGACCTTTGAAGATGTTTTACCCGTGTCCCCAGGGGCAGTGGCCATAGTGGGGACACACATGTGGCTCCTGAGCACAGCCTGCGCAAAGCTGCTCATCTGCTTTGGAGGTAAAATACCCACTGCATCTGAGGGGTCTGTCAGGGGCTTCACGCTGGGGCAGCAGTCAGGTGCTCCTCCTAAAAAGGCCTTGGGGTTGTGAAGGCATTGCCCAGGCATCTCAGCTTGCCCAGGCCAGCAGCAGGGGAGAGAGGTGCAGGCAGCCCTAGAAATGCCCATCCCAGGGCAGGGAGCCTGGCAGTCATGGAATGGTTTGGGTTGGGAGGGACCTTAGTGACCATCATGTTCCAACCCCCTGCCGTGGTCAGGGACACCTTCCAGCACCCTAGGTTGATCGGAACCACATCCAAGCTGGTCTTACACACTTCCAGGGATGGGGCAGCCACAGCTTCAGGGAACGTCGGCCAGGAAACCTCACCACCCTCACAGTAAAGAATTTCTTCCTAATAGGTATTCAAACCTTACCCTCCTTCAGCCTAAGGCAGTTCTGATAATGTCTGAGAATGTGACAATGAGTTACTCACCTGGGAAACAGCTCAGTGTCACAACAGCTGCATCCTCACTGTTGTGAACACGGCTTGATGATGTAGAACACGGGGTGCAGGTGAATTTAACACACTCCATGCAAATTCTCTCATAGTATTCTTAAAAATTTGTCCTTGATTATGCAGAAAGTTAAAAACAAAAACAAAACAGAAAAACAAACCCAAACCCAAAAAACTACAGAAATCCTTGCACAAAATCAGAAGATACTGAATGGCCTTGCCAGAGAGAAGTTCCTCAAGAACACAGCCTGTGGCGATGGAAAGTCCAAGCAACAATTTCTTCTGTATCTATAAAAAGTACCAATACAGAGAAAAGCAGTTCAAGGTAGTTTATTTTAGGCTATGAGATTCACCCTGAAGTGTTCCATGTGTTTGGGGCCATTGGAGGAGTTGAGACAGCTGTATGTCTCCATCTGTACACACACTATATAACATATAGCGCTACTTGGAGAGTATTGCATGCTGTAGAAATAGGAAAAATAAGAAATAGGATGTTTTAATTGAGTGGCAAAAGTGACAAAAAAAGACTTTCCAACTGGATGTGACTGGTCTGAAGCTGAGGGATGGGTTTCAGCATTAAAAAGTCAAGGGTCTGTATCTCTGATAAGAAAATGGACCATGACTAGAATGTGGGGTGAAATTTATGAAAAAATTGCAGGAAAAACACTGAGCAACTAAAAACAAATCAAGAGAAGAGCCAGATAATTTTATATCTTCCATACACAGAGACACTGAAGCAACTGTCTCATTACGTTGTTAAAAATGCACAACTTACAGAGAATCATCCACATCAATGACAAATTACAGAATCACAGAAAATTCTGAGTTGGAAGGGACCCACAGGGATCATCAAAATACAATTTCTGATTGAAATGACACTGTTTTTTCCCTATCCTCAGTCTAATTTTACTACAGAAGCATTTACTAGAAAATAGTGTTCTTAAACAGAACAATTGTTTACTCTAAATCATAGTTTGCTGAGTTAATTACGTCTGAAATATGCTGTAAAGTGACATTTGCACAAGTAACCATTAGCCCCACTGGTAAAAAAAAAATCAGTTGGGAAAACACGTGGAATAAGATTGTGGCTTGCATCTGGTGCATTTAAATTACGGGATGTCACAAGAGCGATGCAGAGTGTGAAGATGGTGCTGTGAAGAAGGCCAGGCCCTTGGTTTGGGTCTCAGAGAACCACGAGATGTCAGGGCACAGGCGAGGCGAAGCTATGCAAAAATCCGTGAGTACTTGGAACAGGAGTGCGAGCGCTGACAAACCGTAGCCGTAGCCAAGGAGGGATATCCATACCTTTCATGCCTTGCAGGAGGGACTGGGGAAGAGGCCCTGAGTCAGCTGCTGTGCCTGAAGAAGTGCCAGCCTTGCAGCAACCACTGCAACTTCAGGCAGATGGGTGTCGAGGTATGGAATCGTCAGCACAGATGGATGTGCCAGATCCTGAGAGATGTGAGATAGACACCTCAGAGGAAACTTGTAAGACCGAGTGACAGCGCCAAGTGTGTTGGAAACTGTCTGAACATAATGTGTGAGGCAAATTAGAGGGATTTGTAATTGCAGCACAGCTCTGCACTCAAGATTGAATTTCCTTCACCAAGGCAGCAGCCAGGTGAAGAATGGTTTGGTTTGGAAGGGACCTTAAAGAACGTCTTGGTTCCAACCTCCCTTCCACATGCAAGGACATCTTCCACTCTCTCAGGTTGCTCAGAGCCCCAAACAGCCTGGCCTTGGACACTTCCAGGGATCCAGGGGCAGCCACAGCTTCTCCAGGCACCCTGTGCCAGGGCCTCACCACCCTCACAGGGATCCAACCCTGCCCTCTGTCAGCTTAAGGCCATTCTCCATTGTTCTGTCACTACATGCTCTTCTGGAAAGTCCCTCTCCACTACAAGGGAGTTTTGGTATACACAATAAACTGATTTAAAAGATCTCCACAGCAACACCAACCCACACTGTGCCACTGGCATTAAAGCCATTAAAATCAATCATGGTGGCTGGGAATGGATACACACCACTAATTAGTTCCATTAGGGCTTAGCCCAATCAGTGGGACACAGATTACACCTCATCCCAGCCTTGAGAATAATTCCCATAAATAAGCACCAACTTCGTAAGGAGATCCACTTAATCCATTTCCAGAGATCTGGCAATGATTTGGTTTCTTTCTCTCGTAAGGGACAAGAGGAGCTGCAGTGAGGGTTGGTCTAAAAGCAGAATTATTACCTGATCAGCCATGGAAATAAACAGCTTGTTTAGGAATGGCAAGCAGAGAATGATGTTCCTTGTGTCAGTGATGAGTAGACATGCTGAAGACTGAAGGTTCGAGGAGAGGAACCCCTTGGAGAAGCACAGTGATCAGAGAGGGGGAGAAAAAGGTAAATGCTCTTGTGGTGAGATCACTGAAAGATGAGATCAAGTGGAGGGGGCTTTTTGTGAGCAGCATCTGAAGTGACCAAAAGAACCAATGGAGCTTTGGTGGTACCCAGAGCCCTTTTGGGAAGGGACAGCATAAGCCTATTGCACAAGTCCATGGCAATGTTTTTATGCAAAAGGAGAAAAACATAGCCCAAAAATATTCACTCCTTATTTTAACTGCATGGGATAAGCCACAATTTGGACAGAATCATATTTCAAAATGACCTTTGGCAGACTGCAGAAATCAGAAGACAAAGTAAAATAGGAAGGTGGCTGATAAGGGCACCAGGCACTGAATTTTGCAACCAGGCAGGAGGAATAATCTGCTTGAGTGGCCATTACCTGGACGGTAATTGCAGTGGAAGGGATGACTGCAGTGCTCCGTGTGACTCAACAAGGCCCTGCTGTTGTGTAAAAAGCAAACATCGTGCAGGGTTAAGCAAACAGGGATCCAGCCTGCGGGACGCATGGCACTGCCAGCACCCCTGTGCCGTGGGGAGGAGCCTTGTCCCACCTGGAATGACGTGCCCCGTGTGCGACGTGGCATGGAGAGCACAAGAAGGTGTAGAGGGAAATACGGGCCAGGAGTAAAGACTGAAAGCAGTGAACTGTCAGAGAAAACAGATAGAAACCTTGCTCAAATCAGCTACAAGTACTACAAGGAGAAATAATAGAATTTGTTGCTTGCTCTGTGCTGCAGGTCTGTTCCCTTTGCTGAAGATGCTTTTTTGGTGAGGTGTGACAGCTGCCACCACACGTGTGCTTAAGAATCCCAGGGTGGCCCAAAAGACCCTGGCCTCCTTGGAGACCGAGCAAAGAAGGCAATTAAATGTGTCATTGTTGTGGTCACAAGAAAGGGTAAAATATAACGAATCAAACCCTTGCAGAATGAAAGAATGGCCCAGACATTAACGAGACTGTTACTCGGTCAGATTTTGGTCTGTCAGACTTTGGAATTTCCCTTGCCCATATCCAGTCCAGTGCTGCAATAATTAATGTTGCATGCGATCCCCAAGGCAGTAAGGGCTGGCTGCTCCCTCTCCACTGGTGCTTTGTCCAGAAATCAGTTCTAGATTCCCTTTATCAACTCCTCTCTCCAGGACTTTTCTCCTACAACACAAGAGCAAACATTTTGCATGTTCACTGAAGAGAAAGGGAAAAGGATGATGGAGGATGCAGGACTGTTTTGATCCGTGAGGTTCTCTCTCACTTCTCTCTGGGACAGGAGCAGTATTGGCTCTCAAGGAGAACTGGTGGTAGAGAAGGGAGGAGCAATCACTTCCCTTGGCTCTTCCCACAGCTCCCAGGCCCAGGAGCAGGCTGGTGCAGAGCCTGCAGCAGGAGCAGCTCCCTCCCTCCCTCCCTTTGCCTGGCCGGAATCCCAGACAGCTCCAGGAAGACAGTGAGAAGGATCTGAAACACATCCAGTATTCAGCTGAATAGGTAGCAAGACATGAAATGAAGCCAGGTGCTGGCAAAAACACAGCAGGCCTCAGCCTGGCAGAGTAAAGGCTTTTCCCTGAAAAACAAGGAGCAGGGAGACTCCACTGCTCCCTGCTGCCTCTCTCCCCGTTTCATCTCGCTGCTCAAGCACAGCAGAAACTATATTTTTTTTTTCCTCCAGGCTTAATTACACGTGCAGTCATGGAAGTGCAGAGCTGGAAGAGGCTTGGGAAAAGTGTTCTGCAGACTTTTGTCCTGAACACACGGGTTTGTCCCAAAGGAAAACCTGGATCGCAGTAATTGTCTCTTCCTAGTGCGAACAGCTGGAAGAATGCTGTTAAGGCACTTGGATCAAAGGGGCAGCCACACACGCAGGCTGCCCACCCCTCATTCACATCCCATCTTCATCTGTTGTCCTGTAAAAGCAATCTTGTTGGAAAGCGAACACCCAAACAACAAAAGTTATGCAAAAGTACCGGACCCGATGCTTATCAGAGCACCAAGGAGTCGGCCCTTACATCGAACAGTCGGATAAGCACACCCTGCCCCCTCCCGCCTTTGGCACCTCAAACGAGCCGCCGCTGGCTACCGGAGCCGGGCTGCTGGCAGCTGAGCCGAGCTCTTGGCTACCACCGCTCCACCCGATCCCACGCATCCAATTCACAGCTGAAACCTGAGATCAATTGAATAAACGCCACTCCTGGCAGAAACCACCAGCAGGGGAGCAGGGACCTTCTAAAGCAGTTCTGCTGCTGGAGAACCACGGACTGGGGCTGCGCTGTCCTCTCGCTCGTAGCTCTTCTTGCTAAGGTTGTAATTTTGTAAAAAATAAAACACCAAAGGTTAACAGGAGATCAGAGGTTTCTGACTGACGAGGAGGGACTGTCTGCATAGCTGAGGAGAAGCGCTGAACTTTTCATACAAGCGCATTAACACAATGAAAATCACAAAAAAAATGAACAATTTGGAGACTCTCTCACCACTGACAGGTTGCCCAGAAAGAAAAGCTGAGCACTCCCTGCCCCTGGAAGTGCTCAATACCAGGCTGGGTGGGGTCTGAGGAACCAGGTCTAGTGGAAATGATGGTCATTAAGGTCCCTTCCAACTCAAATTATTCTATGATTTGTATAAAACCAGCTAACTGGATGAATTCAGAAATACTTGTGGATGGCTTTAGAAAGCACCATGTATTAATTCAACGTGAAGATACATTAACTTACTCCACAGACATCTGGATGTAATTTTGGAATTTTTTTTCAAATTGAAATCCTTTTGCTCCAGGGTAAGACTGTACAGCAACAGCTCAGCTTCAGCCTTGCAGTGAGTGATAAATGCAGCTACAAATATTCTCTCCTGTGACAACCTTGCCACTCAGCCCTTACTTCCTTACCAGCTAAAAAGAAACAGCAGCTCAGTTCCGGTTTTCAGCTGGAACTCTTCCTGACCAGGACTGTTTTTAGGGAATCTTCAGCGCAGCAGTGTCTGGAGAATGAAATGATTTACCCACACACTCCCCAGCTGCTATGAAAGCAGTTTCACTCCTAATGCATTAAAGACAACAGATGCTGTTTGAGGTGCTGATGTACAATTGTTAACACCCAAAATTTTGCAGCCTGCATGGTGCAACACCAGGAAGAATCATCTTTAAAAGTCATGATATCCTCTGATTACCTTTTTTTTTTTTTTCCAATTAAACACATTCCTTCTGTAAAAAAGAATTTCGTTATCCTCTGCAGACCACAACAGAAACTTGCAGGTTCTTCCTAACCTTAACAAAAGCGTTATCAATTAAAAGAACCCAAACCAACCCCCCCAACTCCTAACCCCAAGCTGCACTCTTACAATTCAACTTGATCATGTAAATATGGAGAGGCTGGGGTTATTTTAGCTGAAGACATGCTTCACCAGCTCTGAAATTCAAACAGAAGGAAAAGAATTGCTCAAAAAATAGCTTAAGATCTAAGAAATTGAAACTTTACTCTATGTCCTCATTAGATATTTAGAGAGCAGCATCCAATCTAAAGTAAAGGGATAATTTTTGTCAGATTCTTATAAAAAAAAGGCTTTATTTTGAACAAGTTTTCTCCATTTGGTTTTACAGTCTCAACATACATCATATTCATGGACAAGCAGCATTTTCACAGAATAAGAGCCAAATACAAAGAAGAGAAAGCCACTTGGGATTAACAGTTTCAACCTAATTGACTCAGACTTCAGAAAATCCTGTATGCTGTCACTTATTTGAGGTAAAGGAATTCCATAAACTAAGATCCACTGTTCAACAGAAGAGTCAACAATGAAATATTTGAGAAGTAGGAAGCTTGGGTAGGAGGGAAACAAATCTTAAAGACATTATGGGCAACAAGAGAAGGGGGAGGTAGGATTTCCACTTGGTTTGTATTGGTAAACACTTGGTTCTCTCAGGTGTAAATGTTTAACCAAATTGGTGCAGTTTAAATTTGAAAATTGATGAATTTTACTGGTAGCACAGTCTCAGAAGGTGAACCTAACGAGATACGTCATGCACTTAGTTTATCTGCTGAATGCTGTCACTAGGCACCCATCAGAGTATCCAGTAAAATCCGCTGCTTTCAGTGCCCATTCCAACATATTCCAGTTAGATGGGGAATTTCTGGGCAGCTGTGCAATCAGATCATAAAATTATACATTTGGTAGAATTCTAGAATGCTTTCTTGCATAAAATTTTATTGGGGGGGAGAGAAAAATCAACCTTCCACTATCTGTTCATGCAAAAATATACCTGCAGTGAAACAGGATTTAGATAAACAGATTAAAGCCATTACAGGGACACATTTGTACTTGTTTTAAACTAACTTTATAGAACAACTAACTAGCTTTACAGAGCAATTCTTAAACCTCTTAGAGTATCCACATTGTATTAGATACTGTTTAAAAACAAACACTATCCTCACCTTTTGTAGTCCGAGACTTAAATTAGCTCACCAATAATCCTGAATCTCACTCGAGAGAAATATGGTACTAGATTAATATCCTGTAAACTCTAAGAACTAAATTATCAATGTGAAATTCCTAATGCCCAGAAGAAACACATTTCAGCTCACTCATTTAAAAATGCCAGGCACTGCTCAATTTCTTCCAGTAAAGCATAATCTGATTTATGTACTTACAACAAAACATCATGTGGAGATGGGCTTCACTGCTTGAGTGTTATTTCTTCAAAAAGGGTCCTGGCACACCAAGTTCCAAAGTCTGGTTGGCCAAACCATCCAGTGGGAACAAAAAACATTCAAACTGAACTGGTGCAAGAATTTAGTTTAAGAAGCAAAGCAGAATTATTTAGAAAAGCTCATTTTTCAGTATTGTTTTGTTTTCCAAGTTCCAGTGAGAAAAATGGCTTTATACTTAAGAGGCAGAAAGAAGCCGGTTTGTTAATCATCTGTGATGCATCCATAACCTATTGCCATTTTTTCTGGAAGAATCACCAAGGAGCAGATTTATCATTTAGCAAGTTACCTGGCTCAGAACTAAGGAAGCTCTAGCAAATTCTCTCCCCAACTGAAAAGCTGTGTTTTATTGCGTAGCTTCATGTACATAAAATTCTGTTTTGCAGGAATATGATCAATGACCAAAACTTCTTGCTACGTTAAACTCTGAATAAAAGAAGACATGAACGTGGTGAAACTGCAAGTCAACCATTCTACAAACTGTCTCTCAGAATTCCAATACTTCCACTAAAGTTTTAACACTTTGGGACACAACCTACGATTTTCAGCAACTGCGCAATTCAAGCTCAAAAAAAAAAAGAAAAAAGTATTTGTGAAGGAACTGCCATGTGCCCATTAGCTTTCATCACACTCCAGACCATGAGAAAGGTGGAGAAGAGATTTACTTTCCACTAGCATCCAATTAGTTTTCTATGACCTTGAACGCTAACAAAACGCTTTTCACTAAATGACAGGTGAGAGAGCATAAATTAGAAAAAAAAAACCTGTTAGGAAATTTGATCCTTGCATTCAGGACCTTGCATTTCCATCAACAGCACTTCTCTATCATGTTGCATGGAGCATAATTTTGGTGGGCTCTTTTTTCACAAAACCCTCACCTGCCTATTATGAATCACTGCAATAAAAATATTTTTCTTTTCCACACTGCACTAGGCAACTTTTTTCCAGCTAAAGAAAGGAATTTAGTCAAGAATTATAAAAACCTGAACTACAAACTCTGGCACAGCCAGGAGCAGCCACTCAACTATGCCAGAGTGCTTAGAAAATAGGCAGCCAGGAGTAGCAACTCAACTACTCCAGAGTGCTTAGAAAATAGGCTTTAGATTTTACACCAAGAAATTGGATTTATTGTAAATGCCACAGTCACATTGATAGACAGAGCACAGACTTCTGGTAACAAACAAACATACATTTTTGTAACTAAGCGTTTCTACTCAGTAAATAAATGCATTCCGCACAGCCTTCCTCTTAAATGTGCCTAAACTAACCTAAATAAGCAGACAGCATAGCAGAAAAGGGAAACTTATGTGAGTAACTGTTTCTTAAGCAGTATATTATTTTTACTATGTATATAATATTTTATATTATATACACACACATTTTCATCAACAGTTCAAATTATACCCGAGTAAAAGAAAAAAAAAAAACCCAAACCAAAACTGGCGCTCCTCCAATACATTTACCACCTTTCCCTCAGGCAGACTTAATCCAGGTATTTGTCAAGATAGAGGAATGACAGTTAAAAAGACTCCCCCCACAAGAAACAAGTTACACAAAGAATACTGTATCACTACAAATTTTTTATTCAGAAGCCCATCTTTAAAAAAAATGTCATTATGAACTTGTTTGGTCAAACTACAACACTTTCTAGCAGACATACAGTAAAAATGGCATGGCTCAGAATCGACCGGATCGTTCACGATCTCTTGACCGCCTCCTGTCACGCTCACGGCCGCCTCCTCCTCCGCCGCCGCGGCCGCGATCTCTGGATCTAGACCGGCGTTCACGGGACCTCGACCTGGATCTATGCCTTCAAAGAAAGTTTGGACATTTTATTGTTTCATCCCAGGCAGCAATTTACTCGCAGTACCATGCAATTAAGAATGGGAGTGATGAGGGAGAAGAAAGGCAGCGTGTCATTAGAAGGATTGGTTAATTGGCTGCAAAACCCAACGTGTTTACAAACTGCCCAAATTTCATACTGGGGAGTCAGCACAAACAGGTATAAGAATTGGCTGTGCCCTGCAGTCACCTGTTCCAAAGGATGTGCAAACCCTAAGGGAAGGCATGGTTACACTGCTGTTATTTAAAGCAGGAGAAGGGGACACCTGCTTTGGCAGACAGGAATAGCTCCTAGCAACACACACCAAAAGCCTACAGCTGCTTCCAAGTCCACTTATATTAAATCAATTGCATTAATTAGCAATTACAACCCAATTCTCTGTTGTTGTTCCCGCTACGTGATTTCTACCCCCCAGGACATCAGCTCTGGCAAATCATCTTCCTTTCCTCTTAGGCTGATAAATTCAGGAAGGGAGCTAAGACCACCCAGAACATGCTGCTACCACAGCTACTACCAGTCAGCGTTACAGAATCTGAGAGTTCCAGATGTGTAAGAGTGACCAAAGGGTTAACATAAAAAGCACACTTAGTCTTCTTCATAAAGCATTCAAGTATTTGAAAAATTTAGTTAGCCACAAATACATGTGGCTAAGCAACACAATCTGTTTTTCAAAGTTAAATTCACCCTCACAGATTCTGAAACACTGCCAATTAGAGATGTTTATAGGAAAAACACATTAACAATCCTAGGCTCCTTCTGTGACTGACAAATCTACAAAAATTATACTCTATATAAAAGCAAGATCAAAAATTTTATCTGCCTATCCCAAATAGCAAGATCTTAAATGCAAGCAGATTGAATCCAGCTCCAAGTGAACCATCATAGCAACAGCAGTGTTTTGTAAAAGCCTTTCTGCAAGGTACCTCACTAAATAAATACATTTTATTATATATTAAATTATTCTTTTTTTCTTTTTTTTTACCATTAAGCAAAATGACTTCTCCTTTTTCCTACTGGGAATTCCTATCAGGAAGGGACACACTGTGAAGCTGAAAGTGAGCTCCATACAGTGACTGGCTGGTATTAACAGTAAGAAATGAATACAGGCTACAACACTTCACCATTAACAGTTAAAAGCAAATGATTTTGGGTCCTGAATATAATCTATAGATATGCTTGACTGCACATTATGCTGAAAGCTGCCAATCTGCACCACTGGCCAGATAGCCTGCATCTAACAAAGGCCATTAGCAAACACATTTAGAAGAGAATAAACCAGAAGCAGCATAAAGCAACTTCTCCCAAATAAAGTCCCTCTGTACACTTTACAGTTTGGAGATCTGAACAGGCAGGGTCTATGTACTCAGTAACTCAGTGAGTCTTCTCCTTGAGCCCTGCCTTCCACACCAACCTTCAGAATCCACAGCGCTGCAGAGCAAAAAGCACCGTATTTTTAGAGCCCTACTCCTTTGTTCCAACCTGGCCACTTGCCAGCTTGACTTGATGCCCTTTGGCATGTGCCAGAAATGCATCAGAAAAAACAAGAGGACTTGGCACGAGTTTAAAGATTTGCCTTCAGATTTTTCAGCAACTGATCCCTAAATGACTTGTTTTAGGAGTGTTTAAAAACAAACTTACTTTTTACGACGCCGCCCATACAACTCGCGCCTTAACTCTCGAGAAATGGGCTTCAAATGCATAAAGTTGCAGAAACCTCCTCGTGTACACTCTCTGAAACAGAATTCAAGAGGCACAGTTAGAATTCCCGGCTCTACACTATCCGCTAAGACCTCTAACGCCTCTAATGTTAAACACAGTAAATTACAAGCATTGTTTACTGACACTGCCTCAGTTCTAGGAGAAAGTCCCCAAAAGATGGCAGAAGTCAAGAGGTTCACTGCAGGTCCTCTGCACTACTGGTACCTGAGGTGGTTTTCCTCCTGCACTCAGCTACATCATATGCACACCCAAGCACCCTCCCTGCTGTGGAGGCAGGAGGAAGCCCCTGCTTTACCCCATCTCGTATTGACGGCAGCAGGCCTCTCTGAAGTCAGTCACAGGCGAGAGCTCGGCATGGATGGGCTGCCCGTTGAACCAGCGATTGTTCAGGTCGATCACGGCCTTTTCTGCATCCTCCTCACGGCGGAACTACAAAGTGAAATCAACATTTTCCTTACAACACGGAGAAGAAACAAGAGTAGATAAAGGATTCCTATCCAATCAGCTGTGTGATATCTAAGGCTCAGGGTTAGTAACAAAACCAGAAGCTACTTCAGATTTCTTGGACAGTCCATCAAATCAAGGGTAAATACGGCAGCTTTTCATTAGCCGGGACTCAAGGGCTCATCAAAACATTGATTTTCCTCCTCATTATGCTCTGTTTGGTCTTTTAAGTGGGAAAGATAGTCAATACAAGATACTGTGTTTTCTCAGTACAGCTTTAAACCAAGAGAATGCTTATAAATACTTTCTGGAGCACCAATAGTAACGCACCATCAGTAATCCTGATGTAAAGCATTTTTTCGAACATTTAAGAGAAATTTATATAAATACTGGTGCTTCCATTCATTTAAATGAGCATTTACAAAAGTCAGATCCTGCTTTACGATGAATGTAAAACTTAAACTTGAAATGCCTTTTCACAGCTAATTTTTTTTAAACAGGGTTTTTTTTCTGATTATAACCTACATAGTCAAGAATTTCAGGTGTGAAAATACTTTCCAGCTGAGGGAATGTACAGCCAAAATATTCAGAGGAACTCTCACACCTCCCCCACACTGTGAACACAGTAAAATTTCTGCAGGTGACAACTTCGGTAATTTTTTCGTTATTCAAGAGATACCAATGGCTTTTAAAAGTTAAAGCTTCTCAAAATTCATTAAAACTTCTTTTGGATTCCTTTAACATTTTTATTCTACTTTAAATCGTGAAATTGGAGAGTAGCTTACATACTGAAGAGCTCTCCCTTGCAAAATAAAATCTACAATCACACAGCAGCTTTTCAAATTCTAAATCAATAAATACCACCCCTCCTGATTACATGAACATCTCTTCATCCTACCTTTACGTATACATTTCCAACTAGATGATCTCCAAGGTTATCACAAACGTTCATCTCCTCAACTTCGCCGTATTTCTCCTCCATTTCTGTGAAGACCTCCTAAGCACGAAACAACCCAGCAGAAGTTTGCAACACATTATTTGAAAGTACAGAAATTTTCCATCTAGCTCTAAGTAAGTATAAAAAAGACGTTCCTTGGAAAAAAAGCAAGACCACTTGATTTTTTTTTTTTTTTACTTTTTTGGTTTTAAAATTAGTACTTGCTTGGCCATCTGTAAGCGCAGCATTACCAAGATACAATAAAAACCTATGGAGAACATGCACTGCATTTACAGAATACACAGGATGCACAGAAACACAACACAGAAACTTTGATGCTACCTTCAGGTACTTTGTTTCTAAACAAGTAATTAAGAATACTTCAAATTTAATAAAAAAGAAGATTATACAATCAAAATGCTACATCACTTAAGCTGCTGATGTTAAAGCAAGCCTATTTTAAGCAATCAAATTAAGGCCAAACTAACCAACGGTTACACCAGGAAATATTTAATACAAAGCTGTATGCTTTATACGAACACCTGAGGAAATAAGTGCCTTTTTTTCTCCTGAATCCATCTAATTGTGCTATCCACTACATCCATTTAACTTATTTGTGGTGACAAATCCAGTGACACTGCAATGCAGCTTTACATACCTCAAAGAACTCATCGTAATGTTCCTGCATCTCAACATCGCTCACAGCACCTGCAAAAGTCAAAGAGTCAGATCGATTAGAGCCTGCCAATGAGCAAGAGGATTTTGATCAAACTACAAAACAATCTAGAGAGGCCGTCTGGAGCATAAGAGACAGCATACAGCATGGAGCTAACTAACAGGAATATTGCAAAATAAGGATGTGTGAAGAGCTTTGAGTCCCCCAAAGTATCTGTCAAAACATTACGTTGATATGATCAAATCGAAGCAAGTTTTAATCAGAGCCAAACTTGTATGCCACAAATTTAAAGGGGAAAAGAATGTTTTTGAAATATCACTTAGAATTTAATGTACAGCCCCACTCTAACTAGCAACAATTTTACCTAAACAGAAGGCAAGTGCTTTGTTACAATTCCATACTTTAAATTATTACAATTTTGTATTATCTTCCTAAAGGCAGAAATTTATGTCCACTTCTCCAGCACAACCACTAGAATTTGAGAGCTCACAATGTAAAACAGCCCAGAATTTTTTTTAAAATTTGCTGAAATTTTTCATTGAAATGACAGTTTTCTCAGTACCCTCAATGCTCTGCAACAGAGAGCCATTTTCTAGTTTAAATTTGAGTGTCACTTCATTTTTCTGTAGTCCTGCAGAACACCTTTCAGTACAAGACAAGCCAGCCTTATATTCAAATTAAGATTATTTTCATGCTACAAGCTGGACTTCAAAAATGAGTGCTGCTTGCCTGCTGCTACAAAACCCAATGTAAGTGTGGCTTATTTTTCAAAGCATTAAACCTATAAAAATAAGTTTTCATTTATTTCTTCCAGTCTACAGCACTTTAAACAAGCTGTATACATTAAAGCCATTAGATTAGCTCTTCAGCAGTTAAGTGGTTTATTGGGATCAAGCGGAGCAGTTTTACAACAAACCCTGTATTTTATGCTAGAAAAATATGCTAGTGTTTAAAATGACAAACCAGGCTGGTTTAGCTCACAGAATGTGAAAGACAAGAAACTGAGCCAATAAAGCTGAGTTTATTCATTTTCAGGCTGCTAGGAAAAAAACTTTGGCTAGTATTACCACTTGGACAAACTTTATGTTTTTCTTCAAAGGCTCTAATATTAACCAGCCACACTCTCTGGAACTGCAGTTCCTGTTCTTCCACCCAGCTCACCTCCATGAGAGGCTAAGGGGAATTTGGTTTATAGTTTAGGCTAACAATGTTTCTGTTTCTGCATTTGAGACATGTTTGCTTTGAAGAAATTTCTTCTCCCCACGGTTATAGCAAATTAAGGAATATCAAACATTAAACCAGTAATTCTAGGCAGTTTAATACTTAACTATATTCCCAAGGTTCTGCCAACATCACTGATAACAGCTTACTAACAACTAAGGATTTTTTTGTTTTGTTTTTAAAGGTATCAGACAGGGGCTCTGCGAGCCTCAGTGGAAACAACTGCTTTTTACCAGTTGGACAAGTGCTAAAAACTTTTTTTTTGTCAGATTAGGAGATCACAGGCAATAGTTAGTTAATGACTATTTCAATGACCTTCTAAAGTGGGAAGCATACATATGCACAGGCTTTACAAACATCCGTATTCCAGGGCTACTGGTATCTGAACCATGAGAAGCCCAATTACTAATTAAAATACTCAGGAAAACTACTGCTGTTCCAAACTAAGGTTAATCCTCTACGACGGCAATAGAAAGGAAGACAGTTAAGCAACACCGACAAGGCATTAAATAACTACCCAAGTTATCCATTTAAAATACATGCAGTACTTAAGTAGGGAGAAATATCAAAAACCAAAGAGCCAGGAGTTCCAGCAAACCTACTGCTTGCAGAGCTCCAGCTCTACACCCCAGGAGGTACAGGCAGGCTCTGGCACACAGCTACTCGCTTGTCGCGACAAACTAGAGTTGGATACCAGCATTTACAACACTGGAGGATCTGTGCAGGACTCTTGCAGCTGTAAATCTAAACAGCTCCACAGACCAAACTGCTGTAACTCTGTGCAAATTAGTTACCAGCTCATTGAGAGTTCAGGGAGGGAGTGGAAACACCCAACTGGAAATGTTTTGGTCTACTGAAACAGCGTTAACTACCAAGCATCTGCAAGGAGAGAGGCTACAAACCAATGGAACTGGTCAAGCATCTAGACAAAATGACACAGCTCATTTACATGTCCAGCTTGATTGTGTGACAAAAACACAAATTACATAATCGAGCCATCATTACTTTTAGAAGCAGGAGAGACAGTGTTGACTTTCAAATTAGTGGCTGATTCACAAAGCACTTCTAATCAAATGCTGGTAACTAATCTGAACTAGTCTATAAACCAACAGTCAAAAAAAAAAAAAAAAAAAAAAAAAAAAAAAAAAAAAAGCCGAACAAAGCTTTATTACCACACAGTCAATACTCACTTCAACAAGAAATATTAGTGAGAAAAGAACACCGACCCTTTTTTGGTTCTAACACTTTTTTTTTTTTTAATCTTATTCTATTGGTGATTCAATTACAATGCTAAATCAGTTAATCGCCGATCAGCAATCCTGGGCATTAACTGCTGCCAGTCTCACAGGAGGTGTGCTTGCTTATGCCCATTTGTATCTCAGGAGGAGCCATTAAATTACTCCATGACCATACCCAAATGCCTTCCCCTCCTCAAAAGTACTTTAAAAAAAATAGTTGTCTTAGGTAAATATGCCAAATGGCATTGGAATTTGAATTTTCAAAGCATGGAAAGAATTTTAAGCACCCATCCAAAAAGGACAGCTGCTAGAAGGGGTCAGTCAGTCATGGTGTGTTCTTCCAAAGTGCACTCCCTAAATGGAAGCTGCATTAACCTAGGACAAATTTATGCATGCAGTCTGGAAAGGTTCAGTTCAAGTTCTCTTAACATTTTCAGAGCAGGACATTTGTTCTGGATGAAGTCAATGAATCACTGTCCTGCTCTTTTCGACAGTGGAACCTAATGGACAGCACAAAACATACAGAAAACCATTCCTAGGATGCAGGCAACTGGCAGGGAGAGAGGTGACAGGAAGAAAGCAGTGCAACCAACACTGCTTCCCAGGGGAAGTACAATTTCAACCCTTTTTGATTTAATAGTTGATATTCAGATTCCCCTCATAGTTTTGGGAGTAGGGAGGAAGGTAGTGGGACAAAAATGTTTTTTTGTTTTTTGGGGTTTTTTTTGTGTTTGTTTTGAACACATGTAACGAAACGTGGTCAGTTTGATCTGTTAAACTAAAATGGCAGACCAGCTTAAGTCGACACTGAGCTCTGACAATCAAGCCCAGGGAACCAGTGAAGGAACTTGTATGAACTTACAGCGCAAACCGTCAGCAGACTGGGAAGAGTTTTGAGGGTTACGGTAAATGTTCAAGAGGGCAATGGTCTGAAATACAAAACGCAACAACTTTATATTATGGAAAATAATTTTAACAAGAAACTGGTTTCCTTTAGGGTCGCTTTAGCCGAGTCTGTGCTGAAAGAGAGGTGGTTATTCTCTCCCAAGCAGGAGAACTTGCACTAAGTTGGTGACCTTTCTCTACCAACCTAACACTGTAAAGTAATAGAGATCTCATGATACTCCATTATTGTATTCTTATTTTCACTCCGTTCATCTATATGACTATACAGGGGTTTGCATGGTTTCAGACAGCTCTGAAAATAGGTGGTATCCAAACACAGCAGTCACATTACAGGAGTAATAATCTGAATTTGGCATTACTGAATGGCTTCTTAGCAGCAAGATCTCAGGAAAGGAAGTAATACAATAATTAGAGCATAACATGAAATCTCCATTTTCCTAAAAAAGTTAAGATGAAAGAAAACCCAGGTTTGGGACTTACCGTACATCACATATATACCTATTTTTTTTTTCCTTTTTTTTTTTTTTTGGGGGGGCGGGGGTTGAATCAAGAATTTGAGAAATGTCTGCAATTTAACCCTTTCAAAAGAATACAGTGTTACTAAGTAACCAAATTTCACTTTGCAACACAAAAGGGAATCTGCATCAAATCCAATTTGTGCAGTCCTTCCTGCATTCAGAATTGCACACGTTCCACAAATTCTTGATCTGTGCGCAAGAAGAGTTCCATCACTTGTCCTGTTTGCAACAGCTTTATGTCAGCAGCTCAGAAGCCAACATTATTTTCTCATAATTAGGAGTGGGCTCTTTAACACCATTCTTTAAAAAAATTTCTCCAACTGTGGGACTTACAGTGTGAGCCGTCAGCCGTCTGTGCACTGTTTTGGGGGTTACGATAGATGTTTTGAATCAAGATGGTCTGCGGGGAAAAAAAATAAAAAGGGGAATTCTACTGGCTGCTGTGCATATAATAGACAATTGCAAAGAGACAACTTGTTTGCAAACAGCTAAAAGTCATATTTTATCCTTAAGACTTCCTTTTGTATTTGCAGAGTTATCTTCCAAAATTGTTACAGACCATCATATTATGAAAACAGTTTTAATTAACCACCAAGAAAGAGCTGCGTTTGTCTCAACAGCTATCCTCAAAAGGGAGGTGTGAGGCCCAGTAACCTAAAACGTCACAGGAGGTATTCTGGAGCTGCCTAAACTTTCCAGACCAGATTCACTACTGCAAGTCTAGGGGGGGAAAAAAGTAGTGTTATGTGCACAGCATGTAATACATAATGCCACAGTGTCCAAAATGCTACACCAGACCATAAGGCCTTTAGGCAACTGCTACATCTTGTTTTGTGCATCAGGATTTTCTTGGTGGAATTTCTGTTTAAATAATATAATAGCATCATAGGTTCACATGTTTCCGATCCTTCAAATAAGGACAATATCCTTTTAGCCCTTCTGCTTTTTACTTGAAGAATTAGCCCAGGCAGACTTGAAACCTTACATTTGTACCGTTCTTCTTAAAATCAAGTTGTCTGAAAAAACAAACCATGTTTAAGTTAGTAAACTAATATTACAAAAAAATTCCAAACGTCCATATCACTGTAAGCAGCTCAAAAATTGAGATTTGATTACTTAAAATACAAGTTCAATGTTAGTATGAATGGCAATCCCCAAGTAACTTTAGCTTAGACATTATTATTATTAGTCACAGTAAGAATTCAGAGCTTAAAGAAGTCACAGTACCAGCAATGTCACACCTACATACACTACCCATTTAACATGGTAAAAAAAAAAAAAATACAACTGTAACATCACATTTAAAATCACACACTTGTTTTATAATGGGTCCAATCATACCAACCAAAGCTTTGTGCTTCCGCGGCCCAGGTTCAGACTACCTATGCTTTGGCCTGCAACTGGAGACTGCCAGAAACAGGCATCTCGTTAGGGTGTTTCTGCTGATTGGGGGTAATTTGATCACCCTGGATTGTGTGACCTTTCCTAACACAGCTCTTCTGTAAAGTAGCTGCACAAGGTTAAAACATTGTGCCGGTAACTTCCCATTAGCAGGGTCTCTGTTGTGTTTTCTATCACAGCTGATTGTCAACCTGCACACCAACACAGGATTTCTGCAGCCCCCAGGCACTGCCAGGGACCTGGGAGATGTCACAGCACAGCAGCCAGGTACGAGGCTGTGCAGTCCCAGACATCCCTGGATGAATGGGATGTGCCCTGCTGACCCACTTCAGCTGCCATTGCTAAGCAGAGCCTAAACAAAGCTAAAGGCTGCTCTGACAGAACGCTGTACTTACACACCAACTTTTATTGGTAAAAAAAAGACGTAAGGGTTGTGGGGTTTTTTTGTTAGGTTTTTGGGGTTTTTTTTAACTTAAAAGACAACTACTGTGGAAGATGTCTGCTTTAGAAAAAAATTTTTGTAGCCATTGACCTAAATTTAGGTCTTTAAATAACCAACTGCACATCAACTTGTGCTCCATGTAGGTCAGGAACATGGGATAGCTTCGAAAATGGACAATACTCTTTTGAAATACAGTATCTGCTTGCAAAAAAAATTAAAATCCCAGAAGCAAAGAGGTGTTTTTGTTGCTTAAGTACCAGAAGTCCCTATCCACCAAAAACCTTGATATCCTCTGCTATAAGTCCCCCTGCCCGCTCCCAGTTTAACTTGATGATCAGAGCTCTGAACCTGTCCCATGGATAGTACTCCCCTCCCTAAGCTCTCCCCCAAACCAACATCAGCCCTCATTTCTCATCAGCTCTGCTCCTAAGCAGATGGAATGAGCTTGCAGAAGACTCTGTTGTTACGTGAACTTTTTCTCTGTAGTTAAAACCACTCCAGTTGAATCTGCTGTAGTTAAAAATGCAGTAACTTTCAAAGGCACTATTTCTCATGTACAAAATTACCAGAAGTTCATCTGTGCACCTTGACAATCAGCATTGATAGAAAGGGGGAAATCATGCATTTCTCCAGGAATGCAATTTGTGAATACTGTACAGCTGATAGTAATAACAAAAATGAAAACCCTGTCACTCCCTGCACCTTTTCAAATTTATTTTTATTTCTGGCAGACATGCAGTCACACATCACGTCTCTTAACAATATTCACTGAGCCAAAGACTAAAGAATCTGTCATGCCAATTGACAATTCACCCTCAGCAACCAGGCAAGTTGTTTTCAATAAGCCATTCCTTTTCAAAGGAAGTATGTGAGTCACTCTTCAAACTTAAGAGCCTGGGTCAGAGAGCAAATCTAATGACAGATGAATCACTTTTATTCATTAATTAGTCTTCTTCTATCATATGCACGAAGTTCCCACCTTTGGGACAGGTGGGATGAGCTGCCTTTGTGATTTAAAAACTCTGGGATGGTTTAAGTGCCTGAACACCACTGAGAAGGCACACTCACCTGAAAGTTAGCACTGGTTGGTCTCTACTACAGGCAAGCTTACAACAGCATCGCTTCCTGCAGCCATTAAGGGTGACAGGAGATAATTAGAAATGCTGGGAGAAGTAAATGGAATACCCCAAAAAAAGCAAAGACCCAGATAAACTGGGGCTAAAACTGAACTAATTAATCTGGAGTTTGGTAATTATCCACTTGTATCTGAAAATCTATGTTTTAAAGAAGCCAGAATATACTTCCACAAGAAAGAGAAAAAAAAGGGGAAACAAACCTGGCTAAATGTTGGTTTGTTGTGCAACCGAGAACATCTGTCTCCATGGCGACAAGCTCCAATTTTGAAATAAAATGAGCAGTTGACTCTGCAAGAAAAAAATGAATAAGGTAGTTACACACTGGCACAGAAAACATCAATTTGCAAAAAAAGCATATGCCCTAATGTCTTTATCTTGATGTGGAGAAGTAACACAGAAAAAAGCCCCACATCGAAACTGTACAGGAAAGCATTCCAACAAACCTGTCCATATGCATTCCTTTTACCCCTAACTCACAGCCAGTATCTGACCAATTTCCCCCAAAGTGGTTTCGTGATCCACCACACAGAAGTGATCTCTGCTTTACTCTTCCGCTTCTCCATTCTTGTCTTTACATCAGTTTCAGTGGGTGATGGGATGGAAAATAACGAGAAAAACAGTCTGAAAGTTTACTCTGGGGGCTCTGTGGCTGAGTTGATGCAGCCCCGGGGTCCAGGCAAGAAAATCTGCTTTAAAACTGACACAGTTGCACCTCTCTCATGTTTTATATTTATAAACCACCTGCTTAAATTATACTCTAAGGGTAACTCAGGGTGCCACCAACACAGTATCCGAAATAATTCAGGGAAGAGAAAATCATGTTACAGAAAGAATACACATAAGCAAAATAAATTCATTTAGTTAAGCCATTTCCATGAATATAATTAATGATTTTAAGAGTAAGCTGCTTTTTGTTTTAAACCACAAGCTTTTCTTGAAAGATCCGTCTCATAACACCTTGATAATGATCCAGGTTTAGAAATGCCACTAAAAGTCCCATAAAAAAGTGTAACTCACATAGAATGATGAAAGAAAACCACAAGGAATTTAGTTACCTTGACAGGGAAATGCAAAATTCTGAAGGGCAAGGAAACTATTATGGGCTATATGTGGGTAAGTGAAATATTAGAATTCTCCTGGAAGAAAAGTTATTATTCCCATAATTAACACCAATTCTTTTCCACAACCCTGCGTAATCAACATCAACTCATGGAGGGGAGAATTATTAAAGTACTAAAGCACATCTGATCTCTAGCAAAGCATTCTACTGTAAAATTGCAACATGCTCACTCTTCATTATGTTTTCGAAAACAAACACTTAGCATTATAAAATACTTACTGTCTTTTCTGAACTCTAACCTGAAACAAAAAGAAATACCTAACTACAAAATTTCCAATAGTGCCTCCAACTTCAGCACCTTCTGGAAGGTTCCGTTTGCTTTTTTTAAGAGTAAACAAGAGCTGCACAGGAATTTCATGCCTGATTAAAACTCTGGAGCTGTAATGCATTAAATTCCTATGTATCTCCTTTGTGTGAAAGGATGCTACAGTAACAGAGCTCAAAAGAGAGGCTGCCGACACTGCTTTCCTGGAATGGCAGCACTAGAGAGCAGAGCAGAAGCCCCACGGCCAGGGGCTGACAAGAGTAATTTAGTCCAGCAGCACATCGATGCCCCCTTTTCATTTTTACGAGTGGAAAAACACGCCGGTTTGGTCAGGCCGATGGTGACCAAATTTTCGTTAGGAGGGTTTTGTGTGTGTGCTTCCAACAACCAGAGAAACTAGAGGCGTTCCCGGACGCGTGGAAGGCTGCAGGCAGAAGCCTGTAGGATCAGGATGCAGCAGTCGGGGAAATCCTCCGCACCCTGGGGAGGGGGGAGAAATAACCAGTCGCTGTCCTTGCAGCAGAGCGGGAGCTCTCAGGCTGCTGCGAGGCTCAGGGACACGAACAAAAGGGGAACAGGAGGAGGAGGAGGCGCTTTCTGGCAGGAGGCGGCGGGAAGCTCCGGCACCCAGCGGCCCCGACAGGAAGGCGCAGCCGCGGGGGAAAGGGGGGAGGGCGGAGGGAGGACGGGGGAGGGCGGCAGGGCGCCACGAGGCGCGGGCACACCCTCATGGCGGCCGAGGGAGGGGCCGGGAGGGAGAGGAGGAAGAGAAGGAAGAGGAAGAAGAGGGGAGGGGGGGGGAGGGAGTGCCCGAGAACGGCCCCGGCCCGGGAACGGGGGGGGGGGGGGGGAGGGGGAGGGGAAGAGCGTGGGCGGGGCCGCCGGGCGCGCGCGCGGGAACGCGCGAGACCCACGCGCCGCCGGGCGCGCGCGCTCCCGGGAAGGGGGGGGGGCGGGGGGGGGCGGGGAAGGGCCTGAGGGAGGAGATGGCGGGGATGGGGGGGGAGGGGAACGGAGAGCGCGGCCGCCTCTCGCTTCTCTCTTCCCGCCGCATTCCAGCGGGATGGGAAAGGCGGGGGACGTGGTCCCGAGCGGCGTCCCCGAGGCGGGAGTGGAAGAAATGGGCGAAAAGGGCCGGGGGTCCCCCCGCAGGGAAGGAGGGGCAGGGAGAAGGGAGGCAGGGCTGACCGCCGCGATCGGAACAGGCCGCGCGTCCCCGCGCAACCCGCTACGGGCCTCCGGCCTCCCCTCGAGCTTCCCCCCTCCCTCCCGGGGATACCGGAGCCGCGGGAGCGGCGCGGGAAGCGCGGGAATGGGGCCACTCACTTGTCCTTCTCGGTGCCGAAGATGGAGGCCAGGTACTCCGCCATCTCCCACCGCCCGCCCGCCCGCCGGACCGCCCCGGCGCCGCCGCCGCGTCACAGCGACCGCGCCGGAAGCGCCGCGCTGAGGGAAGAAGGGAGGAGGGGGGGAGGGAGAGGAGGCGTGGCGGGAGCCGCACGCGGGGTCGCCGCGGCGCGCGCGCAGGGGCGGCGGGGCGGGGCCGGGGGCGCGGCGCTGCGGGACGGGCGCGGAACCTCAAGGGCGCGGGTTCGAGTCCCGCCCCCGGCGGCGGCTGAGGGGACGGGGGCTGTTCGGCGGATGGCGGCTTCCGAGTGCGGGAATAAAGGGGTTCGCTCAAAGGCCCCAGGAATGGGGGGTGCACGTTCTGAAGGGGGTTAAGTGAAAAAGAAAGGTAAAACATGGTTCTGAGTTAAAAGCAGAGTGGAGAGTAGATCCAAATTCTGATCGCTGTTTTGGGAGGTTTCTTGGAATTATGGGCCAAAGGCTGCACGTCTGAACCCAGTGAAATTTTTGCCATGGAGTAGCATTGCATGTGCAAGATTCCAATACTGTACATCACTGAAAACTACATCAGGAAATAAACTTGTGCTGATCCAGAGAACAAGACTGAGCGCTCATGGTGAGATTTAAAAAAAAAAAAAAAAAAAATCATCTCAGATATTTTACAATTCTCCAAAACAGTAACAAATACACTCTGTAGAGCTCACAGCTCCAGTTGGACCATCCACAGAACCATGGGGTGGTTTGGGTTAGAAGGGACCTTAAAGATCATCCCATGGGCAGGGGCACCTTCTACCAGACCAGGTTCCACTCCAAGCCTCATCCAGGCTGACACCTCCTGCAATTCCTGATTTGTTTTGAGCTGTGACCTGTCTCAGGCCAGGGACAGTCTCCTGACGCTGCTCCATGTCCTGCCACGTTCTTTCTGTGCTCCTTAGGGATGTAGAGTTCACCTGCTCCCTGCTGCTCCCTGCTCCTTCCGACAAACTTGCACTGATTTTTGCTCCAATGTTTTTGTTAAAGCCTTCAGCTGAAATTATGTTAATTTTTTTCTTTTTTTTTTTTTTTTTCCTGGGCAATCAAAACACATTTTCAGTATTTGAAACACGCTGGGTTGTGTGGTGGCCTAGCATGGTAACAGCAGTCAGTCTTTTTCCATGTTTCTTTTTATATCTATCTATAAATCTCAGTGATTTACTGCAGGTTGCTCCTGCCTCAAATTGCTCAGATCTATTGGGTTAAATGCTGCCACAACCCCTCCCCTGCTCTGCCTCCTTAAGGCTCTCTGTCATCACTGAGACAACAATCAACCCAGGACAAAGTGGTGACACCCAGATCTGGTTTGGAGATAAAAGGGCTGGGAGGAAAAATGAGGAGAGAAGCAGCTGGTTTTAAGAGAGGCAGAGCTAGGAGGAAAGGCAGAAAAAGGAAAAAAAAAATTGTGAAGCAAAAGAAAGCAGTGCTTGGATACAGAAAAAAATGTTAAAACAAATACAGAAACACATCCAGGGGGTCAGTACACAAAGTACTTAAAGCATTCACTGGAAAATAGCACTTTCTTTTTGCCAGTGCCAGAACTATGTGCTAAATAGAGGTACCTGGAGTTCCAGGCCAGTGCACGGGACTTGGTTTCTCAGGTTAAAGGGGTTTTGCTTACAGTGCATACGTGGGGATAATTACTGACTCACAGCCAGCAAGCCCTTTGAACAATTTTACCAGCTCTCTGCTTGACACCTCTTGGAACAAAGCACAACTGTGAGGAAAGAGAAGCAATTTAAGATGTAATGTCAAAAAATTAATCAGAGAAGGCAGCCTGAGCACATTAGAACAGAGCTGTAGCTGGTAACCTCATCTAATCTACTTGCATGCCTATACTTCACTAATCACCATGGTTATGTAAGCAGATCGTTGATAAGATCCTTAATTATAGCAACCCCAGGAAAGGCTGCAGAGCACAGCACAGAGAATGGCGAGGTCTTTGGAGCCCTGTCTTCCATAGGGGTCTGGGGCAGGACTGGCTGTGGCTTTGTGTTTCATCTCTTCACAGAATCACAGAATGTCTAGGTTGGAAGAGACTTTCAAGATCATCAAGTCCAACCCATGCCCTAACACCTCAACTAAACCATGGCACCGAGTGCCACATCCAGTCTTTTTTTAAACACATCCAGGGATGGTGACTCCACCATCTCCCCGAGCAGATCATTCCAGTACTTTATTGTTGCATGGGGCAACGTGCACTGGTGTGAAGTGTTGGGGAGGATGAAGCCAAAACGCCCTATAAATATGATTGCCTATATTCTGAGAATGAGAAACCTGTAAATGAGATAGAATTGAAAGTAAGTTTTGATGTTTGAGATGTCCTAGCTACTGAATGTCTGGGAAAACAGTTATGTGACCAGCTGAAAGTTACCTGCAGCCAGACCCAGAGGTCAAATGGGATGTTCTGTCTCACCCCAATGTATGGTTCATCCCACACCTGTGACCCTCCCCTGAAGTATCAGGTATCAGTAACCCCATTGGCACAAGTCCTGTTCCAGCCCACCTCGAGACCCCTTATCAGGGGGTTGTGAAGGTGGCTCTTTGCTCTTTGCTTTTTGCTCTCCTCCATTCCCAACCTCTCCCTTCCCCCACCTTCCTGGGCCTTGCCACGAGCTGCAGCCTGGCGGCTCAGAGCAAGGCCTCACATCCCCTACAATAAACCTCATCTTCTAAAACCCAACTTCAGAGATCTCTCGTCTACATTTATCTACACTGTCCTGGAGTCCTCAGCAGCAGCAGCGAAGCAATTTCTACAGTGAAGGGCTCTGCCACCAAGCACATGGGGACAGACCCTCTCTGTGGCCCCCAGGGCACCCCCAGCTGAGCCCCGACGCTGTGAGGGCAGGCTGAGGCTGCATTGCACCAGTCTGGCACCGGGGACGGTCCGTGGGGCTGGGTGAGTGGCAGGGAAGAGGAGAGCAAATGCTGAGTCAGAGCCTTGGAGAAGCAGCAGTGCAGACACTGCAGAGCGTGGCTGAGGGATCTGTTTGTCTTAGGGAAGCTTTTCCTTGGAGAGGCTTTGAGATCCAAGCCCTGATTAGGAGCGCTGCTGATTTGTTATCTGTTGCTGTTCGAGGGAGCTTTGCAATTGTAAACCAGGAAGATTAATAAAGTTGCAGGGCTTTTAAGTTCAACCCAATATTTGATGTGATCAGAACTTTCATCCAGCAAGCTGCTGTGCAGTCTGGGGTCAAGGCCATCATTATGGCATTGCTGTCTGTAAAAAGCCCTCTCTCCTTGCCCAGAGGAGCTTACAAGATAGACAAAAATGCCATCCTCCCCCTTTACACAGGAGACATAGAGAACAGGGAATTTCTGAACATCAAAGGGGACAGGAGATGAGCAGAATAAGAATTTAGGGATAGCCTTGTTGGTTCAGATGAAGGGTTCACCAGGCTGCATTTGCTCCATCTCCTCGCTCACACACGAGGCAGCAGGACCTCTTAGGTGGCAGCGATGGGGGAGTGCCCTGGCAGGGGACAGAAAGAGGAATATTCTGCACTCATTGGTGAGCACTGGTGTATTTGTGGCCTCCTCTCCTTCATGCCTCAGTGCACGAGTAACATCTGGTGCCCACAGCTGCAGCTTTACTTCTGGCTCCTCCAGAACAACTTCTTGACTTTTTTTTTTTTTTTTTTTTTTTTTTTTTTTTTTTTTTTTTTTTTTAATCCCATTGTTAACACTCTCCTTATCTGGGTGCAAATCACTTGTTTTCTCCCTGTTCTGCCTCCCCATAGCCCTCCAGCCCCCCTTGCTAGGCAGGAATTCCAAGTTTTGTTCGGGATATGTGCTGGCCTGGCCCAGAAGAGAAGATGTCAGTAGGGACTGTAGCGATCCCAGCCTGGCAGGAGAGCTCTAAAACCTTGTTTTTTCAAGGTGAACCCCATCCCTTGGCCTCCCTCTGTGCTGATCCCTGTGCTTTCCCCGAATGTGGGCAATTGGGCAGCGACACTGCTGTGGCCATGGGGGCATGGCATCCCTAGTCACCATGAAAAGAAAAACCTCTTTTATTCTGCTTTCAGTGTCTGCCCCTGTGAGTGCAGTCCTGGCTCTCCTGTCTCACACCTCCCCTCCCAGCCTTCTGAAGTGCTGTCCCTGATCCACGTCCACACTCCAAGGGCCAAAAAGGATTCACTGGAAAATAATCCAAGTTCATCTCATAAGCAAACCCAGCTGCTCCTTTGAGGGAAATTCCTCTCTGGGCTGTCCTGGGCAGTTTGGAGGAAGCATTTTGTGGTAGCAGCTGATGTCTTTTGACCTTTCTCACTACTCTTTGAAAAATTCTCCAGGTATTGTTTGCTTGCTGCCCTCAGGTACTTTTGAGGAAGAAGAAGACACCAAGAGAGAATTTAGTGGAAATCTCTTATTACATCTCTGCTCCAACAACTTGTCCAATGTCCCTGAGCCCATACAAGCTCTTTGCATAGTGTGGTAGTTTGAAATAGCTTGGGTTTTTTTTGGTGAGGAGGAAAAAGGATCAGAGGAGACAATTTTCATCAGCCCACAATAGGAAAGAGGCTTGCAGATCTGCTATGCCCATGCCATAATTTTGTTTGTTTTCAGCCTGTCTCCATTTGGTTGTGGTTTCCTGGTACAGCAGGATCTTGGCTCACATGAACTCAGCCAGGGTGCAAGGGGCAGGGCTTATTTTGTTCCTTCTCCCACACTTGCCTGGCTGCATTGTGAGTGCCTTGAACTGGCTCAACTGGCAAAGTTAATGAGCTGAATTATTTTATCCTGCAATCAGGATGGGGAAATGAAGCTGGGAAATGGGAGCACACAGCAGGAGGAGGGAAACCGGGAAGGATGGGGAGGAAGGAAGGAAGGAAGGAAGGAAGGAAGGAAGGAAGGAAGGAAGGAAGGAAGGAAGGAAGGAAGGAAGGAAGGAAGGAAGGAAGGAAGGAAGGAAGGAAGGAAGGAAGGAAAAATAAATCTTCTCCCTTTCTGCAGCAGCCAAGTTGTTCATCTCAAGCCTGCCATTGGACTGTACCCTCACAGTGGAGCTTTTTTATCAGCAAACATTACATCTAAAAATAGCAGGTGTTTCTGCCTGAGAACCAGAGCAGGGGTATCAGAGGAAGCTGTTGTAGGAGAGGGAGGAACCTCCTGCAGATTCCCTTTGCTGTCTGTGGTTGAACTCTACTCATAGCTACACATTCACCAAAAAAGGGATTGTGCCAGACTTATCATAAAATATATTTACAGAAAATTCCTTGTTTAAGGAAGGAGCCCAGGCATAACAGCCTGCAGAAAGGCAAGGCACAATACACCCACAAGAGGCTCACTGCTGCTTCCCAGGTCAGACAAGCCTTCCCCAAATCCACCGGGAGATGTTCTGGGCCAGGCGAGGGTAGGGAGCGCAGATGGAGAGGCTGTGCCTCAGGCACGCCGGCACTCCATGGGGGCTCTAAAGCTTTTCCGCATCTCTCTGCCCTGTGGTTTAGTAAAGAAGCAGCTTGAGGTGTGTGATGGACCCCTCCTGGCAGCAGAGGTGCTGCTTTCCTTGACCCCCACACGAAATAATCGCCGGCCTCCGGAGGCGCTGGGGATGCTCGCTGGGGATGTGCGCTGATGTTGCTCGCTGGGGATGCTCGCTGGGGATGCTCGCTGGGGATGTGCCCTGATGATGCTCGCTGGGGATGCTCGCTGGGGATGCCCGGGTGGAAGGCGCAGTTTCAGATGGCTGCAGGAGTTTTCCATTCGCTTTCCTGGGGCTCCCTCCGGTGGCATTCGGCTGGAAGGGCTCAGAGCCCGCCGCGCTGCAGATCCTTGGCAGGAACCGAGCCGGACCCTGTCAAGGGCAGCAGGGTTGTGAGTGAGCCCTGTGCTCCAGGAGCAGGAGATTTGCTTAAACGGGATGGTTTCTGCAGTGTGGACTGTCCCCAGTGCAGCTGCTGCTGCCCTGTCCCCCTCTGAGCAGCAGGGACCCCCGGAATGTACATCCCACAGGGAATTTTATGCCTCCATCTCTCTTGCTGGCATGTGGAACAGGGTGCCAAGGGTTGTGCTGCCTGCATTCACCTCAGTACAGAGATGCTGGGTGATGCCAGGGAGGCCTGCTGTGTCATCTTGGAGCTGTGGGGATCCTGTGGGGGACAGAAGATGCTTGTGAGGGGACCCAGGTGTGGGATTTGCTTAGGGGGAGGAGGCAGGGATAACTTGGGAAAAGCTGCTGGCATGGCAGCCTTTAGGAAAGCGTTACCAGAGTAGCCTGAGTTGTGAGGTGACATCTCCTGGTGCAGAGAGAGAAGCAGGATGGTTTCAGAGAGGGGATGGGAATCCCCTCAGGAGCTCACCGGGTGAAAACAAAGCTCCTTGCTTTGTGTGGAGTACCTGCCTAAGAGCGGCTGTGGCGTGCGAGCTCTGCTCTCCTGGCTCTCAGCAGCATCCTGTGACAGCCAGCAGCCCCTCTGGAAGCCAGTGAGCTCCCTGGAGACTGCTTGGAACCTCTCCTGCTTCCCCAGGGAGCCAGAGCTGGGCAAGGAGACCGCAGTTTTGCTGTGGGGTTTTGTGTAGCTCCCAGGTTTCCCTCTGCCCTGCACAGCTGCACTGGCCAGGTGTCCGTGCTGTGGTGTGCTCGTCCTGCACAAATCATTCCTGGTCAGACTGGCTGATGTGGACACCCAGATGTGAGCACACAGATGTGCCACGGGCATGGCAGGCAAACCTGCACGTGGGGCTGTGTTTGTGGCTTAGTTACCACCGGTGAAGAGGCAGAGGAGGGATTCCACCTGCAAAAGCAATGGCAGTGGAAACTTGCCAGCAAACAGCTTCAGAGGGGCAGCCTGAGGTGGAGCCCAAGCCCAAGCTCTCATTCCTCCACTGAAATCAGAGCCAGGTGAGCTGCTGACGACCTGAGCTGAAGTCAGGCTCTGCTCTCTGCACCTCATAGGTGCCTTGGAAAATTTTACCCAAAGTCAAGCTGCTTGTTTTCAAAGCGAGGAGCTCTAATCCTGTGAAAATATTATTTTCCAATTATCAGCAGGATGGCTGATGCAGATCTAATCGATCTGTTTAGTCAGCCCTGTGAAAGCACAGGCATCAAAGCTGCTGCCTCTGACGCAGCTCAGGAGCTGCAGTGCCTCATGTGAATTCTTCCCACTGTTGTTTTAACTCTTAATTTCAGGGCAGTCACTGCAACAACAGACTTTGCTGCCACCTGACTAAGGAAGCAACGAGGCTTAGGAAAAACAAAACAAAACAAAACAAGGTCAGTGTTGATGCTAAGCTGTATGCTCTTAAAGCATTTCCCTGGAGCTTAGCAAGAAGTAGATGCTCACAAGGCCCAGCAGAGCTGTGTTTTTGCAGAGGAGGGCCCGAGGTCGATCGTATTTACAGCGCTGGTTTTAGCACTCTGAAGCTGCTCTAGCTGCAGTAGCAGCAGCTCAGGAAGAAACACTCGGGGTACTGTAAACCTGTTGCAGGAAACCCATGCAACACTGGATGGCTGTTGAAATGTGCTTGGGGTGTTGCACAGCCTGGGTCCTGGGGAGGATCTGCTGTACTCTGGGTTAGCAAAAGACAAAGGGATTTTCCCAGGAGCACGGTTGTGGGGTTGGATTTCAGAGCGGAGCAATACTGAGTGCTGGAGTAATACCAGACAGCAGTTTCCCCAGGAGATTAAAATCTGTTTAAAACAACCACAGGCGAGAGCACTAGTTTCTGTTAACTTTGTTGGTATGAGAGAGCTGGAAGGTGACAGCGTCACGAAGAAGGAACCTGAACTGTGCTCAGGCAAGGCAGCTGAAGGCACAGCTGGCAGGAGCTACTCAGCCATTTAGCCCAAATTAAGCAGTCTCCCTGTGCATCCATTAATGCTGCTGGAAGGCTTTTTACCACCGCACCTGGAACAGCTTTCCTGCAGCCCCTGGCACTCGCTGGGCTCAGATGTGCTCTGCTGATTTCAGTTCTCTGCCCTGTTTTGCCTCTTGCTGTACTGAAGAGCCAAAAACCTCCCCATGGACCCTGTGGAGGAGCCCGGGCAGCTGCTGGCTCTGGGCTGGCAGCTGCCAAGGGACCTGGGGGTCCCTCACCCCAGCTGCCCACACCTCACTCCCCGCCAAGACTGCAGACACCCTCTGGCCTGATCCCAGAGAGATTCCCAAGAGAGGCCAGGATGACCCAGCAGAGGTCAGGAGACTTTAGAACCGTGGTGAGCTGGTCTCGTAGTTCCCAGTGATTTTTCCAGGTCTCATCTACCCCAAGAAGGGCCTGAATTTTATTTATTTACTGTCCTTAACAAAACAGGAGATAAACGTGCTGGAGATGCAGTTAGACTGGAGGGAGCCTGCAGCAAGGGGCTCCCAGGATCCCCCTGACTCCTTGCCTCTGCTTGGAATCTCTCTGAGAGGAATGACAAGATTTGTCTTTACAAACAAGCCCTGGGTCTGCTAGCAGATAAAACTAGCACTGAGAGATAAGAGAAACAAAGGGAAGGATTCTACTGATTGATGAATGGAAAAGAAGATACTTGCCTTTACAAACAAACTGTAGGTTTATTTGTAAATGAAATTGAATATTGAAAGATGAAAGCAACAATGGGGAAAACACATAGATCCCATAAAAATTAAAAATTAGGGGGGTTATACATTAAAAGGGGTATTTTAGGTCTTAGGCATTTCGGGAAGTCTGCACCTCTCAAGTTCCTCAGCCAATGGGGAAAGAGAGAGGGAAATGTGGCCAGGAAATTGGAATAAAAAGGAGGCTGTGTCCTCCGAAAAACTGAGAGACCGCAGGGGAAATGCCCCATGGCCTCTCCCTTTATTTGAATAAAGTAAAAGGACTCTTCTGTCTCCTTTTGAATATAAACCTCAGGTGTTCGTGGATTTATTTTCCTAACAAGGCCAAGTGTTCAGGCTGGATGGGCTTTGAGCAACCTGCTCTAGTGGAAGGTGTCTCTGCCCACGGCAGGGAGTTGGAACAAGATGATCTTTAAGGTCCCTTCCGACCCAAACCATCCTGTGATTCTGTGAACGTGGGGAATCACCTCCACGGGTTGAAGAGGGATTGCTGGTCTAGCTCTGTGGCAGTCTGTTGGAGTCCAGGGCATTCCTTTGGTTGCCCTGGAGGGTCAGGGACCTGGGCAGGGGGGTCTGGGACCCCAGCCCGGAGCTCAGAGAGACACTGGATTTGATTTCAGTCCATGGGAAAAACTTCCTACACTGAGAGAAGGCTTACAGGCCACAAGAATGTGAGAAATAGTAGTTTAGCTTATCACAGAATGAGAAAATAGTAGTTTTAGGTTCCTAGCATTGAAGTGAATGGGGACAAGATGGAGAATCTGGGGCGTTGTCTCCTTCTTCTTCTCCTTCTTCTTCCCTCACTCCATTGCTGCATTGACGTGGCACAAAGTAGTTAGTGAGGATTGGGTCAGAGTAAAGATGACCTTGTTAGTAATAGTGATAGACTTTGGTAAGAAATAGTAAACAAGAAATATGTAGTAATTAGTATAAAAGATAAGGACAGCCCAGCTCGGGGGGAGACGTGAGGAATCCATGCAGCTGCGAACATCTTGTCGGACTCCGAGGAAATTGTAAGATAAGAAACAATAAACGAAGTATGCAACGTTGAAAAATCTAAACCTGAGAACTCCGTCTCTTCCTTCAGCTTGGCTCGGAGCTGTGCAGGGGAGCAAAGGACCCTGAAACCACCTCAATGTTGGGGTAAGCCCCCGAGAGCAGTCATTAAACCCAACCACTTCCATCTCTGCAGTGGCAGAGCAGCAGCACATGTCCATCCCAAGCCTTCTCCATGTCCTGCCCAAGCAGGCTCTCTGTGCCCTGTGTCTCTCTGGACAACTGGGCAGCTGCAGTGAGCACCCTAAGGCAAGATCCATGGCACTTTAATCGGTCTGCCAACGCCTGCTAAAGAGCCTGCTTGTTTTTCCCCCTCCCCATATAAACTGCTTTCCTAGGCAGTTGTCTTCACTGGAATGTCACGGGAATTTTGCTGCGTCTCTAGACCAGAAGTGGTCCTGAAATCACGGCTGCCAAAACCGCCCTGTTAGCGGTGCTTGGGTGTTGAGCAGGTACAGCAGTGCAGGCTCACCGACGGCTGCTGTGTAATTACACATTCTGCTAGACAGCTGCATTAACGAGGTCAAATCCTCACGCTGTTCGGATGTGGCAGATAGCGTGTGCCTGGTCCTGAGCACCCCTACATCCGGCTAAACGTCGGGGAAGAACAGAAATCGCTGCTCTGTTCATTTTTCCTGGTGATTCCCCATCCCTAGTCTCTCCATCCCTGTGGCCAGCGGAGCACGGAGTGCCACCTGCAGCACAGATCCAGCTGGGAAGCGGGATGTGTGCCACTTTTGGGCTAGTGGGGCACTTGGTGCAGAGGTTAGGACACGCCACACGTGGGAGGACAGGATGCAGCAGGCTGAGGAAGGCTCAGGCTGTACCTTTCATCTCTGGATTCTGTACAGTGCAGGGCGTTTAGACCGAGGGTCACATAGCGAGGCTTTGCTCTGCAGCTGAATTTCCCATTGCAGTTGGAAAGGTTTAGGGAATGAGCACAGGTTGAGGAGTCATCCTGCAGGAGCAGGTTAAAGCCAGTGCTCACCTCCAAAGGGTACTGCTGCCCTCGAGATAAACTAAAGAGGTGTGAAACAAGGCTGCAGCACCTGTGAAACCTCAGCTCCTCCCTTTGCACCTTCTACTGAGGGTTGATAATGCGGATTTCCCCCGCCTCTTGCCTATTTGTGCCGGGTATTAGAAGAATATGGCCCATTTCCTGGGGGCTGCTTGGGAAGATGCGATTGCCTGCGGACCGAAATGAGCTGGGAGATGGAAACTTTGAAAATCAGATGTGATTTAAGGGTGAGGATGAGGCGCCGATGTTTGTCCCTAATGTAGGGAATTAACAGCTAACAGAGCAAGTCGCTGGGATGGATGAGATTCCTGACTAATTCAATCGGCAGTTTGGGTGTTGGCGCTTTTCAGAAGGTTTGGAAAAGCCTTTTACAGGTGCCTGGGAATGGGAACAACGAGCCCGCTGAACCCCGTCCAGAGCCGTGCAGATTTTCAGAGCCCGGAGCATGTTTTGCCTGAGTGCTTTGTAAAGGAAAAGCCAACTCTGCAGTGTGGCAACCTCTGGGAATAGATGTGAAATGGATGTGGAGCATATTGTGATCTCAACTGAGGGCTGCACATTGCGTCTGATATGCTGTGAACCCACTGGAAAAATTGCCTGCGCTACAGTTCATGGGGATAAAAAGCCCTTGCCAACCTCTGTAAGCCATGGAGCAGCCATGTCCAAACCCTTGGAATAACATTCACTGGAGAAGGGAAATGTCCCTTCTGCTTGGTGGGAAGACATTTTTCACACATCCTTACAAGGGCTGCACTTCTACTCACATGCCTTGGAATTCTTAGGTTCTGGGAATCCCAGAGGTTTGGATTCTGTTTTTGGGAAGGATATCCTCATTTTCCTAAAGACACATGCCAATCTTTATTTTTTTTTTTTTTTAATGTTTTATTGATCAGAGCAGATATTCTCTTGGCTGATTGTTTATTTCTTCAGCCAAAGTGGATCATTGAAGGTCAAGATAACCCATCCCCCTGGATCAGGGCAGAGGCTTGCAAATATAAGTGTCACAGCTGCAGCAGGGCACAGTGGCTGGCTCTTCCACAGCTGCAGCCTCTTGAAACTATTGTCTTCAGAAAAAAATAAGAAGAACCCCCAAATTCCAGAAGAAGGTGGTGCAGGAGAGGAGAAACAGAATGCACAGGGCCTGGCTAAGTTTAGTGGTGTGGGTTGGAAGAGCAGGAGGAAGGGTGCTGTGTGTCAGTGAATTTTGAGACTCTCAGGATTACTTTTCCCATAGGGAAACGTCCCTTTGCCCTCTGTGGATGCTTTCTTTACACACCTTTTGGGTAGGCCTGGGACTACAGCCAGCCTGGTCATGCTTGGATCCCCTTTTCCCCTCTCCAGGGTAATCAGCACCAAAGTGTGAATATCTCCTTGCAGGTAAGGAACCTCTCCTTCCACTGGGCGAGTCCTGCCCACCCTGGAGAGGAGCAGAGCTGATGGAGCCCCCAGGACCATATTTTGTTACCATAGGGATGATTTAATGTCTGCCCTCCTTCTCCTAACCCTCCTGTGCTTGGATCATCCTGGGGCAGGAGCCAGCTTCCAGCACAGGCTGGGACAGGAAGGGGGTGGGCACAACACGAACGTAAAAGCAGTGAAATCTTCATGCCCTTCAGAGAATGGTGGCCTGCTTTTAACTCAATTGGGAGGAGCAGGCAGCTCTCTAGAAGCACCCACTCTTTTGGGAACCCTGGAACAGGTCTGTAAAGCGACACAGACCCAGAGGGAGACTGAACGGCACTGACGGGTTTTAATCACTCCACAGCACAGAAATACACAGATATCCTGGTGGATAAAACTAGAGAGTCAGAGCCAGAGCAGGACAGGACTCTGTGACCTTTGGAGGTACAAAGGAAGGTTGAACACAGTCAGTGGCAAAACAGCGGATGTCGCTGAAGGAGAGTTACCTCTCAGATCTGTGTGTGTGGCTGCAGGACATTCCTCCTGTTGTGCTCTAGGTGGAGAAAGAACACCAAGCCTTGGGCTGTTTTATTTGCTCATCTGCCTGAAAGCTATGAGAAGGCTCCAGAACCGTCCTCCTCCACCCACAGCTGATCATAAAGTGCATTATTTAAACCTTTATAACTGTGAGCACCCTCTTTAGGTCGCTTAAAAGCCCCTCTGTGATCTACAGGTCACTGTGTCAGTCTAGGGAGTGAGAAATGTTATCCAAGTACTTTTATGTTTGCGTGCTGTGAGTTTAGATTGGGGACCTTGCATTTAAAAATTATTGCTCTGAATTTCCCTCCTGTTATTGCACCCACAGCTGCAACTCCCCTCCACTGCCCACCACTTTGCCCAGAACTGACATACAGATTCTTTAGTTCCTTTTACTCAGCAGCTGCAGCAGGGATTCTTCTGTTTGCTTGTTTTCCCTCGCTGTATTTGGTCCCCCGGCTATGACCTTTTGACAAAATGCATAAAACATCTGGGAAGGAAAAAAAAAAAAAAACAAAAAAAAAAGAAGAAAAGAAAGTGAAAAGAGGGTTTGTTTCAGACCGCAGATGCTGTGACAATCTTTATCATTTAACCTGAGTTATACACAGCAGAGCCGTGGCCATGGGTGTAGCGTCAGCAGCACCAAGGATCCCATCTGCGGTGCCTGAGCCCTTTGCTGTGGGTTCAAGTCTGGGAAATGTGCTGCTCCCCAGCTTGATTATCCCTTAGTGTGTGTCTTCTCCCCCTGCGTGCTCTATCAGCCTCACAAGCTCTCTAAGAGACGTCCGGGGCAATTGTGGCTCGCTGTGGCTCTTTCCCGTGCTCCGGGGACGCGGGGCAGGCACGACCCTGTGGCGTGCAGCAGCTGAGGAGCCCTGCTGAGGTCAGGCCTGGGCGCAGTGACGCACGAGAGCCGGGCTCAGCGTCCTGCTCGCCGCGCTAATCTCCGCTCCGCTCACCTCCAGCACCCTCCCGCTAATGCTCATCCTCACATGAGCGCGCGCAAATCCAGCAAGAGGATTTGGCAGCAGCTTAGACAAATGGTTCATTAGGGTCTTTTCTCTGCCAAGGGGTGTTTGGGGTTTGTTATTTTTTTTGGTTTGTTTTTTTTTTTTTTTTCCCCCTTGAGGTTCCCATCACCGAGCTACTGTAAAAATAAATTCTCCAAGTCACCAGACAGCTGCCATCCTAACAGACTCGTCTGGCATCCAGGCGTGAGGGACAGGGATCATTATCCCAGCAAGAGATGGCGGGTTTTTTTGCTCTCAGTTAGGCTGCTGGATGAACAGAGTGCGTCCCTGCGAGCCAGATAAAAGCTGTGATAGTTTTGTGTTTCTGCTCAGCACAGCGAGATTTGCAGATCCTGGTACTTCTGGACCTGGTGGAGGTTCAGAGAGATTCACTCCTGTGAAGGAACGTCTTCTCTGGATGTGTGCTGTTCAATCACTGTAGGTTTTCTAGTTTAAAGAGCACAATTATACAGGTAGCCTGTGTACACACACACAAGGTGGTGGAGAATCGAGCTGGTTTCAGTGTCTGTAGCGCCAGCAGGTCTCTCAATACCTCTGGCCTGAATAAATAGCAAACCTTGCCTGTCCAAACCCCCTTCATCCATGCCCCTGTTAGATCTGATGCTGCCTTCTTGCCCTGTCCACCATCTGTAAACCAGTCTGCACTGACAAACAGCTCAATTCCCAGTCCCCCATTGCACCTGAGCACTAAACAACCACTGCAGCATCACCTGCAATCAGGCAACTTTTGGAGCTTTCCTGGGTGGCTTAATGATTCACGCAATGATGTCTGCAGCCAATGCTTAGTGCTTCCTGCTCAGAGAGAGGCAGGCTCAAACCAGGACTGTGGCTACAGCGTTTGCAGAATGCCTTCTACAGAGCTGCTTGTCCTGGTCAGACCTCTCACTTTCCATGGTATCGTCTCTTCCAGTCTTCTCTCCCCCAGACCTCCTCCTCCTCTTGCCTCTCCTTTATCTGCACCAGCAGATAAAGGCACTTTTCTTTCTGGCTACTCACTCTCCTTCCTGGCTACCCACTCCTGCCTGTATTCCATACTTTCCCAGTACAAAGGGTGGGTATCAATCCTTTGGAGAAGAAAATTCTATATGATCACCCTGCAAGGGGCTCTGCAGGATGAACTGCTCAGTGCAGGAATGCTCATGTGGACTGTGAAGAAATAACCCACATGTAAACAGTCAAGAGCACTGGAAGAAAAAGAAAATTTCTTTCTGAACTCAAAGCTGTGGCAAGTTGTGGTTTATATTTGAAGAGGTCTCTATCTGAAAAGATATCTTTTTTTAAAAAATTTTATTTAATTTTTTGAGGTTCACACCAAACCAAGAATGGGCATAATTTCTCCTTTCTTCTGAAAAATAGACAAGATTTTAATTCCTCGAGGTGTTGCATCATTTGCCATAATTATTTGCTTTAGATCAGTAAACATCATGTCACAAAGCAACCCTACGCTCTCAAACCCTCTGGTCTGAAAATAAAAATGGATCTAATTTCCAGAGCCAAGGGAATATTTTATACAGCAGGACAAGGGGCCATGGAAAGCTCAGGGAGATGAGATCTGGTTAGCAAAGCAGGGGAACTCTCTGAAGCAAGCTCTGTGGAGTTGCAAGCGAGATGGTTTTATTTAAAGAAAGGACCAGGGGAGTGCAAAGGGCTGAAACTGTACCTCTGCCAAGTCGTTTTACAGGATGATACTCACCTGAGATCTACAGATGGGGAGGAACATCACTGCTTAGCAGCTGTAGGCTTCCAAACCTGCTCCTGTCCCCGTTCTCCTGCTCTCTGGGTGTGTGTGAGATGCTCTCTCCTCATTTCCCACTCTCTGGGAGCTGCTGCACGCTGGGAAGCAAAGAGCATCCCTCATTCCCTATGCAAATCCATTGATGAAAACATAAAATGCATTGTGCTGCTAAAACTTGCTGAGCTTGTTTGACTAAGTGCCAAGGATTAGCAGCACGTAAATTCACCATTGATTTGACAACAATGATATTATGTGCCCTAAACACTGATGGGATTTGTTCAGTGTTTAGGATGTGGGCTCTGATGTGGAAAAAAGGGATTGCTAGTAATTTTTTAAGCCTCTTTGGCTGCACCAAGGCAGACTGTTGATATTATATAAATTCTTTAGATAAAATAAATATCAGTCTTAGGATAAGTAGAGTGGATGTTTAACTTTTTCCATGTACAGCTGAATTGTAAAGCTGACTGTGGATTGCTGTAAACTGTAAAATGAAAATTGCCCCATCCCTCTAAAATGGGCTAAAATGAGATGTTGGAGTAAAAAAGAATCACAAAGGTCCGCAATAAAACCAAGGACTATGCCTTAAAAGTGGTGAGGTGAAGATTCCTTTGTCGGTAGAAGACTAAAAATGTCCCCTCCACGTCTTGTCCCCACTGTGATTGTTCCCTCCCTGGTCCTGGGGTTCATGGGCACAGCCCCTGTGGGACAAAAGCACTGCCAGCATGAGTGGGGACCACCTGGGACAAACCTTGGGGTACAGGGCTGACCATTCATCAGGCAGGAGCTGCGGAGGCGAGGGAAGGGAGAGCTGTGGTGGTTTGTACCAGGACAAGCTTAGCCAAGAGTCTGGAGGGCAGCAGCTGTTCACCTGCTCCCAGCTCAGGGATGGTTGAGAGGCATGGGAATTTTGTAGGGCTCTCCAGGGGTATGCTGGTCTCTCTTTAAAAGGAAAGCAAGCCCAGTTTGGTGGCTTTTTTCTTATATTTTGTTTGTTTGTTTGTGTTTTTTTGAAGGTGCTCAGCACGTAGTGACCCTCCCACTCACTGTTTTTTGTTTGTTTGTTTTTCTGTGAATGATCCCCCAAGAGTTGTTTTCAAATGTTCTCTGCTATTAATAAGAATCACTAATGAATCTAATTTTTTAAAAAATAAGAATAGCAGCTGCCATTTCTCATGCCAGACCTTCCATTGCATTGCCCTGCAGCCCCCACCCCAGATAAGCATCGTGCAAGCTGCACTGATAACGTGGTCTCTCTTCCTCCCATCCCTTGTAAACGTTAGCAAGATACCAACAGCATTCAGAACTCATCAGAGTCACTGCTTTCCTGCTTCCTGTGGTGTCTGGTGGGGAGGAAAATGGGTCTCACTGCTTCTATACTCACCTGCTCCTTCCTCCACCAGCATCCCAGGTCTGCCTTGGTGGAAAGGTTTGAAGCTCCTGGCCCCGAGGAACAGGAAATGACTCTTATAAAGAAAGGGCTCTTCCCTTAAAAAGAAAGAAACAATTTCTAGGGAAAGCTTTTAGTAAGTGCTTAGCGGCCAAAACTGATAACCAGGACTGAGCCTGGCCTTTCTGCTTGACTGCTTGCATTCTGACCTCTATGACTTCATCCTGACTTCTTGCATCCTTTCCAAAGCTTGGTCTGTGCAAGATTAAGAAAAGCATGGTCTTTTGTGTCTTTTCCCCACTCACCAGCTTTCTTACACGTTATGAAGTATTTTCCATCGCAGCAAGAGTGGCAGGGAGAAAATCACTTCGTTATTTACTCTAGTTTCGCATCCCTCTCATGATCTCCTTTTTGTAACTCATAGATTTCTATGAAGTGCAAACGGTCTGACTGGCGTGCTGCAACAATTTTATCATTAAATATTGCCAGAGATTGCTCAACGCCTTGTATCATCACTAAACAGCTGGTATCTAAACACAGAGGACCTTTTAAATGAGTATAGCTGTGTTTTGGGGGTTGATATGTGCATTAGAAAGAAAAAGCACTGGGTTGCATTCCTGTTTTCCATGAGAAGTACGTGAAGAGCTGCATCCTCTGCAGGGTGACAGGGTACACTAGAATTGAGGGGAAATGCAGACCAGAGCAGAGTGTACCTTTCTTGGCTCTCCTGGGGCTGCAACAAACCAGCTGGGAACAGGAACCCCTGTTCTGTCAGCACTTCAGAATCTCCTACAAACCCTCCACAGTCGCTGCTGACCAGTCACTGCACCTGGCCAGTGACTGCTCCACTTCAGTATTTGATTTTTTCTTCACCCTGGGCTTGCACAGAGCTTGGCAAGGGTGTGGAGACAGCTCTGGGCTCTCCTGGAAATGGGGAAGGTGGGAGTCAGTCATGCAGACAAACTGGGAGCAGCTAAACCCAAGCAAGGGCTGTGCTTGATTGCTGATGGCAGCTTTACTCAGGAATGTGGTCTGGGATTTCTTCTCTTGGTCCTGGGCAGTATCCTTTACTAAATGTGTCTCACTCACATGCTGGCAATTATACATCATGGTTTAGGAAGGGATTGTTTCAAAGGTAAGCTGGACAGCAGAACATTCTGGAGGATTTTCTCAGTTTGACTCACACTCTAAACTTGCAGTGAAGCTTTGGAAAAATCTGCCTTTGATGCATTGCTCTTGGGTGTGCTCATGACCATATGCATTCATTTTCTTCCGTTTTCTTCCATTCAATTTCCGCCAACAAATCTCACTGCGTTTGCTCAGCAGGTGATAATGATGCTCAAATGTTGTGTGTCTTGTGAGGTCTGGTCTGCTGAACTGGTGAAAAATGATCACTTTCTCTTCTCATACCAAATTCTCACTGGATGAGGTTCATCTCACCAGCTCTGCTCGTCCAGAAGGAGATTAAAATTAGAATTGCCTCCTCAGCTACCTCCTGAGATACAGACACTGCTGAAAGGGGCCTCATTTCACCTTTCCTACCCACCCACAAGATGACGTGATCTGGAGGCATCTGTTCCTCCACTGACTGGACGGGCACCATGGACAACACATTTGAACACGACACAGAAGTTTTAGATGTGATGCATCTCAGGAGATTTGTTTTTTTCCAATTTTTTTTTTCCCCAGAGCCATGCAGGCAATGTGAAGTCTGCATCAGAAAAAACAACAAACAAACAAATAAACAAAAAACCAAAACAAAAAAACCCCCTGTATATGAAATTTACATTTTAGTGAAATATTTTTGCCCACAAAATACAAAAACGTCTGTCCAAGACACATGGATATCATTAATTCTAGGGAAAACCATGAAAATGTGGAACGTGGTTCCAGAAGAAAGGAAAGACACAAAACCACAAAGTTGGCTTCTGCTTTTCAATCATTTGAATGTGTGGTAATATACATAAGGAATTGGCTCTTTAGAGAAAAATGAGAAGTATGTCTTCAACTGAATTTTATCTGAAATTATGATAAGATGCCAGGTGATTCTCAGCTGAATATCACTCAGTGACAGAAAAGCCTCAGTGCTTTTCTCAGTTTAACTCCTCTGACCTGGGATGATCTGATTTCTCCCAAAGAAGAGGGCAGTATCTCAGCCACCCTTGGTTTCTTTAGTCCCTGACAATGTGAGAGGATGATTCAGCCCCTCATATCTGAAGAGCCTTCTGGGAGTGCCCTCTCCTCTTTTTCTTTCGTCCTCTGCTGACTGCAAAAGGTGCTGAGATGCTCGAGGCTCCCAACACCAGTGCTTCTGCTGCTCAGAGGCTCCTGCAATGCAATCCCTGCATCTCTGGATGTGATGGAAATGGGGTTTCAGCTGCGGCCACAGGCTGTGAGCCTTGCTGTGAGCCTGGCTGCCCTTTCAGTGCCCAGCCCAGCTCAGCTCTCTGGCAGAGCCCGCGGTTCCGGCGGCGGGCACGGTGCCCGTGGCCCGGCAGCCCAGGGTGCCAGCTGACCCCTTAAAGGAGGCTTTAAGTGAAACAGAAATGAAAAACAGCTGTAACCAGAAATGCGTGTTAAGCAGGATCTGTGCTGTGACACCACGAGATAAATGGATCTCCCACATCACTCCTGAATCAAAACAAGGACACTCTCAAGAGCAGCTCTGGGACTGATGTTGAGGTCGGAGACCGAGCTTGTTTTTCTTTCTTTCTTTTGCCGAAGTATTTTTTTGTTAAAAGTTTTTGTTTTGTCAGATAAAAAAGGATGCTCTGCATCTTTTGTTAGTCCTGCTTCCCTGCCAGTCGTGCCATGATCCCTGTGCCATGGGTGTCAGGCCCCTCTCGAGTGGCAGAGGCAATTTGTAGCGTGTTACAAAAAAACTTTCCCCTTCTTCAACCTAAATCAGACCCTTTTTCCTTGCTTGGAAGAAAGCTGTTCCATTTATTTGGAAGAAATATTGAGTTTCTGCTTCAAGGAGGGGCAGAAAAGCAGCAAATTAACGAAACCCGAGGTCAGGTCATGGAGACCCACGGAGCAGATCTCTTCACAACCATCTTTGAGATGCCCACCGGGGTGTCCTGTTCAGCCTGCTTGATTCCACAGGGGACATGCCAGCACCCCTGGGCACCCCATGCCTCTCAGCCTGCTGCCTGGCATCATCCCTCCAGGACATCTGGCACCGATTCTAACCAGACTGTCATTTCCAGGTCAGTCTCCGCATTTCTGCTGACCACGTTGCCTCCATCATGAGATCATGTCTTTCCAGAGGAATCCTGCTAATGCCTTCATTCTGCGAGGCCGGTATAAATAGGGGGAGCTTCCCTGGGGCAGCACCGCGCAGTCCAGCCAAGGCATCGCCGTCTCCCCAGCAGCGGCTCTGCCCCTTCCGCTCTCCCCTTGCAGCCACAGGTCTCAGCAGCAGCAGCAGCAGCAGCAGCAGCAGCAGCAGCATGGACATTACCATCCAGCACCCCTGGTTCAAGCGTGCTCTGGGACCCCTCATTCCAAGCCGTTTGTTCGACCAGTTTTTTGGGGAGGGTCTCCTTGAGTATGACCTCCTGCCTCTGTTCTCGTCCACCATCAGCCCCTACTACAGGCAGTCCCTCTTCCGCAGCGTGCTGGAGTCGGGCATTTCGGAGGTAAGGGCCCTTTCATTTCCTCCCCTTTTCCTTCCTCCCTCTCCTTATGCCTCCAGCCGCTCCTCTCCACACCCATCTCACACTGCTGTTGCCCCATGTGAGGGGACGAGGAAGACCCCGAAAATGCCAGGCACAGCCCACACACCCCTTCTTGGGCACAAAGGGAAACCCTCGCTGGGGGCAAAGCTTCCCTTTGAGAAACAGAAGCCGTTCTGGCTCCTTTGGAGGGTTGTTTCCAACACAAGAAGGCTGGTTTTGCCCGCTATGTGTGTAGCAAAGAAGAGCAAGGCTGCTCCCAGAGTAAGTGCCTGTGAAGGCAGCTCACCATGGGAGAGGATCTTGGCAAGTAGGAGCTTTCTCCACCTTGGGAGTTCAGTGGTTTTAGCAATCCCTCACTGAAGGACCGTGGAACAGTTTTCTGAAGGGAACTGTAGGGAAATGTGTAGCTGTGAGGGCCGTGATCTGAAATTCAGGTACAGGTGCTTTCTGTAGCCCTTTCTTACTGCTTTCCTCCCTGAGCTACGACCACAACAAAACCATAAATCACTGAAAGGACAAGACACGTGCTACCAGAGAGTCTTACGCTGGTTTCCATCCCCTCTCTGTGCCTGGTCCACCTGGCAGGTCACTGAGTGCTAAAGGGTCCCTGGCACAAGAACAGCAGCAAGGAGTAAGCAGCGCCTCTCCCCAAAGCAGTAGCCAAGGTGCAGACACCTACCATGGCCTCCTGGTGACCCTGACGCCTCCCAGTGACCCCGACACCTCCCACGGCCTCTCAATGTCCCTGGGTCCCCACAATGGGAAGAAGACCGTAGTCACAGAAGGACAAAGTGCCAGACCACCCCTTTTTTTGGCCTTTAACTCTGTGGTGGCGTTGGCCTCCGCTCCCAGAGCTCGGGCCTCACTGTGTGACAATGCTCGTTTCAGGTGAGGTCTGATCGGGACAAGTTCACAATCATGCTGGACGTAAAACACTTCTCTCCCGAAGACCTGAGCGTGAAGATTATTGATGACTTTGTGGAAATCCACGGCAAGCACAGTGAAAGGCAGGTAAGTGGAAGTGATGGTGATGGTGGAGCAAATGGGGAGTCCGGCTCCCGTTCTTTCCAACAGTTCTCAGCTGAAGGAAAAAAAAAAAAGAATGTGTCAGAAGAAGGAGTTAATTATGAATTGTCATTATTGGCGTGGCCTGTTCCCGTAGAGCCCCCACCTGATATCTGACAATAACAAGCTAATCCACCCCTCCTTTGTTTGTTTTCGATCATCATCTTCCATAGCCGTCAGATGACGATGTCCATTGTTCACTAATAACACTGGGCCAGACACAGAACATCATCTGGCGCTGCTGAAGCATGGCTGAGTTTTCATAAGCCAGAATCCTTAGTGAAAACAGAGTTTTTCATGTGCCAATCTGAGAGAGAAAAGCAAGAGCAAACAAAACAAAAGAAAACCAACCAAGTGCCTCGGGCTTGGAAACTTTTAACACGGATGTCATGGAAATATCTGTGGGGGTCGAAAAGTGAATTATACCAGCAGGGGTTTAATTCTTCTCATACACATTTTTGGCCAGACAAAGTTCTAGCCTGGAAACAGTATGCATTTTTTAATGTAGTTATTATTCTCATGGCCAACTTTAAAAAAATAATTGCATTTCTCATTCTTTCGACCAAAAAAAGAAGGGGGCCAGGATTGTGTACTTTGGCTGACACGGCATTGCAGCCCAGTAAATAAATACGTGGGCGCACACGTCCACCTTGCTTTTACCTTCCCAGGCCTCCAAACTTTGTCTCCAAGCATCCTTTGAAATCAGAGGTCCAAACCAGACCCCAGCCTGGGATCAAACCTATATGGCCAAAATCACTCCCTGCTGCCCTGCTCAGCTCTTGCAGCTTCAGAGGCGTCGCACCTGCCCCTACAAACCTGTAAAATTAAACCCAGCAGAGACGTGCCCAGGGGTGCTGGCGGTGCCGTGTCACGATGAGCAGGGTGATTGTGGATCCCCTGCTCTGGGGAGCCGCACGCAGGGAGGCACGGCGCCGTGCCAGAGGGTTTCTGACACGCCTTCCCCCCCCCTCTCCCCACTGCCTCTCAGGACGACCACGGCTACATCTCCCGGGAGTTCCACCGCCGGTACCGCCTGCCCGCCAACGTGGACCAGGCTGCCATCACCTGCTCCCTGTCCAACGATGGCATGCTGACCTTCTCGGGCCCCAAGGTGCCCTCCAACATGGACGCCAGCCACAGCGAGAGGCCCATCCCCGTGTCCCGGGAGGAGAAGCCCACCTCCGCGCCCTCCTCCTAAGCCCGCCCGCCACCGCGCTGGGCAGGCGGCCACCACCTGCAGGTCTCACTCCCAGAGCCTTTGCGTAGATATCAGTGAATATCTGGAGGGGTTTCTTCTGTTGGTTCCTCCCCCACTTTGTTTCCTCTTTTTTTATGTTTTCTTTTCCTTTTTTTTTTTTTTTTTTTTTAAATTTGCTTTTTTTTGTTTTCCCCCTTTTCCCTTGGATGGAACGAGGGGCTGGGTGAGCTGCTGGTGGACTTGGAAGCTTAAACCTCGTGGGGATGGCACGGATGGCAACGCTGCCATGCTGCTGTACTTGCTGAAGGGGTCTTTGTCCGGTGCTGTAGCCCATATCCACCGTCAGGCAGGAAGAAATGCATGAGTAACGCTGGCTCCTGGTGCACCAAGCATTGAGGCGGGGCTTGGAACAGGGGGAAAAGCCCTGCAGAGTTGCTGTACCCCACTCAGAGTCAAACTGGTTACTCTCAAACAGCAACGGAGCCAAGACCCCGCGTCCGTGTGACGAACCTGCCATGAGTTCCTTGCGACCGCAGGAGAAATAATAATAATAATAATAATAATAATAATAATTAATAATAATATCTCACCTTCGGGGGGTTGCAACGTGAATTTTTTTTATTTTTCTTTTTCCCAGCAAAGTGTTTAAGTGTCTCTGTTCACACCTCTGCCCTGTCATTTCCCTTCGGGACAACTGGCAGGAGGACAAGCATGTCTTTCCACTGTCTTTGTAGGCCCTTGGAGGGGGGAGAGGGGGGGCTCACCGCTGTGCAGAGGCTTCTCATCCCCAGCCAGCTCTCCCCAGCCTATGTGTGTGACACTCTCTTGCTCTGTCCCTGTCACTCTAGGGTAGCCCCACCTCTCCCACTGGTATCTGGCGCTCAACCTGAGAACGTGGTCAGTGGCGGTCAATAAAGTGATATAGGAAACACGCAAACAGCCTCGGGGGTTTCATTCTCTTCCTTTGGAAGGCTTTGGAAGGTCGGTGTGGTGCCCAGCACCACTTGGAGGATGTGCTTTCCGCTGCTGGAAGTACGTCTTGTGAGGATGACTCGCCCTTTCTCTGGTGTTCCCGTTGTCCCTCGTGCAAGCAAACCCAAAAGGATCAGGGAAAAGAACAAAATTCAGCAGCCTGACCACGACACCATTCCTTCAGATCACCAGGCCGCTACAAACAGCAGTTCCAACCTCACGTCCGTGGAACCACGAGACGGATTTAATCCCAAATTAATGATTAAAGCTGTTTGACGGCAGGGTGGGTGGGGTGGGGGGTGCAGGTACGAGCTCTCCCTGCAGTTGCCACACATGAAATCCACAGCCCCAGGGCCTGTGTACTCCATGAATACCCCAGGCTGAAGGTTTCAGCACTCGTGCTCTACTCAAATAGCTTCCCACACAGAGGGATTTCCAGGGTGTTCAGGAAAGGCCCCCCACATCCCCATAATTTACCACATAGGTATAACCATCTCAGACAGCTTTTGCTCTGCCAAAAAGCTGAGCCCACCAACCTCCTCCTCTTTGATGCTGATCAGCTGTGAAAAACAGAGGGAATAAATGAAGCTGTTTGTTAATTGTGGGGGGTTTTTTTGTTTGTTTTTTTGCTTTCCTCACGGCGTGGGCTTAAATATTAATATGAGCCATAAACACAGAAGCGCTGAGACTATTTAAATTTAAAAGCCACTTGCTTCTGCCACATCTAGGCCAAAACTCAGGGAGGGCTGGGAGTAAAGGAGCAGAGGCATCGCCTCTTATCCACAGAAAGTGAGTGTATCCGGAGCTCATCCCAGTCCCCTGCCTGCATCCCCTGAGGGATCATTACTGGGACCAGCATCACAGCACCTGTGGCAGAGGCTGGGACTGGGATAAGGCTGCAGGAGGGGGAAAGTGCTGCAGAAGCAGAAGAAACCGGGCAAAGGAGCGAGATTCCTGTCGGGTAATTAGGAAGCAATAAATCCCCTCAGCGTCTGACACTCCTTTAAACCAATTTTTTACTGAGATTAATTACTGGGCAATCTCAGAGCGTTCCATCACAAATTGTGCAGCCCTGTCGTGTTTGCATCTCCGGGGGAAAGGCGTGAATGAGTGCGCTTTGGGAAAGGGCAGTTTCATTCCAGGAGGGAGCTGGAGCTGCAGGCACAGAAAGGGCATTTTAACTGAGGCTGCCTCCTTTCTTTGCCTGCTGCTAACAGGTCCCCAGCCTCTGCTGCTTTCCCTTCAGATGCATCTTTTTGCCAGAGCCTCGGTGCCTCCCTGCCATGTGCTGACATCTCTCTCCTTCCTGACAGAAACCCAGCAAAGCTGGGAGGGGAAAAAAAAAAAAAAAATTAAAAAAAAATCGAATCCCGGACATTTGACCCCTATTCAAACCTCCTCTCAGGGGTGTGAACACAGGAAAACGATATTTTGAGCGTGATCTGCATGCAGATGTTACCTGCAGGTGCATGAGCAGCCTGTGTGTCTGTCAGGGCCATGAAATGACATTTGAGCTGTTTGTGGGCCCCTTTGTGTGCCTGGCTGGCAGAAAGTGAGAGTTTTGATAGGAAACAATAGGAAATCAGGGCAGGAGCCACGCAGAGGGGGCAGCAGCTCAGGACTCATGCTGCCCCTCACTTTTGGGGACACCAGACAGTGACTATCTCCCTGCTCTGAGAAGAGATGCTTTTAAAGCCTTTTGCAGTCCATAAGCTAATTAAAACTGTAAGCAGCTCTGAAAGCCTTTGTGCAAGGACATTGGGGTGTCTGGTGGTGTTCTGTGTGGGACAGGGAATGTGTCACTGAAGGATCCCCAGCCTGTCCCCAAACCCAGAGCCCCTCTGACACCAGAAGTCTCATCCACTTGCAGAACTCCTTGAGCACTGCCACTAACGCATGTGTGTCACTCAAAATATTTCACATTTTCACCCAGAAGTCTTTCCAGTCACATCTATCCAGGATACTACTCCTCTCCCTCCTCTTCTCTGCAAAAATTCTTGTTTCCCTTTGCCGAGACTGCTTGTCATTTAAAGAAATTCTTGTTATTGATAACCTATGGTGGTTTCAGGAAGGAGCTCTTCACCACAACTTTCTTTGCAAATATACCTGTTAATAAGGTGCTGATAACACTCCTTAAAGATTAACAAAGTTTCTTGGGCGTTTTTTTGGTTGTGAATTAGCTGTTAGTTTCATGATGGAGCGGAAAGGCAGCAAAGGACCCTGCCCAAGGGAACTGCCAAAGTGTCTGGGCAGTTTGTGAAGTGTGGCCATTAACCACAGCCTTCTGCTCAGGGTGACCATTCGTCCTTTTTGCGGTGTGTTTTTCATTACCTGCCTTCCATTTCCACCCAGACTGATAATCTTGCTTCCCTGCAGCAAAGCAGGAATGACTTTAGCTTCTCCTCCAGAGGAATTATGAGCGAGATCTCAGGAGGATGCAGCAGATGGTGGTCCAGGGGCATGCAGCCTCCTCCTTCCCACAGGCTCCAGTGGGGGTGGCGGTGATGTGGGGGACAGCAGCAGCTTCTGGTGCTGTACCTGCTCCCTGCCCTCCTTGGCACTGCCCTGCTTGGGCAGGCTACCTCTGCCAGGATCCTGCTTCCTCCAAGAAAAATCCAGGAGCAAGAACCGGCAGGATCCACCAGCCAGGAAGCTGTCCCCGAGCACTCGGGCCAGAGCTCCTGGCTTGTCACCTTTCTTGGCAGGGGGATAAGGAGGCTTCTCCTCATCCTGCTCTGGAGAAGGCACACAGAGCTGACACAGCGCTCTCTGCAAGGCAGCGACCGGTTAAGGGATGCTGCATCCTGCCCACGCTGATCCTTTGGGTTTGGAATGTGCTCCTGGCAGAAGGACAGCCCTGGAGACAGGGAGGGGTTGCCTGGCAAAGCCGTGTCCCCACGGGGTGGCAGCCTTTCCTGCTCTCTGGCACCCCGGAGAGCTCCCTTCTCACCAGGTTTCAACATCTCCCCAGCGAGATGGCACCCAGGGCACACGGCAAGCAGGCACATGGACCCCACCAGAGTTGCACAACCCTGGCACTCCTTGCTCTCTGATTGATTTACAAGTTAGCCAGTGCTGCATAAAAAACTGGGAGTAGCCCGAAAGTTTACCAGCAATTTTCACCCAAAGGGAATTCTGCTACGTGCAATCTCCCTAACCCCTCATCTCCTTGGCATCATCGTCAGGGGTTGGGCTCTGCCACACGGGTCTCTACATCTGGAATTAAAATAGCAGTAAGCTGCCTCTGTTGGCAAAAAAGAGAGCTCCAAACACACAAAAATCGCCCCCAGTATTCTCTCAAAAGAGCACTGGGCACATCTCTGCAGTTTATTGCTGCAACGTTGGGCACATAAATTTGGGCGATGCAGCCAGAGGAGACTTTAATGACCTGGGCTGTGCTCCCCCTAACTTGGACTTTGTCCCTCTGGTGTGACCTCTTGTCAGGACTGTCTTGGAAAGCCACCAGCTCACATGAGGTGCCTGCTGTGTCCCTCATTTCCCAGCTCCTGGTCTGTGGGGCTTTTCCCAGGGGAAATGCAGTCAGGGCCCATCCAGAACCCACACAACAGGGCCGGAGCCTGGTTACATGACTGGTGCTTCACTTGCAATTAACTGTCCCTTTTAATGACAAATGTGAGCTTGGGGCAGGCCCAGATGTCCGTGGCATTTCTGAGAGAGCAGCACGAGCGGAATAAAAATGAAATCTCATTTCGGAGAGGCTGAGGCAAGATGATGGAGTGACGCAAGTCAGCCAAAGCTCAGGAGACTTGTCTCTGCCTCAAAGTTCATCCTCCAGCTGACTTGCAGAGATCTTCCACACTGCTTGAGGGCCCTGAACTCCTCTGAGAGAGAAAATAACCTGTCTGCTTGGGGAGGGTGAGACCCAGCTGCCCCGGGGTACAGGCAGAGGCTGATCCACAAGGTCCTGGAGGCTCCTTGAAGCACTCACTGCTTCCAGAGCGGGCTGTGATGTCTCTCTGGAGCTGTTTTGGATGGCTGAGGTCGCTCTGCAGGGGTCCCGAGGTGGGGAGGCCGTGCACGGGGTGTGTTCAGGCTGGTGGGCAGTGTGGCATTGCCTGGCTGGTGCGTCCCAGGGGAAGGAGCAGCTCGGCCGGCAGGCGGGAGGAAGGGAATTTCCACGATTTGCTGGTGGTGCTTTCTCCGTGGACATTTCATAGCTGGTCGGTCATGTCATTACCCTCGGATGAGGGGGAAAGGAGCACTGCTCAATTCAGAGTCTGCCCTGCCTTCGGGCCACCAGTGAAGCTCCGCACAGCACTGTTCCAGCCTGCACCAAACCTCTGACACCCAACGCGCCGTTTGCGCACGGACAGCTTTATTTCCTGGGCGCTCAGAGACGCCGCGCCCGAGGACTTTTGCGGGCTCGTCCGAGTATTCCTGCGCTGTTCCAGAGAGCCTGGTCCTCGGGCGATGCTCTCCTGCGCTCCCGGGAGGTGGCAGCAGCCGCTCGCCGGTGGCACCGAGCATCCTCCCGGCTTGCGAGGGAGCGCACCGTGCGAGGGACGCGCTCGGTGCTCGCCCAGCATCTCCTCTACGTCCCTCCTGAGAATGCTGGGGTCTCCTTTCTCCCTTTCTTTTTTTTCCCCCCCTCCTTTCCTGACCCCCAACAGTAATCGGTTTTCTTTTCTCTCTTTTCTCTGGCGAGGCGCTCAGGGGGAGCAGAGCCGCTCCATTGTCTGCGCCGTCTCCGTTTTCCACCCACTCAGGCTGATGTCAGCCCCTCGCTGCAGGGTTTAATGCATTGCTGTCTGCCTTCCACGCTGCTTATTTCAACAACTTTTTGTTTCCCTCTTTTTCCATCTGCCGGGGAAATCTCGGAGCCAAAGCCTGGCTCCCACCTCTGGTGCCCTTTTCCTCCCTGCTGAGCCGTGCTGGAGGACGGGACACGCGGGATCACCATGCCACTGAGACACCAAAGTGGAAACAAAGGGGAGCCCAGGGGAACAGGCCCCCAAAAAGTGTTTTGCAGGCCACTGAGGGTCAGAGATGTCCCTTTTATCCCCCCTTGTCCCTTGCAGGAGCCCTCAGCTGAGCCTTGCACAGAGCAGCATTTGGCTCTGATGATGTTGATATTACGATAATTTCAGAGCTGAGCTGCAAAGGCCTTTGAAAGCTTGCTTCATAGTTCTCAGTGCTGACCAAGGAAGGTCTGGGGTTTAATTTCCTGCTATGTTTTTGTTGTTATTGTTGTTTGTTTTTACTTAAAGGGAACTATTTGGAATGTCTAGCCTCGTCTCCGCTGGTTTTGCTGGAAGGCTCCCTGGGCTTTTCGGAGGATTTGCATGTTGAACTCTCACACTGTAAACAAAGCGTGTCGAATCCCTCCCAAGGATGCTGATTTTCCAAAGCATTCTTTAGGAGCCTGACCTTTCTTCTCCAATAATTTATGAGCTACTTCCAAACCCTCCACAAAACAGCAATGCTAAAAGCCTGACTTATTTATGTGCTTCAGCAGGCCATAGGGGTAAGAAAAGCTATACATAGCAGTGTTTCAGTCTCTGGATATGTCATTATTTCCCCTGTGAGGTTCATGACACCAGGATCTATGACCTCGTCCATGGGACTGAAACCAGGAAGCCCAACAGGCTCATTCAGCCCCCGCAGCAGTTTGGCTTCCCCCGGAGATGATTTCTGCCTCTCATCGATTTTCTACCTGTCAGCTCCGAGTTTCACCTGGATTTAATGCAAAACAAATACCCTGTCACATCAGCACGGGGAAAATGGAATACGATGAACTTAATTAGCAGTGGCAGGGACGGTTCAGCAGAGTCTGGGAAAGGATTTCGTAGCGGGAAGAAATCCCGATTTTTTGCTGGGCTGTAGTTTCTCTAGCAGAACACACCAGAGCTGACTTGCAAGCCTGCCAGGATGGCTTTTCTCTTCCAGGCACTGCTAATGCCCTATCATTTCATCTCCCTGTCATTTCAGCCTCATCAAAAAGGCAGCACAGAGGAGGAGAGGCGTAGACTGGGATGCATGGAAGGCTCAAACAAGAAATAGTATCAGAGCTGGAGAAGCTGGCAATGACAATATTTCCATCTCCCTTGGCAAAAAGCAGCCCAGCCACACTCCACCTCTCCTGGGAGGCTGGTGGAGATGAATTCTCCAGCTAAAGTACAGATCAACTCCTTTATGGTTCAGAAACACAAAATTTTAAAAAGCCAAAGCAAAACACAGATCAGAGGCTATGTATGTATTTTTTCTCCTTTGCTAAGATGAAGTGCAGGACCCACTGTAGCACCTGAAATGCTTGTAAATGCTCTCCAGTGGAGTGTAGAAGATTCAGCTGTGGTGCAGCTGGGCTGTCCTGCTCTCCCTCCCACCAGCTGATGCTCAGTCGGCCACTGAGCAGGGCTGGACTGGCATTTGAGCTTTTAATTCACATTTGTACCTGGTAAATTGCAGGAGGTTGCCTCACGGTGTGACTTCCATGTTTGGGTCATTAACTAAGCAGCTGAAAATGCATTAATTAAACCAAGAGATTAAAAATCTATCCCCCTTAATGAGGAAGAAGAAAAACCAACCTACCAACCAACCAAAAAAACCCCAAAAACACCACCAAAAAACCCCACAACCAACCAAAAGGAAAAAAAAAAAAAAAAGTAATTTAAATAAGGCAGAAGAGTCTGACAGAATTTTGCCTGCATGTTTTGGAGTAAGACAGCATAAATGGAAGGAACAACTCATACCCACAGCACTTGTGATTTCATTTGCTCAGAATTCTTATTGCCAGCCCTCGCAGGAGGGGTTTGCAGCAGGGGTGACAGGAATCACTGAGGTGAGCAGTCACTGCACCAAAAAAACCCCCTCTCCCTGTGACCAGCACAGCACTTGGGTCAGAGGGAGGTTTGTCACCATGTGCTTGCACCACAGAATAAATTCCCCCAACAAATCAGATGTGAACTCGCGTTTCTCAGGCCTCTGGGGTGAAATGCTCTCCTCACCTTGGGACAGAAGCAGAGCCCGAGGTCTCTGGCATGTTTTGCTGCAGCTGCAATGTCTCAGGACACAGCCAGGTCAAAGGGCCATCGGCAGAGGGAACCTTTTTCATTGTATCCGCTTGCACGGCTGGAAAAATTAGGGGAGATTTTGAGCTCTGAAGCCAATCTACAAGTCAGTGAGGACTCTGAGAGATGAGACTTGACCGTGGTAGGTTTGACATTGCCCCCTTCCACTGCTTGGCTTGCTCTGCAGGGGAGGACAGTGGCAGCAGCCACATTTCCCACGCTTTCTGCCAGCATTTTCCTGCTTGGTGCCTGTGCTGCAGCCCTTCCACGGGTTCACAGGTGCTGTCAGCACTCACGTGTCTGCCAGTGAATGGCAGCAGAGTTGGGAGACCGTGAAACGGCAGCAGAAATCCGGTTTAACCTCCGGTCTGATAAGTTCACTTCTCTGGTAAACCTTAAAAAAAGAGAAGATGGAAGTCTGGACCTTAACAAAGGGGTAAAGAGGTGGGTAGGATACACTTAAACTGGTATTAGTTCTTATGATAAGTATGGAAATTTGGTATAATTCTTTATGTTAAAAAGTGCACTGTGGACATACAGAATACAGAAGCCTGGCAGAAAACTCTTCTAGGCCATGAGATTGCTTTGAGGCTGGATGCTCTGGGTGCAGGAGCTGCTTGGGTGGCTCTGGGCAGACGGATTACACGAGCTCAGGTGGCTGCACGAGCCCTGCACAGGCAGGGTTGGGGCAGGGAGAGGGAATTATTGAGCCCCTTGATGGTGGGGACCAAAGTTTAATCATGACAAGATTTAAGAAGACAGAGGAGGGGCAGAAGAGGAGGTCCATGAGGAAGGAACATTTGCAAGAGCAAGGAGAAGGGGCAGTGGCTTCAAACTGAAAGAGAGTAGGTTTAGATCAGATATTAAGAAGAAATTCTTCCCTGTGAGGGTGCTGAGGCCCTGGCACAGGGTGCCCAGAGAAGCTGTGGCTGCTGGAAATGTTCAAGGCCAGGTTGGACAGGGCGTGGAGCAGCCTGAGGCAGTGGAAGGTGTCCCTGGGAGGGGGTTGGAATGAGATGTTCTTTAAGATCCCTTCCAAACCATCCCAGGATTCCGTGATAAGCAACCACAGGACACTGGCGCTGACATCAGCTGGGAATACTCAAGGCATGAGGACTGTGTGCCAGGATCTGTGCCTGGAGGAGGCTTTTGTGGTATTTTGGGGCCTGGTGGGTGGGTGCCCCGGGAAAGAAAGAGTGTGGGTGCTGTTACTCGTGTTAGAAATCCTTGGCAGCATCTGCTCACAGAGGATGGACAAAATTCAGACAGGTCCTGCCGTGGGGAAAAATCTCCTGGGGAAAGTCCCTGGAGCTAGAAAGCCAAAGACTCCTTGGGAAAGCCCCAGACCATCCCCAGTGGGATGAGGTAGAAGCCTCGTGGGTAGAGAAGAAGCCTCGAGAGAGAAGATGAAGTTGTGCATGGGTGGAAACCCCCCTGCCCACCCCAAAGGGAGGGCCCAGGGCCTGGCTTTGGGCTGGGGGCACAGCCTGGGGCATCTCCAGGGCATTAGTTGTGCTCCTGCAGGGAGAACATGAAGAGAGGGAACAACAGCCACTTTTTTTGTTGGTTGTTTGGGTTTTGTTCTGAGTTCTGTTCTCCACCAACTTTCCCTGCTCCAGAGAAACTCAGAGGGTTTTTTACTGTGTTTTCTTTGGATCCATCTCCCTTCTGAGATGTCTTCCCACTAAAGGCCACTGCCTCTTGGTCCATCCAGCAGTCCCTGGTGCTGCCCCGCACCCAAACTGGCTCCAGCCCTCAGTCAGTGCCACCTCCCTTCTGCAGCCAGCTCCCAGCTGTGCTCCTGCTCACCTGTGGGATTAATTCCTGATGTTGCACCCCGGGGGCAGCTGCTCAGCCAGGTGAATTTGGCAGCAGTGCTTTCCAAAAGGCTCTGAGCTGGGACGGCAGGCAGTGAACAGACACACCTGGGGTGTGCAGAGGAGTCCGATCTCTGTGCTGCACACGTGCAGTGGGAACGCCAAAGAAGTGATAGAATCACAGAGCGGTTTGGGTTGAAAAGCACCCTGAAGATCATCCCTTTCCAGCCAAGGGCCAAACTGCTGATAACAGTCCCTTCAAAGCTGTCCCTTTACCCTTGGTCATATGGACACGGTGACACCACCGTGCCCGGAGCGCTGTGGGGACCAGCAGGCAGCAGCAATTCAGCTGAGCCTTGCAAAATGCCAGGACTCTACACAGAGCTTCCCCTCCCCAGCTAAAATCACAGCTGAAAATAACCCTCCCTTCCAAAGGACAGCCCTGTGTGAGCCCTTGGTGTGCCCACGGTGCATGACAGGGGGGTTATTTATTGCCAGCATGCCGAGAATAGGATTTTACAAGGAGAGGGAGGGTGACAAAGCCTATTCTCAGCAAGCTGGGACATTTGGACACCTGTTACTGAGTCAACCAATGCAATCCCATGCATCAGAGATGTATGGAGTTATCAAGGTCTCCTGCAACACTTCAGAGCACACAAATTTTCCAGCTGCCACCAACACGCTGGCTGGTGTCCGGGGCTCCCCTTGGACCCTGCCTGCACATTTATTTGGTTTGCAGTTGGATCCCCCAGCAGTTACGTGAGTTTTCCTTCACTTTTTAACGAATCAAAGCCCCAGGCAAAAGCCAGGAGGCTGCACACCAGTGGAACAGGAAACGTGGAGGCTGCTGAGCTGCTGAGCTGCCCTGCTGGTGCACCTGGGGATGTCAGGGGGGAAGGGGCTGCCTGCTTCACCCCATCCCATCCCCTCCTGCCATGAACAGCTACTTGAAAGCAAGCCTGTCCTGCCCAGCACGGCTCACAGAACATTTTGTTCCCAAGCCTCAGTGCACTCTAGAATGCAAAGCTCTTCCTGACCACCCTTGAGCCAACTTAGGGGTGAAAAATCAAAAGACCCAAACTCTGCTGCTCTAGAGGGGGGCAGCAGGTCAGCTCAGGGGCCTTGCCAGCATCCCAGCAGGAGAGGGATGCTTGGAGATGAAAATGCAGGGAGCAGTCCACGGAGGAATAATCCTGTTTTCGGCTTGCTCATGCTTTTAGGAAGTTTGCAGGAAGCGTGGGGGAGCTCAAACTCGCGTGCAATGAGCAGGTAAGAAAGGGTTTGGGGTCAGGTTGTGCATGGCAAGCCCCACCATCCATGCATTTCCCACCCCTGTTAACTACTCTGCAGGTGTAGGATTCCGCTCTCCTGGCTTTGGAGGCCTAGGGTAGACATCTCAGTCTGAGCTCACCGTCCTGTTCTCCCTGGGCAGGCAGAGGAAAGGCTGCTCCATGGACACACTCCAGTTAACCCACTCCTAGCCATCTCCACCAGGAAGGGAGGTATTGCTGCCAGGATGCTACCTGTCCTCGGGCCAGGGAACTCAGGGGGAGATAATTAATCTACATCTGAGTGGATAAATCTTATCCAAAGCACCCACCTGGTGCTCGGGAAGCCCTGAGTTCAGAAGACCTGCTGGATGACTCTGCTCCTCATCTGAGTGCCTTGAAACCTTCCTTGTGGATTGGGTGAGTGTCAGGCTCTCCCTCTTGGCAGCATCCTGGGGCTCAGATGGGAGGTGTGCACAAGCACAGACCCATGCAGAGCCCGTGTGGTGGTAGAGGAAGTTGTGACAGAAGTGTGAGGAGCGGTACGAAAGGAGAATAAATGTGAATATCCCAAAGGAGTAAGTAGCAGGGGGGGACAGGAGGGGTGGCAGTTGTTGGTGGCACCTGGACTGGCAGGTCTTTGAGAAACACAGCTAGGGGACGGCTCCTCAGAACACCCAGATCAGGAGACAAAGGGCTCAGGAGACAAAATCCTGATGAGTCACGGGGAGGTGTGGCAGGATGAGGAGACTCATCGGTGAAAAACCATCTCTGAACCTGGACAGTGTCACTCAGGAGACTTGGTGAGGACTGGGCAGCCAGTGCTCCTGGCGCTCTGTGCCAGCAGGAGGAATCGTGGCCAGATCAAGTGGATACAAACTCCTCAGTGCTTAGGGTTATGTGACAATGACTGCACAAGGGAGCGTGTTGCATTTTATCTTCTTTTTGCCAGGGTCAGGATTAAATGCATGAAACAGTGTTTCTTGTTTGGACTCAGATGTTTATTAATCCTTATCTACATTACAGTCTCACAAGCCGTGAGTTCTACAGCACTTCCAGCTAACAAACTAAAAATGGCCTTTTAAGGATAAACTGTCCAATTAAGAAATGACACTTAAATTATTTTTACTTTTAACCCAATAACCAACCAGCTGTGGTCCACAATGTGGAATTTTCTATCCAATTACAAAATACCACCCAGGCCCATTGAGAAGAAGGTGAAAAAGAAGCACTCAGCCTCTGCCCTAAAACCTCCATCTTGCTTTATATATATTACTATATTCTAAACCCTTAAACTCTCAGTTTTCCACCCTGTGATATCGCACACTTCTATTCAAACTCCACACCCATAACCCCAGTGCTGTCACTCAATTTTGGGAGCCTTTTCCAAGTCCTCAGGTCAAATGAAGTGTTTTCTTGGGGGTCAGTGCCTGTCAGAACAGAAAGCCTGGAATTCTCAGTGCCCAGGGCTCCAACAGGAGTGACTTAAATTTTGTTTAAAAATAAATTGCTCTTCTCCACTCATCAGGTCTGGCATTGAACTTTATTGCATTTTTATTCATATTGCAGCATTGTTTCCCACAGCAGAGAAACAAGTCTTGACTTGGGAGTGGGCTTGGACAGAGTCTCTGGTCCTGGAAGGGTCTTAAGGCATCCTGGTGGATTTGTACTTAATTACTGCACTTACTGGATGGTGTTAAGCTCCATCAGAGTCTAAGGTTTCCCTGCACTTTCCAAGTGAAAGGCATTGGCTCAGGTTTGCTTGAGACTTGGCCTTGGCTTCTCTGACAGATCTGTGAATCCCTAAAACCCTTCAGCTTTGGCTCACTTGTTTTACAGGCTCCTGACGAAGTACGAGAAATCATCACAGCCCAACTCCTGGCCCTGCATGAGACAGCCCCAAGAATCCCACCAGTGCCTGAGGGCGTTTCCCTGACATGTGCACAGCCAGGTATGCCAGTGCAATGTTGGGAAGGGTGGATCTGGAACCCTCGGGCCACTGGGCAGCCCCTTGGGCTGTGATTCCCATCCCCATGGAGAGGCTGACTCTGGGCTTCCACTGGTTTTCTTGAATCTATCTTTCCTTGGGAGTTTAAAGCAGAGGCTCCCAAAGGAAAAGCGCCTTCCCTCTTTGGTTTGAGGCTGCCTCATTACAGTGTTGCCATATTTCAGACATCCTTCTCCACATGGGGTTATATAGGACCTCCAAATTTCTTGGTATGCCCCAAAAATATCTTAATTTTTTAACACACACACACACACACACACACACACACACACACACATACACACTCTCTTTAAAAATGGAGAAAAGGATCAAACCTAGACCAGCTGAACCAATGAGGCATTCAACTAAACACAGCCTTTTTGTGCAAAGGCCAGGCACAGAAATGGTTTTGCAAAAACCCTACCAAACGCGAGTTGAAAGCAGTGGAAGTAGTTTGCAGACTTCTGTTCTTGATTTTTCACTTGTGGTGGTTTAGCTCCAGCTGGCAAATAAGCCCAGTGGAGCCCCACACCAGCCACTGTGACGAAAACTAACTCTACCCCAGCCAAAACCAGCACATCCCCTCACCTGCCACGTGGTGCAAGGATCAAAGACTCCTGACACATCCCAGCCATTCCTGGAACCAGGCTTAAAAGGAAATCAATCCTGGTTCTTCAAAGCCTGAAATCCAGAGAGTTATCTGATCAGGGCTGTATTCTGCCAAGATCCAGAAGGAGGCAGGTGGATGCTTTGGCTCTCTTGCAGATCAGGGGGAACATTGTGGGTTTGTCCTTCCCACAGAGGCCAGCGAGACCTCTGGAGATGTTGCTTTAATTCCCTCAGATGGCTTTGGCAGACAGTGGTCAAATGGCTTCAAACGAGGGGCCTCCCAGAAATGAGGCAGGATGCCATCCCTGGGGCAGCCTGAATGTGGCAAAGAAAGAAGAGATAAGTGGGTGTAATAAATACGATCGACCAAATTCGATAAATCAAAATTTTAGAATTTTATTGAGAGACAGAATGACAGTCTCGGACAGCCACAATTAAAAGGACAGCATCGAGCCCGGGATCAGCGCTGGGTGAACACAGTAACACACTTAGCCAGTATGTCACCCCCCAAGTTCACATTTCTGGCTTGAAGCCATCTCTTTTTATACACTGGATCGCTGAGAGAAACTCGGGACTCCGAGGTTCCTCCTTCTGAGGCAGCCTCATTAGACATTCATGTTCTGTCGGGGGCTTACCCCAACATTCAGGTGGTTTCAGGGTCTTTGCTCCCCTGCACAGCTCTGAGCCGAGCCGAAGGAAGAGACGGAGTTCTCAGGTTTAGATTTTTCAGTGTTGCATACTTCGTTTATTGTTTCTTATCTTACAATTTTCTTGGAGTCCGACAAGATGTTGGCAGCTGCATGGATTCCTCACGTCTCCCCCCGAGCTGGGCTGTCCTTATCTTTTATACTAATTACTACATATTTCTTGTTTATTATTTCTTACCAATGTCTATCACTATTACTAACAAGGTCATCTTTACTTTGACCCAATCCTCACTAACTACTTTGTGCCACGTCAATGCAGCAATGGAGTGAGGGAAGAAGAAGGAGAAGAAGAAGGAGACAACGCCCCAGATTCTCCATCTTGTCCCCATTCACTTCAATGCTAGGAACCTAAAACTACTATTTTCTCATTCTGTGATAAGCTAAACTACTATTTCTCACATTCTTGTGGCCTGTAAACCTTCTCTCAGTGTAGGAAGTTTTTCCCATGGACTGAGATCAAAGCCAGTGTCTCTCTGAGCTCCGGGCTGGGGTCCCAGACCCCCCTGCCCAGGTTCCTGACCCTCCAGGGCAACCAAAGGAATGCCCTGGACTCCAACAATGTTCCAGTTCTGGGATTCTGAATAGGGCAGCGGGAGAGGACAATGCCGTTAACGGTTGGGTCCAGGTGTGGCGTGAAGAAGTTAATTTCAGGAGGAGACGGATGAGATATCGATCTGATGTAATCATCTGGTTCTCCGGGCTCTCATCTCCTTTTTCCGTTGTCTTTGTTCTCCCCTTAACGATTCCCAGCAGAGGCATTCTTGTGTCCCTTCTTCTGGTAATTCCAGTCATGGTTTCTTCGTGTCCCTCCCATGTCTTTTCAGGCAAAAGAAATTCCTGTACCCTTCTCCGGGCCATTTTCATCTGAGTTAACTCTTAGCATACTGGATTAGAAACAAAACTTATATTATAGGGGTTGAATTACATTTTCCATCTTTTAACACAAATTAACTTTAGGACATATATCATAGTGGGGAAGAGAAATGTGGGTTAGACTGGTGGCTTTAGAGGAGAGCACAGGCTCTCAGCTGTGCTTGTGCTCACAAGGCAAGGATCCATATCAGCATTAAAACAGGAATTGCTGCTCTGACAAGACATTACCACACTGACTGTGGAGGAGTGAGCCTGCATACTCTAACAGGCTTGGAGGGTTTATTCCGAGCCTTGCAGATGTGGGACTGTTGACACAAACCTAGAATTGGTACCTCTTTTGGAAAATTACCATTATGAGAAGACTCATTAGGGATAATATTCTCATTTCCTTTCTGGCAGCCAGTCTGCCAGCTAAAATAGACAGTATAGGGATGCTTTTCACTGATAAGGAAAGAAATATCCCTGCATTTTAATTTAAAAGGATAAAATATTTTCCCCTTTTAAAGCAACGCAAGTGATTTATCTGCATTGTGGCTTTAGCATAGACAGGATTTTAGTTATTAAGTTTCCACAGGGCAGCCTTAGGTCTTGGTAGGAGTCTCCCAGTGGGCAGGCTGGAGGTTTTGTTTCTGCTTTGAGCTGTGCCCTGCTGGAGCCCACAGGTTTCAGGTCTAGTTACTAATCCCTTACAAAGGATTGTAAAGGTTCAGTAACCCTGAGGTGAGAGCCACCAGTCTAGGCCAAGTCTGAGAAAGCTCCCCGGTTCTTAGGAAGGTCCCTGGGGTCAGGCCAGGCTGAAGGGTCACAGCTTTCTGACTGAGGCAGAGTGAAGAGTGAGGGATGTGCCAAGTTCCAGTGCCCACTGCCTGGGCTTTGTGCAGCTTTGGGTGCTGCAGCTCCTCTGAAAATGAGGATGTTTCCTCATCCTCGGTGTAACCCAGCCTTGCCAGTGGGATTTTGGAGAGACTTTAGAAGACTAAAGCTTCCCTTGGCCAGCAATCCCTTGTGCCTGGCTTGGGCCCAGGACAACTCTTTTCTTGTCCCAGTTAGAAAATCGCCTCGCCCCGAGGGCAGAGATGTTTCCATTGCTTTCCTCACTGCACTGCCCTGAGAGCATAATGAGATAACATTGTGTTCAGGTTAAAAAATGCCCTTGGTTCCTGGTACTGCAAATCTGTGACACCTCACCAGTCAGGGTGTGCTCTTTGGGAAAGAAAAACAGCGCTGACCCTGCCTCAGGGGACATGAGCCCAGCTTCTGCCACAAACCCTTGGGAGCTGGGAGCAGATGCTGCTTCTTGAACTGCACATTCCAGGGTGTTTCCAGCCCTGGCCATCCAGGTTTGGCACTGCAAAGCCCCTGCCAGAGCATCCACAGGTGTTTTTGCCTGCTGAGTGCCACCTCCTTCTTTAGAAGGGTGCAGGACACGGCCACGGGTCAGTGCTGAGCAAAGCACTCTGCTGTGGCTTTGTGTTTGACACAGGTCACTTAATCCAGGTGTTTATGGGCACAAATATCACGTGGGAGAGCCTAGAGATTCCTCTGGCTCAGGGTCGTGGGCAAGGGCAGCTCAGTGAAGGTCACTGAGTTTAGGCAGAGTGAAATCAGGGCTTGTCTTTCCTCTAAAGAACGGGCAGGAGTTAGAGCCAGACAATTTTTGGAGAAGCCAGGCAGCCCCTGTTTCCTCTTGCTCCCACTCTGCTGGGTGACGGTGCCTGGCTGGGGCAACCTGGAAAAAAAAAAAAAAAAAGATACTTCCCGTTTAAAAGCACCTGTGCTCGGAAATATTCAGGCGGCTTATTCCCCACCGAAGTCAGGGCAGGCAAAAAAAAGTGCATTTGGGGTTTCTAAGTGAAATGCTGGGTGCCTCCACCCACCCTAAGCATGTGTGTGGCTTCATGGAGCCTGGCAGCTCCAGTGTCCAGCCAAGGATGGGCCATGCTCCTCTGTGCGCCATGTGGCTGAGACAAAATTTTCCAGGTGACATTTGGGCAGACAGAGCTAAAAGTCCTCAGGATTTGAAAGGAGAGATAGAGAGAGATTCCTTTTAACTGTGTCCCTGCCCATGATCCTCTGACTTGTTTAGAGAAGGTATTTGAAACAAATGAAGGCTCCTGCTTTGCTTCAACTGTCTGACACATCCCACCCTCTCTCCTCCTCCCCTGCTGGCCCTCCTGCACTCTGCTGGGCTGTGGCCTCCTTCCCAAAATCTGCACTTTTGACTGGGGCCACAACTTGCTGGAAGCCTTTCTAAGGATTCCCATGAAGAATAAATCAAAACAACAGAATTAGACCAAAAAATTAATTGTTTTTCCATCTGTTGAAAGTAAAAAAAAAAAAAAAAAAACCTCCCCGTCACCCTCTTTCATTAATCAGTCTGTTTTCTATCTGCTTTAAAGCTCACCTGCTTTATTTAACAATAAAATACAGGCAAGTGTTTTGATTATCTATTGTTGAGAAACTATTAATTCAAGGAAATGTTTGTGGTGGAAGGAAATTTAAGTCAAGAGGGATTTAGCCTTGGAACAGTCCTGGGAGCAGTGGGAGTGTCTGCAGGGCTGGCAGTGTGGGATGTGGTGGCCGTGACACCCTGGTCCAGCACACCCCAGGAGGCAGCAGGAAGGGAAGGAGTTATCCATGAAATACCCAGTTGTTCCTGCTCTCCACAGAGCCAGAAACTCCATGGGAAAAGGTCCCTTCCTAGCTGATTTGGGGTTGTTGCTCTGGCCCAAAAGAGAACAGGGAGACAAGTGAGTGATCCCCTGCTCCAAGCCTTTATACAGGGTGGGAATATTTTCTGATTTAGAAAAGAGGTGGGGTTTTTTTTGTTTTGTTTTTCTCAGAGGGTGTCTGAAAGCAGCCAGTTCCTCAGATTTTCTCTGCTACTGCTGACACATGGTGCAATCCACGTGCAGATCCAGATGGCAAATGCTGCAGTGCAAGGTGGGACCCACGTCCATCATCTGATCCACACTGTCAGTGCTGGAATCACAAATATCATTTGGGCACCTGAGTCAGACATCCCCACCGTCATCAATGGTCAGGAATACCTAAACCACACAACAGGACCACCTTCAAGAGTCATTTCTGTGTCTTGAGATTGACCCTTTCCTCCCTGAACCCAGAGTCCTACACCTATAACTCCTGGGGTGACAACAGGCAGACAGGAGATATCATTGAGGGCTTCCTCTAACTCATAGCCCAGCTTAGCTGGAATAAAATAACAACAGTAATAGTAAAAAGCAATGGCAATAGTAATAGTAACAGTATAAATAACTGTATAAACAACAACAAGCCAAATGTAATGGAGGAAAATCAAATTTTTTGTCCTCAGAAGTGCAGTTTCCACCTGCAGCAATCCAAAGTCTTGCCTCTGGAAAACTTCTGCGATGCCTCTCTTACTTCAAGCACTCCACTGCCAAGAGGAGCCAAGCAGGAAAAGAGAGAAGCAGCAAAGCAGGAGCTGATGTGACAGCAAAGACTGAAGTGATTTTAATGTGCCCAGACAGCCCTGGCCTCCCTGCCTGCCCAAAGGGTGCTCTTGCTAATGGGATGGGTGGCAGGTCCTGAACCCGGGCCCTCAGCCAGGGGAGCTGCACACATCCCTCCCATGGGAGAGGCTCCACATCCATCCCAGAGCATGGATCACTCACCCCTGGGGCTGAACAGCCCCGAGGGGAGGAGGAATGAGGGAAGGGGGGGCACAAGGTTGGACCAGGTGCTCCCAAGCTGGAGGAAGCTGAGGAACAACTTTGTGCCGCGGTGACCTGTGCAGGCTGAGCCTGGTGGAACCTCCCCACGCTGACGGCAGGACTGAACTCCACGAGCTGGAAACTCCTGCAAGACCTCTGCGGTGCAGATCAGGGGTTTGAGGAGGTAAATGGCAACATCTGTGGGGCCCAGGAGAAACAGGGACTGCAGGTGCCAAAACTCCCAGCCTTGTTCTGCCGCTGGCCCTATTGCTGTGTGTGCTTTGCTCAGCACCAAAGGCAGGAGGAGACAGGGACAGGGACCCTCCATTTCTCTGGGAACATCGCTCTTGAGCGTGGCCGTAGAGGAAAATCACGGAATCCAAGAGGCTGGACAAGGCCTCTGAGATGGAGCCCAGCCTTTGTCTGAACACCACCTCATCAACCAGACCGTGGCACTGGATGCCACGTCCAGTCATTCCTTGAACACAAAGATGTTCATGCTGAGTTGAGGGACAAATAACCTCTGTTCAAAGGCTTTCAGAAAAAAAACCAAATGCCACAGCCTTCCTCCTAGCCCGTATTACACTCTCAGGCTCCCTCCTTCCCCCCACTTCCAGCTATATTTAGTCCGAGCAGCAGACAGGGAAAGACACTCCAGACAAATCCTTGTGCAATCCACAAATCTCTACCTTGGGCTGATTGCTCGAGTTGCCTTATTAGCATCACACCTGCTTTAAGCACCGAGGCTACCAAATTAGATGGGAAAAACATGCAAATGCCTGTGCGGCTCTCTGGCAAATTAGCATGCTTCCTGCACAGAGGTGGAGATCGCTTAGAGGGGGGAGAAGTAGTAACGTGGTGGTTTGGTTAATTACCACAGCAATTATATCAAATTAGGGAAGGGATGAGTTAAAAAAAAAAAAAAAAAAAAAAAGCACAAGTATCAATGCTGTCATACTGGCTGGCTGCTGTAAGGGTGGCACAAAAAACAATTCCTCTGTACAGCCACAGGTATCCATGCGGAGGCTTTGCCATCTAATCCCAATTTTTAAATTGTTATTGGATTGAAAATTCCCAAGATTTCTTGCCTTTTTTTTTTTTTTTTTCCCCCCTCTCTTTAAGATAAAGACACAGTTTTTTAGAAGGAGCCCAAGGAGGAGGAAGGAAACAGCAGCTTTTGAGCAGTTGCCCTATCAGCAAAACCCACTTGCTGCAGCAGTGGGGATCTCCTGCTCCTCTTTCCCAAAGAAATGGCTCAGCCACCCTACTGGCTGTCCCACTCCTCTGGGAGCAACAACCTTCAGCTCTCCTGTTTCCTGGAGCATCTCTGCTGTCCTCAATGCCCCCCAAATCTACGGGTCCATTTTCTCCTCGTGTCAACACCCTCGAAGGAGTGAAATCTTCCATACCTTTCTTCCCAGAAAACCACAGCAGTTACCTCAAACCATCTGATGTCTTTTTTGAAATAACCACAGACATGCAGTTCTGTTACAAATGAGGAGACGCGCTCCTTTATTCCATTTTCAAATTAAGCAACGTATGAATTTTGTGTTCGGCAAAAAGCAGGCGAGCCAGCGCTGGGGTACGTGGGGAGTCTGCGCTCCACCAACACATACAAATTCAGTTCTCAAGCAGTAGGCTCTTATACCATTCTAGGCACTTCACTTCCCCAAATTTTTAGTGGGTGTGGGGTTTGTGGTGTTTGTTTGTTTGTTTGTTTGTTTGTTTGTTTGTTTTTGTTTTTGTTTGTTTGGTTTGTTTGTTTTTGTTTTTGTTTTTGTTTTTGTTTTTGTTTTAATTTGCTTATCTTCATAATCAGCAGTTGTGGTTTTCAAAGATCTGTCAGGGAGGTGGTCCCAGATGGTCTTCTGATGTCTCTCCGGCCTCCTATTCTTTTTTTGTTTAAAATATATATATTTTTTTTTCCACTAACATTATTTTTGGTTATACAGTTTGCTTAAACAAGCATATATATTCTGTTAGTCAGCATACATTTTGCAACTTTCCTAGCATGCCTCAATAAACGCCTTTGTAGGGCCCAAAGTCAGCATGTTAAAAATGTCTTTGTGGAAGCCTTTTCAGCTCATATTGGTTTTACTTCCCCTTGTTAAGTGATTACAAATTTTTCCGTACTCAAAAAACCCCAATTTATAACTTATACAAAGGATAGTTTAAAACTTCTACTACAAAGTAGTTTAAAGCTTATATTAATTACTTGCAAGCAATTACAATTTTGTCGTTAAAACAAACTTTTAGCTAAAAGCCTACTGTTTTATAGTTGCCTTGTTAAACCCCACTTTCATGCTGTTAGGAAAATTAATCCACGCACACCAGAGGTTTATATTCAAAAAGGAGACAGAGGAGTCCTTTTACTTTATTCAAATAAAGGGGGAGGCCATGGGGCATTTCCCCTGCGGTCTCTCAAATTTTTGGAGGATACAGCCTCCTTTTTATCCTAATTTCCTGGCCACATTTCCCTCTCTCTTTCCCCATTGGCTGAGGTACTTGAGAGGTGCAGACTTCCTGAAATTCCCAAGACCTAAGATTCCCCTTTTAATGTATAACCCCCCTAAATTTTAATTCTTATGGGATTTATGGGTTTTCCCATTGTTACTTTCATCTTTTGGTGTCCAATTTAATCTATAAACAACCTACAGTTTGTTTGTAAAGGCAAGTATCTTCTTTTCCATTCATCAATCAGTAGAATCCTTCCCGTTGTTTCTCTTATCTCTCAGTGCCAGTTTTATCTACCAGCAGACCCAGGGCTTGTTTGTAAAGGCAAATCTCATAATCTCATTCCTCTCAATGCTCTACTTAGCTAATTTTTAAAAACTTTTTTTTAAAATAATAATAATAACAATGATAATAATCCCCTGCTCTGTGTCCACATTGCTCACAAACACACATACGTAGGTGGGTGCTATTTAATTGTCACGAATCACAATCTGATTTCTCACAGTTCTGCTAGAAACCAAGAGCTGGAGGGTCCTGGCCGTGTCCTCTGTTATTTTTGGGGCATCCCAGTGAACTCCTGCCTGGTAAGAGGCTCTGCTGCCTTGCCCTGTGTTCCCCCCACAGTTCCTGCCGCAGTGCTGGGAATGATCCCTCCTGCCCAGTCCACCAGGAATGGGAGTGTTATAAATACATATTATAAGGTTGGCTTTTTGCAAATATTAAGATAACTGTTACATGCATAATGTTAAAATAACTCTGCTGCAGGAATCTAGTTTTTATGTTTTTACTGAGACATGGCAGTGGAGTAGCTGATAACACGGTTGTGCTTGCAATTGGACTGTCTGCTTGGGATAACATCCAGTAAAAATGTGACAAAGACCCCTGTTATTGATAAGCCAATTATCAGCACCTGCTGTCTGAAAAAAGTACAGAGCACAGCCCAGACTGGAGGTGATAATGAAACCACAGCCAAGGAACACACACGCTCTAAAAAGGCGAACCCAAGGAGGGGCCGTGCTAAACACTTCGTAGAAAAATATGAATATGCGTAATAACTATGAATATACAACAGGCTGATGTAATATGAGAGGTATTTAAGGAATTTCTCCAGGACAGCAGGGGTGCTCTTGGCTGAAGCACCTGGCCATTTCACCCTTTGCTTTATTCATCATCCCTCCAGGAAACACTCCCTGAGTACATGAGGAATACACGCGTCTGACACCTGGGACCAGACGTGTGAACCTGCTTCTCCCCGCCAGAGAAGGTTTGTCCTCTGGAAGTGGACAAAAGAGGGGCCAAAAGAGCTGCCCACTGTAGAACTGCCGGGCCCGTGTGCTCCCTTTGCTCGGGACGGAATGGTCTGCCTCCTGTCACTGGGAAACGCTGCAGGCAGATCTCTGAAAACGCTCCCTTTCCTTTGGGATGGCTTCGATTTTCATGCCCACTTGCTGGAGTCTGAAAAGCTTGTCCTCAGTGGGGTTTGCTTACAAAGCTCAATTAGCACTTTGATCAGGTGCTAATTTAACTCAGGGGAGGATTTACCTTCCAAAACGTATGCTAATGGTTCTCGTCAAAAAAAAAAAAAAAATAATAAAAAAATATATATATATTTATATAAGTAAGGGAGGGATGATGAGACAGGATTGAGAGAAAGCAGCAGATGAATTATTTTTAACTGGATCAAAACGATGACATTCCTTTTCCAACTCATCCCTGGCTGAGTCATGCAAAACCTAATGTGAGGATGTGCAGCAAGGACAGCAAACCGGGGGAAAGCAGGGCTGGAGGAGCACCCAGGTGTCTGCACCATCCCTGGGGAGCTGCCCTGCCCTGGCAGAGTCCTGACATTCATTCCCAAACCCTTCCTTTCCCACTGCTCCGCTCTCCATGGCTTGGCCATGCCACAGGTTCGTGGGGCAGGTGCTCCACTGCATCACCTGACCCCAAAATACAAGATTTATATCTGTTCCTTCTAACTGAGGAATGTACAAACTCTTGCACAGGGTCAATAATATGTCCTTAATCTGGACAAATGGGGCATAAAAGCATCTCTTACACCAGCCCTGCCAGGGAGCTGTAGCAGCACCACAACTTCACCCTTTCCTCAAATGGCTGTGCTTTTTTTAATTTTTTTTTTTTCCAAAAGCTCTGATCAAGGGTCAGCAATTAGTTGCTGAATCTCCGGTATCTTACCTACCACATAGAGGGGTTTATTTCTCACAGGTCTGCTGTATCCCGGAAAATAAAATTTGGTTAAAAATAAAAAGGTAAGGGTTCTTAGAAGCTCCCCAAAATCTGAGGAGTGTGAACATCACTGGTCACTTCCAAGAGCTTTTGTAAGTTCATTGCCTGGCACAGCTGAGCCCTGGATTTGTAGAAACTCCATAAAAGAGTCAAGGTCTTTTTTTTTTTCATTTTGTATGTCTTAGGCTGCAGCAATTCCATCACTGCCTCACATTGTTATTCAACAGCTGAAAAATCTCCCTGCCAGAGATATTCTCCAGTCCAACAACATATTTCACATCACCTTTTGTTTTATGCAGGATTTAAAGAGAAAGTTTATGAGCGCGGAGACTGAGCCTAGCAGATCCCCTGCCATCCTCCCCTCTGTGATGCCACCCTTCAAAAAGTCTCCTTTACCCTGGGGAAAGCAACCAATTTACTCTGGGCAGGGGAGGAGGGGGTGGTTTAATAAAAACCGCCAGGGTATCACCGGAACACAGGACAAGAGGGCAACAGGATCTACATAACTCACACCAGAACTGCAAAAATGCTTTCATTCCTGTGATTCAGGGCCAGGTGGGATGCCAGTAATTATTTGCTCCTGCTCTTAGTGTTAATGAGCCAAAGAGAGCAGCAGGCACCATCCCAGCTCCTTGGTCTGTTAACATTAAAAGTCACTTTAGTCAAAGTTGCCAACGGGTCTGTGTTTCTGCTGGGCTGTGGGCTGGGAAGATAAGCTCAAGATTAGAAATCTGATTTTTTTTTTTCTTTTAAATTTTAATTTGCTATAGCTCAAGCATGGGTGGCTACCTAATTTTCTTGAAAACAGTCTCCTGGCCATGGCAGGGCTATCCAGAGGCGCAGCCATGCAGAGTCTGAGATGCAGAGTGGTGCATCAGGACCCTGCAGGTGGGGAGATGCTGGTGGAGGTGCAGGGAGAATCCCAGGATCTGAGAGTCCTGCTGGACTGCAGGAAGAGTGGTGTGGCCAGGTCACCCCTAGCTGGGTGAAGCCTTTGGAAGCTGTGGGGCTCTGTCTGGGCTGGAATCCCTCTGCAGTTGCCATTTCAGAGGGCAGCAGTGGAAAAGCCAGCGCGTTTTCATTTACCCACACCACAAATGCATTCATTTACATGCCTTACCTATCCTTCCTACCCAAAAACCGTTTCCACTTATTTTCTTTACTCTGTTCAAATTGCTTTTACACCGTGTCTAATGCCCCACATGTCCCTTCAATTCACAACTGCTGTTATTTAGTGAAATGTTTTCCCTCGGTCAACAGACTTTCATTTCAGGGTAGATAATCCTCGGTATATCCCCCTGCGGGAGGTCAGGCTCTGCTCTGCAGCTGAGAGGCTCTTTGTCAGGGTAATAAACTGAAAGCAGGATTTAGAAGAAATTACCTAGAAATTGAGTCCTTTGCTGCAGCTTTTTATTCCTCCTTTGAGTCATGTTTTCCTAAGGGCTTTTCGAAAGGAGGGATCAAGAATATGTATTATCTTTGCAGGGCAGCAGAAAGGCAGCAGACAGATTAGTCTGGCAGGGAAGGGCACACATGCAAAGTCCACTACAAAGACAAAAAAAGAAAAAAGAAAAAAAAAAAGTTCTGCCTTTAACTAAAGATGAAAAAAAGTTGTGTTCGGCGTTTATTGTCTTTCCTATGAAAATGAGTCCTTAAAAGCATTGTTGGTTTTTCCTGGATTTTAATTCCTTCATGGCTTTCCTGAGAAAATAAAGTTCTCTAACACGGTCTCCTTAGCAAAATATGATTAATCACACACACCTGTATGTTTTATATTTAAATACATTTTGTGTGTGTAATTAATGTGATAAATATTCGTTGTAATAATATGTAAAATACTATTACCTTGCTTAGCTTATGACACCAGTAGGTCTGAATGTCTTTCCTAAAGGCCGTTCTTGCCTTGGTAGTAGAGACCTCCAGTTTTCTTGGTGCTTTTAATTTCAAATGCATTTTAAGAAATGGCAAAGTGTCTGATTTCCATCTTCCCCATTTGCACTTTCTTTAAAAAGAAATGTCATTTTCCTAGTTTCTCTTTCCTCTCTACACCATTCTGGCACTTTCCAGTTCCTGGTTATTTCTTACAGAGAGAGCAGACCCAGTTCTTAGGCAAAATATAGCCACTCATCAGTGCCTTTTGAGCTTGTAAAAATCTCCATGAATCAAGAAAGCTTTTCCCTAGCACTCAATGCAGGAATGCTGAGGCCCTGCAAAAACCAATGACCTTTGGCTCCTGCAGGTTTGGCTCCCTCCCGTTGTCTGAGCCCAGGTTCTGAAAGCCCCAGCACTGCAAAGCTTTTAAGACCCTGCATTGTGGACACTAAGCAGAATTTATTAATGGATTAACAGAAGCGTTTTTACAAGCTCTGAGGGCCATCACCGTTTTTGTGTCAGAGGCACATACAGAGCACAGAGGTGGAGGGAACTCCTGGGTCACTGAATTCATGCCCCTGCTGTGGCAGACAGCAAGTCCCATAAGCCCATACATAAATTCATCACATTGCAGCCCAGAAGTTCTGGGGGGTGGAAGAGAAGGGGGAGGGTCTTGCTGCTTCTCTTGCATTTTGGAAAATGTTCCAAAACATCCTCAGTCTCCAAAAGTAACTCCTAGCCCATGTGTCTTTCTGATTGTCTGAAGTAATTCACTTCAGAAAATCCTTTTCTCCTTTGTGTTCAGTGTGAAGGTGTAGAAGAAGTTATCAGACACTCAGGTCTTTCAGTCTTGTCCTGTAAGGACCAGAGAATTACAGAAAGTTAAAGACTGTTAAGGGGTTGGAATGAGCCTTAGAGGTCATCTCACCCCAACCCTCTGCCATGGGCAGGGACACCTTCCACTACCTCAGGTTGCCCAAGGCCATATCCGACCTGGCTTTGAGCACCTGCAGGGATGGGGCATCCACAGCTTCTCTGGGAAACCTGTGCCAGGGCCTCACCATGATCACAGTGAAGAATTTCTTCATAATATCTAAGATAAAATCTTCTTTCATTCTCAGTCTGTGCCCATTACTCCTTGTCCTGTCACTACAGTTCCTGACAGAGTCCTCCTCCATCTTCCCTGTAGCCCCTTCAGACTCTGGAAGGAGCTCTGAGGTCTCCACACAACCTTCTCTTCTTCAGGCTGAACAGGCATGACTTTCCCAGCCTGTCTTCTTTGTGGAGGTGCTCCAGACCTCTTATCAACTTTGTGTCCCTTCTCTGTACTTGTTCCAACAATTCCACAACAATCCTTCTGATGTTGGGGACACAAGAACTGGACACAGGTCTGCAGGTGGGATCTCACCAGAGCAGAGGTGGAGAATCTGCTCCTTGGACCTGCTGCCCATGTTTCTTTTGATGGAGGCCCAGATGTAAAAAATCTGCTTTGTGCCAGTGCCAGAGCCAGCTCAGCTCAGTGGAAGATCAGCAATCTGCCCTGTGTGTGTTCCTGCTGAACCCTGGGAAGTGGCTGGTCATGACAACCATGTCAACTGCTTCACCTTCCTCTAATGGAAATTATCGTTTTGGACAGGCCCTAAAACATTTGAAGAAAGTTAATTCTGTGAAACACAAAGCTCAGATTGATCCTTCAGATGACTTTCAGCCAACCCGTGTATCTCCCTCCCTTACTACCATACTTGTAATTATTTTTTCCTGAAGCAATTACTCAGAGCCCATGTGTGGCTGAGATCAGTTTAATTCACCTGTGATTTCCCCTTCCTTGTCCCTGTCTTTGCTCTACAAATTCTCCATCTGATGCTGTTTTTTGATGAAGAACACCCCTTGCTTGCCGGGTCTCACCTCACCAGGGTGCCAATCTGTTACTCTGATACAGAGTGGCAAATGTGACACTGTGCTCCTGACATGCCATCATTAATGCACACACACACCAACATTTTTTAATGCCAGATATAATTTCCCAGAAGTCAGGCAACACGAGCTGAAATAACAAATTTATGGTTCATGCCCACTGTCTGATTTGTCTTCCTGTCAGCCTTGCCCCTGTCGGCACCATCGGAAGATAATTCTGCATTTTGGTGAGAATTAATCTGTGAGGATAAAGGGAGGGGGGACCAGGAGAATTGGAGTCTGTTGAGAGAGGAGCTGCCTCAGTGACAACACAGGCAGTGATTTGTTACCTGTTATCACAGAGAGAAAAATCAGTGCAGAGCAGGAGAATGTCAAACATCGCGAGGTTGCCTGCGTGTTTCTCAGTGTCTTGGGTTGCAGTGCAATGTGTAACCAAAAGCTTGTATTCTATCCCCAATCTGTTGAAACTGTTTTAAGAGGTGTTTTTCTTTATCTCATAACTCATGGGGGAGGGGGCTGGTGTCTTCTGTTAATGGGCCAGCTGTTAAACCAGGTGTGGCTGAGTTCTTTATCTCTTCCAGGACCCATCCTCCCTGCAGGGGATATCTGCTGTTAATGGGCCACCGAGGCTCACTGCATGGTTGATACAATTACATCAACCCATTGGGAGATGCTCCACCCAGGGGAGGAGCCAAGCATTCCTACCTGGATAAAACCTGAGATTTCAGAACACCAGGACAGCCTGTTTGCGCTGGATTCCCAGAGGGAAACTGGACCCATCTCAACACCACTGGACCTTCAGAGGAAAACTACACCCTTCTACAGGATCATCTCTGCTCCAACAGAACCACATCTGTGACTCCAGGAGGACTAATTGGACTGCTGCCAACACCCTGACCAACAAGGTGTCAGGTCATATTCTGACTCTGTCAGTGTTTCTAGGATTTTTTTTTTTTTTTTTGGTGGGTTTTTTTTTGGGGGGGGAGGGGGGGAGTGCTTTTTGTTTGTTTTGGCTTTTGTTTTATTTTTACTACTACATTTGCACTTTTTAATATTCTTAGTAAAGAACTATCCCTTAGTTATTACTATTGCCATATCTTTGCCTGAAAGACCCCTTAATTGCAAAATTATAATAATTTGGAGGGAGGGGGTTTACATTCTCCTTTCCAAGGGAAGATCCAGCTTTCCCTGGCAGACACCTGTCTTTCCAAACCAAGACACTCAGTCAAAGAGCCAAACTCTTCACCTCTGATATTTCCCCTGAGGCTGTTTGGGCGCTGGTGCCCACTCCAAGCAGGGCTGAGGGGTGCCAAGGTGTGGGTCTGGCCAGGGGGCAGGAGAGGAGTGAGTGGGCAGGAGAGGGGTTGCACTCTGCACTCTGCTTATTGTGTAAAAGGAACATTGCCATCTACTAAATAAGGAGATTATGCCAGGAAGAGATTGCTACTGAAACAAGTTGAATCAAATCCCCCCAGAAACTCATGGGATAGTCAAGAAAACTGTGCCCGACTGGCCTGAGTGCAGACATCTTGCCCTTGGCTGGTTAAAGTGGGGCAGGGAGCAGCAAATTGGCTGGAGCTTCCTTAAACTTTGGTGTAGCCGTTTCCACTCTTGTGCCAGCAGTGCCATGAGCTCCAAAAGCAGTGCCTGGAGTTGTGCTGGGGTGATCACCTCCCTTCTTGCAAAGTCATAGCCAAGCCACCCCATGGCCTCCTCCCCACCCCATGGGCTCCCAAAGGGATTCCACAAGCAAAGAAAATGCTTATGAAAACCCAGAAGGACTTTGGGCTCACCTGGATCAACCCTCCAGGAGCTTTCCTGCTCTGTTTGGGAGGCTGGACTGGCAGAGAGGATACCATCAGCTTTCATCTGGGGTACTCTTGGTGCTGGATGCTCCCACTGGACACAACTCCTCTGCATGGTTTTGATTTCACCTGAGCATTGTGCAGCTCCTCCCTGCCCTGCTCCTGAGGAGGACGAATGCTCCTCGCTCCTGCTTTTGAGAAAAGCATCTCCCTGTGTTTCTCTGGAGGCCACCTGCAGTGCAGTGAAAACGAACTGCAGGGAAGTTTTACTGTTTTAATTTTTTTTTAATGGAGCAATTTTTCCCGTCCTACCTCCTGCAAAGCTGGTTGACTTAGTCATCCTGGGCTCCAGATGTGCAGGGCTCACTGGGAGACAGCAGCTGTCGTACAAGTGCTGTAAAATGAATTATCCTCTACAGCAGCCTCTGACACCTTTGGTCCTCCCAAGGCCAGAAGTGAGTGCCCAGCCCTTGTCCTCAGCTTTCCCCTTTCAGTTCCCAGGTCACAGCTGCTGCTGCAACACAGGGTAAAGCCAAGCTGAAGGCAGTGATAAAATTCCCACAGATCACCGTGCAGACCTCGATTACACCCAGGAGTTTCATTTATCCCTGCTGTTTATCTTATGAGCCTTGTCCTTTTGCATATGCATATGCACACATCCAGATATGAACACGCCCGGCTTAAAATGGGGTTCTTTTAATGCCTGTTGATTTTATAGCAGAAAAAAAGGCTGACTCCAGATCAATAATCTTTGATTTTTGAGTTCCCAGATAGTTTTGCTGGGGTGTGGCATTCCCTATCTTTCACCTGAAATGCTGATACAGGAGTTATCAATAGTTCTGATAACAGACTGCAGGCAGAAATTTTCTCTTTGCTCTCAGCCTGATAAATGAGGGAGAAACTGTGTTCCCATGAGCAGAAAATGAACAGCTGGGCATTCAGAAAGCCTTCACTGGGACATGCAGAAAGTTCATGTCTCCACTTCCTTCACTTCAGATATGGCTCTTATAAAACGTGGTGCACATGGTGAGCAGGGTGCCAGCGGCCATGGTGGGCATGAGATATGCAGTTCCCTTGACTAAATACACACAAGATTGTAAAGTTGGGCCATAAAACACCTCCTGACCCTCAGGCTCTGTGCACAGAGCATGCAAAGAGCTCTGAAACAGCTGCCTGCAGCCAGCAGCCACGATGCACCAATGCCAGCAGCCAAGCATCAATCACGTGTGGCTGTCCTTGAGGTGACACAGGGTGTTAATGCTGCAGCCAAGGTGCTTCAGCAGATAGTGTTACGTGGGTTTTGTACCTCCCTTTTGGGTTATCATCAAAAAAGCGGCACTTGGTTTGTGCCTGACTGCTGGAGCTTCCCAGAGGATAAATGCAGTCCCACAGTCAGGCAGGGAAAAGCTTTGCTCAGCCCTGGGAGGAAGAAGCAAAACGTTTTCCTGAACGTTTCCCTTCAAGCCCAGGGAGTGGAGTAGCATCTCTGCCTCCTCTGGCCAGCTGTCCTAGGGGATACTGAGGAGTGACTTCAAGCTCAAGTGGAAGAGGTGGGGTGTGAGGCTTGGAAATACTTCCTTCAAATGAGTTTTCCTCAGGGTAATGATATCATGAAATAAATCAGGAGGGAGCATGTCATCCTTGAATCACTCTGGAGCCCACCTGTGACATGACTCATGGCCTTGGTGACTTATTTAGGATGACTGAACCCCATGAGAGTCCTGTGATTAAGCAGCCACCAGAACTTGTGAAGTGCCTTGACTTGTCAGGGCCCCAAATATAGAAGGTTTTGGTCAGACTGGAGGAATGTTTTGATGAATAAAGATTTCCAGGGGAGCCCACATTTGCCAACAGCAGGAAGAACAGTGATTTTTTAAAGCGATGCTCACAGCCCAAATTTGGCTAAGAAAGAAGATATAATCTAGGGACTTTCAGCATGAGTGCTAATGCAAACGCCCTCACCATCTGCTTTATTTGCACAAACACGCGTGCACACTCCATCTATGAAATTCCAATTCTCCCCTGTTGCTTCTTCAAGCCCCCCATCCCACTGCAATGGGAGCAGGGAGGTGGAGCTGTCCCAAACAAGGCTCCTGCCCTGGATCCCACCCCAGGACGCTGTGGGCACACAGTGCCTCCTGTTCTCGCCCCTCACAGGAGAAACCACAGTTCTATAAACGGGGCTGGGAGGTGATGCCACCTGTGTGTCCATCCCTGCCCTGACCTCAGGCCTCACAGCCCTGCTTTGTGCCCGGGGGTTGATCCCAGGGGAGCCAGCACAGGCTCCAGCCATTCCTGCATGTCCAGGAGTCACACTGGGATGTCTCAGCCCCCAGCCTTGCTCCAGCAGAGGGAAGCTCTGGGGAGGGAGATTAAGATGCGCTTCGCACACGCTCCAGCACGACTGCAGAGAGGTGTCCTTTAGCAAATGGTAAATAATTGACACTTTACCACCCCCTGCTCTCTCCCAGTCAGCAGCTGGGTTTGTCATTTTGCATCCCCTCAGTGGCTCTAATTTCAAATTTCCAGTAACATATGCCCAGAGAGCTCCTGGCCTTCCCCCAGCATCACGGATGCTTATTCCTCGCTGCCCTGCGCTGTGATGGGTGAGGAGTGAGTGACATCTCTGCCTCTGCCACAGATCTTCTCTTGGCCTCCTGTGGTGGGAGAACAGAGCCTTTTTGTTCCTTCCCCTCTGGTTTGGTTTTTTTGTGATATGATTATTATTTAGGCTGGGCAGCTGGAGGTCCAGGGTATTTCCAGTACTCTTTTTTAGCTGTATGTCTCCTGTTACTGTCAATGACAATTAAACAGCTAAAGCTGACCAGATCCTCACCAGATTTACCCCCTGGGTTAGCATTTTACAGAGATGAGATTTCCCTTCCCCATTTCAGAGCCTTTGCTGCAGTCTCCGTGGAGAGAAAATTGGATGTCCCTGCACAGGAGGAAGAGTGACTCGGATAGGAAAATGGAAATCTGCAGCAGGGATGGGTTATGGAGGGACAGGCAGAGTGGGAAGAAATGGAAATCTGCATCAGGCATAGGTTATGGAGGGACAGGCAGAGTGGGAAGAAATGGAAATCTGCATCAGGGATGGGTTATGGAGGGACAGGCAGAGGGGAACTTCCCCTTTCAGTCTCACTCTGCCATGCCAAGGCACAGAACATCTGCTCAGACCCAGAGATCCTTTTGCTGTGACAGTGTTAAAACAAGACTGGCGGAAGACTTTTTTTTTTTCCCTTCTAAACCTCATGTGCTACATAAAACCTGCTTGAAAGATAAGCAGAATATTTATCAGCCCTTTTCTTCTGACAACTCACCAGTTTCATTGGGGGTTTTGGGGTCACCTAGGAGGGCAAGCCTGGGGGAGGATGGGGGCTGTGTCCCCAGGCTGTCACCTGGCACAGGATCGGTGGCCACCGTGGCACTGCCCCGGAGCTGTGCAGGACGGACAGAGCCACCTGGGCAGCGTTTCTGACACTCTCTCCTTGAAGATGGTCATGCCCTGGGAGCTCTCTCTCCTCCAGCATGTTCTGCTGGAGGAGTTATTTGCCCCTCTGACACCAGCCATAAATTTCAAGACCAGAAGGAGTCATTATGCTCGGCCAGCCCGACCCTTGATATAACACGGAGCGTGATTTGTGCGTCAAGCCCGGGACTTTCTTTGGAGAGCTAATAAATCACTGGGAAAGGCAGTCAGTCCTGGTTTCAAAGGCTGCAAGCCACTGTGCCGTGTCCCTGGGTAAGCTGCTAAAGTGGCTAATTATCCCAGGGGAGTAAATGCCTGCCTTTATCCCCAGCCTGAGCCGTGTCGTGCCCCCCTGACAGATCCGCTGGGCACAGCTCTTCCCAGGGGGCAGGGGCTGTCAGCCACAGTCACATCACCTCCTGAGTTTCCCTCTGACAAGCCAAACAGACTGTGTTTCTTTAGCCTGATTGGCCAGCCCACTTTGGAGAGGCAGCTACTTGGATTTTTTCCTCTCTTGTGTCAGGAGGTCATGCAGGTCCAAGCCAAATGTAAATTGGAAGAGGAGTCAGGAGTCCATGCTCTTGGGTGGGTGCCCAAGCCCAGCCAGAATCACCCGTGGGTTGAAGGGACTCCCTATGGATGGCAGAAAAACAACCCCTGTGTTTTACTTTCTGGGCCTGGCAGGAAGAGCAGAGAGCAGTGTTTATCAAAGTCACAGCTGGGAGGGCAGGGAGTGAATGTGAAAAGGATGAGAGATCCTCTGCCAGGTCACTCCTGCCCTGTGCTTCGTGAGCCAAGTGACCCCGATCCTGTCAGAAGGGATGGGGTTCCTGCCCCAGAGGTGGGGGCTTGGGGCGCAGGAAGGGTCTGATGTACTCTAGGATTTTCTGGAGTGGGTCCAGAGAATGGCAAAGGAGCTGGGGAAGGGTCTGGAGCACAAGTCTGATGAGGAGCAGCTGAGGGAGCTGGGGGCATTTAGTCTGGAGAAAAGGAGGCTCAAGGGGAACCTTCTCATGCTCTACAACTTCCTGAAAGGAGGTTTTGGCAAGGTGGGAGTAGGCCTCTTCTCCCAGGTAACAAGCAACAGGATGAAAGGAAACAGCCTGAAGTTGCACCAGAGGAGGTTTAGATTGGTATCAGGAAAAACTTCTTCCCCAAAAAGACATTAAAAGCATTAAAAGCATAAAAGCATTAAAACAAGGCTGCCCAGGGAAGTGGTGGAATCACCAGCCCTGCAAGTGTTCAAAACCACTGCAGATGTGGCACTTAGGGACATGGTTTAGCGGTGACCTTGGCAGTCCTGGGTTAATAGATGAACCTGATCATCTTTAAAGATCTTTTCCACCCCATGGTGAGAGCAAGAGGCCGGCTCCGAGACGCACATCCCTCTGGACACCCAGTTCAGTGCTTCACACCTGCCCAGCTCAGCCAGAGGAGATCCTGACCCATCTCCCAGGCCATCTCCCATGCTGTGCAAGTCCTTCTGCCAGGGGAAGAGAGGAGGCAGCTCCCAGGGCTTCCTGCAGCCAGGCTCGGTGAGGCCAGGGCTTGGTAACGCCGAGTTCATTCAGAACCGCTCTCATTTCCTGGGCTGGGAGCGAGGATGCTGATTTCTTTTTGTTTGGCAGAGGATAAACCACTGAAGGGAGTCTTACTTCAGGCTGCCAGCTTGGTCTGCAAGGAGCCAGAGGAGGCTGCCCTGCACTGGGGAGGGCAGGAGGTGAATTCCAGGGGAGGATTCTCACAGGACTGGTGCTTTAAAAGCAATCCGGAGGCCAGAGTGAGCTGGCTGCTAGATTTTCAAATCCTCAAGCCTTCCTCTCTTGAGGGAAAGAAACAATTTGCTCTGAAAGGGTCAAAGACAGAGGAATTAGTCTGCATCTTTGCACTGGAGGTCATTGCATCTTCCCAGCTGGCACAGGATGGAGTGCTGTGGGCACTTTGATGTCCAGCAGCTGGTCCTCTGGCACCTGCATTTCAGGTTTCATGCTAGGCAGAGGGTCTATGAAGTTCTCCTGCTTATTTTGCCTACATTCCAGCCTGCTCAGGCCTCTGCAGGAGTCAAAATGATTTCCAGGGTGGGTACATCTCACAGCACTGGGCTGTCTCCTCATCAAGCACCCCTCAAGGCATGAGACTTGGTAGGAAAAGGGAAGGATCAGGGAGGAATTTGAGCAGGTGGACGTGCTCCCATGCCACCAATCTGCTGTTAACTCCAGAGTACCTCAGGTGGGAGAGAAATACAGTCCCCAGACAACAGATGATCATCTCTTGCATGTTAATTCCTGTAATTACTCTCAGTTTACTCTTCTTTCTGATGGTGCTGCTGTCGCTGTCAGAACAAAACCAAAACCCATGTGTTTGTGAAAGGACAGATAAAGCTCTCTGAGAGCCAGTCTGCAGCACAGAAATCAACTGCTATTTTGAGTGCAATCACAAGCACCAGAATTTCCCCCCTGCAAGTTCCCAATGTCCCCTCATGTTGGTCTTCCTGAGCACTGCACAGGTCAGAAGACCATCAGAGGGCTCCTGGGAAGGTGATGTGCAGGAGGGAGCTCTCCTAACAGCGCAGTGAAGGTGAAGGGCTGTGTCCTTCTTGGCTTGAGCCACCCTCGAGACACTGTCACAGGTGAGGCTGAAGGATGCTGTGTCCCCTCCTGGTGGAGACACCTGCTAAAGGTGTCACCAACATCCTCTAAGGATGACATTCCCTATTCTGTGGGCGCCCTGTGCCTCCACACATCCTTTGTGATACTCTTGGCACACCAACCCTCTTTTCAGGTGGCTGTTTTCCTTTTCTGGACACATTTCCTCTTCTGTCATGCCAGATACACCAATGGCATAAAACACAGCCTCAGAAACCGCCCTTGCTGTTCTCTGATTTACCTTGAGCCCAGAATACCCCAAAAGCCCAATCCTGGGCATAGCAAAGATGCACCAAAGCTCTTGAGATGTGCTCCCCTTGCTGTGCATCTGCCTGGACCTTGCAGCCAGTGCTGATCCTGGGAGGTCACCACCCTGTCCTTCTGGTTAAGAATTTTGGTCATTTTGATTAAAAAGGGCGTGATAGAAACATTTACAGTTCTGCAGGAGAAGCTGCTATCTAGGTAAATTCTTATTGTGGCTTCAATTGTTGCCTGCTTCTGTAATTAATGAGTTGGATTAAAAGGACAGGCTGGTTTGGGGCTTTCTAGTCCTTTCCAGAGGGCTCTTCAAGCCTGTGGGAGAGCTGGCACAGTTAAAGAGCTGTGTCTGTCCTGACATTGCCTCTTTAGGAGCACAGCAGAAATTGGCATTGCCCCTCAAAGGAGGCGCTTGGGTGCAGGGGCTTTGTCTGTCCTGGCTTCCTTTACTTGCCTTGCCCTGGAGACTCCAAATTCTCAGGTCATGAGTGGGGCTCTCCCAAGACAAGTCTGAAATAAGCCATACCGTGTTTATTTGCCCCAAAGCAGTGGCCATGGTTCATGTGCAGTTTCCATACCAGTGTCCAGCTGGATGCCCCTGTTCCATTGAATTCTGCAGCTCTGCTCGCAGATAACGAGTTTAAAATCATGGGACTGGACAGGATCTCCTGGGCTGTTGTGTCTCATCTTCCTCTGTCACCCATAGTCATGTTATGCAACTGCCTTCATAGGCTTGCAAAGCTGCAGCTTAAAACTAGGCAGAACTTTGCTCCTAGGATTCCTTCAGGAAAGCCTTTGCAGAATTTCATTCCTCCAGCACTCATTAATGCTGTCATTCCTTCTCTAAACATAGTCAGGAAGGGTTTAGAGGCATTTGCTCAATGGCCAGCATTATCCTCCAGCTTGAATCACTCATCTCTTTTTTCAGTGGACACGCTGGAAAAAGAAAAGTGGTTATGGGGAGTGGCCACATCCCCACAGAGCCCCTCGAGCTGCAGGGAGCTGCCAGGGTCCAGCTCAGGGCACAGGGCCAAGGCCTGAGCTGGCACGAGGAGATGTCCCCAGCAGCTCAGGCACAGTCCCAAGGTCTCAGTGAGCCCTCATCCCCTGGCACCGCTCTCTCCAGGCCCTTCTGGAAACGCTGATTCCGTCTGCATTCGCCTTTTCCCGTGGCTCACGGCCATCTCATGCCTGAGTGATCTATCTCTGCTCCTTTGTGGATAAGCTGCCAGCATGTAGCAGAAATCCTTGTTTGTAGCGTCCAAGTACATGGTGGTGCATTTTTTACTGCTAAATTACATCCCATTTGTCTCAGTCTCACCCTTAAGGGCACCCAGCTCCTCCTGCGCAATATTCCAGCCCTTATCAGCACCAGCAGTGACTCCCAGCTCCACGTCATTCCTGCCTTCTCTGCTAGGGTCATTTAAAGAAAATAAGGATTAAGATAGCATCCAAGACAGCTCCTCGACGAATTCCACCAGGAGCTCCCTGCCAAATTTCAACTCCCCTTTCAGCATGGCCTGTTTTCTACCCATTGGCTGGTTCTCGACCCAGACTAAATCTCTTTCAGGGCACCTCATCTTAATGAGCACATTTCTGCTTGGCAACAAGGAAATCAGACAGACCTGGTCTCTCCTGTGTCCTGACTCCAGCAAGCCACGCTCAGGCTGCAGCTGGGAAACCTTTCCCTTTCCTTTGTTCCATTTATCATGTGTTTCTCCATCCTCCCTGCAGAGCTGCTCCCAGCACCTCTCTCCTGCAGGGGACACCGGTGCATGGCTGCTCCCACTGCATTTCCCAATCCCTCTGCCTTCCCTGTTCCCAGCTGCCGTGTCAGTTCTTCTCCCACCTCATTCCACAGTCCCTGGCCTGGTGGCTTCATCGACAGCTGGCAGCCTTGCAGTCACAAATGATGGCCCTTCCTGCACACCAGGGTGGAGATGTCCTTGTCCCCCAGACTTGATGTTCTCTTTATCTCATAAATCCCAGGCGCTTGCTCCCATTTCCCTTTGCCCCCTGCTGCTGACAAAATGTGCGTGCTGGGGTGACAAAGTATTTAGTTCATGCTGGGCTGATGCATAAAGTACCTGAGCTAAGCCACATATTTTTGTGTATTTCTTCCTGCCAGGCTCCTCTTTTTTTTTTTTTACTGCCTTCCCTTTTGCTCCCTGTTGGTCCCCTCTGCATTTTTAATATTACCACTGTTAAAGTTTTATAAGCTCAGGCTGGCATTTTTATGGGTGTAATATTCCTACAGTTCAGGATGTTTTTGAAATATTATATTTATTTTTTTCCCAGTGCTCAAAACTCCTTCAGTTGGCACAACAGAGGTGATTTTAAAGCTTTAAGCAAGGTTAAAAATCTGCCTTTTTCCTCCTCCCTGCTTTGGGGCTGTGAAACTTTTGCATGGCAGAGTGTGGTTGTGTATCTGGGTGCAAAGAAGGCAGGGAAGTAGAGAAAAGCAATAGATAATTAACGTTTCTGGATAATTAACTCTTTGCCATCTATTTCATCTGTTTTGGCCCTCCTGAGCATCTTTGGGAGTTACTTAGAGCCAGCTGCTCCCTCTTGTTGTGCTGAGAGACCAGCTCTGAGCTGGATAAGTCACTGAAGTGTCACCTGCAGACTGGGAAAAATCAACCACACCAAGTGTGGGGCACAAACTCTGCAGCAAAAGAGGTGGGTGCAGGCAGGGATGGGTGGGGTCATAAAGGTTGTGCTTCAGGCTCATAAAAAATGCCCCCAGGCCACTTGACTGGGAGAAAGATGGAATGTGATCTCTTAAACCCCCCCATCTTTTGGGTTCTCCCATTGCCCCTAAGAGGAGTCTGATTTTATATTAAAAAAAAAAAAAAAATCACAGTGGTGAAGATTTTTGCTGTTATGGATTACATCTTCAAACATATATTTCCTTTGCAGAGTGGATCTCACATCATCCATCTGGATGCACAAGACCCTGGGCATGGACGGGAATGCTGAGCTGCATGGGAACACCCCTGGGGTGCACAAGGAGTGACATCAGAGACAGTAAATAAATAAATCTTTTTAAACCTGTTTTGAAGGAAGCAGTTGCAGCGTTTTTTCAGCACACCTGTGTTCACTCAGTGAATAAATCCTTTCTTCACCGTTGAGCAGGCTCAAATCCCGAGCCCTAAAGGGCCCCCACACATTGTGAAAGTCCATTTTTCTTGTCCTGAACCATTTCCAGCCTGCCTGAGGTGCTCAGCTTTGAAATAACTTCAACTGCGGTTTCTTTCTAGAACACTAACACAGCTTCTTAAAGCACATTGCCAGTAATTACCAGGTTAGCTTGCAGCAAATCTAGGTGATGGGTGGTGCTGCTCCAGAAAACGAGACACAGGGAGCTACATGAGCAGCACAAGGTCATGCAGAAGGACTGCAGCAGAGAAGCACTTCCCTCACCACTAATTCTGAGCCTTTTCCTAGTCAATATAACAAAGTGCAATCAGCCAGTGCCTAATCATGTACCTCTGGGCAGATTTAGGTACCCTGAGGACAGGCTGACACTCCTGCAGAGCACCAGCTCTCCACCTCTTTGTGCTTCTGCACGCTCCCGGCAGCAGGTGAGTTGGAACTAAGCAGAAAAGATCATTCACTTATAAAGAGGGGGAAGACAATTACTTTTGACTTCCAGCTTTCAGTCGTGCCTGCTTCGGTTTCACCCTGGGGATTTACCTCAGCAATTAAACCTTAACTCAGCCACACGGCAACACAACACAAACTTCCCTCACTGCCCCCGTGTGAATACACCTTCAGAACCTCTTACACAGCCCAAACTGAGCTTGTTTGCTGCCATGCAACACCAGCAAAGCTGGGTTTTAACTAGCATTGTTCTGTGACTTGATCCACCTCAGGGATGCTTGCTGCACCTACATCAACAGGGGTGTCGGTTTTGAAAGACAGGTGTCTGCCAGGAGAAACTAGAGCTTCCCTTGGAATGGAGAATGTAAACCCCCCTTCCCTCCAAATTATTATGATTTTGTAATTAGGGGCTCTCAGGCAAAGATATGGGAAATAGGAGTAACAGTTCTTTACTAGGAATATTAAAAATAAAAAGGAAAATACAGATGTAGTAGTAAAAAAACCCAAATAAACAAACAACAACAACAACAACAAAAAATCCACCGAACAAGTAAGCAAACAAAGATCCTGGAAAAAACCCTGACAGAGTCAGAGATACGACCTGACACCTTGTTGGTCAGGGTATTCGAAGCAGTCCAAATAAATCCTCCTGGAGTAACAGATGTGGTTCTGTGGAGTTGAGATGGTGCTGCAGAAAGTCCAGTGGTGATGAGATGGATCCAACCTTCCTCCGGGAATCCAGTGGACAAACAGGATCCCTTGTGTCCGTCAGTCCCAGTTTTTATCAAGTTGGGAACAGTTGGCTCCTCCCCACTGTGTGGAGCATCTCCCAATGGGATGCTGGAATGTGTCGTGTCATTGGTGGGCCCTGATGGCCCATTATCAGAAGATGTCCCCCTGGAGGATGGAGGGGTGGTGAAAGAGATAAGAAACACTGCCCCACCTGGGTTTAATGGCTGAGCCATTATCAGGAGGCATCCTCCTCCTTCCCCCCTGGAGAGGCAAGAGAAGGACAAAACATCTCCCAAAAGACCAGCCTTCAACAGATGAAATAGAATACACATTTCTAGGTTACATAATCCAGTACAAGGGGCAAACTAGTGTGGATGGGCAGACAGCAGGAGGCCCCACACTGGCCAGGAATCCAACCAGCCTGGGGTCTGGCACATGATTATGTGCTCTCTCAACAGGCAGAACACCTCTCTGGACTGGCGTGGTTGTGGTGGGATTGGGGGCAGGGTTGTGACCCCACAGCCGCATCTCTCTCCATCTGTAGCAGGGAACAGTGCTGCCCTCAGGGGACCCTCCGTGTGCCCCTGCAGAGAGCAGATTTACAGGAGTGCCAGCAGAGATGCAAGAAGGAGTCGGTTTCTCCGCAGCCACAGATCTGGTGTGGACAGCTTGTTCTTGATTTGCTTCACCTGGAGAGCTCTGTGTGCTCTGACAGCCCCAATATCACTCAGGATACAGAGGAGCCAGGGCTTCCCAGGGCCTGTTCATCCCCTGAGCTTGTGACAGCCACCTCCAGGCTCATCAGGACTCCTCTCACACTCACAGCTGTGGCTTGAGCTATCATTGCTTTCCAGGGCTTTCCTCACCCTCCCAGGGCACCTCTTGATTTTGCCTGAGGGAAAAACACATTTCATCGGGAGAAACATTTGATGAGTAGCTCCATTCATTTTCAGGGAATTAGCACTGGTTAAACCAATCATCAGACAAGCAGGCATGGATTTAAAGCCTACAGGGATGCATTTACAACAGCCTGTAGTCTATAAACACAGAACAGCTTCCCTGCATATGCTGATAGCAATGAGGTTTGTGCACAGGATTTGGTGGAAGGTGGCTGTTTCTTATGCTGTACCTCAGATAACATTTGTGCAAAATCTTTGTGCTTCCTAAACAGCTGGGAAAAGATGGTGAAATGTTTCCAGGCTGTCCTGGGCTGGCTGTCCAGCCTGACATCTCATGGCCAGAGATACCCAGTGAGCACATCCCACTTGTGAATGTGATTCACACCTGGCAGAGGTGATGCTCTGGCTGTGCCAGTGGGGCTGTGTCCCACCCCAGACATCTGGGTGCCTCTTGGTGCTGGCGTCCAGTTGTTGGGTAGACCAATGCAGCCTCTGTGTCCCCACCAGTGACAGCAAGACCATCACCCTTCTGACAGTGACCAGCAGCACTGATCTGCTGCTTTCCTGACGTCCAGCCCCTTGTGCATTTCCAGAGGAAACCGAGGCAGGAGGCTCCTGCTCTGTGTCTGTAACTGGCTTCCAGCTTGGCAGAGGATGAGACACGATCTGATTTCCTCTTTATCTGAGTCCAGATGGGTTTTTTCAAGGCTGGGACAGGAAAACGCAGTCGCACATCTGCAGCCCAGGAGTCGCACAGGGGGAGGGTCAGGCGTGGGGCTGAGGTCATGGCAGGGGTGCAGAGCTGAGCACGGCCCCGTGAGGACCAGGGGATGAGGTGTGCCCTGCTTCTGTGGGGGCTGTGGGGGTGGCACGGAGTGGGGACAGCCCTGCTTTGGAGCTCGGTGCTGGAGGAGCTCGGTGCCAGAGGAGCTCACGGCCAAGGACTGCCCCTCTGCTCAGGTCCCCCTGCCTGCCCCATAAGAAGCACTGGAGGGCTCTCCTGGCCCAGCACCGAGTGTGAAAGACACAGGGCAAGGCTGGAAAAATGACTTCTCCCTCCTCCAGGCCTGAGCAGGTGAACGGGATGGTTGCTGGCTTACACCAAGGGTCAAACCCTGAATCCCTGGCCCTAGAGCTGCTCCCAGGGCTTTCACTGGGGCTTTGCTCCAGTTCTCCTCACGCTTGAGATCTCGTGGCTTCCAGCCAGGTGCACAGCAGCACTCAGCATCCCCAAAATCATACAGCTAGCTGCAGGCAGCTGTGCTGATGGCTCTGGCTCTGGCTCCTTGTGCAAGCTCCTGACTATAGGAATTCTCTCTTTTTTTGAGCAGGATGGTGCTCTGAGGAGCAGCTCTGCTTATCTAACACAGGACTGAGGCAGGACAGCCTGTGGTCTGGCCAGGCCTCAGCTGCCCTTGGGAACCTCGTGGGGATCCTGCCAGGGGCTGATAGATGCCAGCAAAAGGATGTCAAGCGTTAGCAGTTGCTTCCAGGTTTGTTTATCCCTCCGATTCCTACGGAGGCGCACAAAGAGTTCGCACGCAATCCGCACAGAACGCTCTTTATAAAAACAAATGAAAGCGCCCTTGCTGTTCCAAATCAGCTTCCCTCCAGGTCTATTTTAGCCCTTTGCCTGAGCAGCAGCTCCTTCAGAAGCCGGGGCTCTGCTGATGGGAGTTACTCACTTCTGTCCCTCGGCAGGCGCCTCGGTGATTTTCCCCAGCTGGTTACGGCAGTGGAGCCCTGCACCAGCAGCTCCCCGATTATGCAAGCTCCCTTCCCAGGGACACTCAGGGATGGTCTTTTCAACCTTTATTCACCACAGGCAGAGCTGCAATAAAAGCTTTGCTGATAAAGCCCAGCAATATATCGATAAAAGGAAAGCGTGGCACCGTCTGGAGATGGTGTTTGTGGGAAACCGAAAGGAGAAACAAAGGAGTGGGTTGCAGCCTGTATGGGCACAGTGGAATCTGCAGCAGTGCCGCCTCTTGAAAAGGCAGACACACTTTTCTAGTTCATCCAAGCAAAAGCAGGGACAAAGATTGGTTTTTTTTCCCCCTGGGGTTTCGGTTTATTAATCAAACGCTTTGCAGTCATGGGTTTTGCGTGACTGAGCTACCTCTGTGGTCCCACTGAGGCACCCTAGAGCTTGCTCACAGATGGTGCAGGAATCCCTGAATTACAAGGCAGGAGCTTTAAACTTATTTATTTAGATACCCATTCCCCACTCTTTTCTTTTTTTTTTTTTTTTTTTTTTTTTTTTTTTTTTTTTTTTTTTTTTTTTTTTTTGTGGCTGTGCAATTTTATCTCTATAGAAGGACTCTAGGAGGGGGAAGATGTAAGCAGTTTTCTTCACCAGGGCCTTTTCAAAATGTTTTTTTTTCACTCAGCTCCAACATCTCCTTAGTTGTCCAAGTGTGTTCTTCATCCCATGGAATGTTTTTTGTTGGAAGGGACCTTCAGAGTTCAAGTCCAACTCCCCTGGCATGGGCAGGGACACCTTCCACTAGATGATGGGGAATCCACAAGTTCTCTGTGTCACCTGTAACCAGGGGACAGAAAAGCAGGGGAAGGAGATAATGTCACTGCCTGGAGCTCCAGTCACAAAATCCCTCCTTTGACCTTCCTGCCTTTTTTGCTGCAGCAAGACCAGTTCAGAACGAATTGGCTCATGCAGTGCGATTCTGTTGACTGTTCAGCTCCAGATCAGGCACTAAATCTGACTACAAAGAGAAATAATTGACTGACTGCTTGGGTTTTCCTGGGGCAGTAACTATAGAAACTCCTGTCAGATGCAGGTGCAGCAGACACATGTTTGTCTGACCAGAGCCAGAATGTGTCAGTCAGCACAGCAAAGTTTACAAGAGGTGCTCAGTGCAAAATGCCACGTGCTAGTGTTTCCCCGTGGATAGCAGGATTGCTGAGGTAATGCTGGAAAAAGGAAAAAAAAAAATCACTTATCATCTCTAGCTGTGAGCGTCATAGAGGGATAAATGTCAATATCCATATAATTGAGCTCAAGAGGTTCCTGTTAGCCATGGTGTTCCTGTTGGAAGGATGTGGAGCTGAGTCAGACAGATAAAGCTGGTCTACATTTTCCAAATAATTTACAGGTCCTGAAAGCCTGCAGTCCTGGGCTGAAAGGAACCGACAGCTGATTTGTGCTCCATTAGACAAATATTTTAGCCCAAGAAAAAATCCAAGCACCTTCTTCATGACATTTTAAAGAAAACCTCTTGCAGTTGGGACATTAAAAATCCCTCAACGTCATTGAAAAGGATAAAGAAGAGAAAGATAAAGACAGAATCAAAGAACTGCAAAGCATTTATTGGAAACAGAATTAATATTTTCAGTGCCTTCAAGTGGTCAGGGTTTGTCATTTTCCAAACACAGAAGGAGTCCTTTGCATCCACCTGCAATGATATTGTCTTACTCTTCTTTGGCTGAGCCAGCAAAGTCCATCAGAAACACAGCCTGGGAGTGTGTGCCCTGAGAGGAGAACTTGGAATTAGCAGCACTCTGCCAGTACATGCTGGGAAATCTCAAAACTGGAATATTTTGAGTGTGTTATCTGAACCAGGACTCAGTGCATGGGGGGAGAAGAAGAGGAAGATGCAGGGGAAGGGTTAGATGTGCTTTAAAGTTTGAGAATTCCATGTGCATAGTCAAGCTGAACTGAATGCTCCCCAAGGAGCCCTGAGAAGCTGTGCAGGTTAAGGCACAGAATCATGGAATTACAGAACGGGTCAGGTTGGAGGGGACCACCATGGCTCATCCCTGTCCCAGGGCGCAGCATTCTCAGGAAGACTGGGGGTGACCCGGTCCCATCCTGGCCCCAAACAATTTTCCTCTTCTGCCACACACTCCCACATTTTGAGCCCTCTCAGTGTCGAAAGCATCAAACAATAAACAGCTTTTGAGGCAGCACATTCCCACGCAGCCCTGTGAAATATTTAATATTAGGATGCAGTATTTGGGACAGGCGGCGTTTCTGACAAAGGGGATGTGGTGAAACAGCACTTTTTTGTCTCACCAAGCAATCTACCTGCACAGAGGATGGGCAGGTACAAAGCAGTGAAAGGGATCTTTATGTCCTTTGAACGTGTAAGAAACTCCTTGAATTTATAACTAGCACTTACATCTAGAGGCAGACCCATGTCATTAGGAAGATTAACAGTAGGCAAGCACTTTTCTTTAAATGTGGAGCTGCAAAGAGCTCCCTTGGCACGGGCCTTGTTACAGAGGACGTTTCAATCCATCAGGGGCTGAAGGGAACGTAAATCAAACCTGAAAGTGTGAGATAAACCCACCCAGCCCGTGATGATCCTTCCCTAGCTGTAGTGCCCCGTGACACTGCAGCACGTCGTGGATGCAGACATGAAAGGACTTTTGGGGACCTGCTGCATCGTGCTGCTGCTGATTGCTTCAATCCATGTACAGCTCACTCCTGCTCACGCTGGGACCAGCCCCAGCTGGAACATTAAATACGAGCGTCAGTGTAAATTTTCTCCAAAACACAGCCTTGACACTGACTTGGGAGTCCCTTTTGGTCTCCTGTCAAATGAGGGCTTTGATTAGTAATGCAATTAGGCTTGGTGGTTGATAAACCTGATCACAGAGCTGCCAGCAAGTGCTCTCCAGCAGGGGAGGCTGAGAGGACACGCACAGCAGCCACCTCTGGGACGCCAAGGTCCCCCTGCTCAGGGCATTTCAGCTCTCTAAAGGTACCAACTCCCTTCCCTCTCCTATGTGGAGAGTTTCCACCGCCTTGGCCCTGATGTGTGTCCTTTGAAGAGCAGCAGCACGAGGAGGAGAAGGAGGAAGAGGAGTGTTGGAATTCTGGAAACTCAGATTTCAATATTTTAGTATATAGTAATATATAGGACAAGATGGAGGATTTTTGGGTGTTGTCTAAGTCCTTCTTCCTTCTTCCTTCTTCTTTCTTCCTTCTTCCATCTTCCATCTTCCTTCTTCTTCCTGGGTTTGGGTGGTTTCTTGCAATTGGGTGAAAAAGGTCCACGTTGTGGGCCTTGGGTGGTCATTATTGGGTCAAAAATATAAATAATATAGGTGTCACCTTGGTATTGGGGGATTGGTGCTTAAATAACCTTGGAAAGAGTTAGAGGCATCCATTTTACCTTCGTTTTCTAGCTCGCTAGTTGGAGCTCACGGCTCGTGAGACTGTATTATAGATTAGAATTAATAAACACCGAGTCCGAACACGAAAACCGCGACTCCCGTGTGTTAAACCCGGCTCTAACATGAGAAAAAAGAAGATAAGAAACCAGCAGAATAGGAGGCCTGGATTCGGCTCTCTGTGGCTGGGTTGAGGCACAGGGGCACCTTCCCGGCTGTCCCACTTGTGCTGCAGCCGCCCGCGCGTCACACGCCGCGCCCGGGGCTCCACACGTGGCTGCTCCGCCGCCTTCCCAGCCGCCCCGCTAATAAGCTCTAATTCAATTTTCGGCTTTGCTCCCTGATCCTTTCATGCCGCCTCCTGAGCCGCTTTGTGCCGACGTCCGCTGATGTCAGCAGCTGCGGGACGGGCGGCAGAGGGATGGGCGGCCCAGGGGCACCGCGGGGTCCCCTCCACCCTGGGATTTGCCCTCCGGGATGCGCAGGCTCCCTGGGATCCCCTGGAATGACGAGAGGGGTGTTGCAAGTGGATTCTGCGCAGGCGAGGGATTAAGATTTTGTGCCAGGGGTATGAGGAGCAGTCTACCGTGCTCCGAGGGGAAGATTAGCGAGCTCAAGCTCAGCATGAAATTCAGGACGAAAGTCTTACTGCACGCCAAAAAAACCCCAAACTTTTGCCTCGTGCTCTAATCCTCCTGGAGGGGGCTGAATAACAAACAGCACGGCCTGAAGGGGCCTTGCTTGGCTGTCTCCAGGTCGTGGGGAGCACAGCCTCCACACAGCCAGCTAATCACCCCCTTCTCAGCCATCACCACTGAGCTGGAGAGTGCTGACCCCGTGCTCGGCCGTGTCAGTGAAAGCCTGATCCCAGTGCCTGGGCACATACAGGTGTGGGTGTCCTTTCCCCCACTCCTCCTCCTCCTGTCTTGTCTGAGCTCCCTGAGGGAGATCAGGTGAGGGAAAAGCTGGACAAACGCAGAGGGGAACAATAAACTCCTGGCAGCCTGGTGTTGAGCATAGTCAGGATCAAAGTGAGCACCGGGAAGCTCAAGGACACAGCTCAGTACTGCTGAACCTTGGCATTCCCCTTGTCCTGGCTCCCACCACTGCCAGGGCTTGGCACTGCCCGAGCCTGGCTGAGCACTGCTCCTGCTCTGGGCATGGCCATTCTCCTCCTCTCAAGGGAATTCCAGGGGTCCCCAAGTCCTGGGATAGGACAGGAGTCCCAGGTAAAACAACAGCATTAGCCTAGGCATATAAATTCGTCAGTACCTTTGTTAAGTAATTAATTTGCTCACTCAGACACAAAATGCCAAAGGCATGCACCTGGAAACAAGCTGCCCTTCTGCTCTTATGTGTGGCACAGAGCCAGTGTCACACGTCTTCGGGTCCCAGAGGTCGGGGGTTTCACGTGGCATGAGAGGAACATAAAGATCCCTTTCACGCAGCAGAGGGTTTCCAGTGGGTACTGCACTTCTCTTGGACTCCCAGTCCCAGCTTTGATGGCAAAGCCAGAACGTGCTGCCTCCCCCAGCCACAGTCACCTCCTCCTTCTCTCTCTGAGGGTTTATTACTCACAGGTGAACCCAGCCATCTCTTGTTGGAGTCCAGGGCATTCCTTTGGCTGCCCTGGAGGGTCAGAGACCTGGACGGGGGGGTCTGGGACCCTGGCTCAGAGCTCAGAGGGACACTGGATTTGATCTCAGTCCATGGGAAAGGCTTCCAACACTGAGAGATGAATTACAGGCCACAAGAGTGTGAAAGATAGTAGTTTAGCTTATCACAGGGTAAAAAAACAGTAAATCTAGGTTTCTAGCATTGAAGTGAATGGGGGCAAGATGGAGAATTTGGGGCGTTGTCTCCTGCTTCTTCTTTCTTCTTCCCTCACTCCATTTCAGCAGTGATGTTGGCACAAAGTAGTCTAAGAAGATTGGGTCAAGGTAGAGATGACCTGTTTAGTATTAGTAATAGGCATTGGTAAGAAATAATAAATAAAGAATACGTAGCAATTAGTATAAAAGATAAGGACAGCCCTGGGCAGGGAGGAATCGTCAGATGTCCAGGCAGCTGCAAACACCTTTGTTGGGCACTGAGTAAATTGTAAGATAAGAAAAATAGATGAAGCATGCAACCTTGAAAAATCAGAACTCGAAGGCTCCGTCTCTTTGATCCGTTTAGCACAAAGCTTTGCAGAGGGCAAAAAGACTCTAAAACCACCTGAATATCAGAGAATCTCTCTGCTTTTTCTATCACCACTCAGCAGTGGCCAGGCACCAGGGCAGGGACAGGAGCCTTTCCCTGTGCCCCACATGTGCACACAGATGCACTCCCAGGTATTCCCGTGGCTCAGGAGAGCAGCAGGCTGCAGGTCAGAGGAGTGAACGCCCCAGACACGATCTTCACAAAGCCTCCTGCTCCTTGCGACGGCAGCGCAAAGGCAACCGGAGTTGGAAATTGTTTTAAAATAAATTGGAAAAAAAGCGGTTGGAACAATTCCTGGAGCAAAGAGGTTGTAGGTGACCTCCCCAAAGCTGGGAAGAGGGGACACGCGTTCCCCTCACCCAGGAGTTCACCCTTCAGCCCTGTGCCGGGGCTGCCACCAGAGGCAGGAGTGACACCGCAGAGACAGGAGTGACACACCGTGACATGTGATCACGGCACACAAAGCAATCCCACGGATGCCAGAGATTTGCGGGGCAGAGTTGCTCCTCAGAGAGAGCCCAAGGCCGAGCCAAGGCCGAGAGCTTCTCTGCCTGTGTATTTCTTACTTTTTATACATTTGTGTGTCTGGCTGTGGATTGGCTTCTGGGGTTATCACCTCTCAGCCCAATGGCCAGACTAGCTGTCAGTTACAATTGTTTTCAGGTTAGAAATACGCAAACAAAGGACAGGGAATGAAAAAAAAAAGGTTTGTTTATGTTGCATATGTGAGAAAAACGAAAACTGCTCCTAACATTGTGCAGAAGCTAAAGAGGCTGACTCCATCTTATGAACAATCAGAAGGCTTTAAAAAAACTCAGAAAAAACAGGGTGACAGTGACACCCAGCTCCGGGAGGGTACTGTGATCCCAGAGATGTCCATCCTTTCTGTGTTGATCCCGGGGTTTGTCGAAGGGATAGAGATGCTTTCCTCATCTCCAGTGCCTCCCCTGCACGGAGCAGAGGGGCAGACCACGGCTTTTGCATTTTGGTGTCTAAGAAGCAACTTTGCTTCTGTGGGCAATGGGGGGGGGGGGTGATAAAAGCGTTTTCAATCAAGAGGTGTGAGGTAACACAGGCAAAAAAAAAAAAAAAATCTCTGTGAAAGAAACTTCACGGACAGCACAGAAGGAGAAATTGCCACCAAGGCATAGGAAGCTTTAGCAGGATCCCTTTGAGATGCCGTGCACCCAACAGGCGACGCTTGGCAATTATATCTGCATTGCTTAATTAGCACAGTCCTCGAGGCTGTGGAATATGGAGCAGAGGCACTGGATCCATCACTGCTCCTGTGCCCCTGACAGACTGGGGGCTGCCTCACTCCATGGTGAGGGATATCTTTGATGCAGCTGCATGTTTGGGTGAATCTGCATGTTTGGGAGAGCAGATTCAGGGGGTCACTCCGAAGAAACAAATTTCTCACGTCTATGAGTGAGATACAATGTAAGGGAAAAAAAAAAAAAAAAATCCTCATTTCTTTTCAGGATTCATTTGGGATATTAGGAAATTTTACTCAGAAAGTTCCGAGCCAAGAGGAAAAAAAAAATTCTGACAGCTGCCTTTCTGCAGGTGAGCCAAAGACACCGATAGCAATAGCCAGGTATTAGATTTATACACCACCTTAACAGATTGGCTTTTCTGCCTCCAGCTTTTTGCCCTGATCCTGCTCCTACAGACATGCAAGGAAGCTTTTAAACCAGGAAGACCCTCGAAGTCTGTCAAAACTGCTTGTAAACCCCAGTTTAGGCTAAAACTCAGTGACAAAACACCCAGGTCTCAATTTTTCACTGTGACCAAACCTCAGTCGTTTTTCTGGATTCAGTCTTGGCTTCATAAATCTAACAGGAATGCTCCAGTTGAATCCAGGGCCCATAGGCTAAGCCTCAGCAATTAATGCTCACTGATTTATTCACATACATATTCACCACCAGGGTACAGAACTCTCTGCAGACACTATGCAAATAATGTATATTAATAAGTGCAACTGCCTAACTCCAATTTACAGCTTAATATTCATACTCTACCAATTAAGACTTTCTGTAGTCTGTTAGCATATATTTATTAATGGTCAGAGAAAAAAGGGCTGCAGCTGTGTACAAACAAACATTTACCTTTGTAGGAAACCAGCAGCAACAATCCACAAAAGAAGTGTTGTTTCCTGAAAGAAACCTGAGCTTTGGAAAAGCTGCAGGGAGCATATTTTGCGTGCAGGTACAGAACGTCTGATCTTGAAATGCGTAATTATCTGGGGAAACCACCTCATTGTTACGATGATGATTATTTGGTTTTTTGCATGTCTGAACTTTTTTTATTTTTAGAAGATTTTTTTTTTTTCCATGGGAAGTTAGGCCTGAAAGCCAAAAAGGCTGTATCTCCTCTGAAATCCCAGCTCTCAGGCTTTTCTGGAGTGTCCAAGAGCTGCAGTCCCATGTGTCCACAACCAGGTGAGCACTCATCCCCAGCAAGGTGAGAAGCTGCCCTAGATTTTTTTTTTTTTTTTTTTTTTTTTTTTTAGAGTTGTTATTTCTCACTCTCTGTTAAGCCTCCTGGACAGATCAGACAGTGTCACTGCTCCCTGGAGACTGTGAAATCCCTTGGAAATGTACATTTACGGGACTGAGGGATGGACAGTCCTCATAAAATGGCCCATTGACACTGTGCTGCCAGACCCCCCCACCCATCAGCATCACAAAAGGGAAAGGAAAGAAGAGCAGCAGTGGCTGGAAAACATAATTTTCTCTGGGAGGATTAAGAAAATTCCTAAGGACTGAGGTGCACCAATACCAGGGCATGTGATCAGGCTGATTTCTGCTAAGTTTGTTTCCCTTCTCTCGTTTGACACCAAACCAGAAAGCCAAAGGTTTCGCAGTGCTATTTATTTGGGCTCTGCTGTAAAATGCAGAATGACAGGACACCGCCTGGGCCAGATATTTTGCAGTTCAGCACCCCAGGAACATGTGGCCTGAGGAGCTGAATTCTCATTCACAGCTCCCTTGGGATTTTTAACCCAGTGGGCAGTCAGCTTAGTCCAACATGGTTTACCCTTCTTCAGTCCATGCTGGCTGTTCCCAGCTGCTCTCTTCTCTCTCCTGTGCCCACAAACATGCTCCAAGGGAACTCATGTCGTGATTTTCCTGGGGACTGACCTGAGGCTGACTGAGCTGCAGTGTCCCAGGTTGTCCTTGGGCCCTTTTCTGGAGAAGAGCACAATGTTTATTTTTCTCCTGTTGCAGGGTATCCCCTGATCCCCTTTCCAGCATTATGAGAGCATCCCTGTGAGGACAACAGCCACTCCCCTTGGCACCCTTGGGTGGAGCCTGGTGGGTCCCATGTGCAGGATGTTCCCACAAACAAACCCTGACCTGATCCTCACCCACAGCAGATCGTTCCACTCCCCCTTCAACTTGTCTCTAAGAGGTCTGGGAGGCCTTGTTGGTCAGGACTGAGGCAAATAAGGCCATGAATGCCTCTGCCTTACCTGTCTGTGCTGTCACTAAATCACCTGATGCAACTGGATGTGCCCCAGTTTTCCTTATTCAGCCTTTTCCTTCTAACCTCGGGGTAGAGACTCCTCGTGTTGCGTTTGACGCCTCTTGCAAGTGCCAGTTTCAGATGGGTTTTGCCTTTCCTGGCACTGCCCTAAACACCTGGGCAGTGTTTCTAAATCCCTTCTTCATAGAAGGGATTTTGCTTAAACCTCCTGCTACTGCCTTTTCTCGTTGGAGGCCAGTGGTGAGTTCCCAGCCCTTCAATTATCCACAGCCGCAGTTCCACTGCTCACAGGGTGGATCCAACAGCTGCCTGCTAAAGGAAGAGAGGGAGAGATGCACAGCTTGCATAAATTAGCTTCTAAATTAAATTGTAGCCTCATAAATTACGACTCCAGTACACAGTTAACTTTTACAGCCTGGTGAAACCCTGCCAGGAAGCAATCCAGGGACTGCACGTGAAAAGGGCACTGGAGGAGATGCAGCAAGATTTTAATTCCCTGTGCTTGGTGCTGCTCCTCTGAAGGCAGAGGTTTCTGACAAGGAGCAGTGCAAGACAAGATGTAAAGGTGCATTTGCAGCTGATTTACAGTAACAGGAAAAGGGCACATCACATCCAGTGCAAGATGCTGACTCTGCCTGCCCGGCAGAGCCTCTTTGGCTATATAATTACAGATCAAATATCATGTTCATTCAGATCCTGCTGGATCAATAGCCTGCAGCCTCCCTCCGCAGCTTCACTCCTACACCTGAGCCTAAAACCAGCTGGTCAGGGCTTCTCCTGCGACCTGCAGCACTGAAGGATCCCAAAGGAGGATCAAAGAAAAGGCATAACAGCCAGGAGGCAAGAGGACGACCAGCACCCAGGGAGAAGAAACCATTTGCTAAAACATTCTATTAAAAAAACACAAGCTCAGACCCAAAACACCAAGGAAAAGCAAGCACTGACCCTTTTCCCTCACTCCTGAGCAAGTGAACTTTCAGATCCTCCAGGCTCTTCTCCAGCAGGCAGCTTCTCTGTCAGGGCACAGCACACACACAGCCCAGCTTTTGTTACAGCAAGGAAAAATCTCCCAGGTGATTTTATGATGTAGAAGAGTCTGAATTTAGGACCTTTTTTCTGTTGTCCTTTGTTCTGCAAGCAGGTTACTTGTGGTTGAGTGAATGGGCAGGACCACCTGCAAAAGCAGCTTTGTGTAAATGGTGTTCCTGTGCTTGCTGGCTGGGAGGAAGTTTCTGCACCAAAGTTTTTTGGTTTTGTTTTTGTTTTTTTGACCTCCAAATAAAAGGATACAGCTTTGGAAAGGAACCTGGCATAGTCTAGCAAGGAAGGTGAGCCCAGGTGTGCAGGGAGAGGCACCACTGATGGGGTTGGAGTAAGGTGGGAAACCATGGGGAAAATCCCAATCTGCCCTTCAAAGCAGCACGTCAGGTGAACCGCAACTTGTTTAACATCCAGGAGGGTTCCTCTAAGAGAAAGTGAAGTCATTTCATGTGGAATTCCCAAAAACCCCACAGTGGAGCTGCTCCAGGCGTTGAGAAACAATAGTGGGGATCTGCCTGGACCCTGCAGGGGAGGCAGCTGGGGAAGAGGCATGTAAGAGACTTTTCCTGTTCAACATTAACCCTGAATTTTAGCTCCAGTTAAAAGGCATGGAGGCACATCAGCAGGTTTAGACAAGTATCCAAGGGTCCTCTCTGGACACAGTCCTGGTTTAGCAATGAGCCCCAGAGCAGTCTGGCACTGGGGAGGTTTTGCCAAACCCCTGTAGGTTGGCTTGGCACAGAGGCAAGGGGAGGGGAAGCTGACAGGCTCTGCCACTGGCATTGGTCTGATCACCGCTGTGGTTTCAGTACACATTCAACAGAAATCCGTGTTAATCCTCCTGCAAACAGTCTCCAAGGTGCAGCCCGTCCTCACACTGTAACACTCCACCGTGCCCAGTTTGTACCAGGACCACACTCGATAGAGTCATGTTGTGGCAGGCCAGGAAGTCAAGACAACCAGACCAAAAAAAAAACCAAAAAAGCAAAGTAAACCAAACCAAAAATCAAAAAAGGCAAAAAATAAAAAAAACAAGCAAAAAAATAAAAAAATAAAAAAAAAAAAAAAAAAGAAAAAAAATGGAAAGAAAAGGAAGAAGAAGAAGAAAAAAAAGAAAATAAAAAGGCAAAAAGGCAAAGAAGCAAAAAAGAAAAAAAAAGGAAGAAAAAAAAAGAAAAGAAAAAGGCAAGAAAGGCAAAAAGTAAAAAAAGCAAAAACCAAAAAAGCAAACCAACCCAAAATCTAAAAACAAAACAACAAAAAAATCCCCTAGACAAACAAACAAAACCCCCAAACAACAACAAAAACCCCCACTAAACAAAACAAACGGGCAAAAGAACGTGCTATCATTCCCTGATTCAGCTTGCAGTGTGCCCTGCCAGTGGAGTGTCCCCTGGCAGAGCGGGAGGGAGCACTTGGGGCTGCAGTGGTGAGTGTGCTTCTGACATCCCCACTGAATGCTTTGCCTTGCAAATCCCCAGCCAGGGGCTTCAAAGTGGCCAGCTGCTCTTCCATTAGAGGTGATAAAGCAGGAGCTGGAACGATCCCAGCTTCCCTGTCGGAGCCCAGAGAAGGTTTGCCAAGCCGGCAGCAAGGGCCAAGCCTCTCTTCCTTGCATGCTGCCTTCTCCTTGGGGCAAGCTGAGCAGTTCTGGGAGCCAGGGAAAGCACCACGGCTTTGGGGGCTCTCTCCAGCCATGTTCCCCCGACTGGCACCATTTTTGCCACAAAAAAACCCGCGTGCTCATCGCTGCCATTCACAGCAATGTGGTGTTTTAGAAATGCCTTTCTTTTCTTTCCGCGTGTGACTTGCAGGGTAGCATTCCAGATTGGAGGGCAATGGGGCAGCATCCCTTTGGTGTCTGGCTCTACTTTTCCTCCAGCAGTGTCACCCAATCCTGCTCACAACAAGGCTCAGGAGAGATAATGCGACGGCGGACGTCATCGCTGCTCACAATTGCGCGCGCTCCGCTTTGTGCTCGTTCCCCTCCTCTTTTTTTTTTTTTTTTCCTCCCTGCCAAGTTATCCTGAGAGAGGCAGTTTCTGACTGGCGATGTGAAATGTTACCTTTATCACTTCTCCACAGCACCAGCACTATTATGGGTTGTCAGTCTAAAAAAAGCAGCTTTGTTTGACTGCGCAGAGCAGGCGCTGCACCAGCAGCGCAGAACTCGCCACATCAGCATCCAGAGGTGAAAGGGCCCCATTAGGTGCTACACGAAGGTGTCACAGCTTGCTCTTGACAACTCCTGCACGTCTGAGCCCGTTCAGATGTCAAATGTATAAATATAGATCCACGTCAAAGGCGGTGCTGCTCAGCAAAGACCCACATGCACACCTCCTTCCCCCCCCCAACCAAGGATGTGAGCAGAAAAAGTGGAGGGAGATTGCTCAGCGCTGAAACACCGCCAGTGACGCAGATCTCTAAGTGGGTCAGATGGAAAAGTGATGTTAATGAGTTTACGTGTGAAGTTTGGGCAAAAAAAACATCCAGTGATGAAGGTGAAGACAAAGCCGAGGGTTTTTAGCGGGCTGGGTTAGTGAGTGGGCAAGAAGGTACGAGCCTTCCTCCCCTCCCTCCAACAGGGGCTTTTTTCATTTCTTCACTACAGATATGAAACAGATGGGGAGCCAGGGAGAACAGGCCCAGCTGGGGATTATTTAAAAGCATCAACAAGTAAAAAGTTTCCGTAATGAAACCTGATTCTTGCAGAGAGCGTGTGTGGCTCTTGGCTATCTCAGGGCAACCAGCCGAGCGCACGGTGCTCCTGTACGCTCCACACGAACCTTCCCTCCGCTGGGATGCCATTGCACAGAGGTGCACGATTCAAGGAGCGCCACAGAAGGCGTATCTGGATTTATGGCTGCCATATTTTAGGGCTGTGTGAGAGGTGCTTGCAGTTTCAAATGACTTCTCTGCAAAAATGGAGCGAACCAAAGGCACCGACGTTAGTGCTCTCATCTGTCATCTTAAAAAGAAAGAGCTACTGCCCGCCCGTCTTCTTTTCAGCGAGGGCCACACTGAGTAATGTCAAAAGCAATCATTTTCCCTGCTAAATCTTTCCTTTGGGCTATAGCATTTCTGTCTGAAGTACACTGGAGAGGATAAAATAAACTGAGTAGCAATAAAGAGTCACAGAATCAGAACCATGGACATCATCTAGTCCACCCTCTTCCTGCCCTGAAAACAGGGATATTACCAGCATGAGGTCAGCACAGGAGTGGTAACTGCGGTCTTTAAACCTTCAAGGAGACTCTGCTGCTGCTTGTTTGACCAAGTCAGCACAGACAGAAATGGGCCAGCCTGTTTGCAGGACCAGGATGGTGTTCCTTTCTTCTGGACTGAGGCAGAGGTGATGCCACGGGCAGTGGAGTGCTGTGGGAAGTGTCAGGCTTATTGGGTTTTGAGAGCTGTGGAGCTTGGTTGTCCCCAGGGTGAAGGGAAGCCTGATGCCTTCAGGGTCTGCTCAAGCAGTCTGGCCTCTGTTTTAGCTCTGTTCTCTGGCTGCTCCCCATCTCCACACCCTGAGCAGCTGGGCTGAGGTGTGCACAGGTACCAAGGGTGGTGTCTGGACTGAGCTGACCCAGCTTTGAGGGAGCAGGAGGTAGGACAAATGTACAGGTCTTGAGGTTACTGAGTGGGAATTTGCAGAGTGAGGAATGGGCAGCATCATTCCCAATGGACAGCCCTGACATTAATGAAAAGTCACAAAAAGGAGGAGGGCTGGATGTAATGCTAACAGCAACCTGACATCAAACCAAGACCAAACCCTGCTCCCAAGGAGAGGCACATCCCCTCAAGAAGAGGATTTCATCAGAGGAAACCTGTACCAGCACCATCTCTGCTGTGCTGCCTGACCTCCCCAGAATGGACTCAGCATTCAAAGCACTTCCAAATCCCAGATAAGTCTCTGCAGGCAGCAGTGTGTGATTGCAGAGTCCCCCTGGGCTGACCCAGGCAACTCCAAAGGCTTTGCTGCTGCACCTTCCCACCTGGACATCCCTCAGAGACTCAGCTTAACCCCACTCGTGTTCACCTGCAGGTGGCTGGGGTCGGTGCAGGTGTGACCCATCTCTGATTGTGCTGCCTAGGGATTTTGCCGTGCTGTGGGGATACACAAGCACTTCCTGGAGGTGGGGAAGAGCTGCTTAGGGAGCCTGAAATAAGCCTTCAGTTCTGTAAGCCCTGCAGCGCTGTCAGAAAAGCAAATGAAATCAGCACCTTTCTGAAGGGGGGAGTGCTGACTCACCTGGTGTCAGACTACCTACAGCAACTTCTTTCTGCTCTCTGTACATGCTTTGGGTGCTCTTCACCCCTGTCTGCAGGTACATGAGCACATGATTCTCCTTTTCACTACACTCCTGCACAGGCTCTGTGCCCTCCTCAGCTCCAGGGCTGGAGCTGCTTCTCTGATCCCTCTGCACCCCTGATAACACACAGCAGGGCCTTTTGTGTTTCCAGTGCCTCATTTCAGGGAGCTAAGGAGGAAGAGCACTCCTCATGCTGAGCTTGGACCACTGGAGCCTCACAGAGCGCAGTCAAGGGTCACTCTCCAATCTCACCATGGGAGACTCTCAGAGAGCCATTTCCAGTGATGCTTTTGAGGGATAAAGTCATCAGTTCACTAGAGGGAAAAAAAAAAAAAAATTAAAAAAAAAAAATCACAGTTAAATTTCAAGAGACCTTTGGGAACAGACACTCTTAAGCAGCACTGGTGGCAGGTGCCCCAGTAAGAAGCTCATTACGTCCAATAAGTTACTCCCTGAAAAGCTCCCCGAGCTCTTATTATCTCTGGAGTGATACACAGAAGTGGTCTAATCTCTTGTAGAGCTTACAGAGGGATTCAGCTCTTTGTTTCAGTTTAATTACCTTTCAGAAAAGAAAATTCCTATCAGAAGCCTGGGGGAAAAAAAAATAGAGGGTAAATACTCAATGCAAGTGGATGTGAAATTAGGGTGAAATCCTGTCACACCACAGTTTGCAGTAGGAGATCTCTAGCCCTGTGCGGTCTGAAATCAGGGGAAAATTCTCTATCTCACCTTCCAGGGAAAGACCCCTCCTCCAGCAGACACCTTGGCTGGATTAAAATTGTAACTAAGAGCATTTTCTGAGGAAGGAGAATAATAGCTTTGTGAATGTATGTACCTTACACCTGAAATCTCATTGACTTTGAATTAGCCATGCATTTGCAGGCCCTTCAGTCTGACACTCTTTTGTGTGCGATTATTTATTTTATTTCTAAGAAGCTTTGTGTAATAAGGTGTTAAGCCTAAGACAGTTTAAACTAATATTTGATTGTGGAAAAGAGTAGTATCCCTGAATAAGGTTAAAAGTGGGTGCTCATAAAATTAAAAATTGTTCCTGTTCTGCTTTGGCAGATTAGACCTATGAAACTATAATAGGATTTACCTCTCTCTCTCTCTTGTCTCCCTTGGGTTTCAGCTTTTCCCTCGGAGGAGCAGAGGCAGGTGCCAGACAGCACACTCAGCCTAATGTCCCAGCACTGTGGAACTGCATGTGAGGCTTTGGCTCAAAAATCCTTCATGGTGGGTTATTGCTTTGGCTGTAAGCAGTGAACAAGCAGGAGCTGCAGCAAAGGCCACTTGCAAATTAAAGCACGAAGGCCTGAGCATCCCAGCAAGGAGCAGGGAGCTGTCTGGGGCTCCTCAGGAGGAGGGAGCTGTCTGGGGCTCCTCAGCCTGCCTGGATGTGCCTCCTGACGTTGAATAACCATTTCCAAGTGCTCTGGTTGAGCATCCCAGCAAGGAGCAGGGAGCTGTCTGGGGCTCCTCAGGAGCAGGGAGCTGTCTGGGGCTCCTCAGCCTGCCTGGATGTGCCTCCTGACGTTGAATAACCATTTCCAAGTGCTCTGGTTGAGCGTGAGCTGCGATGTAAGTGAAAACATGGGTGGGGTATTGAGAGGTTGTATTTTTGAGAGCCAAAGCCCTGGCTGGGATCAGAGGATTGATTTGTTCCCCTGAGCACAATTACCTGCTCTCCTGTCCCCTCCTCCTCGGGACTGGAAGCTGCCCAGTGAGCGCTGCTGCAGGAGAGCCACTGCTCCTGATCTGGAGCGAGCCCATGGGAGGCCAAGATGATCAGAAGGATGGAGCACCTCTCCTGTGTGGAAAGGCTCTCCTGTGTGCAGGGAACTGGGACTGGAAAAGAGAAGCCTTTGGGGTGACCCAATTCCAGCCTTCCAGCAGCTGATGGAGCCAATAAGAAAGATTGAGAGAGACGATTTAGAACAGCCTGGAGAAACAGGACAAGAGAGAATGGCTTCAAATTGAAAGAGAGGAGGGTTAGACTAGATGTTGGGAAGAAATTCTTCCCTGTGGGGGTGGTGAGGCACTGGCACATGCTGTTCAGAGAAGCTGAAGGTCCCTACTTCAGCACTGTATCAAGCCAAATAATCCCTTTCCAGATAAATGAGCTCAAGAGTTTATTTTGTGAGATGACAGCATTTAGAGTTCAAACTGAGTGGTGCAGAGCTTTGATAGACTCTTTCTAGTGTTATTTGCTTGCCCAGAACTACTCAGTGGAAACAATCTCAGATTTTCAGCCCTGCCCTGAACATGTTGTGTTTGAGGGTTTTTTTGTTTTTGTTTTTGTTTTTTTCCCCAAAGAGAATCAGTACAGCAAAGGTGACTCTCCATTTCCAAAGCCCCCACAGTGGTGAGTGCGAAGGCTTGCAGACTGTCTGTATTCTTGAAGCACCTTCCCCTCTAAAACACCTCCTGGAGCCTGGTGATGTTACTGGGACAGCTGTCAGGACAGCTTCCCACAAAGGGTGGCAGGACACAAGCAGTGTGACACAGAGCCCAGAGTGAGTTCCGTGTGCCCGTGGGTGACTGCCCTGCTCTCAGCTCATCTGGAGCTGGGGGCTCAGAGACCCTGTCAGGGACTACTGCAGGAGAACAATTTGGCTGTGCAAGTCCTGAGCAGTGAGTGCAGCTTGTTTGTACAGCAGATCTTATCACTGTGCAATGCCTTTGAAGTCTGTAGAATGGGACAGGTGATGCAATCTCTCCTAATTAGCAGAGTCCAGAGGGAATGACCAGCATTAAAGTCTCCAGGTGATGCTCTGGTTTCTGTTTCCCCCCACCCCCAAGCTCTCTGTTTAGTGAGATTCAGTGGAAAGGCCTGGAAGGTATTAAAGAAAATGCTGCTGCTGTCTCCTTACCCTGCCAGGCAGAGTGTGGGGTCAGATATTTCTCCGGATGCCAAGGACAGGCAGGGCTAGCTGATACACTCTGGGCACTGCCAGAGTGCCACAGCTCAGCTTTTGGTACACACCACCCATAATAATCAACACCTCCTGAAGCTCAGGGAGGGTTAAAAGGAAGTCTGACCCCAAAAATCCTTCCTTCAGAAAGCAGTGACCTTCAGTGAATAACGCCAGTGGAAAGACGTGAAGGCAACGTCAAGAGAAATGTGATATTAAAAAATTATGACAGCTGAGAAGGGTCCAGAACAGGCAAGTGCTGAAGATATTAAAGAAAACAAGATTGTTTCAGGCACACAGGAAGCATGAAGCTTGGCAGAGGGTTGTTGTTGAGCTACTGGTCTGTAAATGAGCTGGCTGGGCTATTTAAAAGGCTAAGGACACTGCAGAGGAGGCTTGGAGAAGTATTAGCATGACAAGTATATGACTTTCAGATGAAAATGGCTGAAGCTTTATCAGGAATTGATGTACCGAAAGAAGGGAACTGGCCCAAACTACTATATTAAATAACAAGTTGCAAGTATCCGAACTTTTAAAGGTGTCCCAGAGGAACTGGATACTGTATTACATCTATAAATTGTACCTATGAAAAAGCAATAGTTAAGTTTTTTGCAAAGGGATGGGATAATGTAATAACTAAAATGAAAATATACAATCTTTCCTTAAAGAATGATATTTTATTAGAGAACCAAAAAAAGAAAAAAAATCTTGCACTCATCTGTAGAAAGCATGCTGGTGTGACTGCACAGCATAGGGAATCTTACTGCAGGTTCAGGAAAACCGGGTGAAAGGGTATTAAGATATAAACAGCACATATTCATTCAGCATAAATTGTAGAATCACAGGATGGTTTAGGTTGGAAGGCACCTCAAAGATCATTTGGTTCCAAATTCTCCCCCATGGGCAGGGACAGCTTCCGCTAGACCAGGTTGCTCCAAGCCCTGTCCAACCCGGTCCTGAACACTTGCAGGGATGGGGCAGCCACAGCTCCTCTGGACAATCTTTTCCAGTGCTTCACCACCATCATGGTAAAAAATTTCTTCCTAATATCCAGTCCAGGCCTATTCTGTTTCAGTTTGAAACTATTCCCCCTTGTCCTGTCACTCCATGCCCTTGTGAAAAGTCTTTCTCCATGAACACACAGAACTTCAGTAACCCTGGATTCTTCCACCAGATGAACCACAAGTAGCTAAAGTGACAACGCCAAGCTGAATTTTAGGAGGTCCCTGACTGAGATCCCAAGGAGAAGACTTTGGTACGCCAAGATTTTGGCGGGTGAAGAGTGTGACAACAATACGTACCAGAACCAGAACGATGTGATGGCGCATGTGGCAAAGACAAGAAATTTAATGGAATCATCAATATGGAGGAGCACTGACATCTGAGGAGGAGGCAGAGGAAATCCATAGATCCAGATGGCCAGTAAGCTCCATAATATTAGAGAAGCAGGCACTTGGCATTACCTGCCTGGCAGCCATGATTTCAGACCAGTCTGCACAGGAAAACAGGGGCCACAAGGCTGGAAAACAGCTGAGGCTGCAGGGATAGGGAAATTAATCCAGGCAATAATTGATCTGTTAGCTTAACCTCAGGAGTATGACAGGCATTTGACTATTTTTGAAGGGAGGAATAATGCAAGACATAGAGTTTAATAGAAAATGGTATCAAATGCAACAGGGAGGTTACCAAAAATAAATCTGACCTGTCTAACGCAAAGTATTTATTGTAAAAATAGCTGAGGTTACAGACAACAAATTGCCATCGATCTGGCCCCCTCCCCAGCAATAAGTGGAGGAGAGGTTTGCTAGGAATTAAGAGGGCAAACAGTAGGTCAAGGATGAGATGCTTACAGATTGTTCTGAAAGTCCTCTCCATCAGCAGTCAGAGCTTTTACACTTTTGTAGCTTTTACACTTTTGTAGCTTTTACACTTTTGTAGCTTTTACACTTCAAACAAAGACCCAGACACAGCCGTATCCTCATTTTGGGGGGAACTGGATACTCTGCTTTGCATCTGGCTGTGTGGTCACCCATCTCCTGTGGGCTCACATCCTGTCACATCCCCCCTGTGGCACTGGGGACCTCCCCAGCCACATGGTCCAATCTCACAGAGCCTTTGGTCTGCAGAAGGTTCTGCGTCACAGACATCACATCATCCCTGGGAAAGAAAATATCCGATGGCTAATTAAAATTTCCTAGTGATGACTAAACCCACAACGACCCCTCTCCAGTTATTCCAATGGTTATTAATTAATCTCATCATTACCATGGCAAAGCTTCAGCTGCTGCCTTTTTACCAGGTGGTCACAAAACACAGCCTTTGCTCCTCCACCAAGGGGAAGAGTGAGCTTTTACCTGTTGGAACCTTGGAAGCTGAGAATTTCAGGCTTTCTGTGCTGGCAGGCACTGACTCTCAAGCAAACACTGCATTTGACCCGAGACTGTGGAAGAGGCCTCCAAAATTGAGTGATAACACTGGGATTATGGGTGTGTAGTTTGAATAGAAGTGTGTAATATCACAGGGTGGAAAACACAGAGAAGGGTTTAGAATATAGTTTTATATATATATATATATATATATATATATATATATATATATATATATATATATATATATATTTATATTTTTATATATATATATATATATATAAAAAGCAAGATGGAGGGTTTAGGGCAGAGGATAAGTCCTTTTTTTTTTCACCTTTTTCTTCATGGGGTTGGGTGGGATCTTGTAATTGGGTAGAAAAATCCACATTGTGGGAGACAGGTGGTTGGTTATTGGGTAAAAAGTAAAAATAATTTAGGTGTCATTTCATAATTGGACAGTTTGTGCTTAAAATACCTTGGAAAGTGATAGAGACAGAGCCACTTTTCTCCTCGTTAGCTAGAGCTCACAACTTGTGAGACTGTACTATAGATAAAAATTAATAAACATCTGAGTCCAAACACGAAAATCCGTCCCTCAAGCATTTAATCCCAGCTCTAACAGAAAAGAAGATAAACCCCCCACATTTACCCTCCTGGAAAACCATAGAGGGACACCATTCAGAGGTTTCCTCCCAAATTTGCCCTAAACCAGGACATATACATTAATTGTTGCCCAATGTGGGGCTCAAGAAAGTGGAAAAAAACTGTACTGACTGCATTTTGGTTGTGCTTACTCTATAGTGGGATAAAGCATTCAGTACCCATGTTGCTTGAATTCATAATGTTTCTAGGGGTGGAGGCCTTCATGTGTTTCTGGTCTCTAGGCTTTTTTGAGGTTTTAATACATTTCTTGGTCCCTAGGCTTATTTTCTTACCTGGAGGTGGATCCAGTATTGTCCCTTATAGCTTTTACAGTAGGGATGCACGGATTAGAATAGCTATTGTGCTGTGCTCGGTGATAATGATTTATAGGAAGATTATAAAGGTCCTGGAGTTTGTGCCAGATATGTTTGGTTTATCGTCTGTTTGTCCTACCCTGTGTCCCAGTTCCAACAGCCTGTTTTAAGGGTTTATTAGTAATTGCACCCAGTTTGTTAGAGGAGAAGCAGGGGATGAGTCTTTTCAGCTTTTCTTTTCCTTCTTCTCTTTGGGGAGAAGAGTTCATGCCAATGGCTGGGCTTGGCAGGAGGACGCCGGGCTGCAGTGAGCACTGCCAGCATCCAGGCTGAGAAATCAGGTTGGCACCAAGCAGATCAGCATCACTTTGTGCCTGGCCAGGTTCTTCCTCTGACGTCCTCTCCTCTCCCTTCCCCTCCTGCGGGTTTCCCTGTGCACACGGGCAGCAGCCATCGCTCCACTCTGCCTCGGGATTGATTATTTCTCTCTCTTTCTCTCTGGCCCCAGCCATTAATGACGCACTTTGATTCAAACACTGTTGCTTTTTACTTCTCATCCTCACCCTCTCTCTCTTCCCCCCCTCCCCATTCCCACTATTTTTCTGACGCATGAAGTCAAGGTTGTCATTATTCTATATTTGCATGGATTAGGCTGCCTTCATCATCTATTAGCTTCCAAGGGATAAGAGTCCACATGCAGGCTCCCTCGTTATGTATGCTGCCTCTGCCCACTGTCCCTGATTACTTCTGGCCCAAATTCCAGCTCTAGGAGCCAAACGTCTGTCTCAGGCAAAAATGCCTCAAAATTGATTTTTTTAAGACGTCCTTTTCAGAAAAGTAAATGTGTTTTCTTCCACGTTTGTCTGTCTTGGCTGCCTCGGCTGCCTCTTTCTGCACTATCAAACTATTCAAGGTTTCCTCTCAATTTTTCATGTTTTCCTTTTTGGGCCAGGAAAACAGTTATATTTGAGGTGAAACCACCTGATCTACCTGTTGCTCTCCTTTTATTTGCACGCCTAACTCGTCAGATACCTTGGGAGTGGAGGGGTGGTTCTCAGGTCTTCTACAGTAATTAATATCCTAACTTCCCACTTAAAAATACTTCCTGTTATTCACTCTGCTTGTAGGTTTAAAATACGATTTTAAACAGACAAAAAAACCACAGACTGCCCTGGGAGAGGCATTAGGGAGATGGAGAAACCCGGGAAAACAGAGAGATGATTGGTAGAAGAGGTCCATTAGGCCTGTGTGTGGCTGGAGAAGGCTTGAAAGGTACAATTTCCCTTCCTCCTCACCATCCCTGAGTGTGCTGGAGCTCCAGCAGGGAGTTTGCAGGAGCTCAGTATCGAGCAGGGGTTACAAGTGGTTTTCTCATCAAGCCCTGGTCTGCTGTTGCTTCCATTTATGGGTATTACATGCAACTGAATGATGGCTTTGAAGCTGATGATAAAACAGCTTTTCTCTTTCCTTGCTGCCTGTGCAAGCCAGTTAACTGATTCCACTGAAATCCAGTCAATGCCATATGGACCTGGACGGCCAGTGCCAAGCAGCAAAAGGCCAAGCCACAAAAATGGGTGAAAATACCTCCTTTATTCTCCCTGAGCTTGGTGTTTGCACACAACTGTGCCTTTCTTTTCTGTCCTGCCGTGCCCTGGGCTGTCTCAGACCCTTGGGGCAAAACTCACTGGCAGGGAAGTCCAAAAAGCACGAAACAGCCCGAAGAGCCACAAAACAGGGTGTGACAGCTCCTTCCCGAGGGCTTCACTACTGATCTCATGGGGGTGTAGGGCAGGGACTTCATTTACCGAGCTGGGGGTGGGAAGGAGGATGAAAACACGTTCACATGTAGTGCCTCACTTTGCTAAACCTGGAGGGGAGTGGCTGGAGAGCAGATGAAACACTAGCGTGCCCACGGTGCTCTGCCTGGGTGTTGCCACGAATTTTGTTTTCAGAATGAACGGATTGCTCACTGAAAAAACAAAGGGCGTTTTAGGTCAAATGAAACGCCTTTCAAATTTGAGCTGAAGATGCACAGAATTTCTCTGCTAAAATGATCCAGAGGGGAAAAAACAAAATCAGAGCTAAAAAACCTCAGAGCATTGTTGGGTGCTTTCAAAATTTTAAACATCTGACTTTCTATTTTTCCAGCCATGTTTTCTTGATCAAATGTGATTAAACCATGACTTAAAGGTTACTAAGACATAAATAAAATCCATAAAACAGCTTCTCCAACAGAGAAAATGGGAGAAGGCAGCTCGATCCCTGTCACAGCTGGTGACTTTGGTGAGAGCAAAAGATGTCTTCTCTGCTTTTTGGGGTGTCAGGCAGGCACAGGTAGGCTCATCCTGCCAACATCCTCAGCTTTTCCCTCTCTGTTTGTGCTTTAGCTGTTCTGCTATTGTTCCAGCACAGCTTTCTGACCGGCTCATGTGTGCAGTGTCCGTACAGACATCCCTGCTGAGGCAGGAAGAACGTGCTTCTTCCCCCAGTTCCCACAGCACTGCTTCTGTCATTTGTAAAAATATCTGTACCCCACAGGAATAAAATCCCTGAGGAAAGGGCAGATGGACTCAGGCAATCCAGGATAGCGAGGTCTCTGTGTCACGGAAAGCAGAATGGAAATGACATTGGAGCATTTAGGGATCCCTAGGCTGCTGATAATTGCAAAACCGAGGCACCGAAAGGGCACCAGGATTGATGGATGGTGAGGAAATAATGATGGAGGGAAAGTATCCAAGGTTTCAACTGCAGAAAGCACGAGGATATTTTTCACTGGGATCCCTGAAAGCCACTTGTCCTTTGAAGTAGCTCCTTCTGTGAGGAGTCCCTCAGAATTTGCCTGCACTGTGTTCCATGTGCAGCCCCGTCCCTCCCTGCGGGAGGCTGGGGGAGAGTCAGGGGCTGTCACTTCTAATGCCACTCGAGGAGCAACTAACGGAAATCTGCTTGGCACAGAGAGAGCACTACAGGACCCAATCTCCATGTCTGGCCCGCTGCAGCAATGACATATATAATGTCACATTGAAGTGGTACAAATGGCTCAGAGCGTTGCTAAGGGTTTCTCCCGTGCAGTGAATGACATCAAGCAGCCAAATCCCTGCATTCTGAGGGCAGGCAGCCACGTGGGATGGAGAGAACTGCTGAGGCACCAAAGAGGCACAGCGTAGGTCTCCCTGATCCTCCTTGTAATGCGCAAAAATACTGGAAGCCCAGCCTCCAAAATAGCAATGGGTGACACCAAGCATCCTCCTGGCTTCCACATTTTCCTTGTGAGTTCATTCCTGTTCCTTTCACATCTCTGTCCTCGCCTGTGGTACCAAAGGACACAAACTCATCTCATTTTGAGCTGGCATGTTTTCAGCATCTCCTTGCAAAGCCTCCCTTCCAGGTTAAAACTGGCAGGACCTAACGACAGGTAAACGTACACCCAAATTCGGTGTACAAATTCTCTTTTAAAACTCTTGAAAAACAGCTTGAAATGTTTTTGACATCTTTTTGGAAATCCCTTATATCTGGAGAGAAGCAAATGCCTGAAGAGCATTTGCTAATTGCACATACTGACTTGCATTCTGGGCCCTGAAAGTTTCCTGGAAGTTAAAAAAGTAGATGGCAAATAAACCCAGAATATACTAGCCAGACTCACGTAAGTCCCTTGTACGTTGAGTTCAGTGACTACAAGAATTTTGCCTCTTACTGCAAAACTGTCTTCTGCTTCTAAGGCCTAGAAATGGGTGCCCTATGCAGGCAGGAGGGTAAAATACTGGCAGCCTGCGATGCTGCTTCGGTTCCTTGCCAGCTGAGCATGGTCCAGGCAGGAAGGAGAGAGACAGGAATGGAGGAGAGGAGCTGCAAGGACTCCCTTGCCATCTCTGCTGCATCCAATGCCAGGTTTGTGCTGGGGATTAACAAGGGCAGGAGAGCTTTTGCATTATTGAGCAACTGCCTGGGGGAAGCAGCGCTTCAACTCTGCACTTCTGCAGAGGATGAGGGCAGGGGACAATGAGATCATGGCTTACCAGAAGTAAAAGTCAGTTTCCAGATAAGCAGAGTGTAACATGTGGATTAAAGTTGTCAGTTAATTAAAGAGGCCAGGTTTAAGCCACAGATAGGACAGCATTTGGTGAAGTAATGCTAAAAAGAGCACTGTTCTGTGGAGTCAGAGGAGGGTAGTATAGGGTGTAGAGATGCTGGGTTAATACCAAAACTAATTAAAACCACAATGTTTGAAGGGCTCCAGGCCAGGCTTCAAGCCTGTGCAGTGTGGAGCTGACAATGAGGAGCAGACCTCGCATTCAAGGGCTGATCAGGTTTAGTTGAGGTGTTAAGGCTGGATTGAACTCTATGATCTTGGAGGTCTCTTCCAACCCAGTGATTCTGTGTGTGATCTTCCCATTCAGGTGCTGAACACGCTTGCTGCAAGCTGTGGGTGCCCCATCCGTGGAGGTGTTCAAGGCCAGGCTGGATGGGGATTTGAACAAGTGGAAAATGCCCCTGCCCATGGCAGAGGACTGGAACTGGGAGATCTCTAAGGTCCCTTCTGACCCAAACCAGATTCTATGAATCTCTGAACTAACACTTGATGGATGACTTGGGAGATTGGCAGGGCACCTTCTTGAGCCTAGAGAAAATGGTGGCCTGGTGGATTGGCAGGCCTCCCAAGTGGAGATAACGTGTTTTACTTGCAATCTAATTTGTCTCTTTTTAACAAGCAGGAAATGTCTGCCTTGACAGGCAGCTCTGGGGCAGAGCTGGCAGCACTCCTGGCTGGTAGGAGCAGCAAACCTCCAGGGCGGGCAGCCATGTGCACCATCTCCATTCTCCAGGAAAGACAGACAGCAGTATTTTATCCAGCTGGGGCAGAAAGAAACCCTTGGGGAGCCCTGCTTTGCAGCCTCACTTCACACATCAGAGCTGTTCAGCCTTTCATTACGGTTTTGATTTGTTTTAATGAGAGGCCTGTGAGAGGCTCACCAAAAAAAGGCAGATGCCACTTTGAAGAGCTCCCATTTGAAGCCAGGATCTCCTGACTCATCCTCACACATTGTACCTAGGAGCACTTTAATCCTTGCAGCACTCCTTGCACAAAAGCAGCTTCTTCCTCAGTTGCACCCTATGCTTCCATGGGCAGGCAGTACAATTCACTTTCAAGCGAATAAATAAAAATGGGTTCCCAATTCTTGCTGCTCCTAGATGGCAGCGGACAATCCAAAATGAGGTTAAGTTTGCTTCCAGCTTTCTCTTATGGCAGATTTCTCTCAGCAGGGCCACAGCTCAGGCAAAGGAGAGGCACAGCAGTGCCCTCCAGGATGAGTCACGCCAGCTCCAGCTCTAAAGGAGGTAGAACTCTGTGCTGGAAGTAAAAGAAGAGGTTGTAAACTTCAGAGCAAGAGAATGGAGTATTTAAATCAGGGTCAAGTCAGAGAAAATTCACCTTCCTTTCAATTAGATCATGAAAGCCTTAAGCACCCTGCCGAGGCTCCCTCAGCTTGCTGCCCTTGTTCTTCTCCAGGAATGAGAGCTCTTCCCAGCTGCCCTACAGCCCATGGAGCAATACATTGCCTCTGGGGCTGGGTGATCGGGAAAAGCCAAGGCAGAATAGCTAATGTCAAAAACTGTTTGAGTTAAGTATCAAAGACTAGCCTAAATTGGAAGGGACCTCTGAAGGTCATTCGGTCCCATCCCCAGCTCAGAGCAAGGACAACTTCTCAGTTAGATTGGTTTGCTCAGGGCATCGTGCTCTTCATTTGGGGCTGCCTCCAAGGATGGAGATTTCCCAGCCTTTTTGGACCGCCTCTCCCTGTGCAGAAGCGCTGTCATGTAAACTTCACTGGCGTTTTCCCTTGTGTGCCTCATAGCTATTGTCCCTCACTGTTGTGGACATTCAGAAAGGATTTGAATTATATTCATGTATACTATTAATACAGCTAAATATTAAAACTATAAATGTTATCAAAGAAATACAAACATGTAACTACATTTATATGATATTGACAAAATATCAATGAAACAACAGCAAATAAAATAAAAATACCAGTACTGATTTTTATCAATAAAATGCTGTTTGATGGGGTAGGAAATGGATACTGAACTTTTCCACTTGACATCCCTGTCATTAAATGTTCTTTCTTGGTTTCCTTTTTTGTTCATTCAATTACGTCTCTGTTGCAAACTGAGAGCCTGTGAGGGGATTCAAAGGCCAACCAGGGGAAGAGAGCGTTGGTGGTGAATTATACTACAGTGGAGAGATTATTGATTTATGAGGCTGTTTTGAAATATTAATCAATCATGACTATCTCTCTCCTTCAGTTAGACACTATAATTTTTATTCAAGAACAAGAGGAAGCTAGGAATCACAGAATCCTGAAATCTTCAAGGTTAGAAGAGACCTGCAAGATCATCCAGTACCACCGTCACCACAGCATCACCATCATGTCCCTGAAACTGTGTCCCCAAGTGTCACATCCATCCCCGTGGTGGGGCACAGGGCAGGACATGTTGTGTGTCACAGTGGGCAGTACTCGTGGGGCACGACAGGCACCTGGCACTTGTGCAAGCAGGATATGTATGGGGTGTGCAAGGCACCACTGGGAGTGTGCAGGGCACTGCCCTGAGCTTTGGAAATACTGGAGGGGCTGGAATGTCTGGAGCTGCAGTTGGCAAGGCCACCTGAAAGCCTCTGGGGAGGGATTGAGGGACAAACCAAAGGAGAGGGTGTCACTGTGGGAGGCTGCTCTTGGCCACCCAGCCAGGACAACGACACCAACAAATGATTATTTGAGGAACCAAGGGACACCTCCAAATCAGCCACCCTTGTCCCTGTGGGGAATTCAACTTGTCGGGTGTGCACTGGGAACACCACACAGCTGGTCCAAAGAGCCCCAGGAGATTCCCCAAACACCGGGATGACAACTTCTGGGTACAGGCACTGGGGAGCCGGCTCGGAGAGGTGCCTCTGTGTTTGTGGCTTGTTCCCAGAGAGGCTCTCGTGGCTGACGTGGGATTGTCTCGGCCGCAGCGACCGCGCAGCCGCCGGGTTTCAGATCTCTGCTGCTTCGCCTGCGCCCGTCTGGCTCCAGAGATGGGCCAGGCACGGGTGAGCACAGCTGGAAAAGCTGCATATTTTATCAGTGTGGCCATGGCAAAGCTGGTGTCCTAAAATGGTTTCTGTCACCTCGTGTGCAAGAAGGAAATCCCCACACAGAGCTCAGGTATTTCCTTTATTTACAGTTCTGCACAGAAGGAGGTGCTGGGTGGCAAATCCACAAAGCCAGCACAGCAACTATCAAAACTTTTCACTATTTATACATATAAGCAAACAAAGGCATCCATGTTCATTGGCTACCTGTTATATGGTTCTCTTACTAATTTCACATATTTTTTATTTTAAAAATTATTTTAATATTTTTATAGTATTATATCTAAATAGTTAAATGTTACATTTATATGTAATTTGTAATGTTCTATATCATATATTACATATATGATATCTTAAAATATTTAAAATATATTATTTCTCACTATTTATTTTATATAGACATAATAAATATTAAATAATATAGAACATTTAAGTTTGTATGTTATATTAGTATTATGTTTTGCTATTCATTTAATATTAATGTAATAGTTTCTGTTATTATTAGCTAATATTATTAACTGCAATTTCTAATTAACTATGTGCATACCTTAATATTTTCATGTATTGGATATAAGATCCCCTTGCTTCTTATGCTAACTAGTTTTTACTGTGCTTCAGCCTGTCTCTTCTTTTTGAAGAGTTTCCTTTTTTCTCGCTGGGTTTCTGGGGTCACTGGCTGCTGTCTCCCTGTGCCCCTACCTGGGGCATGAGCACTTGGGCAGATGGACACAGCCAGACGGTTGTGGTCAGTGGCTCTGTTGGAAATGACACAACACTTCAATTTTTAAAGCCACTTTTGTCATTGGCTAATTCGCCTTTGCCAAGGTAGGGGGGAGGAACTGAAGTTTTTCTCCCAAAGACTCTTTTTACCAAGGGTTTGAGTTTCACTGGGTGAGGCCTGATGGGCTTCAGTCAACAAAAAGAAGATTCCTAGACTCTGAAAGTCTAACATTTGCAGGTTGGGAATAGCCAGAAGATACAGAGGACATAAGTGGACATTAGCAAACCCAACCCCCTGGTGCAGTTGGAGACGCCTGGTCTGGGAAAAGATTGATAAGAGAACCAAAGAATGAGCAGCAAATTAGCACTGAAGGCAAAAGGATCAATAACCAGTGGGAGATTGGATACTCAGAACTGTGTGACCTAAGAATTGCTTTGGGGTTTTTTTGTATAAATATGTGAAAAGTCTGGTAAAGAACCTCGTGTGAAGGAATGATTTCCACTGCATAACGCAGGCCATGTGTGAATGAAATGATTCCATTGCACACCCTGGCCAGAATAAAGTAATGCCTGATTCTCTATTGCTTCAAAGGTGTTGTTGGAGAGTTTCTGCTTTTCCTGCACTTTTGGTGACAGCTCCATGTGCAGCTGCAGGACAGGGATGAGGGCTGTCCCTCAGGGCTCTGCCTTGGCCCCGGGGCTCTTGCATGGCTTCCCCAAAGACACAGACAGCAGATCCAGCTCATCCTCAGCACGTTTACAGGGGATGGGAAGCTGAGCAGGGCAGGTGACACTGTGGAAGGACAGGGCCATGCAGAGGGACCTGAGCAAGCTTGGGAAGTGAAACCACAAGAACCTCACGAGATTCAGCAAGGCTGAGTGCAAGGTTCTGCACCTAGGCCAGGGCAATCCCAGAGACACTGAATCACAGAAAATCATCAGGGTTGGGGGATGCCTTCAAGATCATCCAACCCCACCACCAGCACAGCACCACCATAATCAACCCTACACCATGTCCCCAGTTCCACATCCAGATGCCCATTGGGCACTTCCAGGGATAACTGGCTCCACTAACTCCCTGGGCAACTTATTCCAATGTCTATAACCATTCTTTAAGTGATTTCCCCCCCTAGTAACTAATATGAAACACTGAACTTCTCAAAAATTAATTGTCAGGACAAGGGAAGGCTTGAAAAATCTGGGAAGTGAGTTTTTCCTCCAGGTCCCAGGTGTTACCAGTATAGTTTGGATCTCCCACTTCCTCACAGGAGGAAATGGACAGGTCAAGTCAGCATGAGCATGGACAAAAGGTCTGAGAAAACTCTCCTGTGAGGGTTAACAGAGATTTTTCTTTCCCGCTATTTGCTGCATGCACTCTTTCTTTCAATGGACTGTGTTCATTAATATTGTGCAGTGTCACAGTCAGAAAAGAGTAAGAGGAAGCAGGAGAAGGAACAGACGGTATTTACAGAGATTTCAGCCTCCCACGGAGGCTGTTAAACAACTTAAAGGAGAAACAGTCCATGTAAAGAAAGGTAAAATATTCCCATAATGGCTATGAGAGTGGTGAGAAACAAATAACTACTTTTTAAGCCTAGTTAATACAAAAAAGAAGAGGGAAAATGAAGAAATTGAGGACAAACTGCATTTGGTTTTCCAGTCACATACGAATTTGTTTTTTTAAAAATCACTTGGAGTTATTGCAGTATGCTTCACTGCATCCAGAATAGGACATTTCATTTGTTAAATGATGTCACTCTTTTTAACCCCTTGAAAGGTGGCCTGTTTTGGGGCAAAAATAAATTCACAGAAGACTCTTCAAATGATAGTTTCCAACATGCTTATTCTCCCCAAAAAGCAATTCTCATCTCTGTTCAACAGAGGGCTAGGTAGTGGGGTGAAGACATAATTCTGTGGCTATTTAACACAACCAGTTTTTAACACTCTATGTGAAGTGGCCAAAAGCAGAGCTAATGAAGGAAGAGAGAACATTGAGAACTTTGTAGGTCATGGTTGAGAGCCATGAAGTCACAAGGCTTGTTTCCAAGCGTTCACTGAGCTCTAGCAGGTTTCTGGAGTACGCACAGGGAAACTTTATGTGAAATTAATAATACTGAAGTGATTTATTTGGAGACAGAGTAAGGAGAGGAAATGCTTGTGTCACTGTGCACGTTCAGTACGGCTGAGCATGCCAGAGACTCCTTGCAGTCCAAGTTTTATCTTGATAGATACCTAAAATGTACAAGAGCTAAATTTAGCCTGCTCCATGTGGTATGGAAATATAGGAAACTCAGGTTTAGTGGATTAGTATGGAGCAAAAAATACTGCAGTGAAACAGGACCTTGGGGTGGGGGCCTCAGGGACAGAGGTGGTCAGAAAATGTAAAGCATGAGAAAATAAACTACTTTAGTTTTTGTTTTCTGTTGCAAAGGGGGAAAAAAACAGGTAGAAATTGTGAATGTCATTGTATGTCAATAAGATTAGCAAAGGAGAGCCAGACACAGCTAGTGGTTTTTTTTATGAGGGGCTCTATCTTTTCCCCAGCTTTGTCTGGTGGACTTGCATTAGGTTCTCTGACATGTATCATGTTTTTCTGGTGTGCTTTAGATTTGAATTCAGACTGTCAGACTCAGCTGGCAAGGGGCAGAAGTTTGGGAAAAAAAGGGGGTGCATGGAACCTGCCCCAAGAACCCAGGCTCTCTAGACACAGAAGAAAGAGAAGGACCTGCATGGAAAAAAAAGCAAGTGCTTAGGGCAAAAAGCACAATTTTACCTAAGGCATGCTCCAGCAGAATAAGGGCAGCCAGACAGCTCCAGTGGCTTCCACCCATCCCATTTGGAGAGGATGGACTGTCCCCCTGTCTTGGGTTGCAATGCAAGATGTAACTGAAAGTATGTATTCTATTGCCATCTGTTGAAATTGGGAGGTGTTTTCTTTATCTTTTCCATGACCCATTCCTCATAACTCTGGGGAGAAGGGGGCAGGTGTCTTCTGTTAATGGGCCAGCTGTTAAACCAGGTGTGGCAGGTTCTTTATCTCTTCCCTCACCCATCCTCCCTCCAGGGGATATCTGCTGTTAATGGGCCATCAAGGCTCACTGCATGGCTGAGACAATTCCATCATCCCATTGGGAGATGCTCCACCCAGGGGAGGAGTCAAGCATTCCTACCTGGATAAAATCTGAGATTTCAGAACACCAGGACAACCTGTTTGCGCTGGATTTCCAGAGGAAGACTAGGCCCATCTCACCACCACTGGACCTTCAGAGGAAAACTACACTGTTCTACAGGATCATCTCTTCTCCAACAGAACCACATCTGCCACTCCAGGACTTGATTGGACTGCTGCCAACACCCTGACCAACATGTTGTCAGGTTGTATTCTGATTGTCAGTGTTTTCATTTTTGTTTGTTTGCTTTTTAGTACTACTACATTTTTTTATTTTTAATATTCCTAGTAAAGAAGTGTTATTCCTATTCCCATATCTTTGCCTGAAAGCCCCTTAATTTCAAAATTATAATAATTTGGAGGAAGGGGGTTTACATTCTCCTTTCCAAGGGAGGTTCCGGCTTTCCCTGGCAGACGCCTGTCCTGTCTTTCCAAACCAAGACACCCCCACATCAGAGACCTGGTTTCCCTTTGCAGCTTCTTTGTGCAGTCCCATCCCCATCCCTAGCCACACAAAATTTGAGGCTCAGCTGGGAATTTCCCACTCCAGACCTCCAAAGAACACAGGGACAGTCTGGATCACCCTGTGCCCCATCCAAGGTCCTCTCCTCCTTCTGGCCCTGCTGTTTTGTAAACACCAACTTCAGCAACTGCTTTTGCACTGCTCTTCAAACCAGTGTAGCCTTGGCAGGAGAGAAGACACTGCTGGTTCATCTATGCAGAAATACTCTGGCACTCCACACTTGCTGGTACGGTTAAAACAGCAGCTGCTGCTCCTTCACAGTTACACCAGTGTAAAAGTGCTTGCAGCAAACACAGCTCATTTCCACTTGGGCAAGAATAACCTTGCAGCAGGCAGCAGCTTTCCTGACACCCATGGTGTGTGGGGCTTCTCTGAGATGGTGAGCCCTGCAGAACACCCACCTGGAGAAAGGGAAGGTGGTCCCACTGCAGAGGACAGAGAGTTCTCAGGGCAGTGAGGTACCCCTCATGCAGATCTGTGCCCAGCTCCAGCATGCAAAACCTCTTGGGGAAGACCCCAGCATGCAGAGAGTGCTCACTGTCGCTGTTTGTCACTGTGACCTCAGAAAACACACTCATCCCATAGAGGAAGGTTCACACAAGTGGCAGCGCTTGCAGAGCTGACACCTCCCTCAAGAGAGGCTGCTCTTGCCCACCTGGTTCAGGGCAACCAGCTCACCTCCCTGCCAGCACCAGTGTGGCCAGGATGGCATGCAGGAGGATGCACTTGCTCTCTGCCTGCTCCCAACCCAGTGAAGTTTTCCCTGAGGAGTTAACCAGGATTTATAAATTTCCCAATAGACAAATTGCTTTGGGAAGCTGAGCGTGGTAATTGGCTGGTGGTGACTAATCACTGCCTGATTACAGAGTAGCAGTTCCACAGGTATGAATCAGAACCTGCAATTGTCAGCCCTCCCCCAAAACAGGGGCCCTTTCTTTCCTGGTGTGATACAGTTGAGCCATTGTGCAGCAGTGACAGTTCACTCCTCACACTCGGTGAAGGGAAATATAATTATGGTGCATTCAGGGACAGGAGAAAAGGATCAATATACAGAAAAAGAAATAATTATATACAAATGCACAGTCCCTGCAAAGAGAGACGTTCCTGAAATCTTGGGGAGGAGGGGAAGAATGGGCCATTTCAATTTCATACCTCTGTCTTATATTGGTCTCTACAAATATGTTTCTGTCCTGGAGCAAAACTGTCTCTAGAAGCCCCTGAAAAGAAGATGCTTTTCCCCTGATCCAGAGATCCACAAAGGAACATGAAGCTACTCTGGTTTTCAGAGCACCTTCCTCTCCTACACAGGAGAGTTTCGCTGCTTCTTCCCATTCCAGGCACTGTGCCAAAAAAGGCTGAGGGTGCCAAGCCAACATTTCCTCAAAAGCATTTCTCCCTTTTCCGAAGCTGAGCTTGCAAACCGTGGGCTCTTGCTTCCTGTGGGGGTTCCTGGGCAGGGGAAGGGCAGCCCCCATCAGTGATCCCACAGAGTGGCTTGGTTTGCCATCCAGGGAACACGAATCCTCGCCTGGTCACATTAGACACTGACAGGCAAAGCTGATCATCTCCCTGCCTGGAGTGGGGGGCTCAGAGGGAAGGAAAGAGGAGCAAAGGCCACCTCCCACCCAGCCAGCTCCTGCCTCCACTTTGAGAATTAGGAAAGCTGGTGTGAGAGACAATTAGAAGAGGTCACAGCTTGGCATTTTGGGATGTTTTTCCTCTGGAAAGGGGATAGGAGTAGTCATTTCCATCCCACTTCCCATGTAGATGTAGAGAAAAGGATGTTTAAAAGGAATCTAAAATGCACACCGTGAGTAGGCAGAGATGGATATTTGAGTGCTTAACCAGGCTTCTTTCAGGACTTCCGTAAATGCACAGAGAAGAGAGAGCATTTTAGGAACACCTCGCCATTCAGACATTAACTACAAATGCTCAAATGAGTGTGTCAGCTCTGCTTCATTTTTATTTAAGCACATAACCTGCTCTCCACTCGGAAAAAATAAGGCCTGTGCATAACCCCATATGCAGACCTTTGTGCTTGCCATCCTAAAGCTGCCATCCTGGGATTACCATGCAGGAGTGCTGCGAGCGCTGATGAAATTTTAATCCGCCAGTACTCAGCGCAGTGCGCACGTAATGGATGTTTGCACATACACGCGGCTCTTTGTCACCCCGAAGCAGCGACACTCACCTCCTATAGACACACGTCTGTGTTAGTCAGTGCTGTGATTTCCTGCTGCAGGCCATTAGAGTGTGTCCACACTCCAGATCCGGGAGCTGTGACTCGTTTGTTAATTGACAGGCTCAGGCATCAGAGCAGTCGGCGCTTCGTCACACTCAGCCTCGTGTGCTGTCAGTAACTGGTGCTTTGTCATGCAGTGCTAATATTCCTACCAAAATCCATATGCAGTTCCTCTCTCTGTCACAGGGATCAACCCCCAAACCGGCATTTCAATAATTCCCCCGCAGACAGGCAGAAGGAGAATTTTATAGCTGAGCTTAAACCATTTTTTTCTCCATGGAAGTTATTACTTTGTACAAGTGGGTTCCTTCTTCCTATACTTAGGGCCTTCATACTTCTTTTTTTCCATACCTGAAATATGAGCTTTAAAACTACATTTTGTATCTTAAAATAATCAAGGTGTTCTTCAAAACACCTCAGTCCTGAGGAACTTCTGCTGAAGCTGAGGGATATATTTCCAAAATTCAGGTTGCTTATTAGACAATGGAGCTAATAAAGGCTTTCTTCCTATGAATTTTGTTACGTAGTCTCACCCCTCCTGCTGAAATAATCACAGTTCATCCGTATCCCTGTCCCCCAACTAAATCTCCATCTGTACCTAGAAAAAGGCTTTTTCTGGGTTTTCTCCTGAACAAGAAATGCATGCACACATCAGTGAGATCTGGATGCCAAATGGCACAAACACAGCATTGCCACCTTTGCTTCACACTGCCTGTGGCACCACTTCGGGGACATCCATGCAGCCACAGACCATCCTGAGGCATGTGGGAGCATCATTCCTTTGAGAGATCCCCTGCACTTCTGCCAGGTTAGACTGAACTTGGATGGTGAATTAAAGGGGATATGGAGTCAAACGGGTCAGTAGAACCCTTTCTTCCCTTTGGAAACAGGTTTAAAAAAAAAAACAAAAACAACACCAAAAAAACCCCACTAGATGTAAACTGGGCCCAGTTGATGGCATGTGAATAGACTGTTAACCAAGGCAGAGGTTCTTCCAGCAAACTCCCTGCTGAAGCAAGGTGAGTTATAAGCCCTGGCAAACTGCAGAAGCCTCTGCTTCTTCACCAGCAAGGAATTGACTCTCCCCTGAAGGTCTCATGCTGTTTAGTCCAGTGTGTGTTCCTCCTGGTCCATCCCCTCTCCCTTACAGGGCATTTGGAGATGTGAGCAGAAATCAGAGATCAATGAATTTAAACTCATTTTTTTTCACCTCTGACAACAAACATGAAGCAAAACCTCAGAAGCAGTTCCCTGTCCTTGACAGTCTACAGGAGTTTCAAAATATGGGACAGTGCACACGGTAACACAGGGATCACGAGTGGGGAATTTAAGCCTCAGTTGCTCAGAAGATGCAGAATTTTGGCCTCAAAGAGGTGTGCAACTCTGAATATGTCCTTAAAAAGCAGCAACTTCCAAATTAGGCAGCAACAATATGTTTTCCCACTCTAGGGCCTCTGAAGAGTTATTAAATACAATTTTCCAGGCTTATTCAAATGTCAACTCATTATAGCCTGTGCAAATAGGAAGGCAGACCATGGGATTTGTGTTTTTGTTATAACTATTTTTATATTAAATCTATAAAATGCATAAAGGAGCATTAAGCCCTGTTATTCTCTCTTTTTTTTTTTTCCCTTTCCCCATAGCTGCCCAACCTCTTTTTGAAAAGGATCGTTCAAAAGCAGCCAAATAATAAAGGCTGGATGAGGACATTCCAATCCCTCCTTATCCACTTAAAAGCACAATATTTCAAAGGCCCTTCTGGAGTGCTTCTTTTGGCAGCTACAACTGGAGCCACAGTAGAAACCTTTCAGTGGGTCATCCTGATGGATGGCCTCTTACATCAATGAGCCAGCTGTCCCCATTAGGAGTGGGAATGATCTGAGCAGTCTGTGGGGACTTTAAAGGAGCATTTATCCTATAAAGGAAGAAAGGTACCTTGCACTTGTACGGCTCTTTGCAGCAGCAGACCTCCAAAGATCCGCAGAGAGCTCGGGTTTTTTACCAGGCAATGGACAAGTGGAGACCTCCCAGCCCAGGGTTGTTTCCAGGCTTGTTGAAAGTCACCCTGTGGTCTGAGCAGAAGAGCTGGGACTAAGGCACTGAAATTCCAGTTTGGTGCTGCCCCCGTTTCATCATCATCATGATCATCCTTGAGCCTCCCCATCCTCCTCCTACCCAATCCCTGTGCAGTCACAATGCCTGACTAAAGATATGAACACATTTCTGTTTATTTCTCTCTCTCCTGCAAGCACTCATTTTTTTTTCAAGAATTTTTGAGTGATTATTCTGCAGCTGACAGCAAATGTCCTTTTGATGACTTTGTCAGACTGCCAGGGCTGCAAAGACATCTCCAGAATCCTCGACTCTCCCTCCCTTTCCTTCCTCTTTGTGTGCCAGCTCCCAGTGAGATGTCCAAACCTGCACCAGCTCCACTGAGGAGCTCTCCCAAATATTCCAGGGCAACCCACTTTTACAGACACCACACACATCTGACCACAGCAAGGACTCACTCCATCTCATTGCCTTTATCAAAATTCCAGGCAGCAGCCAGGCAAAGTCCAACATCAGTTTCTTTTAGAGGCCAAAAGAGTGTTTTGTTTTGTTTTATTTGCAAGGTTGTGTCAGTCTTTATCTCCTTGAAAGCAGATGAGCAAATTTCATGCAGAATGGTAAAAAGTGCACTTGCTGCTAAGGCAGAGCAAGAAATCAGTCTTATTTCAGCTCAGAATTTAAGTAATGATGAAGCCCTACACAATCAAAACCGGCCTTGACTGGAAACAAATGCCTGAGTTCTTGCAAGTCCAAAGGGCTTACATGAGTCCCTGGGGCTTTGAATTCCTAAATTTCTCAGAAGTTCTGGGTTTTTAAATTAAGTACAGTAGCAGATAAACAGGATTAGGGACTTTAAGACCAGATTTATAGACCTTTCCAGGGCTACCCAGGCTGTGCCCACTAGATGGTTCCTAGAAAATTAGTCTCCCTAAAGATTTCCTGGACTGGTACAGACTTAAAATTTAATTTTCCTTAATAACAGTCCCACAGAGTAATTGTTTGCACATGCATGGGCATGCTGAGATAGATGTGGTTATTTGGCTCATTTAATTGTCTGTGCGCCAGGGATCTGGCAAGAGGACCTGCTGTGTCAAGCGGTGTCTAATCTCCCATAAAACCCAACACTTCTGGCACACATGCTCAAGCTCACAAATTTTAAGCACCCTTCTTCATCAGTTATACAAGCAATGTGTGGTCCTCCACATTCTTCAAAGAAAAAAAAAAAAAAAAAAAACACAAACAAACAAAAAACAAACAAACAAAAAAACCAGTCTGGGAGTTATCAGACCAGTCCTGTCCTCCCCACAGCCAAGCCAGGTCTCCTCACAGTTGGTGGCTTTCTCCAAATTACACTTTTTGGCTTTTTTGAAATCTGAATCTCAACTTTGTCTGCTTTTTTTTTTAAAAAAAAAAAAAAAGTTGGGAGAGAAAGTGTGATTTTTCAAGAGGAAAAAGCTTGAAAAAAATACCAGTGCTGTGACATCTGAAGCAGATAAAATCAATATAGAAATATGTACTTCTTAAAAGTTCATGAATTGTGACTTTGGGGTTCATGACACGATTTTGGGGGTCAGATATGTGCTTAAAATGTGCTTCAACCCTTTGGGTGGGTTGAAGGCCATGTGCCTAAATAATGTATTTCTTGACAATCCATGCTGCTGTTGTGATTGACCACAGGCCTGGAGCATTCCTTTGTGTCATCACCTCTTCCTTGCCTTAAGAAGGGCTCTGTGAAAAAGGGAGAGTTTCACCATCTCTAAAGTATACAGGAAAAAAAGCTTAAAGAGTGCTGATTAAAGTCAGAAACGCTGCAGAAAAATGCAGCTTTGCCTTCAGGCACCTGATCTCATTGAAAACCAATGTGTTCTGGGGAGATGAGGACTGGTTTTCCAAAGCAGGTTGCTGGACTGGTTTTCTGCCTCGGCTCGCCAAGGGCTGTGTGAGTGCTATTGCTGGCACCAGGGAGAGGAAAGGAGCACGTGGCTGGGAAGGTGGACAGAGCTTCTCCTTTTTCCAGCAGGCGGGACTGTGGTGCTGCAGGGACTGCCAACAGGCTGGGAAGCTGGCTTTGGTCTCCAGATGCTGAGAATAGCCCCTGAACAATAGGACATTGCTCCCCTCTCCCTGGGACACAAGCACAGGTCAGAGGGAAAAGCAGCCTTCATGCCTTCTCCAAGTTCCCAGATAAGTCATTAGAAATAATAACAATAAATAAAATTAAATACAAAGAAAGAATGAATATCTGGAGGCTTTTCTGTTCCAGCTATGTAATCAACAAAATGCTGTATCCTTCCCCACTGATGAGCATTTATATGTTCTGTCCCCTAGCTGCAGCCTGCTAATAGGGATCATGAGGCCCAGCTGTGCTGCCAAGAAGAAAACTCCAGCACGGCTTTTTCCAAATCTCCATGGGTGCCTGCTCTGTGTGTAAATGCTTTTTGGGTTGTTTTTTAGTGTTCTGTTTTGTTAGGGTTTGCACTTCCAGGTAATAACCCTGGATGGCCACGTGTGGGCTGTGAAAGGAAGGAGGGTCAGCAGTGGGAGATCTGGATGCTCTTCCACTGCCCACTACCAAAGAGGGTTGGGAGGCACCTAAACCGAACAGCCTTCACCATCTCTGTGGGTTAGGCTTTTTGTTCTGGTTTTCATTTGAAAGCCAGCATGAATTAGCATCTTTCTCTCTCCTTTTACGTGACTGCTGCTAATTATTTTATTAGTTGCAAGAACAAACTGAATTTGTGATTATTAATGTGGGTATAAATCTCAGTGTGCTCACAGACACATGCTTGGGAGGTTTTGCACTGTGTTTTAAGATAAGAAACAAGTGACTACAGCAGTGATTATGGCTACTGCTTTAATCTTTCACATAGCTGGAGAGTTCAGTGTCCACGGCTGAGGTCTCATTCTCCTCCTTCCCTGCTGAAAGTGCTCCCAGTTCAGTACATTTAAGTGGGAATAGGGACAATGAGTTCATGTCCCTACAAAGGTTAAGATGTCCAGTATTTCTTTTACGTACACAGTATTGTTACTCTGATTTCACAATCAGTCAGACACAAAAATGTTAGGTAGTTTGCCAGGGAGAGAAAAGAGAGAAGAAAGGAGGACAAGGAATTCAGACAAATGAAATGGACGGTGCTGGAGAGGTGCTGCCCCTTTTCAGCTGCAGCTGCATCCAGCCAAGGCATGTCAGGGATGCATTGCCCACCTTGCACTGGTGCCAGCAGCAGAGGTGGGCATGGACACCCCCAGAAAGGCACTTCAGCCCTCATTTTAACCTCTTTTCCTCCACTGTGCCTGTTTTCTCCACTGGGGTTAAGGCAGACAGGTCACCTCCAGAATTAAGTCACCTCCAGAATTAACTCTGGCACTTCTGTGGAAGGTCTGAAAAGAGTCTGGCTGGAATTGGAGCTCAGCCTGGTCATAGCAAGAGTGCTGCTCTCGCACTGCAACTTCAGCTGATATCAGGCACGCTTCAGTAATCTGAAAACCAACCACTTCTTTCACAATGAGGGATTTGCAGTGTAATTAGGCGCAAACAAACCATCAGAAGTGGATGTGGGCAATTCAGTCAAATGCCCTCATACACATTCTTGAATCGGTTACCTCGTGTCCGTATCAAAGACACTGACAGAATGGTTCTCAAGTAGAAAAAGGCTGCAGCAACTCAACAACTCCATGTCCTGAGCTGATTTACAGCCTGAACAAGACTGAAGGCTCTCCCAGGACTTATGCCTGTGCTGAGAGGGAGAATGTGCTGAGTTCAGGTCTTTGATCCAATATCATGCCAAATGTGGCAACACAGCCACTCTGCTTAGGACCTCTTCATACTAAATCTTGATTCACAATCTCCCTGAAGCTGTTTCAAATCCCTCTAACTGCAGCCTGATTCAGACATTAGGTGTTGCACACACATTAAAGGTGCCTGTGTGAACTTGTCTGGATAGCACAGAAAGAACCAATGCAGAGACATCCAGTTTCAGATCCCCAGACTTTCCTACTCATCAGTGCAAAGAAAGACAGAGGAAGGAGGAAGAAACCCTAGAAAAAGAGAAGCAGGACTCTTCATTAGCAGCATGAACTTTCACAATGATTTTATCACAGGATAGAAAAACCACAGGCCAGTCATTGGGTGGCTGTGAGTTAAGACAATATTGAGCTCAACCTTCAGCTAATTAAGTTCTCTGGAAACCACAACTGCAGGAAGGCAGATACTTGCTAAATAGATTAAATTTTTCTTCGCTCATGTATTTTTGATATGTGTCATCTCCATTTCCACCAGACAAAATCACCTTTTCTATTCCATTTCTCAGCACTGGGACCATCCAGATGCACAACAGCTCTCACCAGCAAAAATCCCACACCACGTGGGGTACCAATGACCTGTGCTAACCACAGGGTGCCTGCATTTGGCAGATAAAAGGGAATACAGGTGGGGGCACTTCCAGCATCATCAATTATAAGGGTTCAGCTCTGCAGAACTGTGAGCAGACAGCCCCTGAAAGGAGAAAACTAAATAGAAGCACCACAGAAATATGTAACTGAGCTGGCTTCTGCCACTTGAGCTTGGGTGGGAAGCCAAGTGCCCTGAGAGCCCTGACTCTTGCAAGCTATCTTTGTTCATCCCATACAAGTCCAGGAGCTCTGCATTTCAGCAGCAGCTCACAGACGACATCTCAAGGGACTGCAGCCTCCTAAGGTCCATTAACTCACCACAAATCCCTTCTGCACAGCCGGTGTGGCTGAGATGTGCCTTACACCTGATGCCAGAAGCTGCTCCAGGGAGTTTTGGAGGATGCTTTTCCTCTCCCTAAAAGGAGAAAAAAGAAAGGTTTCTGTTAGAAGCGATGAGAAAAGCCTAAGCCTTGCCTGGCCAGCTGCACTCTGCAGGGCTCTGTTTGGTACACATAATTATCTGCTTTGTAATGGGGATTTACTGCACATGTGATGGTGTGCTCTGTTTATAAAATACCTGATGAAGGCAGCACCTGAGCACACCTGTGTGTAGCCATGCTGGGTGCCTGCTTGGAGGTGACTGGTGCAGGCTGCCCAGCAGCTCCTGTTTTGATAATCTGTCCCTCCATTATCCCTACTGCTTCACAGGCACCAAAAGATAAAGGCGAGGAGCTGCAGCAGAACAGCTTTGCATAATTACAGCAGAAGGTGCACACATGGAAAGGATAATTGGTGGTGATGAGGGGAGTCAGTAAAACTAAAGCACAAGACAGTCCCGGAGCTCACTGTGGATGTGGCAGGGATGGACATGACAAATATCAGCCTCCCTGGTGCCTTGGCTTTCTCTGGGAACTGCTCATCCAGCACAAGATGTAACACACATTCATCTGTATGCAAAACTAGGGCTGGCTTTAGGAGAAACAAAGGAAGCAGCTGTGGATTGCAGCAGGCTACCAAAGTGGTGAAAGCCCAGATGGTGAGGGGAAAGGGATCTCGTGCATGCACTGGCCACCATCAAGCGCTCCTGGCAGGGAGGGAGAGAGAGGTAGGTGGATTTTTGCTTGCCCTCCAAGAAGCAGCATCTTACCTATACAACATACCCTCTGCACAGCACAGGGGCAGGACAGTGAGGGCATGTGTGGGGGGTTTTTTTAGGCTGGATTTGAGCTCATAGTGCCCAAACCGTGTTGCTGTCACAGCTTCAGAAAGAGCAGCTCACCAAGACAAACCCCTGCAGTTTAGTTCACCAGCACCTTTTTCTTGCACAGCTGTTTTAAACTCAAAGGGGAGAGGTTTAAATTAGATGTTAGGAAGAGAATAAAGATGTACTGGAACAGGTTGTCTGGAGAAGCTGTGGCTGCCCCCATCCCTGGCTAGACTGGATGATCAGATGCTTTGAGCAACCAGTTCTAGCGGGTGGTAGAGGGTTTGGAATGAGATTGTTTTTAAGGTCCCTTCCAACCCTAATAATTCTTTGATTCTATGACAGCTGGCTGAGGCACAGAAAAGGTGAAACTATCAGGAGACTCAGGACATGGAAACTATCTATCTGTCTGCAAGTGGAGTGAGAGGGTTTTTTCCTGGAGAAAGGATCTGCAAGTGGCTCTGAGGAGCCCTCTTGGTTTGGTGGGGCTTGGAGCACAGGCCACGGGGTGTCTGGGCCTGTCCCCAAAGATGACCCTGCTGCTCACATCCAGACCAAATCTGGAGATGTTTAAATGAAGAATTTGGGTTCAGTCCCATTGCACAGACATTGTGGAAAGCTGGAGGTCCAGAGGAGCCACTGTGGGAGCACGTGGCCTTAATTCCCTGGTGTTGGGGTCACTCATGGGCGGCTTTTGTGCCAGGATCCTCTGCCTGGTGCCAAGACAAATGATGCTGTAGGCTTTACTCACCCTGACAGATAAAGCAGACAGATTTAGTTGTTTCAAGGTACAAACTAAGTGGGGAAATGTCGGGTTTGTTCCCCGGCATTCAGGTGGTTTTAGAGTCTTTTTGCCCTCTGCAAAGCCCTGTGCCAAATGGATGAAAGAGATGGAGTCTTCGAGTTCTGATTTTTCAAGGTTGCATGCTTCGTTTATTGTTCTTATCTTACAATTTTCTCAGTGCCCAACAAAGATGTTTGCAGCTGCCTGGACATCTGACGACTCCTGCCCGCCCAGGGCTGTGGTTATCTTTTATACTAATTGCTACGTATTCTTTATTTATAATTTCTCACCAATGCCTATTACTAATACTAAACAGGTCATTTCTACCTTGACCCAATCCCCATTAAAGTACTTTGTGCCAACATCACTGCCGAAATGGAGTGAGGGAAGAAGAAAGAAGAAGCAGGAGACAACGCCCCAAATTCTCCATCTTGCCTCCATTCACTTCAATGCTATAAATCTAAATTTACTGTTTTTTCACCCTGTGATAAGCTAAACTACAATCTTTCACGCTCTTGTGGCCTGCAACCCCTCTCGCAGTGCAGGACGCCTCTCCCATGGACTGAGATCAAAGCCAGTGTCTCTCTGGGCTCTGGGCTGGGGTCCCAGACCCCCCTGTCCAGGTCTCTGACCCTCCAGGGCAGCCAAAGGAATGCCCTGGACTCCAACAGGTAAACATCAACCTCCAAAACCCACCCTTCTGCTACACAGCACGCTCACTGCTCAGCCCCTCGCAGTGTGGGTGCAGGCCTTGGGCGCACTCCCATTTAACCCTGGACGCTCTCCAGCCCAGCACCCAAAATTTGCCAGGCCTCTGCTTCATTTGCTCCGTACAGGACTTTCTTTATGAAAAACGCACGAGGCCAAGGCGTTTTTCATGCTCTGTGTGGCAGACTGCGAGTGGTCGGCCCAGATGAGTGGAACTATTTGCATGCAATTGAGGTAGGCGAGATAAGGCCCGTGCAAATGGTCGCCAGGCTCCGCTGGGCTGGGATAAAAGCTGGCAGCCTCCTCACAGGGCTCTGGCAGCACAGCCCAGCTCAAACCTGATGCTGAGGGCTCCTGGTATTTTCACAGAGTGTTGTATGAGCTCGATGCATGTGATTTGGATCTTTACGAGTTTGTTAACAATTGTATCCGTGCCTAGATGGGCAAGATGCAGGAGCCAAAATTCCAGGCTGTGAAAGGTAATTAATGCTCCTCGCCAGCGCCAGAAGTTGTTGGGAAACTCATCCTAAAAAATGGGCAGAGTCCTGTCTCACTTGGATAAAGTCCCTGTGAGATAACAGACCTGGAGTTGTACAGCACCAGGGCTGAGCAAAAGCTGTCACTGTGGACACGGGTCCAAGAGGGGCTGCACAAGAGCCCTGATCTACCCATTTCCTGGGAATGGGACCGCCCATGGATGGGCTCTGGGACAAGGCTCCTGTTTTAAACACAAGTAGAAGAGGTACAGCACAGTTCCTGGGTGGGAGAGGATGCCAAGCTCTCCAAACACTCAGAACCACTTAAAAATACAAACCAGGGGGGATCTGCAAGCACATGCAGAGTATTTGGAAGACATTCATACTACACTGAAGGGTACAATATGATGAGTCATTTTTAAAATTGTCATTTAAATATTTGATTTGATTTCAGGTCATTTAAAAATTGTATTTCTTCCACGGTGAGTAAGCAGGCATGACATCGTGGGACAAGTGAGTCCAAACTCCTGTCATTAATATCTTACAGAAATGGTCAAAGATAAAAACAAATGACTGAAGCCAAATACAATGTATTCATTACTAGGAATTTCCCTAAAATATCACAGATTCTTCCTTTTCTTAAAGGAGAACCACTTGTTTAATCAACTCAACTCTACTTTTCCTCTGAAGGCTTTCTTTTTCCAGCAGCAACACATCTTGATGGGTGGCTTTATTTTTTTCCCCCCTGAGTAAAAACAATTTCCTAGATTTTTCTTGTATTCATGACAGTGTGTATGTAGGTATGGTAGAAAAGTTGTGGTGGTATAAAACTGTAGAAAAGCACGGTCTTAAAAGTAGGTTATTTACATTATTATTATTTTAATCTGGGGTATTATTTTTAAAGGGTGCAAGACTGTCCACAGGCCTTGGCTTATGCTCAACTATTTAGTCATAAATCTTAAAAAGAAAACACCAACCTTGTTTGATTTTTTTTCCCCTTACTTCTAAAAATAAACTGTTTTAAAATATTTTGCAATTGCTGATTCTAGATGAAATAGTGAATGCATTTAGCATGATAAACAGTATACACTCACAACTGTAAGCAAGAAACTGCTATTTACAGATCTTTGCACACATCTGTAATCCATTCCACCACATTTCACGCACACAAAGCCAAGTTAAACAGCAAAAACTTCAAAAAAACCCCAAAACAAAACATTAAAAAACACATTTATCCAAAGCAGGATTGCAAAGTCTTTAACTACACCAGGAAAGGACTGAGGGTTTATCCAGTTTAGCTGTTCAAGACACAATCACAACTGCGTTTTCCAAACTTGCTAAATAAACTGCATCACAGTCTCACACACCTTATTCTTCCAGTTTTCCCCTTCCAGAATGGAATGAAATGCCTCAAGCAGAGAATATGAAGACACTCCCAGGACTCTGGACTGTTCTTTATGCCTCCTAGGCACCTAGGTTTTTAAGCAGCTCAGATCCTGAGCTGAAGTGGTCAGTTTTGAAAACTTTATCTCACTGCTGCTTCCCTCTGGGAGGCGTGCAGAGCACAACTCATTAAGTTAGCACTGGTTTCTGTGGACAGACCATCTGCTGGGGAATCATCATGCCTCTGTCTTGTTCCTTCTGCTCCAAGGGAGACAAGATTCCCTCTGCCTTCATCATTTCACTCAGCTTCAGTCACCAGGAGTGTCTGCTCAGAGCTGCTGTGATGGTTGGGCTGTGCTGGGCCAGAGGGCAGGAACCCCCCAACTCAGCTTCCATCTCCAAGTTACTTCTGAGTGTTTCCAGAAGCGCAGCAGGGAGAAACAAACCCCGGTGGGGAGTCTGCTTTCCTCTCTCTTAGCCGGACTGAGAAAGCATTTATAGCTGATATTCTTTGGGCACCACCAAATAGTTGTTAGGATTGAGAAATTCACCTGAGCATTGTTGTTTCTTCAGTTTGCTGAGGGGAAGGAAGTTGTGTCATCTTCCTGAGTTAGGCATGGGGGAGACTGGGATTTATCTCTGACCTGTGGGCACCTACAGTTCACCCATGCCTGTCTATGCTGGACATTCCTTGCAAGAACATGGAGTGAAATGTACATTTTTTTTAGCTCTGTTCACTCAGTCTACTTCAGTTCTGCTTGAGGGCACGGTGAGCTGCATCAACATTTTGGCTTGGGTCACCCATGGGCTCTCAAATGTTCTGAATTCTTGGTGCTGCAACCAGTGACTTGAATGCTTTTTCTTCAGGAAAACTTTTGAGCAAGGGCTGTCACCCTGACTGAGAAATGTAAAGTGTTCAGGGGCATCTGAGCTGGACAAGGCTGTTCTGGATCTCTTGGTGGAATCTCAGTGCTCTCAGCCCGAACAGTGCTGACCTTGGCGATGAGCCTGTGCCTTTGCCCTGCCAGGACCCTCAAGTGGCACGGGGGAGTGAGGGGAATGCTGAGCTGGCTGTGAGTGCTGCTGACAAATGGCAAAGGAATCTTAGTGAGAATTTCCTTACAGAGAAATCCATGTGTCTGGTTCCTGGGAGACATAATGCACACAGGGCTGCCTTCAGTGAGGTTGAGACCTGACAATCTTTTGAGGCACCAGGGAGGCCAGATCTGTGGGAGTCTCCTGTCTGCCTTGGGGAAGGTAGGAGTATGTAGAAACTGAGGGAAAATGCATCTTCCCTTCCACTCCCATGTGGAGTTTTTTTGCAACAGGGAGGGTGAGGTGAATAATTCTGATTCCCTGCACTGGAGTCATTAATCTCTCAAACAAAACAGAACACAGGAGCAAGGTGCATTCTCAGACTGTATTTCTACCAGGCAAGTCAACCTGTCTTCTCCCTCCTCTCCCTCTCTAGCCCACATCAGTCCCTCCACCACATGGGAGAAAAGCAACTCTACCTAAAAACCCTCTGTCAGATAAAGCACTTGGTCCAAGGAAATCTCTTGCCACTTCCAGTGGTTCCGTGCAGTGAGTGTCAGGGAGCTCAGAGGCAGTGCTCTGCTCCCCTGGCATGACTCTCCCTGCACTGAGCAAGGCTGCAAAGGTTCTTACAGGATTAGGGATGACCAACACTCAATCATGACTGTTTCTGATTTCTCCACCCTCTCCCAGCACTTGGGGCTACTCAAAACCCAAGTTACCAGATGCATTTTCCATGCATTCACTGGGGAAATGCTGGTTTCAAGTCCCTCCCTCTCCTCTGAGAAAAAATGCACCACTTGATCTAAATCCAAAAAATGAGGTGTTACAAAGTCTAAAAGGAGAGGAAGGTGTGATATGCTAAAAGTTGAGAATTGAGCTAATTTGAATATTTCCAAAGTTGAAAATTTCCATGGCATTTCGCTGTGGGATGTTCCCCATCACGGCTCCCTACAGAGGCTGAACTCCAGTGCCAGATGAACTGTCTCCCTGGGCTTGCAACCTGAACTTAATCACAAACATAACTGTGGAAAGAACAAACAGCTTCAAATGAAGATTTTCTTTAAAACCAAAACCAGTGCTAGAGACAGAGAGATGATCTTGTATCAAAGGCACAGGATTTCAGAGTCTTCATTTCGTTAGGGGATTCCTTGTGTGTCTGGGCACAAGACACTGATCTTAAAGCCTCACACCCTGTGACACGGGACAGAATCTGCTGTGGAGCACATAAACAAGGGACAGTCCTTTCTGTAGAGCAGGGGTGCTGTAGGAGGACACAGCAACACCTCGAATGAGACCAGAGACCTGGGGCTGCTGCTGGGATACTTGAGGGGTGCAGTTTCTCTCTCACAGCTCTCATTTTGTGTGGTCAGGTGTTTCCAAAGGGCTGTGTTGCTGCTGCAGGGAAGGGTGCAGATTCTTCTTCTTGGTGACCTGGTCCATCTGTTATCCTGGTGAGCTCTGGCACAGCTTTCTCCACTAAAATTAGACATTTGAGTCTTTAGTCTTGAGTCCCAAAGGTCTCATACCCATTGAGAAGTCCTTGTACAGGAAGCACTTCAGAAAGCACAGGGAATTAGTTCAGTGTGAAGAGAGAGAGAGAGAGAGAGAGATGAATACCAAACTATCAATGTGTATGTATATGTATATAACAAAGTGACAATATAACAAAAAAGGGGTCACCACAATATTCTCTCACGCTCTTTGGGAAATAAGTGACCTTTCAGCAGGCAGCTTTATATTAGCTGATTTCTTAGGTATGCAGGTTATCTAAAAACAGTTGCTCCCTAATCTGCTCTCATCAGCTCCAGGTTATGGGAGTTCATAAATCCGTGTACGTTTGACGCTAATGGAAAATCTGCATCGTGACTCCCCGGGGGTGACCCAAGTGTGTGACAGTAACGAGTGAGCTATGCATTGCTTGGTTCGCCCACAAGAACACAAACGGAGAGGGATGAAACAGAGACAAAGGGAAGAGGTCGGTAAGATGGCAGCATTTGTATTTGTTCTGCCTGAAGCAGCCTTCACTTCCCAGAACCGGCCTCTGCTTTCAAAGTCCCCGCTGACACCAACCGTGGTTACTGAGGGACTCTCCTCATTTGTTGCAATGCTCTGGTTGGGCAAGAAAGCATGATTTCAGACAGCTGGAATGGCAGAGACCTGAGGGGATGGGGGAGTATTTGCTTTAATACATCTAATTTATCATCTTCTGCCCACAGCTGCAGGAGAGGGAGAGAGAGATACTGAACAGATCGGTCCAGAAGCGGAATGAAATGTGGCAGATGAAGTGGGACACGACGCCATTTGCTGTTCCCACAGACTGGAGACTGTGTGGAAACAAGCTGTTTCCAAGGGCTCCAGTTTGGAAACTGTCTCCAGTCTCTCCCCAAACTCTGTCTCCAAACAGTTCAATAGGAACGTGAGGAAACCAGGGGGCAGTAAGGAAAGGAGAGAGATTTTGCTTCTTTCAAATTTTTGATTTCTATCACAGCTTTACATTGGGAAGCACGAGAACAGGGCATCCTTGTCGCACTCAAGTCACCAGAAAACATAACCAACAGCAAGTTTTGTCAAGCAAACAAGGTCCCCTGAATGGAACCTGTGAGCTGCTTGGCTGTATTTCTGCAGAAAGATGCCTGTTTTTTCAGGGAAGAGGGGGAGGAAGTCCAAAAGGTTGCTGTGCCAGGTTAGTTTGTAAGTGGTCAGACCAGGACAGCTGGAATAAGGGGCCAGTCAACTTCCAGGCCAAAGAATTTAAAAAAAACAAAAAACAAAACCAAAACAGAACTCCACATACAGAAACCTTTTTACCAAGTATTCGTTCTTTCCGTGACTACAGACCCATTTGAAAAATTGTCTCTGAGAACTTCCCAAAAAATCAATATTTTTCTGATAGGAACTGTCCTGGCCATCTGTGCCAACTGGCCACAAAATGATACCGAATCACTTGGTGCTGCTTTCAGTGACTATTTCTCTTAAGGTCTTTCAGGCCCCAAAAGATGACTGCCTCAAGTCCCCAGCCATCCAGTCCTGTGCAGGGGGGCTGAGGAGCAATTTTTAAAATGTGTAATGGACACAGATGTTTCCCATCTGCCAACTATGCCATCAGGAATGACATCCCAAGCTGAGACCATCTGAAATGCTTCCCACAGGCCCCAGAGCCGTGCCCAGCTGCAATCCCAGCCAGCAGGAGCGTGTGATGGCAACTGTCAGCAGGTACCGAGTGTCCCTGACATGAGACAGCAGGCTAAGTGACAGAGAGTGGCAGAAAAAACTGAAGTGGTGATGCAGAAGTAAGAAAAGAATACCTGGGTCACTCAGACTGACTTAGAAGGGTTTTGTTGTTTTTTTTTTACACAGGCCACAAATGTTAGCTAAAGTCTACTTCACACCCATCCAGTGCAGAAAGCACTGCTCTTAACACCCCAGTGTGTGTTTGGATGAGTATTTTATTAGAAAGCGGGGAGTGGAGAGATGGGGAAGGGAACTAATGGCACCCTGGAAGGAAGAGATCCCATTAAGACCCCCTGCTGTATAAAGTGTTGAAACCGTGCTGGGCTGAGGGCTTCCTGAGCTGCTTCTATTAATACAACAGAAATAAATGGCTTTTTGGCTGGATGGTCTCAAAAGGCTGCATGGTCTTAGAGCAGAGGATTTCAAGCCTTTGTTAACAATGAGGACAGTATATGCAGTTGGACTTATTTATTATTTAGCCACCTGTGGTACGAATGGCTGCACACCCTTCACCCCTGCGCTGGGGTTAAGAATTTACTTTGCTTCCTTCTGTGGACTGGGATTGTGGAATTGCATTTCCCTCTCCCAAGCTTCTACTGCCACTGTTGACATCCCTTTTTAGTCACCTATTTCTGCCTTTTCCTCTGCTCACAACTCCCCTGTTGTCTTTTCTTTATTGACTCCCCATTCCTCCTCCACTTCCAGTACTTTTCACCCTCATGTTGACCCTGTTGCCACAGAATATCAAAACAAAGCTAGAATAAAATCATATAGAATAAAATAAAAGAGAATAAAAAAATAAAATAAAATAAAATAAAATAAAATAAAATAAAATAAAATAAAATAAAATAACAAATTTAGGTAGTTTGTGGGCTTACAGCAAAATTCTTACAGCACCAAGAAGCCAGAAGAGAGATGGGGCATTTGCTTTGCAGCATTTGGGATTTTGCAAGACTTCTCATGAATTGAACTCCAATTTTCTCCTACTGGTTTGTGACCCAAGCATTGTAAGGAAAACAATGGCTGTCACTGGTGCCAGTGTGTGTTCCTGGTCCATAACCTGAATGTCAGAGCAGCAGAGTTGTGGGATAAAAGGCAAAATGGCACAGCTGACTGAAATTTCCTAAAGGGCAATAGACAAAAGTATGAGAATAAAAGAAGACTTTTTTCAGCATTTCAAAGAAATTCTGATTGGAACTATCACAGCTCTTGTACAGGGACAACAGCAATATTTTTCATTTCCTTCCTTCCTTCCTTCCTTCCTTCCTTCCTTCCTTCCTTCCTTCCTTCCTTCCTTCCTTCCTTCCTTCCTTCCTTTCCTTTCCTTTCCTTTCCTTTCCTTTCCTTTCCTTTCCTTTCCTTTCCTTTCCTTTCCTTTCCTTTCCTTTCCTTTCCTTTCCTTTCCTTTCCTTTCCTTTCCTTTCCTTTCCTTTCCTTTCCTTTCCTTTCCTGACAAGGTATTAAGAGCAACATCTGGTCTCCCTTGCCCTGGTTGCTTTCCTTTTCTGTGTTGGTTCTTTCCATTTGGGGTCTGTAAGTAAAATCCGGTCCAGGAAAATCCTTCCCAGCAATGGAACTGAGATGGACTTTTCATTGCCAGGACATCCATGCTTATTTTACTGATAAATTTTGATGCACAACCAAAACTAGCTCGGCTTCTTGACTTCAGCACAGCCCGGCCAACTCAGATCCCAAGAACATGAAATGAAGACGTTGAACAAACCCTGTGTTTAAAAAGCTCTCTTTTGTTCTCTAACCCCCAGCCACAAAAAGCAGCATGCACAAAACTCAGGGAGATGAGGGACAAAAGGAGGATGGTCTCTTCTGAGCCTGTGGCCTGTTAGCCCACAAAGCCCAGCATTTGTCTCCTCCCTGGAAGACATCATTCCCACATGGGGTCTGGATCAATCTTAATCACACACCAGCTTGCCAGCTGTTCCCTCCAAAGTGACAGCTGGCTCTAAGCACGTTGTCTTTATTCTCCTTTGCCCTCATCCCTTACAGATGCCCATCACAGCATCATGCCAGGACGGAAGGGGACAATTGCTGTGTCTCTGCTGGTCAGGGAAAGCCCTTCCCACACTGAACTTGGGGACTGAGTCCAGGCATTGTGTCACAAGCCCAGCCCATGCCCAGCTGCCTCCCAGTCCTTCCTTTGTACAGCTCATGGCACTTGTGGCTCCTCTCAGGGACCCAGCGATTCGAGGTGCCTGCCTGTCTCTGACACAGAAGGATGTGGTGGCAATGGAGTGGTCAAAAAGCAAATATGCTGGTGCTCCTCCAACAACATCTGGAAATGAATGCAACCATTTTAACTTCATCACAGGCCCTAAGGGAGTGCACAGATGGGCTTGGGACAGAAGAGAGGTGAGACAGCTGGTGTGAGGAGTTAGAGACAGAAGAAAGGGTGTTTCTTGGTTAAGATTTTCCTAGAAAAATTAAAGATATTAAAGATATTAAAGATAATTCCTTATCCTGCAGAATCTTCCCATAGATCTATAAGCCCAGTTGCTTTAGTAAGGAAGGCAAGACTCTGCCGTGGCTGACAGCTCAATACGTTGCAGTGGGTATTTTGTAAATCACAAATGTTTCGCTTTTTCCTCAGCGAATATTCATTGAAAGCATTTTTCCATGTCTGTGGTCTACTGCAGGCTAATAGAAGTTGTACTCTGGGTGTGCTGCAGGATCTGTGGTTCATTTGAGTGCTTTCACAGATTTCTTTAATCTGTCCAAAATTGCAGGTTTCAAGTAACTTTTAGTATTTGAGCCAGATGCCTCCAATTAACTCTGCTCCTTTAACTGAATGTACCAGGGAGGCCCAGGGCATTAAAACCAGTCGCAAGAAGAAACCTACCCAGAACAAATATAGTTACAACCTAAGCTCATTGCTCACAACCGGATAACTCACACAATTAAAGAGCTTTTATTTTTTTCAAGAAAAACAGCAAGGTGGGGGAAATTAGAGGAAAATGGAAAGCCACACACAGTGCCTGCCTCAGTTTCCCTCCAGCAGCCCAGCACTGCTGCTTGCTGCCCATGCTCTCCTGCATCTCCGTGTCCCCTGTGAGACACCAGGTGTCAGGGATGTGAGGTGGCATCACCCCAAATGCTGACTAAAACGGGTGGCTGGAGCCCCACTTGTGCCGTTGCTGTAGGATTTGGGATGGAATTCCCCAGCCTGGCTGCCGGCAGCCTGGCGTGCCCAGCACCTGCCCGGGTCAAGGACACGCTGTTCTCGTCGGGGAGATAAACGCGGGGCTTATCTCCTTCCACAGCTGGGCTGCTCCCTGGAAATCTGGACACCTGCCCCCAGCAGAGCCCCAGGGGTCTGGAAAGACAAAAGGTTTTTGTGGGTGCACGTCGAAGGGTGATGCTGGAGGATGGCGTGGAGGGGGAGACCTAGAAATTGCAGGGTTTTAGCAAAAACGTGGTTCCAAGCCAGGCTGGTTCATCTGGCTGTGGGTTTTGTGGGCACACAACAGCTCTGGGCAGTTGGGCTGAGCCAGCCCTCCAGCTCCGAGGTGAAAGTTAAAGAGAAGAGTTGTGGGGGGGGAAACAACAAAAAAAACCCACACAAAGAAAAGAAGCCGACGAGGGGAATTGCAGGAATGAAACACTGAAGTAAAACCTGCACATTTTGTCGCTTTGTCTCTGCGCTGTTTTGTCGTCTCCTTTGGTTAAACTGGGAACTGCTTATCACAGCAGTACCCAGTGCTGGCATCACAGCCTGGGGTGGGAGCGCAGCCTTTACATTAGATTTGTAACTCAGCTGGTGGAAATGGCAAGAACGAAACATTAGTATATGTACAATTTCCCTTTTTAAATTTTCTTTCAGGTTTTGGACACTTTAGGTGTTGGATGACCCCTTTCCTTCATACTCTATAGGGAAAAAAAATCCCGTAGACACACGACTCAGTCTTCTGCAATCGTCTGAATCAAGAGGTGTGGTTCCTTTTTCTAACTTTAAGCAGAAATGTAACTTCCCATAAAGGCACTGAAATTACAGACCTGCAGATGAAAGTCTTTGTATATCCACAGAAGGGTTTTGTCACGAGGGCAGCTGCACCCACCAGAGAAGTCTTTGCTCTTGCTCCAGACTGACCTGATGTGCAGCTCTGTCCCAGCAATGGGGGTCATTTCTCTGTGCTCATTTATTTGCCCAGACAACTTTCAAGGGCACCACATGCAGAAGGAGAGTGACTTCCTCTCCACCATTGCAGGCAGATATCCTGTGAGATGCTTGCCAGCAACACAGACCCAGCAGGAGGAGAAGACACTTTTTTGGCTGAGCCATACTTATCCTTTTCCCTGTGGAAAGGGAATTGCATATTTGCTGGTGCCTTCACTGATCTAAGCCCTGAGGTCAGAGCCATGTGCATGTGAATCCAGGCTGGAACAAGCCCAGGGAGGAGAAAACACCTCAAATTCTATACTCTGAAAGCCCAGGGTAATTACCTATAGCTCTGTGCCACCCAGAGTTACTCAGGAGGAGCCACATCCCAGCTCCCCATCATGTCTGAGGGTGGCCACAGCACACATGGACACCAAGCAGGGAGGCAACAGGACAGCCTGAAAAGCTCAGCAGCTCTTCTCCTGCCCCAGCTCTGACACCTTTACCTTCAGGGTTGTGGCAGAGAGACATCTACTCAGGGAAGGTGGGCTGGGGCTGAAGCTTCTCTGCTTCTCCTGCACCAAGACCTCAGCACTTACACACTCTTCCCTGCCTCTTGCAAACCTCTCTCCCTTCATGCCCAACTCCTTTCTCCAGTCCCTCAGTTTCTCAGCCTTTCCCTTCCCAGCACAGCTAGAAGTGTTTTGACTGAAAACCCAAAGGGATACAGAGTGAGGGCAATTTCGGTTTGAACTGTTCACTTCTGGTGAAGAACAGATGTAGCAGAAACGAAGCCTGTTAATGGAAAGGGCCCAGGAAGCAGCCAGAGGCCAAACTGTGCTTGTTTAGGGGAGGAGAGCTGAACTCTTCTGGCTGGGACTGAGGAGGAAAGACCACATGAGCTGGCAAACCAGAGGACAAACAGCAAACACAGAGCTGGAGAGAGGGTAAGGAGGGGATTTAACTTTCTGAGATGCTCTCAGACCTGTTCACAGTTCTTATGGACTGACTTTCAGAGGGCAAAGGAGAGATCTCAATGCTCGTGGCAGCTCTTCCAGGAAAGAGCTAGGTTGTCTCGCTCCCTTCACCTTTCTTCTTCCTTTCTGCTCTTTTTCCTCCAAGATTAGACAAGTGCAGGTTAGACACAGTTCAGGTTGTTCAGGGAATAGTTTTGCTGCCCCTGACTGGAGATGGGAATAAATGGACAGCCCTGCAAAGGTCAGGACAAGCATTGCCATCCAACCTGGCCTTGAACACTTCAGGGACGGGGCATCTTGTGCCCTTAAGAGAGAAATCAGCATCATGGAGGCAACTGTTTCAAAGCTGCAGCACAAATTCTGAGCAGTCTGAACATTTTCGAAATGTCAGAGGGAAAAAAAGGAGACAGACGAAATCCAAAGCCACTTAGGGAGAGCTAAAATGCTTGGTAGGAAGCTGTGGTTGTTGGCTCAGCGGTCCTGAAATGCCACATTATCTGCCCTGAGCCCACTCCAGTTTCAGGCGAGGAGCCTGTGTGCAGACACTGACCCTGGGAGCAGCAGTTTGCTGCCAAGCAGGAACTTTCCACTTTCCAAGCCCAATTTCAATTTGCTTATGGCAAAAAAAGTAATGCTCCAGCTCAGCAAGGAGCACAGCCACCCACGAGAGGTGACAACTCTATTGGTTGAGCTTTGGGCTTCATCTGGTACCAGAGGGTGTTAAACTCTGTCCTTGCAAGCATCTATTGCTGCTGGAGGTGGGTGAAAAGCTGGCAGAAACAACAAAAAGGCAGAGCTGCCTGACAGAATTAGCTCAGAAAAAGACAACTAAATAAAGGTAGGTAGGTAGGTAGGTAGGTAGGTGTGCATATATATGGATACGTATATAAATGAAGGAATTTTATTCAAAGTCCTCAAATTTATGCCCAGACTTTGCATTGTTTTCCCATGACAGCAGTTGCCAGCTCCCTGTGGGGTGTGGGTAAGCAGGGCAGCCCTGTCCCACCACGCTGCTCGCCCCCCGAGATGGGACAGGCTACTTATGAGGGGCTTTTCCATGTAAATTCATGGTGGAGTGCCATCTGCTGGGCTCATGCGGGGCTCATCTGGCACAGGATAGGAAGAAAGTGAAGAGAAACTCCAGAGAAATGGGCTCTGTCTGTGCTTGGACATCAAACTTCCCTGAGACCCTTCCCCAGGCAGCTGCCAGGGAGCAGCCGCAGCCAGGCTGGCTCACCTTGTAGCTTGGCATGGTCTCTGCAAAATGCTTCATGGAAATGTTTACTGGCTCTCAACAACTCCCAAACCACCTGAGAGAATTTCTGGGGAGTGGATCCAAGCCAGAATCAGGCTAGGGACAATCCTGGTTGTGTGGATCTACCAGCAGCAGCCGGTGCCTGGGGTTATCCCATGGCAGTACTCCATTTGTTAGCACAGGTATTTTCTTTGTATGACCTGCATGTGGTGGACCAGGCCTGTGCCAGGGAGGAGGATGAGCAGGTTTCATACCTTGTCACCTTAACTATCAGTGTGGAGCAGCTTTGAACCACATCTAGAGATATCTGCTTCTGTCCAGCATCTACTCAGGGAGTTTTTTCCCCCTAAATGTGGAGGCACCTCAGCTGACTGCCTGAAACAGGCTGTGTGAGTCCCTCCTGTTTAAAATCTCTAAAGGGAAAACCACCTCCCTTTGAGCCATCCCTGCCTGCTGCATCTTCTCTGATTCATCACAGATGGTGGCAGTTAGTGAAACCTGAATCGCACTTGCTTTATGCACCTCTGATTGCAGTGTGAACGAGGAACACAAAAGGAGGAGGGAAAGGAGCAGGAGAGAGCGGGAAGCAAACTGCAAATTAAAGGCAAATCACAAGGTTGGTTCAGGCTATTGTGTAAATGAGGGTGGCTCAACTTTCTGCTGTGCTGGGAAACTGAGAGGCCAGCCATAGTGCCAAAGATCTTCAGGATAGCAGCTGTAAGATCCTTGCTTTTTGTCCCGTTAGGGATCCTCCAGCCTCCTGCACTTCTGTGTTTCTGTCCCACCACTGAGGAGACTGGGAACAAAAGGAAAAACACACAGGGGCAAACTTTGTCAAGGGCTCTCAGAAAATGGTTATGAAAGGACTGAATCTTAATCCATAAATGCTTTACCAGCATTCAGTAACCACAAATTCTAGTTTCCTCCGTGAACTATGTCAAAAGTAAGCTTCTTCTCCATCAATCAGTCATCTCCCAGAAGTAGGAAAGAGACCTTGACAGCAAAGAATGGTTAGACTGAACAAGCAAAAAGCAACACGTCCTTCAGAACAAAGCACATACTTTCCTGACTGTAGGGTTTTATTCATGTGCTTCCAGCTCACTCCAAACACAAAACTTATCACCCTCATTTTCATGCACCAAATCAATAACAGCTTGTGTGGGGATTGTGGAATGCTACATCTGAAAGCCTCTCACACAACTTTGCTGAAGTAAAGGGCTGATAATAACTAATAGCTGCCAAGGACATTCAGCCTTGTTGAGTGATTGTTAACATGGTTTTCCCCTGGACACAATTTAGACTGAGCCTTTCCAATCTTCCTGGACAGTGTATGCAGAACAGGAGATTTTTCTGCATTTTTGTGGACAATGCCTGGCAGAAGTTGAAGAGAACATCCCATGAAGCCCTTGGACTGAAAAACTTGCTGAGAACTGGGTCTGCACCTCTTCTGAAATTTTTTCCCCAGTTGCACTCGGAAGGCACAGCTTTCCCACCCACAAGGACATCCGGGCTTGGGTAGGTGAAGTAGCTCTGGACAGGCTTTCAGGTCACAGGGGAGTATCAAAACACTGCGTGCCAGAGGCTGGAGGATTTGTTCCAGATGGTTTCTGCTTCTTCCTCTCGTTATTCAACTGCTCTGAGAGGGTTAGAAACCTTAGGAATGACGCCTGGATCATAAGCTGCCTTTATTCCACAGTCATTCTGGAGCTGATCCTAAAAGCGATGCTTTTGGGAGCAACAAGTCTAATAACATCACACAGCACAGTAGCTGAAGGAAGCAAGAGAGATGAAGTTCAGCTCCTGGCTCAGCAGCTGACTTTTGTCAGCTCCTCTCAGACCAGAGGAGGCAAGTTTCTGAAACCTCCCCAGTTTTAATTTTTGCCTTGGGCCATCTGGAGCCGGGAGAGCTGCAGAGTCAGAGGGCACCAAGCCCCTCAAAGGCAGCGGTCTCACAGAAGAAGGAGAAGCTGGCAGGAAGCCAGGAAAAACAAATGACCCTGCCTCCAAATGCCTCCCAGATAAACCTGGGCTCTTTAACATTTCTCAGCAGGCAGGTGTTTTCACTTCATCATTTTAGCTTCAGTTGCTCCCTCAATTTTTCATCAGAAATGCTTGTGACAGCACGGGACACACCTCAGTGGTATGCAGTACGGAGCAGTGCTCCAGCATCTGCCATTTTCTTTGTGGTTTTCTCCCCTTCATAAAGCACAGGTGCTCCTTTGGAGGTGCCAGGGCTTGTGCTTGGGCAGCTGGAGGAAAGACCTTCAAATAGATTGCGTTCCTTGGTTTTCCCCGAGTTGTGTGGTCAACCCCAGGCTGTAGGATTGAGATAAGGCATCAGATCAAGTTCTGGCTCAGTGTGATCAACAAGGAAGCTGTAAAGGGAAATACATGCCCCGCAGCCAGGGGATGCTGGCAGGATGCAAGAACCCTAGTCCTTGAGTGACTTAGTGGTAGAGAAAGCTGCTTGTGGCAGGGCCAAATCTGCTTCTTATTCCCAGCAGTCAGGGAGACCAAATCCAGTCTACACAAATGCAATTCAGTCCATTAGCAGACATCAGAGAAGCTACCTGCCTTGACAAAACCCAGCTGTGTTTCTAATTAAGCAGGGAGGCCTCAGAGTGCCTGTTCAAGCCACTGCGGCTGCAATCTCAAATCCCCACAACAAATTACCTCCCCTTCTCACTGCTAACAGATTTACCTGTTTATCTATCACTCTTTGCCAAATACTGGAGCACATCCTCACACGGAGGTGTTATTGTAGCTGCCACCTGAGATTTGTTTGACCAGGGCTTGTGGGTTTTGGTTCGTCGACATAAGAGTCTACTTACAGCCTGAAGGGCAGGAGTTTCTTTCGAAGGGTAAACAAAAGAGGTCGGTGGGAGTTCAGGCATCCCTCTCCTTGTATCTCTTTGCTGTTCCTGGTAGTAGCAGCTAAAGAGACTTTTCTTTGCTCCTAATTCACAGGCAGAAGTGAAGGAAAACCACACGCAGGCAGGTGCTCTTGCAAATTGGCTAAGGCAGGTGTTTGATCCAGGGCTGCAAACGAAAGTTGCTTTACCTTAGGTGGCTCAGCCTGCTTGTCTGTGCTATAACTGAAGCACTAATACATAATACCCAGGCTGGAGCTAAACCAGCTCGTGTGGGTATGAGCCACAGTCGAGCCACAGCAACAGGGAGCTCTCTGCCCTCTGCAAATCCAGGGAGTGCTCAGGTGGCCAGTCCTGCTGGGCTCCCTGCTGCCCAGCTCCCATCTGGGGACCTGCTCTTGGGTTTCCTCCTGAGGAATGAGGACAGAAACAATGGCACATTTTCTCTCCTGGCTGCTTTTTGAAGCCCCTCTCCTTGTTCCCATGCTGCCACCTCAGCCTCAGTGTGTGACAGCTCCAGGAGAGTGATGTCCAGCCTATCCGACCTTCACGCTAATACAAGCAGCAGTGCAGGGCAATAGCTCTGTGAAGGAGGAGTAAAGGGAGAGTAAATCCTGATCTGCTCAGTCTCAGGTGGATAAGTACTCTGAAACAGTAAAATGATGTTTCCAAGGTCCCAAAACACAGCTTGGACCTGGGTGGTAACTGATCTGCAGGAGATGTGGTGACTGTGCTTTTCCTTTCTGCTTAGTTTAAAAATAAGCGTTCTTGCTGCTGCAGCAGCAGCACTGGTCAGGGTTCATTGCTTCCCAGCTGTCCAGTTTCACCCTTGCTGGCAGACAGAGGGATAATCCTGCTGTCATCTGTCCTGCCAACACCTCTCCTCCTGACATGGGGGAGCTCCCTGCCCTGTGCTGCTGCACCACAGCAGGGAGGGTCCTCAGGGTGCTGTGACCCTTCCACCAGAGCCCAGAGGGAAGAGTGGAGCCAGTGCTTTGCCAGAACTGATGCAGGGCTGATCCCTGGGCTCCATGTTAACTGGGAGGTGGCTGTTTCCAGCTTTGGCTGCAGGGATGGCTGGCTTGGAGTGGCCTCCAGGCAGGGTTGAGCCCTACAGGCATCCCTGCTCCACGGCTTCTCACAGAGGGAAAGGGGAGCAGGCTGCTGCTGCCCACTGGGCCAAGGACAGACACAGCTTGGATGGCTTGGGAAGAGACCCAGCATGGGTTTGAGCTTGGCTGAGGCTTGGCATGAGTGCCTTCACGGGAGAGTCACGTGTTGCTGCAGCAGGTGGTGGAGCTGGCAGCAGGATGATGGCATCTTCCTCTGAGTCAGGCATAATGGCAAGTGTCTACCTGAGCTCCCAGGCAGAACATGGAGCACCAGCAAACCGAGGTTTCCGCCTCTCTGTGCAGCAGGGAGAACATCCCCTTATTCACAGGTGCCTCAGCTTGGAAACCCAGAGGCATAAAGGATTTGGAGTCTGCAGGAGATGAAGGGGGCTGGATAGGAAAGAACAGAGCAGCAGGGACATGGACAGACTCTTGGGAAGGAAGCAGAGCAGGCAGGGGTAGTTCGTGGCAGGGGCATGACTTGAGGTAGGTGGAAGTGCTGACTGCAGGAGGCTTGGGGGCACGGGGGGGACAAGGACAGGGGACACTGGATGAGGAGGCAGAGTGGAAATGGCAAGCAGGGCACAGTGAGGGACTTCAAGCAAGGGTTGGGGCCAGGAGAGGGGAAGGACTGAACGCAGAGAAGGACAAAGATTATTCAGAAGGTGAAAGTTGTGCAATGGGGACAAGGGAAGGCACTGGAGAAAACAACCCTTACCTTTACAGAGAATGTAACTTCTATTTGTTCTGTTAAAGCCTTTCTATTTCAACTGCTATTCAATTTTTCTCCTAGCTTTCTCTGCCTATTCTTCCCTTCCTAGTCTTTGATCTTCTATTGGTAATTCCCCTTCAGTGTTCACTAATTTTCTGTCTCTTGCTCTGCCAGCTCTGCCAGTACTGTCATTGCAGGCATTGTGCTGTGTCCTCTGTGGAAGGATGTGGAGACAGCAAACAGTCTGTTCCTACAATACAAAGGCTGCTCTCACCTCAGCTCTGGCAAACAGCTCAGAACTCCCTGCCTGAAATTATCCTTTGCTTCTTCTCTCTGTCCTCTTCCATTCTTCCAGACTTGGTTTTCCCGTGTGTTTTCCGCAGTCTGGCTTCGCTCCAGCTTTGCTTCCCCACCTTGAGCTGAGTCTATCCCTATCCCTGCCATCACTTGCATCACTTCTCTCCCTTGCCCAGGCCAGGGAAGGGAGTGGTGTGACAGGGAGGACGTGAAGAGCATCCACTGCAGATCTCTGTGGTCATGGCTGAGGTCAGGGAGCCAAACGTTTATGGTTTGTGCGTGGGTGTTATATAAATAACAGCAATTATTCACTGTCAAAGCTTCACAACTGAGCCAAAACTCATCCATTTTTGCTGGACTGTCCACAGAGGCTGCTGCTTCTAAAGGCTCACTTGGAGCCAGGCTTTAGCCTTCCTCTCACAGATGCAGAGTTGTTACTGCTATTAAAGTAGTCCCATTTATAGTGAACTTGCCAAACCATCCTCTCCTGCCATGAGAGCTGTGATCCTGCTGGCTATGCTCCCCAAAAACATATTCATTTTTTTTCTGTGATTATGCAAATGTATGAATTTCTCAGCTTGTTACAAAGTGGTAACAGTGGCCTGAAAGTGCATGAGCACAACAGGGCATTGCCTCTGGGTCTGTTCAGGGCGTTTGAAGGGCTTCCACTGAAACAAAGAGAAACATCTCCCCATTAACTCAGCAGGTTTCAGAGCCTCTTATACTGAGGTGCATCAACCTCTGTGTGCTGCTCACCCTTTTTTATGAAATCCTGTGTGGATGAGAAACTGTATTTTGACTGCACTGGAGGAAGTGCCGAAACTGTTTGAGTAGTTTCAGTGGAAGCAGACACTTGGCTTACACAAAGATGGCTTTGTTTTCTTCCTTTGGACTAGGGTTTTGGAAATGGCATTGGCTCTTCAAAAGCCAGTGAAATCTACCTGCAGCTGGGTTCACTGGGCAAGCAACAAATGCTTCAAAGGGTGACAGAAAGCCATCAGGAGTTGTGATGACCCTGCACTTACCCCAAGTGCAAGGTGGAGGGTGGAGTTCCTTCGTTATACCTAGATCCCCAAGAAAATCCCTTAGTAATCCCCATCCATACACCCTTTGCAAGAATGCTCCTCCATCCTCCTGCTGCCATCACATGCAGAGTAATCCTCCTTTTCCTGCGTCACCCCTTTGGTGATCCTTCTTATTCTGCAGGATCACATGCACAGCAACCTCCCCCTCACACTCACCGGGCTGGGCAGAGAAAACCCTCCCCTTCTCTTACATATTAAAATGAAAACCTCTTTCTTTTTTTTTTTTTTTTTTTTTTTTTTTTTTTTTTTTTTTTCCCCAGGTGTTTCAATCCCCTTTATTTCACCTTGATGCCACAAAACCCCTCTTCTCTGAGTGGTACCAACTGCAAAGGTGGTGTTTGTTGACTTTTCCAGCTGACTTTTGCCAGCTCCTTGCCTGGATAACCTTTCCCAACCACCCTCCTGCTCCTCCGAGGCAGTGAGCGAGGCAATCGTGCTGACATTTTCTCCTCTGTCACAGCACTGGGACAAGCTGAGAGGAGAGAGCAGGACCAGGTAACCCTGCCAGCTCCCCCCATGTTCTCATGCCCTTGCAGCACACAGAGAGCTTTGTGCTCCAAACCAGGGTGCTGCTTACTCACAAGGGAAGCCTGTGCGAGCTTGTAGCCTCAGGTAAAGAGCTGTGTTTTTTCAGTGTGAGAAACAGAGGGGGAAAGCAAGAGAAAACGCCCTGTGAGATTGCCTCCCTCAGTACATAAAATCCCAAAATGTCAGGGTTCCCAGAACCTCTTTCTCCCGTGTCGCAAACCCAACTGCAGCCAGCACAAATCCGGAGTGCCCAAGGAAATAACTCTAAGCACTCACAAACAGCTGACCAGAGGAGAGTAAGTGAGCTCAAAAGCTGCTGGCTTCTAGATCATTGTTATCTTGTGACTCCAGTGGAGCGGCAAAATTGGGATGGAGATGATAAAACCCAAAAGTGAAGGTGGTTTGCTTATCTTTCCCTTTCTTTCCCCAACACCCCTACAAGAGCCTGTGTGTGCCTCTCCCAGTACAGTCTCTCATTCGGTGGAGATGACTTAATCCAGAAAGGGTGATGAGAAGGAGAAAGATTTAAATCAAACCCGATTACTGGGGCTTGATAGGCTTCCCTGGCAAGCTGTTCTGGGACTGACCCAAAAGTTGTCAGCTCACTGCCTGCTCCCTTGACAACGCTGTTCAGGAGCCTTATGAAATGCAGCCATCCTCTGAAAGCTCTTCTCAGCTGCCAAAACCTTCCCCCTGGCAATGGGCAGGTGGGCACCAAGGGTCACCAGGAGCCTGAGCAGCGTGTGGCTTTGAGGCAGCCCTTTGCTGCTGGGAAAACAGGGGCAGAAACAGCCCCATGAGTGCTGTGTCTGTGACTCCAGAAATGACATCCCCTCGCTGCAGCTTTGAGAGTAATCCACCTAGGAAATCACTGTGGCCTGCCTGTGAGATAATCCCGCCAAGCCACTGCATGTGCTCAGCCACCATTCCTGATGCTGGGGCTTTGTCTGGCCCTCTCCCGGGCCATGTGGATGGTTCATGGTGGCCACAGGGACCTCAGGGCAGGCACTAGGCAGGTTCCAGCCTGTAGCCACTTCTCATCCCAGAGAGTGGGGCCTGGCCTGGGGCTTGGAACAGGGAGAAGGTGTCACCACATCCCAGTTGTTCGCTATGCAGGCACCACCTTCCACAGCAGGCATGTCCCCCCTGGCAGAGGCAGGAAGCAAACCTCTAACTTTGGAGCTCACAGAGTTTATGGAAGTTTATGGAAGGGGTGGTGGGAGATGGTCATGACTGTAGCAGAGACCTGAGCTCAGTGGCTTGGTGATCCCATCCAGTCTCCTGCAGAGGAGGAACAGATGTCTACAGACACAATAGGAATGGCAGAGGGACAAGCAGAGTGGTGCAGTGGGAAAGTTCTGTGTCCCAGACCCAGCTACAGCAAGGTCAGCTAACACTGGCCAACACCTGAACCGCCCCCAGGGGGAATACAGGCCATTAAAAGTGACAAAGAATCATTTCAGGCATGATTTTGAAATGAGCTGATTACACCCTTCTTCTTCCTCAATTCAGTCATAAACACAGCTATGAAATCAGATTGTTATAAATATTTTAAAATAAAAAGGCGCTGGGCTAAAGCAGGATGAGTGATTTATCCTTATTTAAAAATGGAGAGTAATAAAGTAAAGCTGTAATAATAAAACAAAAACATTGACTAATATCTGTGAAAAATTTGGAGGACCATAGAGAGAATGAGCTATTGTGCTTTGTGGCGGGTGGGGTGCTGGTGAAGTGTTTGTGGTTAGGACAAAGAGACTGAATTTTGCAAGCAGTCGATGAGTTTTAGGGTTTGCTTTCTGCAGGCTTGCTGCACCAGTGAGGAAATTGTTCATGCTCAAGAAAGGCAGACTTTTATTGAACTCACCAGGGCCTCTTTTGAGGGTCTGTTTTTCTCCTCTTTCTTTCTCTCTGTTCCACTGTACAGTGCCATAGATAAGATACATTTTAATATTGCAGAAAGAATAGCAGTGACAAAGAGCTCCTTGTTTTCAGGCTGTATTAAAGCTCTTACTGCAAGCCCAACAACACTTGCCATGCTACCTTGCTGAGCTGGCTTTGTGCATGGGAGCTGGCGAGACTTGGCTGAGGAAAAGCTGTGTCCATGAAAATCTCAGTGAAGTAAAAGTTCAAAGGAGGAGAAGGGAATGGGAGATAAGAAAGCTTCAAATCTTCGTTTAAAGGGAAAAGAAAATCTGATTAAGATGTGCTGGCTAACTCAAAACACATGAGCTTGAACATCAAAAGGTTCGTAATTCGTACACGTGCTGTAGATAATTATCAGTTTAACTCGATACTTCCTACAGCGACAGAACTGACATCAGGCGGCTCTGGCGACCGACTTTCAAACCAGCCCCTGACACCGAGCGAGGGCCCCGCTGCTGACGCTGTTCCTGTCCTCTCTCTTGTGTCCTTGCGTACAAGTGCCTGTCAAAACCTGCCTGCATCCCCTCCTGGCTGCCCTGAGACCCAGCAGAGACCAAGAGAGCAGGCAGTGCCTCTCCAGCAGCTCTGGACATCTCCCACTGCAGAGGACCTCTGGTAGATCCCCTGTCCTGCAGTGAAAGGGCAATGATAGGGAACCTAATTTTAATTGAGAATCTGTCAAAACACGGCCTAGAAAATAAATGTCAGACTCTACTTCCTCCAGCCCACTGTGATCTGGGGATGGCTGCAGGCTAGCTCCTCCAAAACTGCTCCTGTGTTGCCAAGCAGCGAGGTACGAGGGGCAGCTGGTAGCCCAGTCCTGCCCTGGCTCTCCTTTCCCTGCTTGGCTGGTGGGAATGGCTCAGCAGGGCCAGGCTTGGGGACACCAGGAGCCACACACACAACCTGGCTGCCCCGCGGCCAACTGCGCTCCCACGGTGCAGCTCGGAGCTCATCTTGAAGCTCCCAGCATATTTCTGAAGCCAGAAGGTCGGGGCAGAAGGTGGGTAATGAATCCCAGATTTTCCAAGAGAGTCATGTGTAGCATAAGAATAATGTGACTTCGGGGAATGGAAAAGCAAAGCATTTTCCTTCCATATCCAAGAGACTTCTGGTCAGTCCCAAGCTCTCCCCGAGAGCTGAAATGCCCTTCTGTCTGCCTGTCCACGAGAGAGAGAGACAGACACAGTCAGACAGAGACAGGGCGTAGGCAGGGGAGAGGTCATGCTTTTGTTACAGGGAAAAAATTCAAAAGCCTACTGGTGAAATACTCCTAATCCCTATGACTCTTTGTATGGTGGAGCTGGGAATTTTCTCTCTCTCGCTCCCCATGAGTAGCCCCATGACTGTTTCTTTTCATGAAGAACTCCATGTGCCTCATCCACAACCCCAAGGCCACCTTCTCTACATTCTTTTTTAATTTAGGGATTTTATTGCTTCGAGGGAGGAGGGGGAAAACACTAAAAATTACAGCTAAGCCCCCCACTGGGCACTCTGTCATTACCCTGTCCTTGTGGAATAGGCTATTTTTTTATTTTTTTTTCATGTGCTTAATCATTTATTTAATGGACAGCAAATGGCATGTGAGGCTTCGAGGTCTACGAGGAATGAAGCCCAACCTGCAAGACTCTCTTGTAAGTCAATTGTTTACAGCAAACACAGCAATCTACTAAATCCTTCTGAAGGCTCCTGAGGATTACTTTGAGGCCAGTAAAATAGTCTGGATTTTTGTGTGTGGAGAAATACGGTTACAAATACTCCCTGTCCATGCCAAGCCTGAAATGCAGGCAGGTAACACCTTGAGAGAAAGCCAAGTGGATTTACACTCTGGAATATCAGACACACGCAGACTCACCTCCCTCCCCTGGAAGTTCAGTTCTGTCCCACTTGGTGATCAATCTGACTTCACACAGCACAAAGAATCCTGTGTTTATTTCAGCAAAATGAACTCCAAATACAGAATTTAAACCTATTCCTACAATGGTGTTTTAATCACCCCAAAAGTGCTGATGATAAATTTACATTTTGATTAAGGGGAATGAATTATGCATGATGGTGTAGTACCTTCTGTGTAAGTAGTAGATGAACACAGGGACAGGTATGGTGTGGATTGCAGAGATTTATCCTGACAGTACAGGGAAAAGGCTATCATTTAGGAAAGAGGTCACTCCAGGCAGGCAGCAAAAAGTGAAAATGATCCTGTGACAAGATAAATGTTGAATTATGATTTCTGAGAACTGAGTCCAGCTTGTCCCTGTCACAACAACACAACACTGGAAAATCACATCACTTGAAGTTTACCCCTCCGGAACACATTTGGGTTGTACATGTAGGAAAAGTGATGGCAAAATGCAAAATATCTGCCATCCCCAGCAGGGACATGCAAACACCAAAGTGAGTGTTGGTGTTGCAGACTCCCAGGATTTTGCCATGTTTTGGCAGCTCATCTGTCACAAGTGTCGCTCATCCCCACATAAAACCATAGCATCCCTCTGAGGAGGAGGAGACAGGAGGAAGTCAGATTTTCTGGATGCAGAAACAGATAGGCAATTGTGAGTACATGCAGACAGGAATCTTGGAAAAAGAAATCAATAAGGGACACACCAGACCTCCACTGGATGCTTGATTTGTGACTGCTTTGGGGATGTTTTACACCAGGAGTTCTTTTCAGTAGGAGGGGGCAGAAATAGAGCATCGCTGTGAAATAATTTGAGATTTCTCTACCAATTCTGCCTCTCAGAGCTTTGACCTTCAAAACAGTTTCTGTTTTCAACCAAAAGATGTGAAAGGCAAGAAAAAAATATTAAAACGACTGAGAAAAAAAACCCCAAAGGATTGTGTTTAACGGGGAGCAGCAACTGCTCAGCTCCAGCGCCTGTGGGAGAGTTCCAGGCTGGAACCCAGAAAGGCTGGAGCCAGCTGGGATCAGGCTCTGCTCCCAGGGAACGAGGGATTGGAATGAGAGGGAACGGCCTCCAGCTGTGCCAGGCAACACTCAGGTTGGATATTGGGAACAATCTGCTCCCAGAATGGGTTCTCCAGTGCAGGGCAGGGGTGGAGTCCCCATTCCTGGAAGGGTTTCAAATCCAAGTGGACTTAGGGGAGACCTGGATCAGGAGTGGCCCTGGCAGTGACAGGAACAGCTGGAATGGATCTGCAAGGGCTTTTCCAGCCAGCCTAAATGACTCCGTGATTCCATCAGCACCCACCTACAGAGCATCAATCACCACCAGGGTCAACATCAGGATGTGGAGCTGCTGGAGCAATCCCAGAGGGGTCATGGAGATGCTTTCATGCACGTTGTTTTCCTAAGGTGTACTGCTTCTTCAAAAGATCTTCAATATATTATTGAAATGGAGGAGACGCACCAGCTGTTGTTTCAACTTATGGAACACATGTAGGTAATAAAAAACATGATCAGTGATTAACCAAGAGATTCTAAGACATGGTATTAAATTCATGTCAGTTGAGGAAAGTCCAAAACATTGTTTTTATTTGTGTGGTCATCAGTCCATGTAGGATAGGTTGTTCCCCACGCCTTGAGCTGTAAGATCCTAGGAGGAGGAGATGCAAACCTGCTAGGGCACAGCTGCTTCACCATGGTGATCACCACAGCCTATAGAGGAATCTCGCTTCTGGCACCTGGAACACATCATGTCCTTCCTTCACCACTGACCCTGGTGTCTCCATGTTGTTTCCCTCACATATTCTCAACTCCTCCTCTTCTCTGGTGAGCAAAAAACTCTGCATGCTCCAATACGTTTTGATTTTCTTCTTAAATATGCTACCTCAGTGGTATCACCAGCCTCTCTCATAGGCCCAGCCTCAGCCAGCAGCACGTCCATCTTCAGAGCCACCTGGCACTGGTGATGCCTTATGATCATAGGATGCTGAGATGGAAAGTTGCAGGGGCACAGCTGCTTCACCAGGGTGAACACCATGGCCTGTAGAGGAATCTCAGCTCTGGCACTCAGAGCACCTCCTGGCCCTCCTTCTCCACTGACCATGGTGCATCCACATTGTTTTCCTAACATGTTCTCACCTCCTCCTCTTCTCTGCCTAGGAAAATACTGTGCGTGCCACACTTTTTTTTTCCCGTGCCACACTTTTTTTTTCCCCCCCTCTCATTAAATACATTATAACAGAGGAGTTACCCACCACTCCCATAGGCCCAGCCTTGGCCAGCACCATGTCCACCTTCAGAGCCAGCAGAGACTGGCTCTGCCGGACATGGCAGAAGCTTCCAGCAGCTGCTCACAGCAGCCTCCTCTGTGGGTTCTCCACTACCAAAAACCAGGCCCTGCAAAACCCAAACACTGCCCAAGGATGGGCCTGCTCAGGGCCATTTCTGGGCTGCCCTCGTATTGTCGGGGTGCCAGGGTGGCCCTTGGTGACACAGGCGCTCCGTGTCTGGGCCCTTTATGACACGGGACATGATGGTGGCCAGAGACCCTTGTGACATCAGAGAGGCCTGGCCTGGCTGAGGGTTTCTAGGGGCACCGCAGGGCCCGGGGAGCCCAGTCCCAGGAGAGCCAGTCCGCAAGGAGGAAGCAACTCCTGGGATCCGTCTGTGCCACAGTGCCACAGAGTGCCACAGAGTAAGCAAAAGACGAGGACAAAGCCACCAAAGCCACCCTCGAGTCCCCGTGTCCCGGCCCTGTGCCCAGCTGGCCGCACACCCAGGCCCTCAGCGGGCAGGGGTCAGGTCAGGCCTGCCACTGTCTCACAGCGAGCGGGACGAGGGGACCTTTGGTGAGATGGCCCGCCAGCTTTCCCAGGGCAAAGCTGAGATGGAGCAGGAGGTGACAGCAGAGGCAGCTCCTGCCCTGCCCAGTGTCTCTCCTGCCCTCGGCAGTGCCCTGGAGGCCGAGCCGGCAGCTGCTGCCCCAGCCCGAGCTGCTGGGCAGGAGGAGCGCCCCGAGCCTCTGGAGGCCCAGCAGGAGGAAAAGGCAGCGGAGTCACCTGCTTACATCGAGGAGCTGCCATCCCTGGACACACAGAGCCTACCCAATGTCCCTTACAACAGCCAGGACAGCAGCTCTGCCTGGCTCTGCAGGGACCAGAGCAGCTCTGGGAAGCTCCTGAGCCAGGCCCTGCTCCAGCGCCCGACCTACATGCAGCAGCTGGAGGAACAGGACTCCCTTGAGGAGGCTGCAGGAGCAGCAGGAGCAGCCCCAGCCCAAACGGAGCAGGGCCCCGTGCCTGGGGAACCCCACACAGAGGAAGAGCTGTCCCAGCGGGCACGGGAGCACAAGGCAGAGCTGTCCCAGGAAGCGGGTAGAGACGAAGAAGTGTCCCACAGAGAAGACAACAGCTCCCAGGAACTCTCAGACTGGGACGAATACCTGGAGCAAGAGCTGCTCCAGGATCTCTCAGACTGGGTGAAATTTGTGGAGCAGGAGCTGTCCAAGGGACGTACACCTTCTCCTGCCCGGCCTCTCCACGGGCAGCTGTGTGCCCCCAGGAAACATCCCAGCCGCTTCGGGCGGGCGCTGCGGGCGCTGCGGGGGCTGTTCCGCTGGCCCTGCCTGGCCCCACAGCCCAAGGAGTAGCACGGACACGGCACCAACAGCAGCCGTTGCTCCAGAGCCGCCCTCCCTGCAGGGCTGTGGCACCCAAGGGACCCTGAACATTGGCATCAGGGAACCAACGGGAACGGGAACAGAAGACGGAGATGGCAGAGAGATGGCAATGATGACAACAAAGACGGAGATGACAACAAAGACAGAGATGAAGACCATGAAGATGATGAGGACAAGGACACGACAAAGACAGTGAATAAGACGGAGATGAAGAAGTTGATGGCGATGACAAAGATCACGAAGACAAAGAGGATGAGGAATAATTTAAAGATACATAGAAGAATAAGAGTAGTCATAGGAATAAGAATTTAGCAATACATAGAAGAAGAAGAAGCGGAATAGGAATAAGAATTTTAAAAGCTATAGAAGAAGATTAGTAAGAAGAATAATAATTTTAGAATCCATAGGAGAAGTAGAGTAATAATAGGTAGAATAGGAAAATATGTAGAAGAAAAGAAGCAGCAGAATAGTGAGAATAAGGAGAAGAAGAAGAATGAAGAATGATTTAGAATTCCATAAATGAAGATAAGCTGTAGTGAATAAGTAAAATTAGTAAATAGTTTCTATTTTCCAATAAAATTTTGGATGCACAAATGCCGAGTCTCCAGATTTCCTTTCTCCTCTCTCCGAGCCCTTGATGGATTTTCCACTTCAGTCCCAGGGAGTGCCCTCGGAGCAGCGACTGCTCAGGAACCCAGAAAGGCTGGAGCCAGCTGGGATCAGGCTCTGCTCCCAGGGAACGAGGGATTGGAATGAGAGGGAACGGCCTCCAGCTGTGCCAGGCAACATTCAGGTTGGATATTGGGAACAATCTGCTCCCAGAATGGGTTTTCCAGTGCAGGGCAGTGGTGGAGTCCCCATTCCTGGACGGGTTTCAAATCCATGTGGACTTGGGGGAGACCTGGATCAGGAGTGGCCCTGGCAGTGACAGGAACAGCTGGAATGGATCTGCAAGGGCTTTTCCAGCCAGCCTAAATGACTCCGTGATTCCATCAGCACCCACCTACAGAGCATCAATCACCACCAGGGTCAACATCAGGATGTGGAGCTGCTGGAGCAGTCTCAGAGGGGTCTTGGAGATGCTTTCATGCACGTTGTTTTCCTAAGGTGTACTGCTTCTTCAAAAGTTCTTGCATATATTATTGAAATGGAGGAGACGCACCAGCTGTTGTTTCAACTTATGGAACACATGTAGGTAATAAAAAACATGATCAGCGATTAACCAAGAGATTCTAAGACATGGTATTAAATTCATGTCACTTGAGGACATTCTTTGTGTCAAACCAATTTGACTGAGTTCCTAGACTTTCATGTTTTAGCTGTTTGCTTTGGCATGGCAATAGCAATTTCCTTCTTCAGCTGCAGTGGCATGAGTGCTCCAGCCTTTGTTGGTGTGTTGCTGAAAACATCATCCTCTCGTGTCTGAGGGGGGACAAGGATATACCTTGAAGCTCAGAGAAGTGGCACTTGAGCCTGTTGGCGAGGAAGGACACGCTGTGACCTTGGCATGGACAAATGGGTTTTGAGTACCTTGTTGGTGAATATATAGGATCACCAAAAAAATCTAAGGACAACAGTTTTAGTCTCTTCTTTCACACTGCTTTACGAAAATGGAAGGCTTGACAGGTCTGATACTAACAGCATGTGTAGCTTCTGTTATTCAAAGCTGACTGAATCCAAAGAAATGAAAGATTTGCTGCAGTACAGAAAGTTTGGGAAGTATTTCAAAATAATTAAAAACATGAGTGAAAGCCAAAATTGACTGTTACTCTCACCTTTAATATGGTGAACTCAGCAAAAACAGAGCTCAGCACCATAGGACTCATCCAAGTTGTGACAGTCCTGTGCCAGGAGCAGTAGCTTCTCGCCTTCTCAAGGTACGCAACATAAAGCTGCTGCATCTTTCCAGACAAAGTGTTCTTAGGAAGTTGTAGAAAGTTGTGAGGATGTTATATAGAAGATGGCCAGAATTTGGACACTGTTGCTACCTCATGGCCCATTACACTTTATCTGTAATGGCAGCCATGCCTTACTGGCAAAACCAAACCTTTTATTTTGATATGTTGCAGACAGACAACAAGATCCTCTGTCATAAAGCTCCATAATTCAACTCCAACAACGAGGACAGTTCAGGATTGAAAATGTCTGAATACATCCTAATTAAATAAAGTATTACAAAGGACTTCAGAGAGCTTTGCTATTCATTTCCACATGTATCAGCTCATCAAGAACTTTAAAAGTTTTATTTGTGGATATTTTTTACTAAGCATATAGCAGTTATCTATTTAAATTAAATGGCTACAAGAGACTATTCATTAACTTCATGTAGGCCATTGAGCATCTGCCAGTAGAAATTTTTTATCTGTTTCTAACCTTATCTGAAGTCAAGCTCATGACTTGAAGCATATCAGTATAGTCCCCATCCAGCTCCCTCAGTGAGACTCTGTGCTTGTTTCTCTTTTCCTCCTTGAATTTTTCTTTTGTGTATGTGTGTATGTGCTCCTGGTGACATTGAAGGATAATTTTAATTGGTTCAGCCAACAGAAGGTACACCTAAAGTCCTCTCCTCGAGGCTGCCTACAGAAATACATGTGGAAAGAAAACTCCTAAAGTTCTGATGATGGAAGTGGTGGGAGGTTTCAACATCTCTCTGCTCCTCTGCAGACCTTAACGTGATAAGTTACTTTTTGATCTCCATCAGAGTCTTCTGGGCTTCTGCCATGAAGAAAGCAAAATAAAAACTGATCCACTTTGAGCTGCTGATGTATTTGGCTTTATTTTGCTCTTCAGCAGAACCCTCCAGCACCAGAAGGGAATGTTCGACCCACACCAGTGTGACTCTGCATTTCTCACAGCACGGCCCATTTGGTGGCTGTGGCTTTAGTTGAAGCAGGTCATGGGGAAGAATCAAGCTCCTTCCTTCAGAGACCCTCTGAAGGAAGGAGGGATTCAGGAAATCCCTCGTCTGAGCAGGCTTAGCCAAAGGGAGAGGAGCCTGTCTGTCACCTTCTGTGCAGCTCCAGGTGTGGAGGGAGCCTGCAGGAGTCTCTGTAGCAGGACACTGCTGTAATGACATTCACATCTCTTGATCCTGAAGAGCCTCAGAAGATCTCTAGATGAGCTGGGCTATCAACCCAAAAAGATGGCATTGTCCAAATGCTCCTTGATGTCTGCCAGGCTGGTGCTGTGACCACTGCCCTGGGGAGCCTGTTCAGTGCCCAACCCCCCTCTGGGGGAAGGAAATTTTCCGGATATCCAACCTTAACCTGTCCTGGCACAACCTTCAGGCCATTCCCTCAGGTCCTGTCACTGTCACCACAGAGCAGAGATCAGTGCCTGCCCCTGCTCTTCCCCTCAGGAGGAAGCTGTAACTGCAGTGAGGTCTCCCCTCAGTCTCCTCCAGGCTGGACAGCTGTACCTGCCTTTGGAAAGGAGTTGGATGAAGTGATTTTTGAGGGTCCCTTCCAACCCAAACCATTCAGTGACTCTATAAATGACTCGCACTTCCATGACTAGGGAAGGAGTACAGGAATTAGATAAACAGATAATAAGAGAATCTGGAAGGAAAAAGTTTCTAATGGAACCAGGCAAAAAAAAAAAAAAAAAAAAAAAAAAAAAAAAAAAAAGTAATTAGGATTAGGTGAAAGGCATTTCAAGTATCTGGGCTCACTAAGAGCAGGTGCTCAGTGGAGAGAGTGTGGCCAAAGCAACTGAAAATCTGTAGGACACATCTCTAGCTGTAAGGAAACTCTCAACAGAGTGAAACTGGAAGCACCCAGATGTCCAAGACAGTTACACTTACATCTGAGAGAGACTAAAAGAAAATATTTGAGAATTTAACCAAACTGCCAGGTTGGTACAAATATGTTTCTTGGCTGGGAAAAAACAAAACAAAACAAAACAAATAACCCCTACCTAAATCTTTCATGGAAGTACAAGCACAGCCTATTTTGAGTTATAATTCTTCCAATGAAGCCAAAAGGAGACAAAACCCAACCAGTTTTTGTGTGTTTATGCCACAGCAAAGCAGGAAGAAGCCTGGGGCATTTGACTTGTCACACATGCCACAGATATTACACCAAGTCAAAGGAAGATTATCGTTAAAATAACAGAAGAAAATGAAACATAGATTTGCTCACATTCTTTTGAGAAAGCTGAGTTTATTCCAGGAAATTGTTTCAGCTGACAGAGACAGCCCAACCAAGAGCTCCAGCTAAGCAGGGGCTCTCAGCAGTTGTGATATGCCAGGCAGAGCCAATTGCAGCCCAGCACACCCCTGCAGGCACCTGGGCTGCAGCTGCCTCACTGCCACCTTTACTGTGCTCATTCCAGGGAAAGGTGTCCCTGCCCATGGTAGGGGAGTTGGAACTGGCTGATCTTTAAGGCTCCTTCCAACCCAAACCATTTTGTGATTTTTTTTCTCTTCCCAGATAAATCCAGCGTTCTTCACCAGGCACCTCCGGCTCACGGGATGCTGCTCCCTACCTGCCCCGGATCTGCCACCCCCATCTCCTTCCATGTTCCTCCACCTCCCCAGGCTGCTACACCCTGGGAAAAGGTGAGAGCATTAAATCAACTGTTCTGCTGGGACAGGTGCAAAATGTGCTGCTTTTATCTTTTCCTTTCTGCAAAGATCAGGGAGCAATGCCAGGGACAGCCAGTGTCACCCTTGCCCCAGGGTGGGGTACACCCCCTTCCCGATGTGCTTCTGGAGCTCAGCTGTGTCAGCTGCCCAGCAGGATCATTCCTTACAGATCGTGGTTCTGAGATCTGTTCCTGTTCTCAGTCTCTCAGTACTCAGAGTGGCATGCACCTGTAGTGCAGACCAGGAGCTGGGAGGTGAAGCTGGTGGGAAGTGACACAGCCAGTGTGCAGAGTGCCAGCTCAGAGGAGCACAGCTCAGCCTGGCAAAATCAGATGCAAAAAGAGCTCATTTCGCCAGAGGAAACCAGGCAGGTGAGGGAGGATGGGCTGGTTGAGTCTGGAGTCCAAGGAGAGAAACCAGACATGAGAGCTGCACCACATTTTGTATCCCATGTGGACAGAGTTCTCATCCTAGAGACCCATCACCCTCTCCCTGATTGTCTTCTTGAGGAAGTGACAAGAATGAGAGCGAACCAAAAAGAGAGACAAAGTTCTGTGGGAAAGGAAAAGGTGAGCAGGGGTGGGTGGTCACAGGGGGAAGCTGAGCCTGCAAGCTGCAAATGGAGCACTCGGGATATGGTGGCAGGTCCTGCTGTTCTCTGTCCATGGCAGCGGTTCCAGCAGGGATAGCAAGGATCAAGCAAGGGAAAGGGAAGGAAAAGCACTGTGTGCTTAACAGGACTACCCTGCACTGAGAAGGAGTTCTCCAGCTAAATAAACCCTGCTATGAGGCACACGTTGGGGTTTCTGCTGCCTTCCCCCAACTTCAGTTCTCACCTTGTCCAGTTTCCCAAATTTGCCAACCTGTGGTGTTCTGGAAAAACCAGGCACAGCAGGCATGGGAACCACAGCAGGCATGAGATAATGTGAAGAGTGAGTGGAGGCTGAAAGCAGCTACAACACCCCACCATTCCTAAAATCCAGAGTGATTCCCTTGAGGCCTCTTAGGGGTGGGATTTACTTATTTTTTTTTTCAAACTGAAGATGCTGTTTGTCAATGCAAAGATGATGCAGGCTGGGGACCATGCCTAGCTGATACCCTGCATTCCTGCTGGGACACAAGATGGAAACAGAGCTCTGACTCCTCAGGTGATGCTGGAGGTACAGTGTCACCCACCCTGCTCACAGAGGGTGTTAGAGCCCTTAACCGGGCTGATATTATCCTGTGAAACCCGGAATAGTACAGATACTGCACCAGACCTCTCTCCTCCTTCCCACGCGCCTTTCCCAGCTCCCCTCCATTTTTGTACAAGCACTGACAGGGAAGAAACTGCGTTGTCTAACCCAGATTTGCACTCTGAATAACGAGTGGAGCATTTCAGCAAAGTCAAGGTGGGGAGGAACAGAACAGGGGGAGCTCCTGAGGTGCTCAAGAGTTGGAAAATCAGAGGGACAGAGCAGATAGAGCTCCTGAGATGCTCAAGAATTGGAAAATCAGCAGCACACAGTTTCTAGGAGCATGAAAAGGATTACCTGGAGAGCTCAGCAGCCACACACTAAGAGCTGCCTGCACTCTGTACATCTCTGTACGAGACTCCTGAACTTGACTCTTTTCAACACTGTGGCTCTTTTCAGGCAGTGTCTGGAGGGGTCATCTCAGCTCAGGGGTTAATCCACAGAAACACCAAACCCAGCTCTGATTGTGGACTGGGAGAAGGGGTGCTGCCCCTCGCAGCAGTGGTGTGAGGGATCTGGGCTCAGGGAAGGACCCTCAAGGTTCCATTGGTGTTTCACAGCTCAGCTGATCCTGTACAAGTGACTCCTGTGGTAGAGAGCATCTCCTGCACCGTTCAAGCCCTCCTTGTACCAGGGCATGCAGATTGCAGTGTAGACAACCTTTTAATCATGTTGGGGAATTTTCTCACCTCCACATCTCCTTTTTCTGCTGAGGCATTTGAGCTCTACCTATTTAATCCCCAAGCAGAACTAAAGAGGGCAGAAGACAGAGAAGACAGGACAAAAGTCTAAACACCTGCTGTGTAAAAATGGATGGGTGGATAAAGCATCTTAATATTGGGAGGGAAGAGAATGCAGGAAGAGAGAGAGGAAGGAAATGTGCATATGAAGCTGCCAGATGTCAAACCAAGGGGGATGGGACAAGCAGGGAGCAAAAGTGGCTTTGTTGAGGGGAGCTGGTGAGAGTCCTGGGAGCAGGGAGGAGAGGCCGGGGGTGCAAAAGGAGCTTGAGGAGTGAAGGCATCCCTGCTGTGGGAAACCACGTAGGTCTGCAGCCAAGTGTGGCACACACAGACCTGTCCAAGACCCACACGGGCAGGTATCAGCCCCTAGGGAGGAGCCTTGGTGTGTGAAAGTCCCTCAGAGTTTTGCAGTGGAGCTCAGTGAGAACCAAAGCTGGATTTTCCTAATATTTTTGCAGGAATGTTCAGGTTCCTTTAGGCTACAGACCCTGGTGCAGGGTAGTGGGACGGCTGTTGCTTGCTTGCTTTAAACCAGAAGAAGCTCCAACAGCACAGAGACTGGTGTGGACAGCAGAAACTCAAGGACTTACACTGAAGGAGGGAATTTGGTGGGACAGATGGAGGCACTTTGAGTCCTGCAGGAGAGAAATGTTGCAGGCTGTTGGGCTGAGATGGAGTGATGGAAAAGGCTTTGGTGCTCTGCTGCATCCTGCAGGGAATATACAAGAGGATAAGGTGAAGAGGGGTCTAGAAATGGCTTCCTCCAGAAAGGTGGGCAAATTTCTGGCAGGATCACTCCATCCACAAACTGCCCTTGCTTTTCTACGCCGACATTGGAAGGAGCATTGCACAACCTTGTCCCCAGGCCCTGCTCCCTACCCTGGCCTCTCCAAGCCTCTGGCATGGCAGGCTGATGGGAAGACAGCTGGCCCAGCCCCTGTTCCGCACAGCAGGACACTTTCCAGTCAGACAAGCCCCGTCCCGATAGCACACAACGCTTTCGCTTTGCGAATTACTCATGGCATTTCCTGTAAACACCATCAGCACCTACGGGCTGTGAGCAGGGAAACACAGTGACATTATAAAATGCCTTCTGAAAGGGCAGCCCTGCCTCCTTTTTTCCATTATTTCCCAGTTTCCATGTTTGGTAGAGCTAGAAACTGGAGCAGGCAGTGGAGTGTGGGGAAATCCAAGGTTGCCTGGGAGGAGGGCAACCTTATCAGAACCTTAGGACAGCACTTTCCAAAGATGTCCAAAAACCTTGGTGTGGAACATTTCTTTCCCTAGAAAACTTTGGATAAGATGAAGAGTGCTCTGGTTTCTTACCAGTTTCCCACCCAACCGCTGTACATACTGTGCCTGAGGAAAAAATGCTTGTGGTCTAATGTCAGGACAGAAAGCAAGCCTGAGGAGGACGTACAGGCAAACAGAGCTGCAATCTAAATAAAATATTGCCAATCTCCATGCTTGAAAGTTCCCCAAATTGTGACACTGGATTGAAAAACGACTTAAGTATTTTGTTTTGAAAAGGAACCAGAAGATAGGCAAACAAAGAAACCTCAGCCTCCTGTGAGGTCTATTTGTCTTCTGATATCTTTGTTTTCAGGTTCACTGGGGAGGGGCTCAAACATCTCCCTAGGACTGTGACATGCAGGAACAGCATAAAAATTGACGTCTCGGATTGTCATGTGACTGCAAACACCCAGGCGTTTAGAAAGCAACAAACATCACAAGATTCAGGAATCATCATAAGAGCGAGGAACCATCACGTAATTTGCCACTAGCACAAAGCAAAGCTGACTGACAGTGTCACCTTACACTGGCATAAACTAATGAACTGCTGCAAAAACAGGCTCCAAGGACTTCTGAAAGTCGAGCTCCTTTTCCCCTTGTTTGTTTTATGGTGTCCTCAGTCAGGACAAGGGGAGTCACCTTGCCAGGAGGTTTATAAAGACCTGTTCTTTCCCCTCAAAGGCTCACAGTCCAGTAAAGGGACTGACAGGGCCAAAGCAATGAGCCAAAAAGCCATGTAAAGACTGGACATAAATTATTGCTCTGGACTGGAGAGAGAAAAAGACAAAACAATTATATCTGCATGATGTACTGTCACAAAAAATGTGAAAGTTAAATAGACACAGGTAGGTAATTCAGCCTGGCAAGTTCTGGGGCTGTGCCAGTAGGATTGGTGCCATCTGGTCCATGGCCATGGTGGGGGTTTCCATTAGTGGAGGAGCACTGATGGATGGATCGTGCCAGGGCAGATGCAGGGCAGGCAGAAGGGACAAGAGCAGGGAGACGCTGCAAGACATAGTCAGGTGGCAGCACTTTTGGGATTATTTTGGAAGGAAATATGCAAGGCTTAATTTTATCCCGAATTTCTGAGCCCATTTCCACTGAGTTCTGTCCTTTTCTAAGAACAGTCCAAACCCTCTTTCTGCTGCCTATCACAAGGGAGTGTGGTGGTCTCTTACAAGAGTCCCAATACTCTTTTTCAGACCACGGTAATTTGAGACTATCCCGGGGGAATCCCTGGTATTCTGCTCCTGCAGATTAACATGGAAAAGCAGGAGAAACTCCTCTAGCAGAGAGGAGAACTAGTTAATCTATATTTCTAAACCTCCAAGAACCTGAATCTATTCTGACTCAGCAGGATCAAAATATCTGTTTGGGCAGGTTGGATTCTCAGCCCAGACCTCCTGCTTCCTCTCCAAAACTGCTGTGCTCCCACACGCTGGGTTTTGTGGGGGATGTTTCCTCGCTGCTCTGAGTGTCATCTGAGAGCCTCAGCCCAGGTTACACATTGACCCTTGATGTCATGCCCAGTGAGCAGAACACCAGCAAACAGGCAGGCACTGTGCCTGATCCTCCTCCCCAGGGAGGCCAGCAGCTCTTTCAGGCTCTCATGGACAACTTGGAGAATATTTTTGCCCCCTACCAGCAAAGTTTCTAGGTGAGATGGAAAAGCAAGGGGCTGGATCATCACCCAGCTAGCAGAGAATCACAGGATGTTTTGGGTTGGAAAGGACCTTAAAAATCATCTCGTTCCAACCCCCTGCCATGGGCAGGGGCATCTCCCACTAACACAGGCTGATCAGAGCCCTGTGCAGCCTGGCCTTGGACACCTCCAGGGAAGGGTTCCTTGGTCTTTTCCTGGTATCCCAGCTGTGCCAACCTTCATGAAAATGTTTCCTCAGAGGGTACCAGGACAAGCTTGAGGATGAAGAGCCCCCTAAAAAAGCTTGGAGGAGTTTTGTGCCACTTCCCATTTCAGTGGGGGACATCAGGATACAGAGAAGGGACCATGCAGCTGGATGCAGGGGTGACCCCAGCGCTGTCCATGCCCTCGGTGACAGGTTCCATCCTGCAGAATCCACACATGACAGACAGACCTGGGAGGTTCTGGAGGTCCATGGAAGCCCCCAGCAGAGTGAAGGGATGATGCAGGGTCAGGATCCACTCAAGAGCTGAAGGAGACAAGGCTGAGGGCAGGGCTGGAGACAGGATGCCTACAGCACAGACCTCAGGGCTATCCAAGAGACAGGGCTGGAGAAAGCCACACCTAAACCTTAGGCCAGGAGGGAACTAGAAGCCCCAGGTGGGGCTGAAATGAGGCTCCATGGCCAGGGTGTGGAGGGAAGCTCCTGGTGAGACTGGTCAGGGCTGTCAAGGATTATTAAGAGCCCTGTGCTGCTTTGGGGTGGGGTAGAGGTGATTTTCTCCGCAGTGGCTGGTGTGGGGCTGTGTTTTGGGTTTGTGCTGGAAGCACTGGGGGTAGCACAGGGCTGTTTTAGCTGGGGCTGAGCAGCTCAAACGAAGGCCTCTCACACCGAGCCCAGGCCTTTTCTGCCCCTCAGCCCAGCGAGGGGACGCAGCCAGGACCCCAGGGATGTCCCACAGCACACGGGGCCATGCTCAGCACAGAGAACTGCGGGGAGAGGGAGGAGGAAGGGGGAGGTGTTTGAAGGGATTAATTTGCCTTCCCAAGTCAATGTTCCCTGTGATGAAGCCCTCCTGGCCTGGGGGTGGCTGAACACCTGCCCATGACAAGTGGGAAACAAATTTCATGTTTTGCTTTTCTGAAATGCACAGCTTTTGCTGTTAAAATGCCTTTATCTCAACCCAGGGTTTTTTTTTCACTTTTGCCCTTCCAATTCTTTCCCCCACCCCACTAAATATAAATGAGGCAGCTGTGTGGGGCTGAGCTGCTGTCTGGGGTTAAACAAGGACAGACCATCAGGTCTCTGACAGACGAAAAAACCACAGGAAGAGGGGCCCATCTTCTTTAAAAGCAAATTCTTTCCTTAGTTCACCTCCCTGATGTGAGGTGTTTCTATGGAAGTTATCAGCTCCTTGACCAGTGCCTGCAGCCTCGCCTGCTCATCTGCAGAATGGTCTTTTGTGCAAAGCCTGCCCTCACACCAGAGAAATCTTGCTCGCACAGCCGACCTATGTTCTTCAGAATCAGCTCCTTACAGCATGAAATACACCCCTAAAAACAATGTTTGTGGAGATGCAGAGTCCAAGGTTAGGAAATGCTGTGATTAAGGCCACCTGTGCAGCCTTTCTTCATCATCCTTGTGTGTCTGTTGGGAAACTCTCTCTAATTGCCTGCTCCACAGTGTCTTACTCACTCAGCTCACAAGGTGGGCAGTGCACTGCTGTTTGGTCTCTGACCTGTTCTGTACCCACTGACACGGGGCTTCCTGTGTCAGAAAATGATTTTTTCACAGCTTTTCCCAAACTCCCCATCATTAATGTATCAGAACATGTACAGCAGGGGTTTGTCCAGCTTCACAAAAGTCCATTTAAAGGTGGGAAGCCAGCAAGAGAGAAAATGGATGAATATTCCATTTTTGGCACTCGGACTGGGAGTGTGAAACTCTCAGAGTCTGAGCCTTGACAGTGCTCAGTATCTTTAAGGACAGAAACCACCAAATTCAGCTGAATTAAAAAAAAAACCAACAACAAAAAACAAACAAACAAACAAACAAACCAACAAACAAAAACGCCCAGCATGATGTCTGCTAGGTAAATCCCAGTGCTTCCACTTGTAGCCAAACCAAATACACTTTGATTACTTCTGGGTTTCAGCCACTATTTAGCATCCTAACAAGAGCTTTGCAGAGTAGGTTGCAGCAGAGTTCTGTTACTAAAACATGATCCCGGATAACAGATGTTTGACATTCAGACTGCTCCCTTCAAGGGAATTAATGCACTTATATGTGCTTTAAGATACATGTTAGACACACTGCAAGATACACTTATATGTATTTATGTGTATTTAGGTACCCTCTTGGGATACACAAACAAAAAAATGAAATTAGACAGTCTTTTTTCAGGAGACTGTGTCGGCTGTATCCAGGAGTGCAATTTTCTCAGGGCATTACATTACATTACACGCTTTTCTTCATGCTCTCTGCTGGTTTGACATCCTGCAGCTGGGAAGAAGAATGAGAGGTCAGCAAACATCTTTGTTTCAGCTCCATCTTTCTCTCCCTCTTGGCTCCCTGGCTGTTCTCTCCTGTGATGAGCCAAAGTCCTCACCATTCCAGACATCCTTTCCTGAGGCAGATCCATCAGCCTTGGAGCTGGCTGCTCTGACTCTCTCTGCCATCTAAGGACGCTCAAGCTGGGTAGCAGCCACTCAATTCACAACACTGTGCCCTCAATTGCTCTGCCAGGCACTAGCCTTTGCCCCATGCCTAAATCCTGTCTTCATCCAGCTCCTGGTCTTTGAATAAGGAGAGAAGCCGGCCTTTCTGTAACCACTGGGCCCTGCCACCCATGTGCCATAGGTCCTGCAACACCAGAATAAATCACTGCTTCCCTGGGTAACCTCAGCTCTCTCCCAGTGATCCCACCTCCACTCCCTTCCTAGACATCCCCTCCTCCAACCTTTCTCAGAGTCAGACCAGCCGTTCTGCCTTGCTTCCATGAGCTATCCTCCTAGTCCCTGTATTCTCTCCTGCCCTGTTCATGTTCCAAATCTCCCCTATAGTCTCCCAGGCCTCACTTTGCTCTCTTTACAGATCTCACTTACCATCTTCTTGTCCATTTTCCCCTCCTCAGCCATCTGGCCTTCACTTTACAAGAGAAGGTTCACAATTTGAGTGGGTTTTCCACAAAAGGGGGAGGGAACCACACTCCATAACCCAGGTGTGCCCTCATTCATGATGTTACATACCACCCAGGCAGTGATGGGATGAGCTGACAGTGTCTTTGAAATTATTCACGTATTTCTGAAAAACTGGACACACGTACAAGATCAGGCAGCTAAACTCATGCAAACTGTACACAAAGAGAGTGCTCTTCCCTTTACTCAGACATTTTTTTCAGCTTAGGAAGGAAATACCACATCTGAATGTGCACAGGGCAGGCTACAGGTAGGTGTTCTGTGGTTTTTGTTGTTCACAGGAGCAGATAGATTTGCATTAAGGGCAGACATAAAGGAAGACTGAGTAGACAGATTAGGTACAATCACATCAGGTGATGTAGGAATGCCCCCATTTTTTTCTTCTCCCAGTTCATTATCCATTTAAATGAATATTTGACTAAAAAAACATTAAAACACCAGCAGTTCTCCTTTGCCTCAGCAGTGTGAAGTCAGAGTACAAGCAGCTCCTACCCTCTCTAGAACGAGGGTGACCAGAGGTGAATGACAGAAGAGCTGAAGAAGTTTCTTGGCTGATCTTTATCAATCAGCCCAGCATCATTTGGCATAGCTAATTCCACCCACCACAGGCTTGTTTTGAAAGCAAGATGATGCCATTCCTTGTTGTGGATGCACTGTTTAGGCATGTTAGAGTATTGCCTAAGCTCAGCAGGAAAGGGAATAACATTGCTAAGGGCAGGTGATATCATTCCTGACTGAGAGCAAGGACACGTCTTTCCCAGCACCCGTGGGGAGTAGAAACACTGACAGCAATAAGGAGTGAGGAAAAGAGGAATTGTGTGGTGGTCCTCATTCAACAGTTCCCAAAAATGCCCAGTGTCCAGCTCATGAGTAGCCTCTGATTAAGGTTTAGCTCATAAGAAACCCCTCTGGATTAGGGTCAGCACTAAATCATGGTCATAATAATGTGTAAATACAAGGTGGAAACCCTGTCCTAAAGTCTGCCACAGAGATGGGGATGAGAAGGAGTAGACCGACTGACAAACAGTCTCCCGATTTATTTTTGTGCAGTCCCCCAATTTGTAACAGAATGCAATTATGTATTCAATGTGTCAGAGGCAAAATCCTTCAAGGCAAACAAGATTTTCTTTTTCCCAGCTGAAATACAGCTACTGTTTCTTCAGAGAATTCCATGCAACCAAATAGCAACCAGTCACTTGGATTTGGGGTTCCCATGCCACAACAGGAAGGGGAAAAAGGGAGAGAGTTAATCCCATAAGTTTCATAGGCTGGAATCCAACAGGTGATCCAGAGATTTTCCAAGAAACAGTAGAGGAGAAATGATTTTTAAACAAGGGAAAGGAAGGAGACAGAGAGAGGAAAATTCCTATTTTCTTTGACAGCGTCTGTGTTTGGGAACAAATAGGAAGCAAACACTTAAACTGGACATTTACAGCTGAGTTAGCTGCTTCTGGAAAGGGGAGAAGTGGGCATTTCTGGGACACAGTTTGTCTCATCCTCATGTAGAGGTCTGAAAGAGACCAGATGACTCACACCATGGAAAATCCTGCTTCTTCTCCCTGATGGTAATGGGAGCCCAGAGAGACTGGTGCAAACCCCACCTGCGGTGTCCCCAAATGCCTGGGAAAGGCCAGTCCCTGTAACAGGCTGAATCACATTGGTTCGATTAAAAAGAAATCGTACTCAATGAGAGAATTCTCTTCGGGGTCACCTTCTGCTGTACCCAGGCTTTCCTTGGAAAAATATGCAGTTGACACACCTGTGTTTCCTTGGTTTGGGGGGAGGCTGGGCAGAGTCACAAGTTCTGCTGGGAAAGGATGGAGACTCTGACCTTGGTGACAGTAACACAAGTCCCCTCCTTCAGAAAGGAACGGAAAAAAGCCCTTCATGCTTCAGAAGTTGCTAACTGAGACTTTAGCAGTCATTAAAGTCATTTAAGGAAATCCTTAAATGTGCTGCTGAATAACCTTTGAGGAGGAAAGAAGTGGCTGGCTGAGCTTTCTGATGTGCCCTGGTACGTCACTGGGAGAGCAGCAGGATTCACGGGAACAGCAGAACCCCTGAGCTTTGGGAACTCCTTTCACCAGAACTAGGTGAAGGCAGGACAAAGCCCATGTAAAGGATGTAGAAAACAGCTGATAAGAGAGAGGAGGGGGAGCTTTTGATTTCCTAGAGCTTTTGAACCTGACTCTCTGGGCTCCCCCTCCCACTGTCCTCATCCCTAGGGACTTCTTTCCTTGGATTGAAATGCAGGCCAGCAGCAAGAGGACAGGAAGAAGAGCACAGCAGCTGAAACCTCTGTGCTGCTCAAAGGGAAATGTGGTGGTGTGCTTTAGACAGCAACTGTCCTGCCATTTCCCTCCCTCAATGGTGCTGCCTCCTTAGGAGGGCAGGAGGGTGGATGTGGGGCTGGATTCCAGCTGAGGGCCATAGGAAGCAGCCTTTGTGTGCCCTTGGGAGGACACAAAGCAGGAGGATCTTGCTGAACTCATCAAGCCAGGCACTGGTTGGTTCCACAGAGAGGCTTTCAAGTGTCTGGACTCAACATTTCCCAGAATCTGTTTTAGCCAGGACCTCTCCCACTATAATCTATCCTGACCTTCACTCATTTGATAATATTATTTGTACACCTTGGTTGAACACCTCTGTGAACAGAACTCTCACTGGCCAGGCAAGCATTGTACCATTCAACCTTGGCAATTTCCAGCCTGGGAAGGGGCTGCCCAGGAAGGTTTGGAGTCCCCATCCTTGGAAGTGTTGAAGGAACAACTGGACATGGCACTCAGTGCTCTGGGCTGGGTGACAAAGTGTTGATCAAGCATGGGTTGGACTTAGTGATCTCAGAGATCTTTTCCAGCCTTAATGGTTCTGTGATTCTGTGATCTATGGCAAGGATGGCATTTAAAAGAAAGATAACCTTTCTGGTTTATCTGGAGCTTGAATTCGTGTGTTGCTGTTGTTCTTGTTGCCATAACAAAAAAGAGCTCTTGGTTTTCTAATGTGCTGTTATTGGTGAGCCCATTGCCAGAATAATCCTGTGAGGTGTGAGTCCCACAAACCTCAAACCTTATTTATTTTAATAGCAAGGAGTTTACCACTGAGCTGTCCATGTTTCTGTCTCCTTTATTATGTTGCTGTGCCTTTACTTTCATAGGAGCTACTCATGCAAATTGTTTTCTTGAATAAAAGAATCACCATCAAGCATTTTGAAAGCAGCAAATTGTATCACCTCTAGGCAGCCTGAAACCCCCCCACCTGTAAGATTTCTTTTTTTTTTTTTTTTTTTTTTTTTTTTTTGTAGACCTGTGTAGCACACAGTGCAACGTTGAGCCCAGTACCTCTGCTTAATGATGCCAGTGTCAATCACAGGCCTAAATTATCACATGTTTGGCACCAAGTATTCAAAGCATAACCTTGACAAATAAGTTGTAAGCTTGCAGAATTCAACTAATACAAACAGCTTGTAATCAAAAATGTAGGGAAAGGTGAATAAAGAAAGCAAAAATTTTCACTTATTCTTTGATATTTTTTGGTATTCTTTGATATTCTTTCACTTATTCTTTTTAGAATTTCCACAGGATTATTTATTCAGCACCTAGAGCATAAGACTTCCTATTTACCTTTTAAAAGTGTGAATAAACAGGTTTCCCCTAGTTTGATGACCAAGAAAAAAAAAGTGGAGGAAAGTGTTCAGACCCCATTGTGTTTTCAATTTTCCTGCAACACAGTAAACCAGAAGAATTGCTGGATGCTGGACATCAATACCGGACCTGTTCCAGGTAAAACACTTTCCTTTTATGGCATGAAGGAAGTAAAGAACTTGCTTCCTGGGATGCTGGAGGAGCAGATGTGCTCCCTTATCTAATGGCCCAGCAGTCACATCACTTATCTGGGGTGCAGGAGATCTGATATTTTCCCTTTCTCCATGCAAAGGAGTTTGACCCTGCACCTTGTGTCCTTTAGATGACTGCCCTGAATGTATGAGATGACAGTCAGGAGCAAAGGGCGCAAGTAGCGCACAGCTCAGTTTCACTTGCTGACGTTTCAATTTGCATGACAACTTAAAACCTCCACTTAATCAAAGATGAGGGTTCCCATCCCCTCTGCCATGAGTGTACTTCTGTCACGAGGGTGGGATTCCATCCCTGCCCCTCTGAACATGGAACAGAGCCCCAGTTCAAGTCTGCCCTCTACCCTGCTCAGCCTCCAGGCCAGCTGCAAAGCTGTTTGGGTTTTTACTCAAACTGCATGAGCTCAGCTCAGACCCGAGCCATGCAGCTGGGCTTCACTTTGAGGGTGTAAATGCCTGGTTTAGTACTGAGGGTCTGCTCTAATATTCACATTGTGTTGGCACAGGTTGACAAACCGGGAGTTCCCCCAGAGGCTTCCCACAGAGCACTGCAATGCAGAATCATAAAATAATACAATTGTTTAGGTTGGAAAAGACCTTTAAGATCATTGAACCCAACCTTTAACCCAGCACTGCCAAGGCCACCACTAAACCAAGTTCCCAAGCACCACACCTGCACGTCTTTTAAATACCTTCAGAGATGGTGACTCCACCACTACCTTGGCAACCCTTTCCAATGTTTCAGAACCCTTTTTGTGGTGAAATTTTTCACAATATCCAATCTAAGTTTGGGATGCTCTGTGGAACAAACCCAGAATCTGAACTTTTGAGGCTTTCTGTAGGCATCCAGTAAGAACCAGCAATGTAGCTTGTGCTGTTGGATGATGCATCAGTTGTTCTTGACTTTCAATCCAGTTCCACTGAATGTCTGTATTTTTACAGTAAGTTTTAAATAACCATATAGTTGGTAACAACAGGAATTTTGAAAAGCAGCAGGTTGTCTGGGCTTGTTGGGAAAGTTTTCCGAACGTTCCTGCTCTTCATGGAGTTAGAAGAGGCAGAATCTCTGTGTTTTGCAGCCAGATTAGTCTGCTGGTGGCTAACAAGCTCCCAAATTGCCCAGAGTAGACTTTGTGCACTACTGTACCATAACTACTGCTGTCTCACATGCACTGTGATTTACAACAGGTCCCAAAACACAAGATAAAAGCCCCTGGTGAGCCAGTGTCTCACCGCACCACTTGCTCTGTGAACTGACATTTTTACCTGGCTTGAGAAAAACCCACAAACGAGAAGACGGAAAACACCACCAGCAATGCAACCTGAAACGAAACAAACCCTGCAGATTCTCAGCGAAAAAGCAGTGGGAGCTGCTCTGATCCCTTTGCTCTTTCTGTAGGACTGTGCTGGAGCTGGAGAGCTTTATCTGAGCATCTGCACTGTGGCTGGGAGAACAGGGCCCACTGAGGAGCTGACTAAGGCTCGGGTTCAGTAAAAAGCAATGACGTGACCATTTCTGTGCCAAAGCTACAACAAACACAGGGTCAGAAGCTGGTGAAGAAGCCAGCAGGACCACGCCAGACCATTTAAAGTGGTCTGCTGATACACACCTTAAACATATTACAGAGCTGAAAATTTTTGCCCACTTAAGAATTTTTGAGTGACCACACCCAGGAATGTGTTAATACTGTTGTAATTAGGGGTGGGACAACTGGTTCAGATAAAACAAAAAACAACCTGAAACTACACCCAAAACTTTAATGATCCTCTCTCATCCTGCCCTGTGTTGTTTCACCTTTAATCTCTTCTTTTTTTTTTTTTTTTCTTTTTTTTTTTTTTCCTCCTCCTTCACACACTTTTCCAATTTTGAACAAAGAGGAAGCAGCAATACTGACAGTAGCAGAGCAGGCTCCTCTCATTTCAGTGACCAAAACCAGCAAGTATTGCAAATCTCATAAATCTCCAGCATGTTTTACACAGATGATCTGTGCTTTATAAAAAATCTCTCTTGGACATAAATTTTTTAGCCTTCCTCCGGGTTTCAACCAAAGAAAGGTAATTACCGTTCACTGATTGTATTTGTGAGCACCTGATGTTTGCAGTTTAAAGAATCACATGTTTCTGATGACTGGCTACAACAGCCTGGAAAACACTTTTCTTCCCAAGACCTTTCCCTGTCCCACTTCCTCACATGGGGGAAATACAGATCAAGAGAGGACGTGGGGCTGGAAGACCTGCATATTTCCATGTTTTTTGTTCTTGCTTCTCTACTCAAGGTCAAGCTGGTTACTGGATGTAGAATAAAGGAAGAAAGCCCTCCTGCTACCCTGAAAGTGAGACTGGAGAGAGGATAGGGCTCCTTCCTTGTAGCCAGATGGGGGCTGGTCTCTTTCTCCAGGCAGCAAAACGAGAGGACACAGTACTAAGCTGAGCCGAGAGAAATATAGGTTGGATATTAGGGAAAAAAGCTTTTTACAGAAATAGTGATAAAGTACTGGAATGGTCTGCCTGGGGAGGTGGTGGAATCAGCATCCCTGGATGTGTTTAAACAGACTGGTTGTGGCACTCGGTGCCATGGTTTAGTTGAGGTGTTAAGGCTGGGTTGGACTTGATGATCTTGGAGGTCTCTTCCAACCCGGTGATTCCTTTTCCTGTAGCAGGGAACATCGTTCACCTCCTAGGATCCCCATTGGGACTGAAGACTTGCTCTCTTTCTCCTGCCTCTCTGGAAGCTCAGAGCATTTTTGGCTCCTGAGCTGAGGTGTTTTTGGCTGCCAGAGCATGGATTTGTGGAGGAGAGATGTGAGGAGGAAAGGGCCGTCTAGGGACTGTTTAGTGGTCCCCATGGCCAATAATTTCTTATCCATTTGTGTACAAACCATGTCTAATCTTTCCAGGTAACCCTATGAGACCTAGCCATGAAAAGAAAAACAAATGGTGTCAAAAAAGTTAAGATAGTGTTGAGACTTGACTAAAGGAATCATATTTTTATGATTTATGACATAGCCCAGAAAGGTTAAGTTTTTTTCTTTTTGCTTATTAAACCACTTGTATGTTTTACCTTGACATTATCAGGAATGCTCCACATTCTTCTTTACATTTTGTTAGTAGTCAGCTTGCAAAAAAACCTTCAAGGAACTTGGTTTGAGACAGCTCCCAAGGATTTCAACAGCAGCAACAAAGGAGCTGAATCCTTCCCACATGGGCCAGGTTAGTTTGTCCTTTTGCCCCAGCTGTTTCTGCTGCTTGAGTTAATTTGGCTACATTAATTAAAGTATAGTAAACTTTAGCCTGACTGAAAAGGACTTCCCTTTCAGTTAGGTGACTTTTCTTAAATGGTAAAGTGTCCTCAGCTTCCTTTGTTTCTTTCATGGTCGGTACTCTTTAAACAAATAAATTCAGTGCAACAAAACCCATGCAGGAAGCAAGCCATCAGCTAACAAGGAAACTACAGTGAAATCATGAGCACCTCTTGGATTAAAAGAAACTTTCTGTATTTGGTCAGGTACTAATGAAAAAGTAGAGTGCCTTTTTCACCCTCTTTGAGCAAAACTTCTTGCCTTTGCCCTCTGCTCGACCACAGACACAAATCTCAGTAAGAATCACTTTCCAGATTCCAATAGAGTATTTATTAAGAAAACAGATTCATATTTGTGGGGAAAAAAACGTGGAAAACTCCACATACAGTTTAATAGTTTCAGACACTAAAAGCATGAAGCTCTATGTCACGGGGAGTCACACGTGAGGGCTGTAAATGGGGTGTGGGCAGTAGCACAGTCACTGACTCCAGCTCTGCACCCTCACCTGGGTTAGCTCTGATGAGCTTCATGTGGCTTGGATCCCCATATGGGCCATTCACTTATGATTTGGACTCATTGATCCTCGTGAGTCCCTTCCAACTCAGAATATTCTGTGATCTGATACCCTGATTTTGAAAGCAAAAAGCAGCCAGGAAACACAAGTGAAGCCCAGCCCGTGACCACAACATGTACCTATGCTCCTGGCTCTTCCCCACACCGCTCCGAAAGTCTCCATCCTCCAGGGTCTGAGAGCACCTGGCTTTTGGCAGGGAGGGCTCCCTGAGTGAGAGGGCTCCTGAGTTCCCCAGGCACCGAGTCAGCTCCTCCAGCAGCCACCATGCTGCACGCGGTTTCCAGAACTCCTCGATTCCCACCTCCCTCTGCCCGTTCTTTCCGTCTTTAATTTTTCTCCTTCTCCCACACGCCATGACCTTGGTGGCAGAATGAACACACTTAATCAAAAAGGGAAGAAAAACAGGTGCAGCTTTGTGCCACCACCTGTAAGCTGCCCTGAATTCATTACCTGCACGGTGCCAGACAGTGACGTTCCCAGCCATCGTGAGCGAAGTACAAACACTACCTCACACCAAAGGCATGTGCGTAGGAACAAAAAAACAACAACAGCATTCCTGTACCCATTACTTCAGTCTTGCAGACTTTCTTTTTTTTTTTTTTTTTTTGTAAACGTTATTTTGCCTCAACATGGGCATTAGGGGCATGCTCTTGATTTATTTCATTATTTCTCTAGATACGTGTGAAGTTTGTTGGCGGAGTTCAGCCGCTTTCTAAATCCCGTCACAGAGTTTAAAACAGCTGGACAGCTCTGCAAAATAATAAGCAAGGCTCCTTGTTGGTCTAAAAGCTAGGAAATATTAGAAGATGGCAAATACCAGATCACCTCCTTGCCTTCCAGCTTCTGAGCTCTTGAGGTGCATGCTATCAAATTTCTAAACTTCCCAGTCATGGTCACAAGGGCTGGAAACTCCAGCTTTTATTTTAATGTAGCTTTTGTTTTAATCCTGCAGCTCCCCCGTCTTGGGTGGCACAGCTGCAGGTAGCTCTTGCTCTGTGAAGGAATTGCATGAGAGTTTTAAACACAGGTAGCTTTTAAAACACCAACCAAGGCAGTAGCTGTAATGTGTTTGGCCAGGATTCAGGAAGATTATTTTCTCAGCTTATCTAAAAGAATGTGTGCCTCACTCACGGAGGCAGCTACTGCTTTTCCAGAGACAGGGGCATTTAGCAGTAAAATGACATCAAGAAACAGCCACTTTCCAACTCCCCTGTCCCCATTTGCCCTTTGCAGAGAGTTTCAGCTTTCTGTTGTTTAAAAAGCCAGAGGTGCAGCGGGTAGGTTTTCTGGACTGCATTTAAGCTGCTCATGCTGGGGTATCTGGTGACAATCCCTGTTGCGAAACAGGCCACCACCATGGACAACTCAGAAGCAGAAAAAGTTTGAGCTGTGCTAAAATTTGGACAGTCCTTCATGCAGATGGGCCACATCCAAGTGGCCCATGCAGCTCTTCTGATCCATTCTCAGCATCCTCAAGGGCTGCCTGCGATGTGGCCAATAATATCCCACCTATGAAGAGCCCAGATTTATAGCCTGGACTAAATCAGCCTGGGATGAGGGATTTAGTATCACATTTCCACTCCTGGGGCACCCAGGCACCATGCTCACTACTGTTTAGTTTTTGGTAGTTTCAGGGTCAGAGCAGTAATAAATTTAAAGGGAAAAGGTCACGCTTTAATTATAAAAATACCAGGTTTTTTGCTTCACAGTTCTCGCTTTTTTTTTCTCTTCCCGACATATCAGTCATTCAGAGATCATATTTTACCACATCTCTGCTATTTCCCAAGCCAAGGTTTGGTCAATGAAACATTAGATCATAATGAAACAGCAGCAGTTATGTGCTCAGAAATGCAAGGAGCCTTTTTTACTATGCTTTTGCTCTTATCCAATTTCAAAGGTTCACTAGAAGACTTGTGAAACTAACCCACTCAAAGTGTGAATCAAAAGCTTGGTCTGTGCTCATGAGCCATGCTGGAGAAGGAAATCTGTGCTGAGTCAAGCTATTAACCCACCCAAAACACATGTATGGGGAATTTACGGAGCACCCACTTTTTACCACGTCTGGCCTTGCTCCTGACAGTCTGACACAGATCCTGGCTTCCACCCCCTCTTGTCTGCACCTCCCATTTGTTTTTCTCTCGCTCCCCTTTGCACTCTTGCTCTGGTGGAATGGGAGATTCTGCAAGACAGAGGCAGCCCAATGCCCACAAACTTCCAAAGTGTCAGCACTGGGCTTCTGCATCTTCCCATGCCTCAGAGGATTCCCAGTCTCTCTACAAAACCCACAGTTTAAGTCACTGCAATCAATTCACTTCTCCCCAGTGTCTGGCAAAGGAGAGTTCACCACTCAGATGCTCTCTCAGGCTGGGACCCTCTGATCTGCCTGCAACAGTCGTCTTCCTCTGGGACGTCCACTTCAGAGCTGTTGTCCGAAGTCTGAGGTTGGGATCAATAATGGGATTTGTGGCCTGCAAAACACTGATCTGGATGCTGTTAATAGAAATTAAAAAAAAAAAAATTAAAAAAGTAATAATTATAACTAGTCATCAAACCTCCACACTTTCTACAAATGGATTAAAAAGAAAAAAAAAGAAAAAAAACAAAACAAAACAAAACAAAACAAAACAAAACAAAAAAAAAAAAAAAAAAAAAAAAAAAAAAAAACCACCCACCAAACACTTCTTTTGGTCCAAATTGTCAGTTGTACAAAAAAGTGCTTTATTATTGTCAACACTTTCTTGAAAGGTCAATATTCAGGTATGATTTTCTGTGTTGACTGAAAACCCCCAAAGCATTCAATATGTCATTTTCAAGAGTTCTTCACAGGGACAAATATACTAAAAAAACAAACCCTAACTTTATTTTTTCCCTTCTCTTTCTTTTGCATCAGTCAAGTTCCACACACCGTCTAATAAGGTCAGGTCTTGGGGTGAAATTATTTGATGTAGGGAAGGCAAAGCCAGACCTTCTGTTTTGTTTCCTTCCAAGGGACACTATGTACTAGAGTAGACCACCACGTCTACATACAAGAACTTGAGCAACAAACAGTCAGAGCCGAACAAAAGGTTTTTTGAACATGACAAATAAGAAAAGCAGAGATGGTAGAGATAAGTATAATTTACGTATTTAAATACTTACAAACTTGACTCTGGTTGACAAATTATATTTAAAAAATGATTGAGGGAGAAAAACATTTTGAAAGGTATTGATATTTTAAAAGTTAGGCAGCGTGGTAATTTTAGAATAGAGCTGTTGTTTCGTACTGTGTACATGTTAAATAGGAAAGATGTAGGGAAAAACTTTGCCCTGAAGATGAAACAGAGTCTTTGGTCCGAGCTTGCCTTTTGCTGACTCAGAACAAAGTAGTGTGTGTGAAGGGGTCACACTGGAGGAAAATAAAACCAAACCCTGAAACGTTTCATGCCAGAGTTTTGCTCTTGTTATTTTTTCTTTATTGCAGTTTGGCCGCCAGATCAAGGACGTATTACATGTTATTTATACTTTTGTAATTAATGGGTATGAGGATTATTAGTGACCTCTTGCATCATCACCACCACCACATGCTTTCATATTCAAAGTGTATCCGAGGGCCTAAGCAGGCAAAAAGGGAACGAGTTGTTTGTTGTAGCAACAGCTCCTTCGTTTTTGCCGGAAAAACTCCTCGTGGCCTCCAGACATTTTATAAATGGGAGGAGAAAGGGAAGATGCTGATTCAGTTTCCTCCCCCCAGAGAATGAGAGGGTGAAAATATCCCGTAGTCATATGGGGAAAACACTAAATTAAACATCTTAAATGTCCGTTCAATTAGGCTCGAAGGAAGGTAGCTTAGTGGTCAAGGATAATGGGAGTTATTTACAAGGGACTGTCGGTTATATAAATATTCCCAGGCTGTTATCTGACCATTGCCCATTAATCACTCGGCACTTCAGTAAATTTTTGCAGCTACCCCGCACCAGGGTTGTAGCCCTGGACACACACTCGGCTCCTGGCTGGTTAATCCGTATGTCCACGCCAGCCTCAGCATTTCCTTAATGCTTTTTCCTGCTGCTCCCATCACCTCGGTGCTCCACACCCTCTCTCACAGATTTGGCAACAACTGTCTGCTCCTGCTGCTGTCCTGGGTATCCTGCGTGTGCTTGTCCTTATGGGGAGAACCCAGCCCCGAATGAAACGCACACGAGAGCCCCAGACAACGATGCTGATTTGTTTGTACCCCTTCATTACTTAATGCAAAACATAAAGCAGCTCATCTGCTGCTAAGAGGTTCCAGCTCCCCCCTCCTTCCAAAGCACGAGTTCGGCTTTCCATGCAACTTCTCAGGAAAGAAGGGAGCTCATGCTTGAGATTACTGTCAGAGATTGCCCAAAAAAGGAGAAGGAGAAGGTTTGAAAATCTAACCTTCTCACCCCTACATTTGTATTTTTTGTATTTTTTACAGAAGAGCAGGTCTGGGAAGGTGAAGGGGTGGCACACAGCACTTTCCCAATTGTCAGATTGTGTGAAAATTCCTCATCCAGCAGTGACCCATTTACCTTCAGGCAGAGATGGAGATCTCATTAGCTACTGTAAAGCATCCCAAAACTTTTATTTTTTTTTCCCTTCTCTCACAGCCTGGGTGTTCATAACCCTTGACTTGTGAAAGCTCTATTCTCACCTGCTCCTCTGGCTGTACTGGGTTTGCAGCTTGCCTGCTTCTTTCTAACCAGAAAAATCCGTAGTTTTGAAGAAATCTGTAACACCAAAGTAGGCTGACAAGCCACTGAGATGTTTGAAGGTGCTTGTTAAAGCTTTAAGAGCATAAAGGTGTTTCCAACCAATATAACAACAGCAGCAACAACAACAAAAAAGTATTGGGCTGCAAGACCACTGGGCTGATGAACAAGTTGCTGTGAGGCCGTTTTGTAAATATATTTTATCTTCTCTTCTGTAAAAGTCTATTTCTTTGTTCTTTTGTTTTCTTGAAAAAGGATTTCTGTTCCTAACAGAGCATTTACTTTTAGGTGAACAAACATGCTGTGAGAACTGTGGCAGTGGGGACTGAAATGACAGCAAAGCTCTGCTTGGGGAAAAAAGAAAGGAGTACCCAATCCAGGGAAAACAATATAATACACCCACATTTGGGAGATGAATCATGAAAACAAGAAAGAATTAACCCTTGAGGCTTATTTTAAATACAAAATAAAGTTTTCCATGGGAAAAACAGACAAATCAGATGTTGGATAGAGTGATGGGCAAGCTGGAAAAGGGAGCCTGGCCATCCCTAGGGTCTGGGTGGCAGCTCCGTCCTGCCTCTGGGCTGCTTTCTGCAGCCCTGGATCCTAAGGCTGTTTTCCAAACGTCTCTTGGCAGCACAGGGTTCACCAAGCACGAACCTGAAAGTTAGAAGAAGAAAAGACCAGTTCATGCCTTTATTTGCAAGAATGTGTTGCTCTTCTGGTGTTAGCATGCTCATAGTTAGTTTTTAATTCCTGTTCCTTTATAACCTTAAAAATAAAAGATCTCTTTCACAGGAGACGGTTGCAGCCAACTCAGACCAACAGGGTATCCAACACCCACCCAACTCCAACGGAGTTCCTGAGCTGAGAAATGTTGTTCTCCAGCTATATAACAATCTGATAGCTATAAAGTGCTGCTACGTAGTTTGGGATTTAGCAACCAGGAATTTCACATGCTAACGTTCAAGTGTGTGTGTGTGTGTAAGGGGAATATTCTTTCATTGGTTCTTTTCAAAGGAAGTCCATGAGCATCACAAGTTGGTTTCTGGGACAATTTAGGTTGAACAGCTTTGATACAGATTCAGGTAATGGACTGGTGGCCACTGAGAAGTTTAAAAATTAAAAGTTTCAGGGTTTTCAATGGAAATACTTAAAGTTTCAGGGGGGAAAAAAAGAAGGTTACTGTATCTGGAGACTTCATCCATGTACCCCAATTATTCCAATTATAAGCAAAATTCAGAGAGGGGCTTACCTTGGCAGAGCAGCTGTTAATCTGAATTCTGATTGCAGCTGCTCTGTCCCAGTCACTCAGACCTGCAAAGATGCTTGCTGATCTCCCATGGGAATTAATGCTGTCAGGAGACTGTGATCATAAAAATGCAATGAAGAGCAAAGCTTTGGGTGTTTCTTTTCTGTTTCCCCTGCAGAGGGATAAAGTACCCCAGAGACAGCAGGCTGAAATTTCTTCTTTGACTTGTATCCCAGCTGAACTACCTACTGAAATCCTCTACAGCAGCCCTGCCCTAGCAGAGTCTGTGCTGGTGACAAAGGCTTCTTCAGGTCTTACCATGAGCCTGATTTATCCAGCAGCACCTTGATTCTCACCACTGGCCAGGTGGCCTGAGGAAGTAAGGTTCTAATTTTAGTCTGAGACAGAAAAACAGTTACGGAAATACACCTGTTTTCACTTGTCACCCAAATGGTCTCTACAGAATCTACATTTTAGTATCAAAAGCCCCTTTTCAGAAAAGAATTGCACTATGGAGAACCACATTTTTCCAGTCATGGAGGCTGGAGGATACTCACTTGAGGGTACATTCACAAAACATTCAGCTGTATTTTTATGTTTTTTTTCTCCAGTCCTGAGATTTTCAGAAACATTTCTCCATAACTCCTTCTCTTTTACATTCCCTCAGTACCCTTTAACCAGGATTCTGGCTTAAGCACAGAACATGCCACCACTGAGCAGATATTCTTCTGGACAGCTACCCAAATTCCCTTGGACCCAAGGAGTTTGATAGCTCAAGCCTGGAAAGATCCAGAGAACATTCTAAACATGCTAGGTCTGCTGTGGACTTCTTCTAAAACAGCAAGAAATTGTGGCTGCACACTGACCACAGCAGGGAGCAGCTTGAGAGCCAAGGTCACTTCCACCTTCTGCCTGACCCAGGACAAGTGGCAGAGCATTGGAGAGTGTGGATTTTACAGAAACAATGAAAGTAAAACGATGAACTTTCCACAAACCAGATTATTTTCAGAAACATACTTTCTGAAAATTCATTCTTTATGGGTGCTAGGCCTTCATCACAGGTCCCTGCAAAGCCCTGAGAGGATCCTCTGCCGTGTGGGGTCTGAGGATGATTCTAGAGATCCCCTTCCAAGAACTTCCAGATGTCCCCATTGTGGGACAGCAGAACATCAGTTCCACCCCCAGGGTTGCCCACCACAACTAAGGCAGCTCAGACATGTTGGAGCAAAGGCAGGTTTGCTTCTTTTAAACGGAATTTGGTTTCATCACCCTTATCCAAACTTGTAGTGTCAAAATAATTTTCTCCCCTTTTCTAATTTCTTTGCCATGTTTGCACTGTAGGACCAAGAGGACTGAGAAAAAAAACAGCTGGATTTTATTTGAGCCTTTTATTCAGAGTCAGTTCTTCGACACAAACAAAAAAGGTTTGCTTGAGTCTTGCTCTGTGTGTTAAGTACAACAACTCCCCCTCCTTCTCCCTCTGGACATTAAGTGCTTTGAGGCAAAGGCTGGTTTGTTCTCCGTGTTAGGGCAGCACGTGGCATATCTAAAACTCACAATTTAAAAAATACAAATCCCAAGCACCTGAGGCAAGCAAACTGCAATCCATGCCCACATGAGCACGGGCAACTGGCAACCCCGTAGTAAAACCAGCCAGGCTGATTGGAAACTGGCCAGATGGCAGCTACTGCAAGCTAAAAGGATTAATTATTTGGGGATCATGCCTGGAGAGCAGGCGTGATGAATGCAATATATAATTCCTTGTCACGACTGTATGTCAGCACTGGGAAACAAGGAACAGCCTGTACCCTGGGATACAGTCACAGTCATCTTTGCTCTCTCCGAGGGGTTTGTTTTTTTTTTTTATAAGACCCAGAAGATGAAGAGGGTCTCACTTTTTAGCCTAAAACTGCACATGTGAACTGCTATGGTCTATCAGCCTTTGCCTTCCTGCAATTACATAAATGTCAAACATCCTTATTTATTTTATCTATTTCACATCTGTAGTGTTAATTAACCATTCAATTGGGTCTGTGTAATTAACTATGCCATGACTCAAATTTCTACAAGGCTGCTCTGCTTTTCCCCCTCCCCCTTTCAGCTTAGCACCCAAGACCCCATAGCTGCCTTTTCTGACCGGGTATTTCACAAGATAGGTCCTACTGCTGCTGGCCAAAGAAAACCACCAGCCAACCTCTGAGAGTTCCTAAAATTGTCCGGCCTAATTAAGCGCAGTTTGTGTAAGTGGAAAAATCCACGGAGGAGTTTTCTGCCAAATGTCCCCCGCAGGGCTCATCTGGGGTTTTACCTCTCTGCCGTGCCTCAGCAGTGGGGGCTCGGTAGCCCTCTCCCACCTCCGGCCCGCCCGCTGCTGAGGCCGGAGCCGGGAGCGCTGCGATCCTCCTGACCTGCCAAGTGGGGAAATTCCTCTGCAGGCAGCGAAAACACCTCCCTGGTTTTCAATCCAGCGTATCCTCCTTGGTGCGGAGACAAAGGCAGAGCTCCGCCGCGGCCTGCTCCTCCCGCCGGGCAGCGCGGCCCTGGCTGCGCTCCCGTCCGAGCGGCACCGGCGACAGCCTGTTTTTGACAGCTCTGCATAAGCACGGTTATTTCTAGCACAGTTTCCCTGAGCTGTGCCAACTGGCTTTTTTTTTTTTTTTTTTTTTTTTTTTTTTTTTTTTTTTTTTTTTCAACAAATATATTTTCAGACCCCATCTAGCCCGAGAGTGCTATATTCCCCACCTGGACATGGGGTGTAGAGTTACAGGCCCTGGATGAGGCTGTGGGGAGGAGGAAGGATGACCTGGGTTCTCGTAAAACGCTTCTACCATAATCTCTGGGGTTTTACCCTCTGACCTGGGCTTAACCACACGTGGTGAGAACACAGACGGGGCTCCAGCCGCTTTGGCCCTGCTGCCTGCATGTCTCCTGGTGCAAAGCACCGCTTTGCTCCTCAGGTACCGCCGTGATGGGAGCACAAGCTGTGCCTGAGGGATGTGCGCTGAGCAGGACTATGTGCAAGCGCTTGTCGAGCCTGTGCCCCTTCCATCAAACTGCCACAACTCGCAGCAGTGCCCTGGCAAGGCGGGATTGCACTGAAAGGAAAGAAATGAAGCTCTCTGAGCAGTTGACTGTGCTTGCCTATCCCAAATCCCTGTCCCAAACTCCTTGATTGCCACAGATCTGGACTCCGGGGCTGCTGCTCTCCTTTTGGGCTTGGTAAGGACATCCCTCACCCTCACATAACCGCTCTTTGGGGATCTTTCTCAACTACATCCCTTAGTGGAATAAAGTATACCCCTTCAGTAAAGCCACCTCCTTTTGGCTGGATTTCGATGAACTTTGTGGGTCCCTTCCAACTCAGGATATTCTGTGATCCCAAGACTTTTTAGATGCTTCTTTTGGTGACAAAGGACACATCAATGGGTGTCTGTCATTGCATCAGTTTCAGGAATTCTGCAGAATAACCCAGATCTAGCTTTGGCTGCCGGATTGAAGGAGTTTCTGACTGTTTTTTGTGAGATCTGAGTGTGAGAGAAAGGAGCCCAGATTTCCAGGGTGCTTTTGTGTTGCAGAGAGCTTCCCCATGGAGCCCTCCCCTCAGCCCTTCCAGGCCCCTCTCTATTTACTTATGTGTGACTTCTTTAGCTCTAATCTGCTACTTTGCTCTTGTGGATCTGGAGCTAACACATAAATATGGCAAACAAAACAGAGAGAGCCCTCTAATGCCGCTCTGCACTGTTGTTCCTCAGAGCCAAACTAGATTTTTAGGAGCTCGTCTGTGCCCACTGCTGTTTTCTCACCTGAAACCATAATCTTCTCTTTGTGCTTTTGTGCTTACCGTCACTTCCATAGCAACCAGTTGTGATGGCTCTGAGGATTATCGCTTCAGGAAGGAAATAAGCAGTGATGGAAGAAAGAAAGGGCCTGGTTTTTTTGCTCTGATCCTGCTTTTATGATGAGTGCAGATAAAATAGCGTTCTTAGTTGATCTCCAGACAGTACAGAAGCTGAAAGGTTTGCCACAAAGTTGGGTTTGCTTCCTCCTTTTCTCTGAGTCATTGTGTTCAGGGCTTCTGGCTGAGCCAAAACAATATGAGAAACACGTTCACCTAGAGCCTGCTCACCTTGCTTGGCTGACCTGTCCAACTCAATCAGTTCATGCAATCAAATTGACTTTCCTCAGAAAGGATCACTAGTCTGGCACTAACACAGCACAAAATATTTGTGTGAATTCCTCAGTAATAAAAACATTCTGAGGAAAGGACCTGGATAATGCATGCTCAGTGGTTACACAGTGAAGGCTGGGAAAGCAAACAGAAAAGTTTCCTGAGCTTTTGGCTGGGCCTAACTGGTAGAAATCCTTTAGGTAACAGTATTAACTCGGGAGAGAGACTTTTAGAGATCACGAGGAACATCTTATTTCTCTCCAGCCTCAGTCAGATCAAGCAACTCAAATATCTGGAGTTATAAGAAACAACATTGAGGATACTGCAGGGAAAAAGGGGTAGGGTGAGCCCATCAGGCAAAATCTGCCAGGAGGGTACAGAGCAGTACAACTCCCTCAAAATACTGCAGGAGGATCAGGGGCAGCTGAAAACAAGGCTAATGATGCAAGCGATCAGTCCTGGGGAAAAAAACTGGGGAGAGACCATTCCCTGGAGGAGGAGGATGGGAAAAGGGAGGGAGCAATGGAAATCTGTAAGTCAGCAGTGAACTGTGTAACTCTCTGAGCTGGTAAGGCAAATGCTCTGCAGGGTCTGCCACCCCTGGGTCTCCACCATCATTTGTAACCCACCCCACCCCTTGCAATGCCAGGCATCGACACCCACCAGAAGACCAGCACAGAGGGTTCTTTGTGCTGCCCTGGTTGTCCTGAAAAGCCCCTGTAATTTGTAATATTGTTTTCCCAGAAGTGATGGTGTGTTCTGGAGAAATGTGCGTTATTTGAGGTACTCAGCACGGTGATTTTTTTGTCATCGCAGGTGCAGCGACAAACGAAACGGAAAACAAGCTCATTCCTTCAACAGGGCACTGTTACTGCTAAGCCTGACTAATCAGCCCCTGACGGCAGCAGGGATCTGCTGGGGAAGGAGCTCCAAGGTGGGAATGGCAGAGCCCAGATCCTCTCCCTCAGAAAGCCCTCGGGGGCCTGTGCTCTTCCCACTCCAGGGGGACCATGCCAAGCTCTCCAAGCGTGCTGCCCACTCCCAAAGAAGCCACCAGCTCCGGCACAAGCCTGTGTATCTCATCCCATTAATAAATGCTTTCTGAAGGGCACAAAAATTCACATGCTGGATCTGTGTTCTGGTTCAGGGCTATGGAGGAGGCTTAATTTTTTGATCTTTTCTTGGGTAGATGTGGTTTGATATGAGGATTTCCTTCTGGCACTGTCCCTGGCGATGACATGCCCAGGGACAGCAGCAAGGCTGTCTCACTCTCCAGCAGCAGCCTGTTTTCCTGGGGAAAGGCCCCCTCTGCCTTTTTGTGGATCACCTGTACCCTGCTGCATTCCCTCCGAGCCCTGAGGAGCTGGGGGACATGCTGGCACCTGGCTCTGGGCCACTCAGGAAGCCCATCTCACCCTTCTGCCGTGCCCACCCATGAGCCAAGCCAGTGGGAAGGAGTCACAGGTACACTGCTCTACCACAGCCATGTGCTGGCAGCTCGAAGCAAAGTGGCTGAAAGAAATAGACTGTTTTGGTAGGGAGCGAGAGGATTGCAGTAGTGTGGTGGGTGCCTACAGCACCACTCACGATTTCATTGTGGCTGCTGGGATTGGCAGGAAAGTTCCAGCAGAGGTGTGCTCACCACAGGTCATGAGGTGCCACCGTCCCAGTGGGTATCTGCGGGTTTGGGGCAGAGCTGCTAAATTGGGTCTGGCCACTCGTGTGGCTCTGGATGGGCGGTGTCACACCTTCCCCATCTCCCAAAGTGCTGCCCACACCAAGCTGACAGCACCAGGCTGGGAAAGGTGAAGTGAAGGTTTGTGCAGGTGACCTTGAAAAGCTGGAGAGAAAGCCATTTGCATGTGTACTTTAGGAAATCTCTCCGAGGAGCCTAACGAAAGCTCTAATCACAAGCCACCTTCAAGCCTGCAGTAATGACAAACGGGAGCTCAGAACCATGAACAGGGTAATGCACTGAACTAATACATATTCACCACCTCTCACGTGGAGCTTGCATCAATCAGATCCGCTTCATTCTTCACAGTCTGATCCAAGACAGGTCATGCATAATCTTTTTTCTTTTCGTTCAAGTCTGTGCTGGAGAACGGTGGTTCCAGTTCTGTTTACCAGGCTGTGCTGCAAAGATTGTTTAGCTGATGACTTTGGTGTGGTGTGTTAGAAAGGATTAGCTTCCTTGTGGGCACGTGCACAGGTACATAGAAAATGATTTTTTTTTCTTGTTGAAAACTTCTGGAGCAAAACTAGGCTAGGATATATTTAGCAAAAAGCCCCAAAGGGACATTTTTCGGAATGTTACTCTTAAACCTCTTCATGTCAGGGACATGACTATCCTCTGTGTGGAGGTCTTTTCCACCACTTTCACAAACATAAAATGTCCTCCAGGGAACAAGCAACACTGGTTCCTTTTTGCTAAAGAATTTTTTTCTTAGATGAAAAAAAAAAAAAAAAAAAAAAAAAAAAAAAAAACAAGGTGAGAAAATAACTTTAAAAAAAAAAAAGAGACAATAAAAAATGTACTAGAATTTGTAGGGAGGACAACATGCAAACCCAAGACTGCAGGGTCACATAAAAGTGAGGCTGGAATAGAGGTAGTTAGGTCACATGGTCCCATAAACCTGGACCAGATGGACAGAAACCAGCTTTACTGCAGGTCTGAAACAGTCTAAATCTGTGCTGAAAACTCCCCCAGGCCCTCACTCCCCATAAAAACCTGCCTTTTCCATTCACCTTTCTCTGTTCTTCGGCTAGAAGATGGCAGGGACCTACAGAGCACAGGTGGAGGAACATAGAAAGCTTGTGGTGCATGCAGACAAAAAGGAACAAAAGAAAACACACACAAAAGGCTGGTGATGTATGAAGCCAATAACTAAAGCCTTTCACACAAGCTTCTTCCTTAATTACTGTATTTAGCGCCACTGGCGTAATCAAGAACCTGGATTGTTCTGTGACTGTTCAGTCGGTTGTGACAGACCCTGTGCAGTGTAACCTCATCCCCTCTCCTCGCTGCCTTCCCTGAAGCCTTTCAGAGAGCATCCTTCCTTCTCTAAGCCTGCAGCCCAGAAAATAAGTCAAGGGCGGATACTGAGCTGTACCAAGATGCTCTGTATGCTGAAATTACTACTGTCAATATGCCACATTGTATCAAATACCTAGAAGACACAAAAATCACCCAAAGCTAAAACCGACCTGGCAACATCAACTCTGGCTATACTTCTGTATTACAATTCCTGGGGAAGCAGATTTCACTTAAAAGGTGCCCTCCTACTCTCCTCTTTGCTGTACTTGCAGCTCCCTCCATCCAGCTGTGACCATCTCTGCCTCTCTCTCTCTCTCTGCTCTAAAATAACTTTGAAAAATGACCTGGTTTATTTAAAAAAAAAAATATTTTTTTTTGGGGGGGGGCCTGTTTTGGTGGTTTTTTTTTTTGGGGTTTTTTTTTTTTTTTTTTTTTTTTTTTTTTTTTTTTTTTGTGAGAGTTTTAGTAAGCTAAGACAATTTAGAGCTTTTTTTCCTTCCATGCTTGCCAAAAGCATTGGGCTGGTGCCCCTGAGGGTTTGGGGAGTTACCTTTGGAAACAGGAATGGTGGTGAACTGCTGGCAAAGAGAGGGCACGGACTGAGCAGGAGGGACCAGAGTGTGAATTTCCATTCTGTCGCTCAGCAAAGTTAAATCTCTGCACATCAGGGTCGTGGTTGTCCTCTACAAGGAGGCCTTTTCCACCACCTTGACAATGTGAAATGCCCAGTGAACAAGCAACATTCCCATTCCTTTTAAACTGAATGCCTTGTCTGCAGAGGGATCTCATCCCGCAAAACCCAGGATCAGATAGAAGCTCTTGTTATAACATGAAGTACTTGGCCTGTGGAATAACTCCAAGTTCATGTTGTTTGGGAAACCCCATTATTATTATTACTACACTCCTGTTAAATTTCCTGACTTCCTCATGGCTCCTTTTCCAGCCTGAACTTTGCATCCTTTTCTCTCATTCCCATCACTTAGTTGCTAACTAATGAAAGGGAGTGGAGGGAAATGTTAATTTCAATGGAGCATCAAAATTCCTTACCAACGGTTGTTATTTTCCGACTTCCACTCAAATTTAACAGTCTCACTGTCAAATCTCATTGCAGATGCACTATGTTCATGCCAAGGCTTAAGGGATTTGTTCAGAATGAAAATGAAGTGGGGAAAACTGCATCTGTGCAGGTATTGGCTCCATTCTGCCCCCTGCAAAGTTCGCAGGCACTTTACCACACATCCCAGGTGAAGCTGGAGCGCTCCTGGGAGAGGATAAACACCAGGGAGAACAGGACTGGCAGAGGCATCAAAAATAGGATAGCAGGAATTAGCTGAATAAGTAAGACATAAATGTCCTCTTCCTACAGCCCTGTTCCTCATCACTGCTCTGCAGAGAGAGTAAGTAACTAAATTAGGCAGAAGAACCTTTAGGAGGAATATGACGGGAAGTGAAATCCTGACAGCAAGGTCTGTTAAGCTCCCAAATGCCCCTCCAGGGAAGCGGCGGACGCCTGAGTCATTTGAACAATAGACTGGACCAAGTGCTGGAAAATGGGCAGGAGGGAATAAATCTGCATTAGCAGAGGGACGTCTCAGATGACCTCATAAGTTGTTTCCACCCATAAATCTGGGATTCTCTGACAAGACCTCAGCCAGAAGAGGGCTGGGGCAACATCACAAATGGAAACACCCATATCCACGTACGTGGGAGCTTTGGGTGACCACACTGACCTATGTGTTACATGAGTGACAACTCATATTCTAGCGTGGAAACTGCTTTCCATCACCCATGGATTTGGGGTCTGACTTGTGGGTGCACCTCACCACCCAGCCCATGTCCTATTTACAGGGTGAGGAAAGAAACCTGAGACATCTGTGTCACTTAGTTGTTCTTCATAGCTAAAATACTTCATCTAGACTAGGTTCGGTGGCTTCTGGGCCCTTCCAGATTCCCTTTTCTTTTTCCAGTGTTTGACTTTTAGGGACCTCCATCTGGGAATTTTTGTGGGAGCGAAAGGCCCACAAGTCTATTGATCTTAATCCAGGATCAACAAAATTTAGGCCTTTTTCCCAGCACTACAAATTAAAAAAATCACAGCACAGAAGAAGAGAAACATCAACAAAGATTAAATAGTTACAAAAACTGGGATAATTTTGGTTTATAATTATGCACACAATCCACCTGCTACATTTTAATACTCCTGATGACTTCAACCCTTCAAGGATTTCAATTCTCAAATAAAACTTCCTCTTCTCACATGAGTAAAATATCAGCATGAGGAAGCAGGGACCTGTTTCCCAGGATGTGGGAGAGCAAGCATGAGACATTCTCTTCCTTATTGCCTGAAAAATGAAGCTCTCATTCATACCCATGCATGTACATGCTTGCACATCACTTCTGGTGGCTCAACCTAAAGTCAAACCCACCAACAACTTCTCTTAGCTCCCATTCCCACCCTCCTTCAACTCTCCAAGGAAGAGAGATGGAGTGGCCCTTCAAGCCTTTCTACGCTCTGTGCCACCACAATTCAGCCCCACTCCTACCCTCCATCCATCTGAGAGCATCAGGAACCCCTAGGTGCCAGCAGCTGCACATCACACTCCAGCAAAGGGCATCCTGCCTGTGGTTCCCCCTCCCATCACTCACCCCAGGAAAAGTTTCCTTCGTTTTTAGTGAGCCTTGCAAAGCATTATTAGCCCCTCATTACCTGGCAGGACTGGCAATAAGCAATAATCAGCAAGTCTGTTAGGTGAAGAAAGAGCTCCTGAGAGTGCCATTATTAATTCTGGGAATATAATTTTGTGTCGTACTGAGAAATGGCACTGATTTGGGCTCTGAACACAACCCAGGGAGTTCAAAGCACTCCATGGATCCATGTGTCCAGGCACACAGGTGTGGATGTACCTGTGCATTCCTACTCCTGGTGATCCTATCAGCCAGAGGAAAGGAGGTGAGTTAGGCTGTACTGCTCTGGCTGGACTGGGCACACCTACAGCCAGAGTCACACCTGGTTCCTCACCTTGTCCTACCAGACACCAGCTCTGAGGAGCATCCTGCAGCGGCAGCTCTCCTATTCCCTGCCACAGCCCCCTCCTGCCACCAGGACACAAAAACCCCTTTGCTCTGGCATCAAAACCTCAGCCCTTCCCTTCTCCACCCCTGAGGGAACAGCAAAGCTTCCTGCAAGTGTTTAAAAAACAGTTCAGGAGCCCCTTGCAATTGCACCCCTAACCTGTCTGGGTTAGCTCACTCCAAAATCCCCACCTGTCTGCAATTTTCAAAGCTCCAATCCTTTCAGGAGGCAGTCTCTTGCAGACCAGATGTGTGGTTGGCCCTAGGGGTGTGATGTAGAAAGATGAGCTTGGGGAGCTCTCCCTGGCTCCTTCTCCAGCACAGCCCCTGCTGCTGGCACATGACGATGTCAGGAGGAACACAGTTCATCTCTGCAAAGAGGAGGAAGGCTCCTCTCTGACACTGGAGCCAAGTGCTGTTTCAGTGATGCAACTGGGCTTGAGCAGGCAAGGGAGTGACTGGGACAGTCTGGACATGCAAGGTCTTCTGCAGAGAGCAATTAGGAGCTGCTGTGATTTCCTCATCAGCTCTCATAGGGGCTGGTGAGACAGGGGAAAAAACTGGTAACACTGGAAGCTTTTATCCTTTTAGCTCCTCCAGCAAACAACATACACCTGAAAGTATGATCTCAGCGATCACAAACTCAGGTGAAAGCGAGCTCAGTTCACAGGCAAAGCTTGGTGCTGGTGTTAGAAGCTATGTTCTGGCTCATTAGCCTCTCTGCAATCAGCTCCATAGCAGCCTAAACCCTGGACAGATGTGCTGGACACCAGGAAAAACCCCAATGCTAACACACACCAGGCAAATAAACCCCAGCCTGTGGTCTGCCCACGTGGCTGTGACATGCAGTGCAGGCATCCATGGCAGCTGGAATCCCGCAGCCAGCTAAACCAGTGGGAGAGGTGCTGCTGGGGTGCCTGGCTCTTGCTCTGCTGAGTGGAGAATCGAGGTGTAAGGGCACATCCTGCCCTGAGGAACTGGTTAATCCTGCTGGCTCGAGGGCTGCGTGCAGCCAGTGACTTGATTGCATTTACGGTGTTAATCCAGTTGTTGAATCCAATTAGAAGGGTCCTGCATGCACAGGAGTGGATCCACCTGGAGACCAGGAGGGTGGTTATGGGCTTGTGAGACAGAATCCGTGCCGGAGAACACCCAGGCATTACTGCACCCCTGTGTCTGCTACCTGGAGCTGGGAGAGAGTAGATTTCACTGTGTGTCTCTGTCTTGGTTTAGGGCAAATTTGAGCGGAAACTTCCAAAGGGGTCTCTTTAGAAAGCTGATTCAAGCAGCCCTTCGCCTAACTGGTGCAGGGAAAAATTTTCCTTGGAGAAAAGTGGAAAAAAGCCCTGTTTATTTAACAAGCAAAGTATTCACAAGCATGGTAAATAAATAATACGAAACAAGAAAACCTCTCTCTGTTTTGAAGAGGTGGCAGATTCAGAAAGTCCTTGTCGTGGGGTGTAGCTTGGCTCGCCCAGTCTCTTATCAGTCTCTCCTGCTCTGGAAAATGCTGTCCTGGGTTCTGGTGGGCCACACGTGTGAGCTCCTGGTGCTCTTCTAGTTTTCAGTTCAGAGTAGGCTGATCAGTTCTAAGACAAAGAAAAACCACAATCCAGGGAACTCCTCTGCCTCAGCTAGTTAAAAAAAAACCTAACTAAAAACCAAAGGAGATCTCTGTCCCACTGTCCCTGCTGCAGACAACACAGTCCATGAGAAGGAATGTGGAGGAGTGAGTGCAGCTTTCTGAAAACTTCTTTCCCCTCTCCTTCACTTTTGGAACCAGTTTTAAAGGTGCAGAACATAATATCCAGCATAACCAGAACAGACAGTTGGGGATACCAGCATCATAAAGTTACCCTAGGCCAGTGACTAACCCCAAAATGTGCCAAGGTGGGCCTCTGTGCAGCAACATGACTCACTTCCTTTAGAGGACAAACAATTTCTCCCATTCCCACAGGTCCAGCAGCATGAACAAACTTGTACCCTGGTTGCACCAACAGCTCCATCACAGGATCCCCCCTCCTGCTGCCTGGGGCATCCCCAATCTCCCACCTCTCGTGCCACTGATGGCAGGTGGCCAGGGATAGAAGAGACACCAGCACTGAGTGCACCAAAGCTGCCCAGAGAGCCTCTTTCCACAAAGAGGTACGAGGGGGGAACCCAGATTCCTGTTTCCCTCCTGCCACTCTGATGTTCATCTTCCCAGGCTGAAACACAGCATCTCCCTGCTTTTCTCTGGAGAGCACAGCTCCCACCACGCACTGGACTGCTGAATGGGATCTCCTTCCCAGCAGCAGCAGTGTGTGCAAGGTGGGCTGAGTGGCCTGAAGCCATTTGTCCTGTCAGACCTCCTGTTCCTCTCTGCTCCTCTCCCCTCCTGTGGGAGCACAACCCACGGGGCCACATCCTCTGAATGCCTGCGACTCATTGTGTCTGACTTTGGAGATTTGCAACAGAGATCTGAGTAATTAAGAACCAAAGCTGCGTTTCTGTGTCAAAGTCATTATCGCTGTAGCCTCTTAAAACCATCTTACCTCAACTTATCCATAGGGAAGATTTTCCTCCCTCTGGGACAGAAACACCCTTTCACTCCCAAATTCAAAGTGTGCTGAGATTTTTTAACCTCCCTAGCCCAAAACTAAGACCAATACCCCAGTTTTTCTCAGACATGTCAGTAAAGGGAAAGCAGCAATGGTCATATAAATAACTGTCTGACCTGTCCAGCATCGCAGTCAGTTTGGTGGCTCCGTGTCCTCGTTCTCGTTGTGCTCACTTTTCACGAGCAGAAAGCAGAAATGTTCATGGAAAATGGATTTCAGAGGCGTGCGCATAACTGTTCCTGGAAATCTAATTTTACATGTTCAATAAAATCATCCGCTACCAAACAAGAGCGGAACAGGAAAAACCCATGCAGACACTTAGCTGACCACTGCACAATTACCTTCCCTGGGTACAAAGAGCAGAAAGTGTGAATGTACCGCAGCAAATATCGTACGAGTAATATTGTTAGGCAACCAGGAAAAAGCAGCTAAAATCAAATGATTAATGACTCCTTTTTTTTTTTTTTTTTTTTTAAACGTGGTATGAACAGGAAGGTTTAAAGCTCAGTTTTTGCAAGATGTTTCTTGCAGGAGCAGATCTGTTTGGAAATCCAGCAGATGCCTGGAGACAATGGCTGTGAGAAGCTCTAAATACCCATCTACCTATCAAGTGTGTAGACAAGCTCAACAAATGATAACATCTTGTTACCTTACCAGGAAATGGGGAAGAAATGATCAGCGAGATCAGGCAAAAAAAAAAAAAAGTACTTAGCTAGAATTTCTGAAATCCCTTCCAGCTCTTGACTAAGATATTTTTCTTGTCACAGAATAAACCAAGGACTGTTAAAAAAACACAGTTGCCCAGGGTAGCGGAAAGGGATGTAAGGCAGAAGAACTAAAAAAGCACCCCGGCATGATACAGGAAAAGCTCCATCAAAAATAATGAATCTAAATTCACTGCCTCAGTGGCTGAAGAAACAAAGGATGAGATTGTCTGGCTCTGGATGTTGGAGCCTTAATGTGCTGCTAATAATGTTTATATCATAAAGCAGCGTTGCTGCATTAGCTTTGATTTAGCAATGCCAGTTTACATCAGCTGAGGAAGCCATCTGTAAATTCAGATCCACGAATGTAAATACAGTGAGGGAAGAAAGGCTTGGTCATCCCTGGAGGACATAAGAAGGGGGCTGCTGGGCTGACCTGGGCACTCCCCAGTGCCCATCCTGCTGTCACGGCTTTGTCACCTGTCTGCGGTGCAAAAGGGACATGTGGTCTGTGTGGCTCAGCCTCTGGCTGTGCTGACATCCATCACTCCTGGCAGTTCTGCTTGACTTCACTCCAGCTGTGCCCCACTCCAGCTGCACAGGGGACAAGCCTCAGAAAGTCTCCAAAACTCCAAGTGCCATTGGAAGTGATTTTCGGATAAAACTATAAAAGTGATATTAACAGATTGCTGGGACCAGACGGTTTCACTCAAGAGCTCCGAGGGAACTCAGACTTGAAATTGCTGACCTATTCAGCACAATACCACAGCAGCTGTTGAAATGGCGAGGCACCACAGGAATGGAAGGTGGCAAATGTTACATTCATTCTTAAAAAGGGCCTTTAGAGGTCATCCAGAAACCTGTGGGCTGGGAAGCTGGGCAAGGCGATTTGACAGAAAGCATAACAAAAATCAGGATGGCTAAAAGTGTGATAGAATGGGAAAGAGCAAAGTTTGCTGAGTGAGAGCTCAGGCATTGCAAATGCATTCATGTCAAGACCTGGGCAATTTGACATATTTGTAAAAGATCCAGCTGCAACCAGGTGCAGTGTAATCTCAGAAAAGTGAATGGCAGGTTGATGAAATAACCTATGAAACTCACCAGCAGCAAATAAAAAGTGAGGGCTGTGAGAAACACCAACCCAAGCCATAATAACACCATGAGAGGCATTAAATTAACATCAGGCAGGAAAGAAACCTCAGTGAGTGAGTTTGGAGAAAATTCCAGCTTAGTCCTCAACAGGTGTTAACAATGCAAAAAAAGAGCCTTAGGGATGACTACAGAATTAAAAGAGAATGAGAATGTCTCCTTCTAGGAACCCTGCCTCAAACACAGGGTGTCCACCAAGGAGGATATAGAACAATCCATGGAGACACAGAAGAGGTGAGAACTACAGCAGAGTCCTTCTTCTTGGCCGCCTCAGCTGAGAAGGGATGTGAGAGAGATCCTGACAACTCAACATGGAAATGTGACCAGGAGACCATTAGCTGTGCCCATTGTCACAAGGGAAAGGCAGCACAACCCAGTCTATTGGACTGGAGGTCTAATATGAAGAAAAGGAAGTACTTCTTTCACACAATGCAAAATTGAATTATGACACTTGTCACAGGATGCTGTGAAGACCAGAATTATAAAAGAATTCCAAAAAGCGTTAGCCAAATTCTTGGAGGCTTGACCCATCTGCAGCTGTTAAACACAATGACCCAAATGCCAGTCAAAAATTCCCTTAACCACAGTCTGCTCTCTACTGAGCTGGGAATATCACAAAGGAATTGTGCTATGCTTGCCCTGTCCTTACACCCTTTACCTCACAGTCTGCTGCTGGAATGAGCTGCCCAATTAGCTCTGGACCTTTGCTCAGAGTCACTATCACTGCATAGGACATATTACACGTGACACAAGATGTTTATTAAGAAATTAGTATTTATTGCAGGTGGTGGTCAGGTTTGTTCACCTCACATGAAAATTTTATCTCTGGCAGGTGCTAATATCTAATACCTTGAGCGAAAGGCATTTCTATCCTAAAAATCTATCGTGCCCCTGGCAGTTTGTACCAAAGACCAGCTCCTTCCTGATCTCCCACAGATGCTCTGCTAAATCCATAAACCATGACAGTGGATTACCTTTATCATTGATTTAACTGTCACCACTAAAAGTAGTTAGCAGTCGTGAAATAAGCCAGCGAGCACATTTGAAGCAATGTCCTCCCAAGGCACATATTTCCTTTTATCAGTCTTAAATGAATTCTCCTTCATTGTGTGACGTGTGCCTTATTCTCACTTTGCGGGATGAGTAAAAAGGAAGCGCGGATCACTTTCCATCTCCCGCACCATAATTTCGTTCGCTCAGCTGCTCTCCCTTCTGCCGCTTCCCCCTTCCAGCTGACACAGGCCAGGATAACACAACCATGGCTTTTGCCATGAGGGATTCCTTTCCTCCCCGAGGTGTGGCTGCTGTGCTGGGCACAGTGAAGGAGAAGGTCGTGGGTATGAGTTATGGATCACCTGCAGGAGGAGAGAGGCAGGGGAGAATCCCTTGCTGCCGTGGCTGGACCACACTGGCACCAGAGTGCTCGGCTGGGTGTCTGTGCTCAGCCTGCTCAGAGCAAAAACAGCCTGTGTTTTCCACTGCTACCACTTTGGCATCTCCTGCCAGCTCTAGGCATTTCCTTTCTGAAGAAAAAAAAACAACCAAGGTTTGATCATTCACTTCTGGGGTTGTGCTAAACTTGCCAGCATCTGTTCCATCTGAATGGCAGGGGAAAAACACCAGTCCTGGACTGGGAGAGAAAGGGAAGGTATAAAGTTGTAATGTGAGAAATGAAAGCAAGAAAAACAGCATCTTGAGAGATGTTAAAGACAAAAACAAATGCTGTGAACAGGAGCAGAGACAGATTTCCGAGGAAAGGAAGGAAGACTGTGACTAAAGCACCAGGAGTGAAAACAGTGTACACATGGAAACTGAGTCCAGACTCTCAGGGTTTCTTTGTACTTGTTTTCCCTACCATTTCACAGAAATCATAATGCTGGCGGGATCCCTCTATACCCAAGGGTCAGTGATGTCAATGAAAGTTTGTGGAGCTGCAGTGATTTGTATCCATCAAGAACCAACTTTCTCAAATTTCCCAGAATTTAACTAGAGTTTAAAATAATGCCCTGAGAACCCAGCTGAAAACAACAGTTAGGATTATCCTTAAGTCAGGTCATACTAAAACCTCACTAAAGACTCTTTACAATGCATCCATTATTTTTTAAGAGTCTCAAAATTCCTAACTTTGGATGGTCACATTGAAAACACAACCCTGGAAAAACATGTGTGTGACACTTTTCTACCAGTAGAGGAGTCACAGCAAATGCACAAAGAGCTCTACAAATTCCAGCTCAGCAAACAACTACTTTAGAAAACAAAATAGGTAAATATTATCTCTGTTTCCCCCCAAGCTTCTGTTTAACTTCTTGGATTTACCTTTCCATCACTCTTCCTTTCCTTCAAAATGTAATAGGTTGATCTTAAAAACTTCAGGATAGGAAAAAAGAGGAAAAAAAAAAGATCCTGAATTACTTAAAAAACCCCCCCTACCATTGTTTGTTGTTTGGTTTGGGGTTTTTTTTTTTTTTTTTTTTTTTTGGTCTGTTGTTTTTTTGTTGCTTTTTTTTTCTGAGTGTTTGTCAGGTCAAACTAAAGCTCATCAATACTTAGGGGTCCTGTTGCAGACAAAACCCCTCCTTGCTCTCTCATTGTGACTGCACGAGCTCCATACAAAGCCTTTTCAGGTTTTTTAACTCTCAAGTTATATTTTACCAGACAAAATCCACCCTCCCCTGTGAATCCCTCCCTCCCTCCGTTTCCCTTTGCTCTCTTTCAGTAGCTGCCCTAATCTGGCTGGGGCTGTCTCGGCTGAAGGTGACACGGAGGGAGGGAGCGCCCATCTGGTGACACTCCACCAGCGCCGTGCCATCCTCACTGCCCAGACCTCTGGTCCTGCTGCATTTTGTAACCCGATTACCACGGACCTGGGTTAAATTCAGACAGATTGCCTACCAGCAAAAGGCTCAATATCCCATTATCAGATTTGTGAGCCAGCCATCCCTCTTCATTTAGGATGTAATAGAAAGTGTCAGTAATGTCCTACGGACTTCGGCTTGAAAATGAGTCCTGACTATGCAAGTCATAAGTGCACTGGGTGAAGATGCTCCACAGAACCACATGCAGGACAACAATTTTAAAACATTTTTTATTTAAATATTAAATAAAACACATCAACTAATCATTTTGGTGTACACCTCTCATTTTAACATAAGAAGTAAAATGATTGTTCAGTCATGATAAAAAATAAACTATACATCTCAATTAAACCAGTCACGTAGTGTCTTTAAATACCCTATTGCATTGCAGTCTGCAGAACAGCACTGTCAAGGTATCTACAAAAAAACCCCCAGACTTTTAAAATGACCTCTTCTGCTCCAGCAATAATTCCAAAGAGGTTCTACAGCAATTGGAAAAGAAAAAAAAAAAAAATACTATGAAAGTAAAGTGCTTGTCATTGCTCAGGACAGGAAACAAAAGAATCTGTGGCCTTTAGATCCATGGCATTAAACAAAACTCAGATTGAGGAGGAGGTTCTGTGGTTTAAGTACGTGTGCTACCCCTTACAAAACTGAAGGCCAAGTTGCTGCTTTGTGACAAACTGGCTTCTTCTTGCCCTCCTCTGCAGCCATCTCCATGCAATCTCTTTTTTGGCTTGAGTTTTTTGCGGGGCTGTTTGTGTTTTCTTTGAAACCCACACTACAAATGAGCATGAGACTTTGGTGTTTTCTCTGCTGCAAGGCACCGCTCATTAACAGGAGTTCAGCTCGAGCAATTTTCTGTCACTTTGAAATTTCCAGACCATGGAGCAGCAGTGGCAAGCTGGAGGTGCACCGATACAGACACACAGATGCAACGCACAGGTAAAGAGGTTGTTTATGGAGAGCCACAGACAGAGCCACGGGATATCTTCAACTCTTCCTACTCCCACCAATTAACCTGGTCAATCTTTGGCTTTTTTTTTGTTGTTTGCTTTTTTAAAAAGAAAAAAAGAAAACCACCAAAAAAAACCCCCAAACAACTAACAAACCAAACAAAAAAGAACCCCCCCCCCAAAAAAAATCCCAAAACAGGTTTCTGTATTATTTGCAAATGTGTAATACTGCAGGTTGCATGAAGCCAAGGTAACTTGAAGGCACCCTGTGTCACACTAGGGAGATGGGTCCTTTAAGCGTTTAGACAGAATGCAGCCACGCTCTGACACTCGGATGGCAGCTCCCAGCCAAGCTGTCCCACTGTCTGCTCACCTGCTTCCAAAGTCTGCATGCACTGCCCAGCTCATGTCTGTGGGAGCACAGCCTGTCCTCCCCTTTATACCTCTGCATAACCTCTGTTGAGCATAACCAACAGAAGTCATGCTCTGCCTCAGGAAGGGAGTCGGGGTTTATACCAGGAACACAACAGAAGCATATTACAAAATATAAAAAATAACTAGTGTTATATAGTTTTCTGCTTCCTATTTATATACATATACAGCATTAAAAACCATACGAAAAAACACCTATCTAATGCAAAACCTCATTTTGCTAATATGCCAAAAAAACAAACCAACCAAAAACAAACACCCAAAGATTGTGCTGTTTTACTCACTTTTAATACAGTTTTGTTCAGAAAAAGCTGTACTCCGTTAGAGTAGAATTCTGTTCTAGCCTATTCCTTTTGTCTTTGTCAGTATGTAATTATAACCTCAATATTGCACATTTCCCCAAGAGTCAGTTCTGTTTGGACCCTGATAATGAAATGCATAAAAACATAATTAGCAGCAGAAATAACAATGTGCAGCACTAAGAAAAACCCCTCAGGCAACTTTGTAGGCAACCTCCAGGAGGGCTTTTTAAAAAAGAAAACCCTTCCCATTACCCCACAGGTGCTGCTGCTTCCCTCCTCAGTGCCTTGGCAAGAATATGAACAAACTCAGAGTTTATAAAAAGATTCCTAAAGATTACCCAGACCAACAAAACACAGCCACGTGTGCACCTGTGTGTATGTACACACACACACACACGACTCCCAAACAAACATCCCTGCAAAAGACCGGGCATTATGCAATTTGGATCCTGATTATCAAGGGATACATTTCCAATAGTCACTGCTTCTGTACTAATTAGAAGGGCATGCTGAGCTTTTCCAGCTGATGTATCAAGCGAGAAGTTCACAGTTTTCATTTAAAGTATGTCTATCTGGGAGGTGTGGAACGGGGATGTTGGTTCCTTTAAATAAAATGAGTGTTAACAGGAGGGAAAAGGAAAAACAACAAATGGCAATGCTTCCATTTTTGTCTCCTATGAATGCATAATGCTGCATGCCACTGGTTTTCTGTTTATTTTTTTTTTTTTAAGAGGTAATCATCTTCACAAACCCATAAATGAATATTGTGAAAAAAGGGAGGCTCTGGTCCCTTCTTTGAAAAGCCTCTCCCTGCTGTGTCACCACTACTGACAGCTGCTAATCTTGCATAACAGCAGAGCTGTATTGGTCTGACTTCAGTACAGTACCGAAGAGTTCTTCCCCAACCACATCCCTCCCTGCCCCCACAAATGCCCCACCCATCTGCCCCATCATTATTTTATCCTTTAAAAAAAAAAAAAAAAAAAAAAAAAAAAAAAAAATCAGTTTCTATTCGTATTTGTTCAGTGCAAGAATAGTAGAAGCAAAAAGACATACATATTGCTTGTTTCAGTCCTATAAAGTCGCCAGCTTTCTGAGCCAGACAGCCTCTTCACATACTTCAAAATTTATTGCTTCTGAGAGTCACTCGTCCCCACGCCGCCAGCCAGCCACGGAACAGCGCTGCAAGCTCCCCGCATGGAGGAGCGGCCCCGAGCTCTCACTTGACCAGCACAAACTTGCCCAGCTGGCTGGAAGTCAGGTCCTCCATCTCACAGTCCCCGTGCTGCAGGGTGACGGCGTCGTAGCTCGGGGACGGCGCGGGGAAGCTCTGCTGCGGGGAGAAGGGGGCGGCCAGCGGGGCCACGCTGCCGCCGCTGCTGATGTACAGGTGAGCGTCCAGGAGGTGAGCGGCCGACGACACCGGCGACACGCTCACGCCCAAGAAATGAGGTTGGAGCAGTTGGCTGCTGCCAGCAAAGGCCAGCTCGAACGAGTTCTGTCTCTGCAGCTCTGACAGCAGGATGGAGTTGGAGGCTTTGCGGGTGCCTGGCCCGTCAGAGGAGGGGACGCCGCTCGCCGCAGGCGTCTGGGAGGTCTGGGGACAAGCTGTTTGGAGTAGTTGGTGATGTTGGAACTGGAGCATTCTGAACAAAATCCGAGGGGGAAGAGGTTAATTTGCATTGCTAGGGAAAATTTCATGTTCTATTCCTTCCTATCTTGCCCCTAACCTTGACCGTAACTGTCCCCTTTGCTTCTTTCTCTCTGTCAAACCTCTCCTTACCCCAGCCAGTACGATCAAGGCAAGCTGCCCATGCCAGGCTTTCCCTCATTCTGTAGAGGGCAACTATCACAAGCAAGTTTATCTGGTCACGATTTGGCCACCTAATAATAGATGTTCTAGAGACAATGTGTGCAGATAAACCGGAAGCTCAATTTTCCATCTTGCTTCTATGGGAATGAAGAGGTGCCACCACACATGACATTTGAGGCTGCTGGAACTGTGCCTCCTTTGTGGGCTGTAACTTATCCAAATTACAAGGTCTCACTTCCTTGCCATGGGAAAATTACAGGAGGAGGCAGAGGAGGAAAGAAACCATTCCCAAAACTAACAAAGAAAAACACAGCTTGCAGTAGGGAGAAGCAATGTTTTCCCCCACACTACCAAACTGCTTCTCAATTCAGCAACCTCCAAATATTTGAACATCGAGATTTTTTGGGTGGAATTGCACGTCCTGTGTTACGTGTGCCAGGGCAGGAAGCCACAAAGGAAGCCAAGCAGTTTACCCACTGCCACACAGCAAAGATGGAGGACAGGAACCCCCAGCGACCAAACCCCCAACCTCTTTCTGCCGTGTTTACGCCTCCCTGCTTACCCTTAACCCAAAGTAAACCCAACGAAAAGACACCACAGCTCCTCCCTCACCTCTGCTGCTGCAGCACCTCCTCCAGGAGGCTTCTCCCCTCTCTGCTGCTCCCGCTGCTGCTGTACATGCAGGTGTTGGGCTGCGTGTGCTGGAAAGGGCTCATGGCACTCCTTGCTGCCCGAGAGGAGGAGGACTGACACACCTGCCGAGCAAAGCCTTTGATTTTATTCAAGCCGAGAAACCCCTTGGCTCGAGCGTTCTTCCGCAGCTGCTGCCTAAAAGCCTTCAAGCCTGTGGGACACGAGGAAAAGAAATGCGCTTTAATCCTCCTCAGCGTTTGTCTACAGTACAGATCAGCTTTTCTGGGCACTGCCTCCCTGGCTGTGAGAACTGGGCTAGAAGAGGCTCCACGTTCACCCTCTGCCTGGTGGTCAGAGCAGGATGCAGGTAATGAAACACGGACTGGGACAGCTGCACCCTTGTGCAGACGGACACGCACGGCAAAGGAAAAGCCCGAGAGGAATCGTGACGTCGTGCAGGCTGTATTTTAGGAGGAAGGTGGAGCCTGCCATCCCACTCACAGCAGCAGAAATATCTCCATGGGCAGGCTGAATCAGTGTCTGAGAACTTTTCCTCCAGGCACCTTCCCCAGGGCATCCCACCCTCCCTCAGGGCCCGTCAACATCCAGGTACCCGGCCTCGGCGCGACGCTAACGGGCAGCAAGTCTCCCTGCACCCTACCCTTTCCCAGGGCCTGCTGGGAGGGTGCAATTCCTCAGCAACAAAGCCAGGAAGACATTACCTTGAGTTAATGAGGTATCAGATGCTCTCCTTCCTTCTTGGAAGCTGACAGGCAGGAGAGAAGCACCTCCCATGCAGCCCTGGGCTTGTAACACGGGAGCGTCAGACTGGGAAGCGAGGAAAGGCGACGTCATCCTCGCTGTGGCCGGGCTCCCCGTCATTACTTGACCTGCCAAACAGCTGCTCAGGGCCACTGAGCTGTCATTTGAAGATGAAGTAAGGCAGCTGTCTGAGCTAGTCCCCTCTGTGGGGCTGGCAGAGGAGGAAATGACTATACCTATGGAGGGGAAGGAAGGAGAGAAAGAACATTCCCAAGATGAGTACAGGAAGGAACAAACATGACATCAGAGCCTTCTGCCCACCTACACTGGCACAAATAAACAGCCTCGAGCTGGAGAGGTGTCCAGCAACTCCTGCTGTCCCAGGGCTTGACTCCAGCAAGGGGTCATCAACAAATAACCTCAGTTTGGGCTCCTGTCCAGCTGACAGGACTCAGCCAGCAATGCCAGCATCACCAGGCTGTGCTGAATCAGGCACACAGCGTTCCTTCAGCACAACCAGGACGATTGTTTTGTGAACAGTTGCGCTTATTTGGTTGGTTCACAGGGTCTGGTAAGTACCAAACACAATCAGGGAGGTGTTTTTTGTTAAATTCAGGCACTTTCTCCTCCCCCAGTACACCAGCAGAAGCAAACAGACCACGTTTGTGTCCTTTTGTGAGCACACTCTCCTCTGAAGAGATCTAGGTGAAATACAACAACTTCTCCTCCCTAAGGGCCCTGCTTGTCTCTAGGAAGACAGAACTGGGGAAGGCAGAGTACAAAACAGTTCTCTAGGCTTTCCTACCCCAGTCAAGATAAAATCAGCACGCTCTCCCTCAGCATTTGGACTCCTTCTCTGCTCTTTTCCTCTACCTACAGACACCCTTCATCTCTCCCAGACTTACTTACATGGAGGGACGTGCTGATAGAAATGGGTGGTCACTTCAGCCAGGGTGTGCCTCCTGCTGGTGTTGCTAGGGATGCAGATGGGGTGGTCATAGGCCTTGATTTCATCTTCCAGCTCCTTCTCTTGCCTCACTTCCTCACTGATGGTGGTCTCTAGCAGGCTGTTCGGGGAGATGGAGCGGTGCCGGAAGAGCCCGTTGAAGTTGGTATCCACAGGGAAGAACACAGGCTGGAAAACATGCCAGATCACAGACTTCAGGGACTTTTCCTTATTTCTGCACTGCCTTTTAATACTCTCCACAATTCTGTGGCATGTCTTCAGTAGGAACATTGTTTGAGAGGCTATGTGACACCGTGCCCAATGCCAAACAAAACACAGGAGGGAGAGAACAAAAATCACAACCCCCATTGTCATGGAATGGCAGAACAATGAAAAAAAAGAAGCGACACAGAGTTTAGCTGGGAACACCAACCTGTAGTGGATTGCTTATGTCACAGTCCATCTCTGCCTGCAAGGATGGCTGAATCAGGCTCTGAGGTTGCTGGTAAAGCAGAGATGATCGCAGGGTTTCACTAGTGAGACTGTCCTGAGGCATCTGGAGAGAGAGCGATGCACAGAAGCCATCACACACACTGCAGCTCCACGTGACCTTTCAGATACTGGAGAGTCACAGAATTTCAGAGCCACCTTCCCTGCAAGCTGTCTCCTCATGCTTTCTATGAAAATGAACAAAGCTAATCCATCAATGCCAACGCAAACACAGAACTCCTCCTCCAAAGTTAGGCAATTTAACTGTAAGTGCAATTTGCAAAGGCACCCAAACCACACTTTAAAGGGGGTGGGGGCGAAGAAAATAAAACTAATGTCAGAAAAACACATTAAGTGACTCATGGAGTCCTTCTGAGGAACCTACAGGATATGCAGCAAAGAAGCATAACCAAGCTATGCCTAAGAGGGCAGACTTCCCTGAGAAGTCTAATCCTGTGGCTCATTATTGCATGCACCGGAGACAAGAGTATTCCTTGGACCATGACCCGCGGTCACTTCCTAAGAAACAGGGCATTAATATTCACTCAGCCTCCAGCTGAAGAACAGCAGGCCGTGTCCTGTCAGAGGGCACCACTATCAGAACTGGTTTTCAGAAGCCTGCCAGTCACGTGGAAAGGAGATCCAAAGGTGCCTCTCCTCACCTCAGCGTTGGTGATCTCGGAGCTCCTGGGCCGCGGCTGCCGGCCGGCTGCCGGCCGAGCCGACACCTGGCTGCTCCGGTACTCCTTGAGGCGCTCCAGGAGCAGGTAATAGATGGCGGCAAAATGGTTGTAGCTGCTGTTCTGCAGAGACTGGAAGAGATTGGAAAGGCCTTTAGAGTTGCAGGTGACTCAGGATGTAAGCAGCCAAAACTCATCACTAAGGGCTAAGAGTAGTGCGCTTGAAAAAAACCAAGCGAAATCCAGAAGGGCGGTGAAGATTTTAGGCTGTGGCAACAGATCAAGGCCAGTCACTGAATGACCCATGCCTGCAGCCCTGGCATTCTGGTGGTGGCTGAAGATGTACAGAAAGGGCAAGAACTCACCTCCACAGTCCTCTGCCTGTCGATGCCAAGGGTTTGCATGATCCCGAGGACCTGCTCGTTGTAGTCGCCCAGGTTGGAGTTGTAGTTTTGCATGGAGAAGGACAGGGACTGCTGCTGCTGAAGGGAGGGGTCAGCCTGCATCCATTTGTGCTGCTTTATCTGGGAGATGGTTATCCGCTTGGTTGGGTCCACAACCAGCATCCGTCGGATTAGTGTTTCACAGTCTGGGTGACAAAGACAAACTCATGAGCAAGGGGCAAAAAAAAAGTAACAGCCCAGCCCCAGGTCACTGCTAAGAACACTTCCCAGCAACTGGGTAAGATGTCTGTGAAAACAGGAATTAAAGGTTTGGGAGCAGCTGATGCCTGATCTGACTATCAGGTATTCCAGAAGGCACAAGAGATGTCCACATAGATAGCACAAAAACAACGTCTCACTACAGGAAATGAAGCTGTAGTGGATACCAGGTGGCCTTGCACCTTGTACAAGAGCTGTTTTTGAGAGAATGCAGGTTTAATGGCATTCCACCTACACAAAGTAGGTCAGAACTTAGTACAGAACCCCCATCACATACAACTTCCTGGTCCTATACTGCTTATTTACTTATAACCAGGAAATAAAGTTGTTCATGGCTATAACTGATAAAACTTCAGACTTCAGCTGGTAATCTCCACGTGATGACAGAGGCACGTTCACTTGGTTTTGAAACCAAATCAGAGAGAGGTGATAACACTCTTCAGTTTCACGTTTCTCTGTTGGAGTTCCCAGGATACACTGCTACGTCCCAATATTCCTGCTCTCCTTGGCAGCTCAGCCACACTGGAATACACCCCTTCTGCATAGCTAAAATATCTCAGGAGAACTACACCTATGTCAGCACTGCAGGCTAGTCTCATTAAAATCTTGTTTTCTCTCTTTTCTGAGTGATTATTTCTCTAGCTAGGGAGTCAAGTATTTTTGTAATCCATAGGGATAGTCTAAGAAAGGAAGCTACAGCCTTTCAGATGCACCACAAAGCAGATCCCAGAAAAGAAAACGTGTTCTGCCCTACAGAAACTGCTGGATACGTGGAAACAAAATAATTGCCAGCTGCAAACTGGACAGCTACTCCTTTACAGCACCTGTCCTAACATTAGGGATCTGAAAGAAAAGCACCTTCGGACATGAAGTACGGGATGCGGAACCGCCCCTCCAGCACTCTTTGCCTCAGAGTCGGTAAATTGGGTCCATCAAAAGGCAGAGAACCGCAGACAAGGACGTACAGAACCACCCCCAGGCTCTGCCAATAGAAAAGAGCACAGCACATGAGTGACTCCAGGAAAAGCAATGATTTTGAAGGCCCGCAGACCCTCACAAAGTGTGAAACGCAGTTTCTGAGGAACAGCAAGCTCACCCATATATCAAGGTGAGGGCCTTCATATTCTTTGCCTTCGAAAACTTCTGGAGCTGCATAGGGTGGGCTTCCACACCAAGTGGAGAGGGGCTCTCCTGACTTGTAGAAGTTTCCAAAGCCAAAGTCTGAAATGAAGGTGAAAATCTGGGGTAAGACAACAACACTCGACCGCATACTAATATTTCAGAAGTAGCAGAAAATTGAGAGAAAGGAACAGATGTGTTGCTTTGTTTTCGGCATATTCATTTAAGCTATTCCCTTCTGTTCACAAAATCTGTTCTGATAAATATCTGTACCTACTGTTTTATCTTCACTTGCCCAAATACAAAATCCATTTATAGGCTCGTCCTAGGGAAACCCAATGTCTAAACAACATGCTTGATGTTCTTCATAAAGTGACCTCCCATTTCCTCTTACCTGCTAATTTGATATTCATGTTAGCATCCAGCAGGAGGTTCTCTGTTTTGAGATCCCTGTGCACGATGTGGTGGCTGTGACAATATTCCACTGCTGAGAGAATCTGCCAGAACTTCTTCCGTGCTTCGCTCTCGCTCAAGTGCCCGTTGGAGGTCAGGTGATCTGCGAGACAAAATCAGAGGGGATTTAGAAGGACCCCGAGGAAATCTTTCATAATCCTGCAGGTGCTGCACTCACTTGCTGTTTGACAGCTGACAACACAAGCCCATGGTCTTTAATCAGAATGTATCTGTTACTTGGGAATTACAAAATAAAGCCATGGTTTCTAAATCTGAGGAACTGTGAGCTCTTACAAGAGCTCAGGTAAGTGAGGACTTACCAAACATTTCTCCATTCTTTGCAAACTCAGTAACAATGTACAGCATATCCTTTGTCTCCATAACCTGTGAAGACACAAGAGGACACAATCAAAAAAAAAGAGAAAGCAGAGCTCTACAGTTTCATTTATTTTTCTATGTGAATTCTCGAACATGTGCATTCAAATTTATATTTGCTGCAGCAGCTGGCAGTAAAAGCATCTAATTTTGCACCACAGAGTTCTTTCCAAGCAAACTGGTAATGAAAAAGATAACAAATCAAGGCTTATGTGCCTACATTATACAATGGCTTCCCAGGCCATTGTTCTTCTCACCATTACCAAGATACCTAACCTCTGTAAGAGAGCAGATGAGTGTTCAGATAATTTCACACACTCCCCTTTTGTTAAAATATGCATGTATGTATTTACGATTAACATGAAATATTTTGAACATGCAAAGAAACTTAAAAGTTTGTCTAAAGTTGTCTTTGTTTCAGGGCTAGTGGGGGCTCAGGCCAACAGAGGCAGCTGCAAACTGGACAAAGCAAGAAGTGGTGTGGGATCCCCTGCTCCTGTTTGGAGCTGGCTGGGAGATGGGGAGCCTCCTGTGCAAGTGATAACAGGCTGCTGTTTGTGTAACAGCCGTGCTTGATGCACATCAACAACTGTCAATATATTGCCTATCAATCTAGTATCAACTTGCTTTGATATTTCACAATATTTGCCTTTAGAGGGGAATAAAAACGAGTAACTAAAATCCAAATGACGAATGAGAGATGCTGAGTGTTTACAAATTCCTCTTCAGTCGCCACTGCACACCTTTGAAATGTTGCATTTCAGATTTAGGAATACAACATTTCCCTGGAAACATCTCCCTCTCGAGGAGCAGTTACTTTGTTTTGGAAGCAGGAGGTTCACAACAGGTTAACAATCCAAAAAGCCTCAATTCTCTACTTCAAAGGCTGTAACTTCCAGGCTCCCAACACGTAACCTTTTTCAAAGACTCTTGTCCTCCCCTCGCTCCAAGTACACACAGACACGAAATGAAAATAAACAAACAAGGAGCAAAGGAAGAGAGGTTCCCAGTTTAAAAAACTGAAGGAAAGTGTTCTGGGAAAGTTGCCAGCTGGATGAAATTAAGACGCGGCGCTGAAACTAAAACAATGATGAAATAATACAAGAACACACACCCTATATTGGTATGTCATCTAATTCCATCCCTGCTTCTCAGCCTCCACCAAACAGGTAAAGCATCAGTTACAACAACAAAGAAAAGAAAACTTCACTGAAAAGAAATGATGGTCCACTACCAACGTCATTTGCTGCATCAAGTGAAGTGGTTCAACCAGATGGAATTTAACCTGCTTTTCTAAACGCTCCGAAAGAGTATTTTCACCCACATCATTCCACTGAAATGAACTCAACCGAACTGTTAGAATGCTTCTGTGTGTCCTATACTGCCCCATGGGCAACCCTGACGTCAGCCGCTAACACGGAATCATTTTTGTTATGATGGGTATAACACTATAAATACAAACACTTCATGTGTGTCAAGGTCTTTTAAAATAATGCCCTGCCTAAGCACCTGCCTTACTGGCTCTTCAGCCTAACATGTTAATTAAACTTTTTTTTTTTTTTTTTTTTTTTTTTTAATAAGCTAACAAACCCAGCAATAAGATCACAGCTGATAACAGTGTTTACTACTGCACACGGACTTTCAGACCTGCTGCTTCATCCATCTCCACCTTTCTCCTCTCTGCCCTTTTAGACAGGTCCAAAGAGACTGGTACCTCTGCCCTGCTCATGGCAGGGGCTTGCACCAGATGACCTTTAAAGGTCCTTTCCAACCCAAACTGTTCTGTCACCTTCTTAAATCCACACGGCATTATTTAAATGATTAAGAGGAACTTACACCAAAGGCTACTTAGATCTAAATTCAGTATTTGCAAAGCAGTCCTTGCTCACTAGACAAATGCCACCCTGCTTTCTGCACAACACAATAATTTGTTCCTGTGGTTAAAAACATCCATCAGTGCAGAAACTGAACAAATGGAAACCGAAATTCGTGTTGTGAAACTCTGCAGGGGAAGGACACTTAAAATTCCCTTTCAAAGCTACACAAACTGCAGCAGAACAACCAAACAGGTCATCTTCTGACATATCCTAAGATACCAACACTTATCACCTTTTCCTTTTTCGCTAATCTAATTCTTCGATTAAATTTCCACTTAGACTTTCTACTTAGATTAATTTGGTTTAATTGTTGGTGCTTTTAATTCCCTTCTGCTTAAGGCAAACTCAACTTTAGTGCTTCCTCCTCTACCGCCCAACGTGAGTTTAAGTCTTCCTCTTATCTAAAGCACGTAAGAAGTTCCAGTCCTCTAAACTGGGAAAAGCAGAGGAGATAGGAAGGCAAGTTAATCAAAGAAGTTCAGATAACCCGTTCCTCAATTTGAAACACACGTCAGCCTGTTTCCAGCTGTGAATCTTACAGTGCATTTTGTCAAAAAGCTGCCTAATGTACCAGAGTCTTGTTCAAAGAATGAAGAATGACTCTGAAGACAGCCAGTTTATTTCAAACATTTTTCAAAAAGTATTTCAGCATTTCAGTATGCACTCTCTCTGTAAAAATCACGTGCAAGAGAAGACCATAAGCATATTTTATCTACGTGCTGCGCTTCAAAGCTGGACTCTTACCTGATATAGCTTGATAATGTGGGGATGATTCAAAAGCTTCATTATCTGAACTTCTCTATAAATCTTCTCCAGATTGCTCGGATCTAACCTTGTTTTGTCTATTATTTTTATTGCAACCTGAAAATTTAAATAATAACAAAACAACCCCAGGTATTACAAAACACGTACTCTCACTGTTAAGATGTCTTAAAGAAAAATAAAAAAGACACACCCCCGTACAAACACACCACTCACAAAATCCAAGTAAAGTAGCTTTTAAAGTAGCTTTTAAAGCACAGACTTGACAAAGCTGATTCTGTTGTTCTGAACCGCACAGAATTCGCGGCACAGAACGTTTTCGTTTTTCTTTTCTACGTCAAAGGATTACACGTAAGGTAGCGAACAGAACTGCAGAAATTAGCACTGGACAGGATTCCGTAAATCTTTTAATCCGTCCCATGCCGGTGAAAAACAGATTCTTGTAACAGGCTATCTCCTGCTATACTGACTGAGACGATTTTGACATGCACCAGAAATATAAATACGGCTGCACGCCCGGGGGGAAAAAAAAAAAAAAAAAAAATCTGCAAATAAGACCCCAGGTTCTTTGTTCTTGAAAAACACTGAATGAAAAAAAAAAAAAAAAAAAAAAGACAAACAAACAAACAAAAAACCCCACAAGTACTGAAGCCTTCAAGAGATCCTTGATTTGCAGGGCGTTTTTAGCAAACTGAGAGTCAACTCAACGAAGCTACAGTAGCACTCCGAACCGCGGGAGCCGGGGTGGGAATTTTTCGCACGCATCCTTCGCCGAGTTTTAATTTTCCACAGCGGGAAACCTCGCGGCCCCCGCGAAGCGCGGCATCGCCGCGGGCGTGCCGAGGCAGCAGCACCCGCGGGCGCTCCGCGGAGCCGCCGCGCTCCCTTCCCCGCGCCCCGACAGCGCCGGCCCCTCGCACCCACCTGCGTTTTGGTCACCCTGTGCCGGGCCAGCTTGACCACGGCGAAGTTGCCTTTCCCCAGGGTCCTCTCGATGTCGTAGAAGCCGACTCGCAGGGGCCGCTGCTGGCCGTGCGCGGCCGCGGGCGCCGAGGCGAACTCCGACATGATCACCATGGCTCAGGCGGGGGGCGCGGGCAGCGCCTCAGGACGGGAGCATCCGCGCCGCACCTGCACGGACACGGCGCCGCGGCGCCCCGTCAGCCTCGCTCCGCTCCGCTCCGCTCCGCCGGCCCCCGCCCGCCCCGGCCCCGCTCCCCCCGCGGCCGCGCAGAGCCCGGCGGAGCGGCCGTCGGAGCCGCCTCGTACCTGGCGGGCGGAGCGCGGTGTGCGCGCAAGGGCCGTGCGGGCGGGCGGGCGGGCGGGCGAGTGTGCGGCGGGGCCGGCGCGCACCGGGGGGCAGGCGGCACCACGCGGGATGTCCCGGCCCCCCGCCCCGCCCGCCCCTCGCCTCCATCCGCGCACCGCCCGCCCTCCCTCCCCGCCCACCGCCGAAAGCCGAGACGGGCCCATTGACGTCACTTTGACGCCAGCGAGACGCGCGCCCGGGCGCGGGGCTGAAGGGGAGCGGAGACACCGGGACGTTGCCAGGGAACGGGCGGCGCTGACGCGGGCGCTGATGGAGCCGTCGCCCGGGAGACCCGGGGGGGCGGTGACGTCAGGGCGGAGGGAGGCAGGCACGGAGCGGGGAGGGGGTCGGGGGGGGTCTCCCGCCCACCCCCCGGCCCGGCCCGGCCCGGCCCGGCCCGGCCCGCCCTCCCGGCGGGGTCGCTCCCCGACGGGGCGTCCCCGAGGAGCGGGGATGTCGCGACCGCAGGCGCCGCCCCGGCGACAGCACCTGGCGCCGGTGACCCAATCCCCCCCCCCGGTGACCGAGCCCCGGTGTCCCCGGCCGCCGAGGTACCTCCGGCGCGGTGAGGTGGGGAAGTCCCGCTGGCGGTAGGAAAAGTGCGGCTGCAGCCCTGCAGGGGAGCGTTTGTCCCTGGTGCCCAGGCGCGGCGGGGCCGCGGGTGCGCTGCGCCCTTTGCGCCGGTGCCTGCGGCAGGAAACGGAGCCGCCTTCCCCTGAGCGAGGCCGGGATCCCGTGTCCCTGCTCTCCAGGGTGTGATGGAGGCGATGCTGCGGAGTATTCCCTCAAGGGCTGGGGACACCCCGATCTGAGGACTAGGCAGCCCTCTGGGTCCACCAGCTGGGCACCGACAGCAACAAAAGTAATAATAAAGAGTGTGTGTGTGTATATATATATACACATATATATAAAAATATATATAAATATAAAATCATAGTTTGGGTTGGAAGGGACCATAAAGATCCTTCAGTTCCAGCCCCTTGCCGTGGGCAGGGACACATTCCACTAGATCAGGTTGCTCAGAGCCTCATCCAGCTTCACCACGCTCACAGTAAAGAATTTCTTCCTAATATCTAAGCTAAACATGCTCTCTGTCAATTTGAAGCCATTCCCCTTTGTCCTGTCACTCCAGGTCCTTGCAAATAGTGTTTCTCCATCTTTCTTGTTTTCCCATCTTCTTCAGGTACCGAAAGGCTGCAATTAGGTCACCCAGAAGCTTCTCTTTTCCAGGCTCAGCAATCCCAGCTCTCTCAGCCTTTACTCACAGGAGAGGTGCTCCATCCCTCTGATCACCTTGGTGGCCTCCTCTGGACTCTCCAATAGGTCCATGTCCCATATAAGTATGCAGCCCTGGGTTACTATTCCAACTCTAACTCAGAATACACCTGCAGTGCCATTATCTCAAGTCGGTCTGGAAGTGAGGCTTGGGAAGCTTCCCTTTGGCACACCAAGGCTCAAGGAGGTTGTTTAGGATTGAACCTCGGCCAAGAGACTCCTCTCAAGGTCAGATGTGAAACAGCAGATGCACAAGGTTCAGACAGGGGAATCTTCAGCCTCCACACAGCAGGTGACCAGAATGTTTGTACACTTGGAGTCAAATTCCAATCTAGTCTTGAAAACAAGTCTCAAAAATGATGCCTGCCACATCTGTTTTTCAGCTTTATCTTCTCTATTACAGTCAGTCTAGACTCTTTTCAGACAGGTAGTTCTTCAGTCAGGAGATGGGTTTCTGACTGGAAAACTCTCCCTCTCAGTGTGAGCCTCTCCCCTGACCGTCACAGCCCGTGGCACACTGGGACGTGACCCTCTCTTCCATCCAGGGGCACCATGAAAATTGGATTTGCCAGACTGCTGGAAATGAGGTGGGAAAGTTACAGCTCTGCTTCACGCTGAAAATTTCAAAGCACTCAGTAAAAATCTCTTCAGAGAGAAGATGGAGAGGGGATCTAGTCAATGCATACCAATATCTCCAAGGTGGGAGCCAAGAGGATGATCCCAGACTCTTCAGTGGTGCCCAGCATCAGGATGAAGAGGAATGGCCATAAAATAAAATGGAGGAGTTCTACCTCAACAGGGGGAAGAATTTCTTTACGTGGATGTGGCAGAGCTCTGGAACATCTGCCCAGGGAGGACACAGAGTTCCCTCTCTGGAGACATTCCAGACCCACCTGGATGTGCTCTGTGTCACTGCTCTGGGTGGCCCTGCCTTGGCAGGGGGTTGGACTGGGTGATCTCCAGAGGTCCCTCCAACCCTGACAATTCTGTGATTCTGAGATTGTTTTCACTTGTTGCGGATGTTCTTCTTAAGGTCCTGAATGCTCCTAGAGCGTTCAAGAAGGACCCTCTAAGGGAGGCAAGCAAGCTTTTTGTCAGGTTTTGTAAATTTAAAGGTGGGATGAGGAAGATACGATGCTCTGCATAAATCAAATTACACGATCCATGAGCTGTGTATCATCAACGTGCTTGAGAGAGATCTGACAGGATTTTTAGTGAAGTTTTAGTGTTTACACTGCAGGCTCCTTCTCTTAGAAAAATTGAGAAATAGCAACTTAAATGAACACCCAGACTTTGTTAATACACAAACCCCACGCTGTCCCAATGCTTGCTGTGTGTGAGCATTCTTCGGGGCTTGAATGGAGCTCGAGAGGGCAGAGCTGGTGGCCAGGAGCTGAAGGACAGGAGCTGCTCCCATGGTGTGACCCAAGTCACGGGACTGCTGTGGCATGTGCTGTAGAGAATAGCACAGAGCCAGCCCGGGCTATTGTAGCATTCAATTAGTGCTTACACAGTGCCTTGAATAACTCACATGAAAAGCTGACTTATTATTATTATTGTTATTATTGTTATTATTAAGCTAACAGTATATTCTCTGTGGAGCTCATGGAGAGGAGGTGACGCACAAACAGCACATACAGTAGCAGCTGCATGTGAACAGTGCCCCAGGAGTTATAAAGAAAAAAATTACCTTAATAATGGTTCCTCTGCTGTGGTGGGATTTTCCTCCCTTTAATTATAGTTGCTGTTTTCATTTGAAATTGATTAAGTGTTTTAGGATGGCAAACAGAGCTGGGCTTTTAAGAAAGAACACTCAAAGACATCCAGCCCCAGCAAGGAGTGGAACATTTTTATTCCTTTTCAAAGGACTCAGAATTTCTTTCTTCCAAAATGGGAAGAAGACAATGACAGGATTTGGTGTTCTCCAGAGCATCTCATGATTTTCCCCATACTAAGAAGAGGTGGACACCTGTGCCATGGGACTTCCTGGAGGGTGCAAGACCTCACCAGAGGAGAATCCACTGTCCTGATTTTAGTTACCTGCTTTGGATGGAAGAGGCAGAAAGGACTGGCAAGTGCTGCTCCCTGTGGAAGGTACTCATGGTGATCTCTGTTCCAGGGCGTCTGCAGTGAAGGAGGGAGCACCTCACTTCTAAAGCTAAAACACTGTTGTATCATTTGTTGGGAATTAAAGACCCCCTACCTCTATTATTCTCAGCACCCTTTTGGTGTTCCTCTTCCATTTTCACGCATCCAGCAGCACTGCTCAGAAGTAACCATTGCACAATTCTGGCAGTGTCATAATGACATCGTTTTTTTCTGCCACTTTCACTCCGAACGCTGTGAAGGCATCACAACCCTCTTATGCAACCGAGCTTTATCAGCTCAGAGAGGTGCTGCTCTTGGGAATGTTGAGGCTTTTGCAGTTTCTGCTTTAACACTTCTGCTGCCCTCTGGTGTTTTAGACATCCGGGACGAGGAGTCACCTTGGACGAGTCCGTGATATCCCTGGCTCGGGAGAGGCAATTACAGAGCTGGCTTCTTCATAATCAGGGAAGAAAAGCGAGGAAAGTGGAGAGGCACTTTTCGGAGCATATCCACGAGGGTCTTCCTTTGACTCCTCTAGGAAGAGGGAGAAACTGGGAGGACACAACCGCTAAGTTTTTCCATTGCAGCAGCTCTGTGCTCCCTCCCTGAGGGCAGCCTGGTCTGTGTATGGGAATACACACGGAGGTTGATGCCTTCCAGAACTCATCTCGCAGATATTTCCAGCAATTCAGTCCTTAGTCATTTCACTCAGCGTTTTCTATCGGTTTCAAAACAAACTAACAACAATAGCAACTTTCTTCACTTGGCAAAAAGAAAACAAACCAAGAAGTGGAGACATTCCTTTCTACCCATTTCACCCTCCACAGCTAAAGTTAGCCTGGCTTTCTGTGGCACATTTGCTGGGGCACTACTTGCAGTACAGCTGTAGTAATTTGGGGCTTTTTCTTTCTTCTTCTTCTTCTTTTTTTTTTTTTTTTGGCAGGCGTGTGGGGCGGTTTGGTGTTTTTTGTTTGTTTGTTGGGGTTGGTTGGTTGGCTTTTCTTTTTCCAGAAAGTACCAGTGTGATTACTCTAAAAATGAGGTTTGTTTGCCTACTTTACACAACTTAATTGAGTAAAACCTTGCTGGAGTCAATAAAGTTGTTTCTGGTCACGCCAAGTTAGACTCTGGCCTAAAAAGAAGTGAAATGGAAGTTATCACATTATAAAAAGTAGAGTGACATTTGAAGAAAAGAAGATGAGATAATGAACTAAAACACTTGTAAGCTTATTTCAAAGACAGAAGCATTATCCTGAAAAATAAGGTGCATGACTGTTTCTAATATGACTTCAAAGTGTCTTTGAATTTGAAAAAAATCCAGGCTGCCACTGCAATTTTGGCAAAAACATTTAAAAGCTAGGATGCCCTTACTGAGGCACCACAATGGTATCCACAAATGTATTTCAGACCACTGGAATGTCTTTGGTCATAGCATTGCATCACGCTTACATAATTGCGATCACAACAATGATCTTTTGTCATTAAGGTTTATGACATTTCATAATTAATGAGGCGATGACATCTCACTGACATAATGCATTGAGCTTGTCTTGCAGGATAAAGGGACACAGACCTTCTTCTTGTCATTCCTCCTTATCTAGGGCTTGGAAATAGCTTCTGAGGGGGACACCACCAGGTCTGTTTGAGTTCTTCAGTCTCCTAAAAATAATGGGGTACAAAACCCACCTTCCTGCTGAGGCTCTGAATGTCTTTGTTAGTACAAAGGGAAGTACAAACACAGAACAAACGAGGTAGTCTGTGCCCTTGAGAGCGTCTCTGTTTCATTGTAATAATTTCTTTTCCGTGTTTGTCACTCTTACAGTGCCCCACTGACAATGGGCAACAAATACATGAAAAAATATGCAGAAAATGAGTAGTGGGACAGGTTATTTCCATTGCCCAGGATTAAAAAAAAAAAATGCAGCAGCTAAACAGCCAACAATTCAATGGCTTTTGAATTAGGGGCTTTTTCCAATTTAGCTTAATGACCAAAGGTGGTTGTGGTAGTAAAAGTGAATACTAGTCTGTAATCTAACTGTGCCTGTTTAAATTTAGATGAAAGTCACTTTGTTTACGTCTCTTAAAACATCCATCTTCAAGGTATCCTGCAAGGTAAAGCACTTGTTCTACCAAAATTTGACTGAAGAGGACCAAAATCCTCTGGGTCTGAGCACATCTGTGTTAAGTGACTGTTACTGCTGGCATCAGGATCAGCCAGGCAGGGACCTTCCTGGGGCAGAACCACGTGGACTTCACATGCCTACAAACCAGCACTTGGAAATGGCACTTTCGCACCAAGACCATACAACCTTCACAGACAAAAGGCACAAAAGATAAGAAAAATAGGTAACTTCCCTCACTTTACCTGCTTTACAGCTGGGAGGGCAAAAAGACTATAAGGAATGAAGTGTCTTGCCCATGGTGGTGATGAGGCAAGACTGTGACACAGCTGGGAAATAACTTGGTGTGTCCTGAGCTCAGGCAAATTGCTTTTAACTCTGTCCTTCACACTGAAATTAGGTGATTAATGTTAATCTTACGGCTGGTATAAATACAGTTATGTACATACCGGGTTTAATATTGTTTATACGAGAGGCAGCTCTTACATGTGATTTCTCTATCAGGCTGGACTTTCTGTAAGATTAGTACTTGTATTTCAATGTTATCCTCCCACTCTCAGATAAAATGTGGACAGGGAGCAGGTCAAACAGAGACAGCTGCTTCCTGGTGCTCCCAAGCTTTGCCACTCTTTGCCAGCAGTTTCTGTTGAAAGAGTGTATTGCTTCTCACTGCTCCCTGAAACATCCCACATGCTGTAGTAGCTCGTGTGTTCCTTTGTTGTTTGGGGTTTTTTAGGGACTTTATCAGGGAAGTTTAGCAGTGTAAGATCAGTCGGAAGCTGTCAGCTTCCAAAGCAAAAAATAAATGCTAAGTAGACTTCAGATACGAGAGCAGAGGTGGGAGGGAGGCATGTCCATCATCCATTTGACAGGTGGCTCCTTTCCTGTGAAATTATCCTTCCCCTTCTCCTTGTGTGGGATCTTTACTCTTTGGGATCTGTACAAAAGAGCTGGGGAAATTCTGCCAGCCTGATGGGAGTGGTGGGAAGCCAGCCCCAGTCCCTGTTCCTGAGTTTGGGAACCTTCCCGTGGGCAGACCAGGAGACTGAAGGCTGTTGCCCTCGTCCTTACAGCTGCTGGAGTTGCTGTGAGGTGTTCCCACATGGGAAAGACCTGCCAGTTATCCTTCAGCCAGTGCAGGGACTGGATGTCTGCTCCCATGCTGGGCTGGAGGGACAATCTGTGCGGGCAGGAAGGGAATTCAGCCTCGTTCCTTTTGGACTGGCTGTCCCAAGTGTCCTATTGCGTTTTACAGGAGTGCCGTAGGATGCAGGGTGGCCCCGGCCGCGCAGCTGTGGGCGCCGTGGACACGTGCCCAACAGGAAGCATCCCGAGACAATGGAATTCACTGCACACGTATGTTCCCTGTTGGTGGCTGTGCTGGAAGTGGTGACCTGAGCGAGGCAGTTTTGATGTCCCCTCGCTGCAGCCTCCACTCCCCTCCCCTCGCTCCGTGAGTGATTCATGCGGAAAGCTCCAAATCGTTCCCCAGGGACAAAATTAATAAGGGCCCCATCACTTTTCCTCTATATTCATGCATTAGAGTCTGAGATCCACCGTGCTCTCGCTGAAGTTTGAAATGGAAAGGCAATTTCATCCCTGGAGTCCCAGGTAATTGCTTCATCTGCTTGTGCCTGCCTGTACCACTGCCAGGCAAGGGGATGTGCACAGGCTCCTTCGAAGAGGGCTTTAATGGCATTTGTCTACTGCATACCAAAAAACGAGGAGCTTCTCCCTTCCCCCTTCCCCTTCTCTACTCTGCTCACTCTGAAAGAAGACAGAAACAAAATAAAAGTTGCGTTTACAGCACGGTGCCGGTGGCACAGTGATTCCACAGGGAAAACCTGATATATCCACCTATTGTCTGAGGCACCACCAAGAGCCCTTCGTCAACGAGCAAGTTACGAAAACAGGTATCCTTCCTCAGAGATTGATGCGATACTTGCGTCGGATACTTCCTGCCATGCAGCACAGATTGTTTGTGCCGGTGCACAAGTGAGAAATGCAGCTTTCCAGCGGAGGGGGGGAAGGACTGTTACAACACACCTTTATTGTCCTCCTCTGGAACAGCGTATTCCATTCGTTTTCCACCCATCCATGCCCGCAAAGTACATTTCCTATAATTGCTGCTCTGTCAGATGCGCTGTAATCCGTCCCCTCCTACGTCAGCTGCATTGTTGTCACCCCCCTCCAGTGTCAGGAAAACTGAAATCCTGCTCCTACGTTACTTGGGAGCTGCGTCTCTGGCATTTCCAGTTGCATTCACCCGGAGTCAGGCAGAGCCGGGACGCAGAACAAAACCACGGCTTTATGGACCGCGAATGTAACGAGCGCTCTGGGGTTTTGGGTGCGCACGTGGGTTGTTTGGAGCCAAGTGCATTTTGCACACTGGGAGTTTGGCATTCTGCAGTCACACAGCAGACAAAGGTTCCCGTTGGAGCCGGGTGTGAGAAGCTCAGCAGTTTTTGCGTGGCGTTGAATCATGCGTGATGCATGCTTGCACGCTGGTTCTGCACGTGGGCTGTGATGGAGGGGAAGACAATAAATAGCGTTTCAGAGGACAAAGGGTCAGCAAAATCCCTGCTTTGTGCGTCCCAGCTGATGAAATGACTCCAGTGAAGCACGAGTGGGGGAGGTGGGTGGGCTCACAGTTTGTGAGTGGGACACCAAGACAATCTATTTTCAAACGTGCACACGTGTGTTATGCTCCAGTCCCGGGGCTGAGCAAGAGCCCATGAACAATAACACATGGGAAATGTCTTATGTGCAATTCTTGGCATAAGCCAGCCCTGGGTTTCCAGGGAAGAAAAGTACAGGGCATATGGCATCTAAATATATGCCATCATGGATGACAAGAAACATGGAAGAACATTTTGGATGGGGTTGTTTGTTGACATCCTGAAAATATCTTTCACATGACAGATACTGACAAGACAACTCAAAACCAGATGGTTCTCCAGTGATGGTTTCACAAGAGCTTTAAGTTTGGGGTGAAGTAAGCAGTTTGTGCTACTGGAGCAGATTGATTGTGACTCCTCAAATAGGAAAGCAGATGTTCCTGCTTCAGCTGGAGCTATGTCCCTTGTTAGGCAGCTGATACAACCAGAGAGCACACGGCTTTGTCCTCACACTCAGCAGGACATGCTGTCTTCAAGAAGTCTTCCTGTTGCACACTCTTGATAATTTTTCGAGTTGGCTCAATCTGTTTCCTCTCTGTCGATACCCATCACCTCTCACAAGATCAGTGACACAGATCCTCCTTTCCCCGCTTAATTTATGCTCTTCAGTTGGGCAGATGGCTCCCCAGTCCTGTTGGATGTACCAGGCACAAACCCTTACCATTAAATCTGCCATTGCTCATCTTGGTGGTGAAGACAGGTGTCTTGGTCTAAAGAGATGCCTTTTTAGAAGGGGTTCTAATTATGTGAGGGTGGCAAGATCTTGTTCTGTAGGTATTTCTTTTAAAGAATAACACTTCTAGATGCATAAGAGGTAGAGACTCAGATTAGGAAGAGACCTAGTTATGCAGAAAGTCTCACTGCAAGCAAGGGTGAGAAAGTCAGGAACTGAACCCATCTGAAATTTTTGGTTAGATGCTTCCATAGGAGCTGAGATCTGTGACGTGAATTCCTCCAGTCAGCATGTTCCTACTTTGGTAAATCACGTCATTCATGTCAGCAGCAGGGCGTTTTGGGCTGAAAACCTCTAAATTCTGTCATTTGTAATGGAAGGAGGAAGAGTGTGAAGAAGGAGAACAAGATGGGCATAGATTTACAGAGGGCTCCAGTGCAAAACCTCTTCTGGTGGGTCTGTGTGAGGACAGCCCATCCTGTGGCTGCAGGTGGCACATCCCATCAGGGAGAATGATCTGGGATTGAGGGAACTGGTGGTAAAAGGTGTACAGTCTGCGAGGCATCCAGACACATCATTTTGCTTCACTGTGTGCCAATAAAAACTCACATGATGGCCAAACCTTTCCATAGACTCATTTGTTAATAAGAGATACTTGATAAGAAAGTCAATATATTTTCATGTTCCTTCCTTTGACAACATGAAATTATTCTGCTGGTTTATAATATCAAAGGCAGTCTAACCTGGGATTTAAGGCTTTAGCCTGCCAGTGATATTGATAAATATTTTCTTCAGACAAAGAAGTTTCTCACCTTTGAAATCAAAGGGATAAGCCATAAAGGGATATGTACTTTCTCTGTTAGCAGTAGAAGTACTTTTGGGAAAAGCAGAATGCTTTTGAGGAAGGGGAATAATCTGCCTTACAGAACATGCATTGAATTGGGCAAATACAAACTTGCAGTATAGGTGGGACAAAGTACAGGAAGGAGCAACACTCATCACCACAAGTAGGATGGGGCTGCGGTGAAAACATCCATTATTGCATCTTCACAAGACAGAAAGGTATTCAGAAACTCCTCCTTTTTCTTTTTTCCTTTTTTTTTTTTTTTCCCCCCTGTTTTTCATGAACAGGAATCTTGTTAAACAACACCACAGCCACACGAGCATTCAGAGAGAATGTACTCATGCAGCAACATTTATGGAAAGGAAACACTGGTTTGGGAATCAGAAAAAAATGCCGAGTCCAAACGTGATGGGAAATGAACAACAAAGGCATTATCAGAGTGCAGTTCGCTGGGTGATCCAGTGCCAGCCACTGAAGCCATTCACTGAGGAATTTCCAGTGATAACAAAGTCTCTCTGCATCCAGCTTCATCAGTAGACAGAAAGACAGCCTCTCTTGGTCACACTGTTAATGGTAAACTCTTTTCCTGGCACTGGAAGAGAGCAGAGTGGAGTTTATGTACATTGCTGTATCATCACGTCCTGACACAGAGGGAGCAGCATTCCTGCACTGCCCCAGCAAATATCAGCAGGGAAACTTTGCAGAAGCATCACCAGCACGGGCTGCCAGCCTTTACAGCCTCATCAGTGAATTGCTTTGCATAAAATCCATTAGCGAACACAATAAAAACACAGCGAGCCATAAACAAGTCGTCCTAATAAACTAAGATGAAAAGGCTGCGTCCTTTTCCTGGAGGAATAGCAGCAACTTTTCCTCCCTGGAGGAGCACGAGAGAGCTGGAGACTCACGCTGGATGCAGAGTGTGTCTTGTTTGACAGGACCTGAGCAGCCAGAGCTGGTGCACTGGCCAGGAGTTTGACTCTAGACACTGTCCCAGTGCAGTCCTAGCCTGAGGGGGATGCTGCGCTGGTCAGCTCCTGCATCTGTCCCACTGCTGCAATTCCGCTCAAGGTGTCCTTGAGAGGACATTTCACCACGCTCCTATCTGGCTCCAGCAGGGCATTCCTACCCGTGACATGGCTGCTTTCTTGGAATGGCAGACCTACCCCAAAAAAGAAAGAAGGGGGTGGAAAAAAGCTTTAAAAGCAAGAAAATGATCAGTGACCCCTGCTGGACACAGACACAGGTAATCCTCTTGGGCTCAAGGGCCAGTGGAATGTGTGCCTGGTTGAAGCTCTTGGGAGAGGAACAGCAACTGTCAGACTAGGAAAAAACAAAAAACAAAAAACAAAAAACCAAAAAACAAACAAACAAAACAAACAAACAAACAAACAAAACCAAAAAAAACCCCAAAACCAAACAAAAAAACCACCAACAACAAAAAAACCAACCAACCAACCAACCAAATGCCACAAAAAAAACCCCCAAACAACCAAAAATAATAACAAAATGGAAGAAAGTTAAAAGTTCAAATTGTAGCGTTGACCCTGCGTGTTTCAGAGCCCTATGGAATCTCACATTTTCCCCTCCACCTCGATTGTTGGTGCCATTTGCCAGCAAGTCCAGTGTGCAGGGACACCAGAGGAACCCTGTCCCGGCAGCCTTGATCCTTCCCTCACTGCCTGCTGTCTCTGTGGGCTCCACTAACTCCTGCCAAGCTTGGGAAGCTCTGTGCACCTTGCCAGCTGCTTCTCCCAGAAAAATTCCTTGCCCTTGTCTCCAGCATCTCCTCACAGCAGGACCCTTTGCTGAGGTATGCAGGTTGCTGGAAGGGATCCTAAGCTTTCCTTCACATTTTTTAAAGCCAGCTCTGGATGTCCAGGCAGAAGCAAACCAACTGGCCATTCGTCCCTTCCTCCATCCTTCCTGACCCTGGGGGCAGTCTGGGGGGAAGGGCTTCTCCCAGGGTTCCCAAATGGCTCCTCCCACAGCTCCCAAATGTCTCATCTTTGTCTCCCAGTGGCTCCCTGACCCATGCAGTCGATTATCCTTGAAAGCCCTCACAGCTGTCGAGCCTTTCATTTACTCTGGAGCCAGGAGAGTTGGTGTGCTCCAGGTCCAAAATAGTTTAGGACAACTGCATCCTGTCCACCTAGAAGTGCCCAGCAGGTTCTTGTGGATGGCCCCCAGCAGCTGCTCCGTGTTTCCATGTGCTGTGCAACAGCTGGATTTCCGAAGGGGAGAAGGGGCTCCGGTTGTCTCAAGTGCCTCGGAAAGGAACAACACACTCTGTGTCCTGGCTTGACTCAAAATGCCCTCAGCCAGTGCTAACCGTGCCAAAACCATAATTACCTCATCATCCTTCTTCTTCTGGAATCACTGAGAGCTGGTTTTTATAGGTGATAATAGCAGTGCAGCTGCTTCTGACGTCTCCATTCCTCGAATCCAAGGAAATCCCCTACCTGCTCTGGAATGCTAACTGCCTGGCACACAGTGTATTCTGCCTGAGCTGAGCCCTCTGGGCTTCTGGCTACAGCATCGTCCTGTGTTCAGAGGCAATGGAAGAAGGTGGACATCGCCACCAGAGGACAGATTGTGGTGGTGTGATCTTCAGTTTCCAAAACTGCGTCGCCTTTCTGCATGAGCAGCCCCACGCAGGCAGCTGAGCGGTGTGTCCTCATTATTCACCCTGCTAAAAGGATGAAGTGCCTGCAAAATCTGCCAAGAGTGCGTGCACAGGATTTGGACAAGTTCTGGTGGGGCTCAGGGGGCCCTCACAGAGTGGATGTGGTGAGCTTGGAGAGGGTTGCCTGCCCACCCACTGCGTTAGATCTGCTCGGTGACCAGCGTTAGGCTGTGACTTCAATTAATCTGTGCACAAAAAGAAAACCAACAAACAAAGACCTTGCCCCATGAGTACTTTTTACCTCCCTGACTGCTGTGATCCAGCATCCTCCTCCCTTCTCTCCCAGCTCCTGGGGAAAGAGCCTTTATATCAAGCAGTCCTGTCACCACAAAGATGTGTTTGCCAGGTCAGTGAACAGCGGTGATATAGGGATCTGCACACAGGCTGAATTTCTGCTTTAATGACTAGAGAGTTTGAACAAATACAGGTGAAGAACAGTATGAGCCCTCTGCTTCCACAACCCCAACATCAAAGGCTCTGCTGGCTCAAGGGACTGACACAGATGTTTTGGGGAGGAACATCCCTTTTTGCCTCTACTCCACGAAAGAGTAAATCATGAAGGAGACGGATTCATGAATCAGGCTTCCCTGACACACAGTCGATGCAGAAGGAAGGAGTTTCAGTCCTGGGTTGTGTGGAGGAGCCCAGTGCAGTAAATGAGTCCCAGATGGGCACTCAGGGGTTATCTGCATTCCTAGGTGAAGAAGGGCACGCAGACCTGCCAATCCACGCTGCTGGCTCTCACTGTGGGTCTGTTTTGGACTGCTTCAGCTGGGTGTCTCCAGCCCAGGTCTGCCTGAAAGGGGCCTAATTCTGCACAGTGGAAAAACGAGTGAGCAAGTGCTCCATAAAATCAGTTTGGGGCTTTTTTTTATTATTATTATTTTTAATTTGTTTTGTTTTGTGGTGGTTTTTATGGTGTTTGTTTCTTGTTGTTGTTGTTGTTGGGGTTTTTTTGTTTTGGTTTGGGGTTTTGGGGTTCGTTTGTTTGTTTTGTGTCGTTTGTTTGGGGGTTTTTTTTCTGTCAGGACAAGTGCCAGAGGGGCTCAGGTGCTCTCACTAGCTGAAAGCAGTGAGCAAATACCCAGTTTTCAGGGTCTGGCCCCTGGGGTGTGATGCACATCCCAGAGAACATCCTTACTGACTCAGCACACCCCAGCACTGACTGCTGATTTCCCCTCCCCGGCTCACGAGGCGTGTTTAATGTCTGCTTTGTGTCAAACAGTGAAAATTAACGCTTCCCTGGTAATTGCTCTCAGGGAGGAGTAACATTATAGTCAAGGCATCCTGCAGGAACACCATGAGTCAAAGGAGAGGTAATTCCAAGACAATCTCGCTGTTAGCTGGGGTCCAAGCTGTGAAGATCTTGCTCAGCTCTGCGCAGACAGAACCCAGTAGGGCTGTAATTTTGAGTCCATCATCCTTTATTTTCCCTTTTTTGTACAAAGTTGTGCCTGGTCTGAACCCCAGGCCAGGCTTATTGCTTTGCCTGTGTTCTCAGGGGTAGAAGAACCCTTTTGGATACACAGCTTGCATCATTAGTCACAGACTTTGATCCTTCTGCTCCCATTTCCTCCGTGGCAAGAGCCCAACCTCTTTCTTTCTGCCACCACTCTGCAGGGCTCAGTCCTTTCACCACCACACTGGAGAGCATTGCAATGTTTCCAAGAGCTCCTCAGGAGCCCAGTGAACCCAGTGCAGATTGGCATGCCCAAAATATTCCTGTATGGGTGTGTTAATAACATCCAAACTTTGCTGGGCAATGAAATACAGTGCTGCTGGTGCAATACTCCTGGAGGGCTGGCACGGGAAATGGGCAGACCTCTGCACCATTGATGGGTTGGACACCTCAGGTAGGTTAAATTCATGGGCACAAAGCCTCATGAATTTAATCATTCTTCCAAATCAGAAACTTCCTGTGCCAGGGGTTGTGTCTCATAGGCAAAAAGTGAAGCCTGTCCTGGTTCTTTGCAAATACCACATTGACAGCTGGCATTTTCAGTGGCCAGAACTTCAAATGTACAAGCCAAGAAGTTGGAGTCCTTTGGCAGGGGGACTGGGGGTTCATGGTGGAGGTGCACAGGGACAGAAAGAGAGGCTACAGAAATGGGCTGCATTAGGGAAATTCTGATTAGGCTGTAGGAAAAGTTCTCTTCCTGTGAGGGTGGTTACACACTGCACCAGGCTGACCAGAGATGCTGTGTAATCTGCAGCCTTAGAGGTATTCAGGGCTCAGCTGGACAAGTCCCCGAGATGTTTGAACTATGCTGGCCATGCTTTGAGCAGGGGCTGGGACCAGATGTCATCCAAAGGCCTGCCAGACACACTCAGCTCCATGGCTTATTTATGCTGTGGCCAATGCCAGCCAAGTCACAGTGACTCAGGAAGGCACCCTGAGGATGGAGATTGGGCTAAATTCTCTTCTGCTTGATAACTCTTAAATGAGACAGGGCAGAAATCCTCTCACTCACCTTGGGGACTGCAGGGAGCTTCTCTGCATCAGGGATCTTCGGGGCTTGATCTGCTCTTGTTTGTCTCCAAGCTACAACTTCATTAACGCAGGGTTTTTGTTGGAATTCTGGAAAATGAGAATTTGGGGTTTTAGTATGTAGTAATACATGTGAGTTAAGATGGAGGATTTTGGGTGTTGTCTAAGTCCTTCTTCTTCACCTTCTTCTTTGTTCTTCTTCCTGGGTTTGGGTGGTTTTCTGTAATTAAGTGAAAAAGGTCCGCATTGCGGGCCTTGGGTGGTCGTTATTGGGTCAGAAATATAAATAATATAGGTGTCACCTTGTTATTGGGTAATTGTTGCTTAAACAACCTTGGAAAGAGTTAGAGGTCCTTCATTTTACCTAATTTCTCTAACTTGCTAGTTAGAGCTGGTGAGTCTGTAAATAGATAAGAAATTATAAACATCCAAGTCCAAACTCTAAAACTGCATCTCCCATGTTTCAGTCTTAGCTTCGGCAGTGGCTGAAAAGAAACCAAAAAGCGTCACAGGTTTCCCTTCTGGCTGAGAGCTTATCCCCAAGAGACACAGTTCCAGTCAGCCATGGAACAGGCAGCTCCCGTTCAGCATTTCAGGGGAAGTCACCAAGCCTCTGGGACCCAGCAGCAGCACTCTGTGGTCAGGGTACAGCTGTGGGAAACCCGTCTGCCTCTCTCAGACCAAGCGGTGGAAGCGACGTGTCCCACCACACAAGGAAGCCTCTCAGCTCCCAGGTCATCCTCTCTTTTGCTCCTGGCTATTTAAAGGGCCTGTGGAAAGTGGAGCAACTCCAGCACGAGGGACTGGGAGTAACCCACCCCTCAAGACACCGAGACACAGCCAGAATGCTGCAGAGGAGGATGGAGATGTGAGTGTCGAGTCCAGAGCATTCCTTTGGTTGCCCTGGAAGGTCAGAGACCTGGACAGGGGGGTCTGGAACCCTGGCACAGAGTCCAGGGAGACACTGGCTTTGATCCCAGTCCATGGGAGAGGCTTCCTACATTGCAAGATGAATTACAGGCCACAAGAGTGTGAAAGATAGTAGATTAGCTTATCACAGGGTGAAAATTCACAGTTTTGGGTTCTTTGGTGTTGAAGTGGATGGGAGCAAGATGAAGGATTTTGGGCATTGTCTCTTGATTCTTCTTTCTTCTTTATTCACTCCATTTTCTGCAGTGACGGTGGCACAAAGTAATTTAAGGAGATTGGGTCAGAGTAGAGATGACCTGTTTAGTATATTTTGATTGGGATACGCAAAGCAACCACACGGAGATGAGAGATTTTCGCAGGGCAGAGAGTTCCTCCGAGTGAGCTCAAGGCTGAGCCAAGCCTAGAGCCCCCCTGCCTGTTTATTTCTTACTATTTATACATTTGTGGATCTGGCTGTGGATTGGCTTCTGGAATTTTCACCTCCTAGCCGAATGGCCAGACCAACTGTCAGTTACAATTGTTTTCAGGTTAGAAATATGCAAACAAAGGATAGAGAATGATAAACGAAGGATTTGTTTATGTTACATCTGTGAGAAAAGGTAGAAACTGCTCCTAATATTGTACAGTAGCTAAAAATCTGACTCTATTTTATGAACAATTAAAAGGCTTTTAAAAACTCAGAAAAATCAGGGTGACAATATATAGGTAGTAGGTATTGGCAAATAACTATAAATAAAGAGTATGTAACAATTAGTACAAGAGGCAGCGACAGCCCAGTGCGGGGGGAGTCATCAGATGCCCGAGCAGCTGCACAGATCTTAGCTGGGCACAGAAAGAATTGTAAGATAAGAAACAATAAACAAAGAGCACAACCTTGAAAAATCAGAACCTGAAGACTCCGTCTCTTTCTTGCATCCAGCTCAGGGCTTTGCAGAAGGCAAAAGACTCTAAAACCACCTGAATCTCGGGAGCTGAACTCGATATGTGAGTTTCCCTGGAGGGGTGAAGCCGTGGGATCTGCCTCGCCCACATCCTGTGGCACAGCCCTCTCCTCCTGGCCCGTGTGCTGCCCCATCTGCAGCAGGAGGGGGACAGACACCTGGGGGTTTGCTGGGGAGCGCACAGGGGGCTCCATCCCGTGCCAAGCTCTGTTTTGCTGCCGGAAGAATGAACCAATGGGCACCTCCAGAAGGAAGGAAACAGGGGCACAGCAGTGCCCGACACACCTTAAGCAGGGATCAAAGAGGAGGGGAGGGAGGGGAGCAGGATTTATGGCTGTGACCTTGAGGCTGTCAGCACGTCTTGCTCCATACAGGGGGCAGTTTTCTTTGACAGAGTTGCAACACTGCAATAACCTCCTGCACTCAGTAGCAGAGGGAGGGGCATGCCTGTGTGCTTCGAAATGAAAATCGAGCATTAAACTAGTGAGAGTGATGGGTTAAAGAATGAATCAGAAAAAAAAGGGGGTAGGTGAAAAGCAGTAATGTAGGAACACACGTTTTCACGGGAATTGCCTGCTCTTGGGTCAGTGTATTTACCCTGCACAGAAACAGCATTGCTCACACAACTCACGAGGAAATCTGAGCAGCAGGGCAGGCTGCCTGGCTGGGGAGATATTTTTGTCCTAAGGGCCGAAAGAGGAACAAACAATACTGAGCAGGGAGCATAGGTGAAAGGCAAGCTGAAGGAAGGCAGCTCTGGGGCAGTGTGGGGAAGATGGGGCAGCTGCCCAACAGGTGGAAGCAGGACCAGAGGGAGCAGCCTGGAGAGATGGGGAGTGGGTGGCAGGAGCAGGAGCCAGAGATGGTGAGAATGGCAGAAGAGATGAGGCTGTGGGGCTGCCACGAGGAGAGGAAGAGCAGGAGGAAAGCTGAGCTGACATGTGAGTAGAGGCTGCTCAGCCCAGCGTTTTAAATGTCAGGATGCAGGGCTTGACCAAACGTGGAAGGGAAGAGAGTGGGATGGCAGCGGAGGGAGGGGCAGCCCCGCAGGCAGGGAGGACACTGGCACTGCTGGCTGCTCCAGGGGACCTGCTGTGCCCAGAGCAGGGTGAGGGCAGATGGAGAGGGGAAGGGAGGTGCCAGTGCAGGGCTTCCAGGGCGATGGGAGACATCCTGACATCCCTGAGAGGCGCTGGGCCCTGTGATGGTGGGAACAAACAGCCCTCTCAGGGACCTCGCAGTAAACAGGAAGGAGAAGATAAAGCTGCAGCCAGAGAGGCCACTTGGTTTCAAGGGAGATTTCCTCTGTCTTTGAGACACCAGGGCGTGCTTGCAGCTAAGCAGCCAGTCCTGAGGGAAGCACAGCCCTTGGATGGAGGGGAGATCCTGCTGGGATCCTGTGCCAGGGAAGCACCACCTAGAGTGATGTGGGGGAGTCGGTGCAGGTCCTACTGCCACAAGTCTCCCTCATCTCAACCCCCAGGAGGACAGCCTCCTTCAGCATTTCGAGATCAGCTTCACGCACCCCAGCCACCAAAGGAGAAGAATTCCCTGTGATGGGCTTTTCCATGGAGCTACCATCCTATTGGGGTGGCAGTGCCACCCACGCCTTGGGATGGTTTCCTCTGCTCCCATCCCATCCCATCCCATCCCATCCCACCCCATCCCATCCCATCCCAGGATGGGGACAGCAGCCACGGAAAGCGTTGGCTGTACACACACGAGCAGCAGCAATGCGCAGGAGATGACAGAGGACACAAACTGAGGGAGCACCATGAAAGTGTGAGCAGACTGGGGTGCAGCTGCCTGCCCCAGGAGCACATCCCTGTTGGGTCACCTCTCCACCCCGTGTCCCAGCATGTGGGGCCAGGTGAGGGGCGGTGAATGACGCCGCCTGGGAACCACACTTGAAATGCTTCTGAAGAGCCGTCACACAGGGCCTTTCTTTGAGCTCCCATCCAGGTTTGCTCGCTGATGCTGACAGTGAGGGCTGTCAGCACCTCTCTCCTGGCTGCACTGGCAGGGGAGGGAGGGCTGAGGGTGCCTCCCCTGCTCCGCAGTGTAACCCCAGCTGGGGCGGGCAGGAGGAGTCCTTGTCTGGCTGTGCCGCTCTCACCCCCGCCGGCAGCAGGCAGAGAGCGGAGGGGAAGTGTTGGTTTTCCAGCGCGGATTATTTTTGTAAGGATTCCTATCCCTTGTGAGTCACTGGAGGTTTTTCCGCTGACTGCAAGGGATGAAATCCGTATCACTGAGATATTCAGAAAATGCATGCAGCGGTCAGGAATGCTGCTTTATCAGCTTTTAGGACGTCGTTTGGTTGTGAGACAACTTTGATTGGAGTGAAGATGCTAATTGCAATTTAAAGGCCACATCTTCAAGTGAAACACAACCGCTTTCTCTCTCTGAAAAATCCATAATATCCCAAACCCAAGTGCTAATTTGGCATATGTTCAGCCCTCTGGGGCTTAGTTAGATCCTTTTGTCCAGAAGAAGCATTTGAAGCTGGGTTTCAGTGCTGGATGGCCACGATCCCACCCTGGGTTCCGGACATGGAGGAGCTTTGCCCTTTCCCAGAGCTCACAGTGGGATAACACCAGCCACAGCGCTGTGGGCAGCAGGGTTTGAGAGGACAGAGTCCCTTCCTCCCAGCTTCCCAGATGTCAGCAGTGGAGCACTTCCATCCCACACTGCCAGAATGGCAGGTCATGATATTCTCAAACAAATAGACACCAAGTGAAAGCAAAGTTCAGGGTTTTACAGACCAGCAGTGTGCGTGCAGCTGAAGAAATTCTCTGGGTGGTTATTGCACAGCTTTAAAATGGCCAGTCTGGGAGAAAAGGCTGAACTCACCTACAAATACCCATTTTCCTGCAAAGAGAGTGCTTTTTCGGGGCTTCCTTGGAAAGAGCCCTCCAGCTGGCTCATCCCAACCATCACATGGGAAGGATTTTCAAAACACACTAATGTGCAGAAAGATGGAGACACTAAGTGCTGGTTTAGACATCCTGGAGAAGGTCAAAACCCTGTTAAACTTCCATTAATGTCACTCCAGTCCCTTTTGATAGTCCTCAATAGCAAAGGGAAAAAGAGAAGGGTGAAAACAACCTTGAAAGCTTTTCAAAAACACCACATTCCTAAAGAAGTTTGCTTCAGAGTGGCTTTAACGGGAAAGAAAGCGTGAAAGAACAAAGATTTAGTCACTGATTCCCAAATCACAGGCTGGGCCTGGGGACGAGTGGGATGTGATTCAGTGCTTGTTGGACACTGATACCAACTGAGTGCCCTCAGCCCTGCTGATGTGGACAAAAGGGTGGGGGGTGAGGGGGGTGGGAGACGTCCCCTGGTGCCCCTGCACTCCAGCACAGGGTAAGCCGACAGAAAATGATGGTATCGCATAGCAAATCAAAATCTTGGAGACAAAGGCCGTAGGATTGCGTCCAGAAGGAAGAGAAGCAGCGGCTGCAAGCTCAGGGAGACCACAAGAGCTTTCTGCAATGCATAAATGTCACACGGTGCTTAAAATACTTGATCAGCCTGGTCCAGCCAGCCCGGCTCTGGCAATAAACACGCTGTTCTGCTTTTTAATGTGCTTCCCTCAAACGACGCTCTAGCAACCAACTGTGTTCAAAAAAGCCCAGCAGTTGCAGTTCAAGATTTATTTTAACTTTGCAGAAAAACAAAACCTCAGAATCAAAACAAAAGGAGCCAGAAGGGACTGTGGGAAACTTTTTTTCCTAGATAAACGTGATGTGAGATAATTTTGCTCTTTCCATCCTGCCAGGGCTGTTCGGATGCCACCAGGAGAGGATGAAGGATGTGTGGTCTAATGACTAACAGGGCCAGAGGAGTCTGAGCCCAGACATAACCAACGAGCAGAAGCACCCCAGGCAAAATCGCTAATTGCCTGTGACTTATTCCCATTTATCCGGGGGGCAGCAGCTCACTCCCGGGAATGCGGTGAGCGTTTAATCAATTAGGGCTTGATTGCTGCTTTGAAACCCTGCCTTCCAAAACACGTGGGGTAATTGCAGAAAGTCCTTAATTACTCCCAGCAGCGGGGACCACGCCGTGTTTGCCCACATGGATCAGACCCTCCCCAAGCCTGGCTGGTCCCCTCTGCCCATCTGGGTTAACCTGCTGAGGTGGTGGATCACGGCTAGGACAGATGGCTGGGCTGCCCATCGCGGTCTGGAGCTGGCTTTGAGCCCCCCCAGATGGAGCTGAGAGAGGTGGATCACGGGCAAACTGAGCACAGGCAGCCAGGGAACTGTGGCAGTCATTACCCTGATGGGAGAGGACAGACAATTTGTGACCCCATCCCCGAGGGGCGGCACCAGGAGGAGGCTGGGGACATGGCTGTGCTCCTGGGAGCAAGGAAGGGGGCTTGACTTGGAAATGGAGAGAGATGGAGATGATGGAGATGATGGAGATGGAGATGGAGATGGAGATGGAGATGGAGATGGAGATGGAGCAGGCTGACTATGACCAATGAAAATGTCAGTGACCTTTAACTGAAGCCTGTCTCCACTCCGCAGTCGCTGCAAAAACTCATCCAGATGAAGAGCCACAGGCAGAGAGGGAGCTGCCCTGTGCCCCTGGCAGCACCCATCCCCTCAGCTCCCCACTGGGACCACCCTCAGGGACCCTGGCTGCTGTCCCCGGCCCCAGAGGAGTGACACCATGCCCCCTGCTCGGCGCCCGTGACAGCACACGGTGCAGCCAGCACACAGCCACGGGGCTGGAATGGGGTCGTCCATCAGCTGTGTGGAAGGAAGCCAAGGGGAATTTTTTTTAGGCGTCTCAGATGAGAAGGAGGTTAACTTTCTTTACTAGATAAGGCATTTTCCATCTAAATAGGACATTTCGAAATGTCTCGTTCCCAAACAAGCCTTTCTAGGAGGCCTGAGCAAAACAAAGTGTCAAAAGCCATTGGTTAGAGCCCCTCCTGCCTCTCTTTTGACCCCTCCCAGCCTCACTTCTCTCTCTGACTTTTTTCAAGGAAGAAGAAAAAAAAAAAAAAAAAAAAAAAAAAAAAAAAAAAAAAAGTTGAAATTGGAGGGCTGCCAGCAGGACTGAAATGTCATTTTCCAGCAGCCTTGGTGGCCACACCAAACCCTGCAGGGCCCTAGTGCAGGGGAGGGTGTGACCATGGGGACAGTCCTGTGGCACCACAGGGCTGCAGCCGCCACTGGGCTCTGCTGAGGGGCCCTTGGAGGTGACACCAGGTGGGGTGGCTTTTCTACCCACCCCCAGAGCCAGGGGAGCTGGGGGTGCAATGGGGCCACCCTCCTCTTCCATTGGGGGCTGCTCACTCTGGAGGTGTTGGAAGAGAGCTGATGGCTGCAGAGCCTCCAGATCCTGTTTCCCCTCTAGTTTCGTGCTGTTTGCTGTCAAAATCAGTGACCTTGGCTATGGTTCCCCTCTTCTGTGTGACTTCACCCACCTCCAAAGCTGGCACCCAAGTGCCTGATCTGCCTGGGGCAGGGTCATTTTGGAAAGTGCCCAAGGAGGAGGACCTCTCTGTCTACTACAGGATTTCCTGCCTGACATTTTGCCATGGCCCACGGTGTCCAGAGGACACAGCCAGGTTCAGAGCCCGTGCTGGTGAATCAGACACATTCACTATGGCTGAAGCTCTCGCTGTGATCTGTATTGAAGCGAGGAGCCGGTGACAGAAGGTGGCAGAAGGTGGCAGAAGGTGACAGAAGGTGACAGAAGGTGACCAAAGGTGGCAGAAGGTGACAGAAGGCGACAGAAGTCTCCAGGCCTGATGGCATCCACACGTCACCACACACTGCTGGGGTTGGTGTGAATCCCCCTTCCCCAGGAAGCTGTTGAGCCAGGAGAGGTTTGTGTCTCCTGAGAGCAGGGGTAAAGCCTGGCTCCTTGCAGAGGAGATGTGCTAGAGCTCTGGTGAAGCTAACACCCTGACACTGCTGGAGGTTTTATGGCGGTGACAACTCCTAGGCTGGCAGGATGTGCCAAAACTCTGTGTGTGCCTTTGAAACGCCGTAAATGCCATTCTCCACCTTTACTGGGCAAGATGCACGAGCACAACAACTTCCTCTACTGCAGTGCTGTGTTTGTGCCCACCCTGGCTCCTGCTGACGTTTGCCAAAAGCCTTGTGAGACAACCTTGGGGCTCAGCCATGGCAGGGAGAGCCCTTGGTGGCTCCATCGCCTCGGCCCTCGGCCTCTGCAGGTGCAGGAGCAGGGAGAAGATGCTCCAGGTCTCGTGGAGAGCTGCAGCAGCTCTCTGGGAAGCACAGAGCAGGGAAACGCCACTGATTGATGTTTCCTAATGAATGGCATTGCCGCACGACTGAAGAAAGGGGAAGTGGAACCATGTAGAGGCTGTCTCAAGATCCTCTCCCCACCTTTCCTCTTCCCCCACTTGCTTTAGCTCATCCTAGGTTCTGTCTGTTGGGATTCACTTATTTCTCCCTCTTGCCAGGCTGTTTGTCATGGTGGATGTTTTAGGATGGATTTCACTCCTTGCCAGCTTTAGCAATGATTCCCCAAGATTCAGAGGTGCTTTCTCCAGCATCACTCTTCACTCCAGCAGCCAAACCAGGACCCCTTCACAGCCAGGATCAGTGCCAGAGGGAATCCCTGCTGTGACCATTTTGTGCCATTCCCTCTCCTTCGAGAGACCCTTGACTTGCCAGAGCCCAGTATCCTGGTCTTGGGGTGCCTGGGGGGTGCCTTTGCCGCACTCTCCAGGGGAGAGCACAGCTCCTGTGTGAGAGGGGAGGTATCTGGATTGCCTGAAAAACAGCTGGGGGTTAGAAGGAATCCACAGGAGCTGTCCCACCCCTGTCCCCTCAGAGGTCTCCCCTGCGCAGTGTCCCACAGCTTTGTGTCCGCGCTCGTGCGCTCTGGGACGTTCACCAGGCTACAGTGAGACTGAAACGCCTTCAAAAGCCTTTGAGGGGTGTCACCCTACAGCAGAATCACAGTCTGTGGGGTGGGGGAGCCCAAGCCCTGGCCTGTCATCTCCTGTGTATGGAGCAGACAGCAGAGATCCGAAAAAGTGGCGATGACAAAGCCCGAGGCAGTGAACGATGTTACTTTTCCATCAGGAAAGGTGTTGCCAGCCTGCTATCCAGGGGAGAGGACATTTGCCACCCACAGTACACCCACGGGGCTGCCACCCTGCTGTGGCACTGCTCAACATCACTGCTCTTCCTGGGGGTGCTACACGTTCCCTGGGGTCCCGTGTGTCCCAGGCAGTCACCGGCGGATCAGCGTAAGGGATGCGAGATGGGCCCAGCTTGCAGCTCCAAGATTAGCTTATCATAACTTAACTCAAAGACAGAGCAGAGGCTAGGACCTAAAACTCTCTAAAAGAAAAACCCCTAAAAAATCCCGCCCCCCCCCGGGCCGGACAGTGGGTTTTAAGGGATCACTTAGGGAGGGAGTTCAGGATAGGGATCCGAAAGGAGAGGGTTGCCAGGAGGGGATTCCAACACTGAAACCAATAAGGGAACACAGCAGGAGGGGAGCCATCTAAACAACTAGTAAGACATCAGAGACTGGGAGATTGTTAGGGAATAGTCTGGAAGAAAAGGCAGGGTTAGGGAAGGATTGACAGCTAAACAAGTGGATGCGATCTAGGCAGTACTAACAGTACAGGGAAGTGTGGGGGGGTACAATTTAGGAGTAAATTATTAGCATGGGAACAACAAAACAACCCATTTAACACAAAAACATGTCATGACACCACCCCATGCTGCAGGTGTCCTCTCCCAGCTGGCACTGGAATCCGTGTCCTGTCCCCTTGGATAACCCTCCTGGGATGGGCCAAGCTCCACTGTGATCCCACCTGGAGAGACTGAGGGGAGGAGCCCACTGCCTCCCTGGGAGCAGATTGTTCCCACAGAGCCCAAGGCAGCAGCATGAAGGCACTCCTCAGGGAACATTAATAATTTAGGAATAGACTGGAGGCTCTATTGTGTTCTGAGCAGGCTGTTGTATTCGCTAATCACGACACTGTCTGAGCCCCTTCTGGCAATGCCCCTGCCCGTTTGATGGATGTTTGGCATGTTCCCTTGCCCTGTCCCCAAAAAGAGGAGGGGACAGGGAAGCACAATTGCTTGGGCAGCAGGAGACATTGGCTTGGGTGCTGGACACTCGTCTCAGATAATGAGATGGTCATAAAACAGGCCTTCAGAGTAAGGTCTAAACCCAAAGTGGTCATGAACAGCAGACACCCATTGTCCACTGGAAGGTTAGATACACAAACTCTTAAAGAAAAAAGGATTGTCAATTAATCTGGAATCTCTCTGCAGCCTGAGATTTGTTGAATCCGCTGGGACCAGTTTCTCCTCTTCAGTTTTCCCCAGTGATTCCTGGAACTGGCCTGGGATAGCTTTTCCTGGACAGGGCTGTGTGCCAGCACCCCTGTCCCAGAGTGCACATGTGACTCAATTCTTCAGTTTTGGTCGGGGTGCCCAGGAGTAGACACTGTGCTCGAAGTTCACAGCTGTCACTAACACCAGACATATTTCCTGTGAAAAATAAGAGTGTGGTGAAAATGTTGACGGTCATCTCGTGTTGCAGGCAGAGGGGTAAAAACACACAGCAGAGCTCAGGAGCAGGACCCAAGCTGTGAACACATGGGATTAAGAGGGAGATGTCCTTTCCTCCCTGTCAGCTAAACAGAGGGGCTGCAACTCCTACGGGAAGTGTTTAGCAAGGAAGGGAAGAGCGACTGAAACCCAATTCAGCCCGCGTTCAGCACCTCTCATGAAACCAGCACACTGAGAGATCCCTTCTGAGAAGGCTGGGGATGGGATGACCCGAAGCTGGCTGGTTTACAGGAACACACAGCGCGTGGCACAGTCTCTCCATTAGCTGGATGAGGGGAACAGCTTAGTCACTTGTGAGGGGAACCATTCATGGGGAGCTGAAACCTTCACCTCCTGTTGCAACAGAGGAGTTGTTGTTTCTAGCTTGCCCACCGCTTATGTCACCGCTTGTGCGTGGCAGGCAGCTCTCCCCCACTTCCCAGCAAGCTCTCGGTGTCACTGAGTCACACCGCTGATGTCCCCGCGGGGAGGTGCCCAAAAATGAGTGTCCCACGGGGAATGTTGCAAATACCTTGGCTGAGCAGCCCCTGCGGTGCAAGGGAGAACACGTTCACGGGGGATGACAGCTGGGCAGTGCTGCAGCCTCTCACTGAAACTGCAGCTGGAGGAAAAGCCCTCCCAAGGCTTGGCTCGGTGGCCGTGAGGCAGATGCCTTTCATCAGAGGGCAGCTGAAAATCCTCCCAAGGTCCAAGAAGACTCACGCTGATCCCAGTGGGTCTTTATTCAGGGGTTGGGGGTCTGGGGTTAGGTTTGCAGAGGGGTTAAGGTGTTCCTTCTGCGCAGGAGCTAAGGGTGGGGCCATCCTGTCAAACTCTTGCTGGCAGCAGCACCCTCGTAGCTTTTGAGAATTAAGTCCCGAGAGTGAGGGGATTGAAACCTTCATTCGCCACCCTGTGTGACTGGGCCATGGCACACGGCAGGTCAGAAGAGGTGATCTCACTCCCTCCTGCTGGAGCTGTTCTGCCTGACACAGATAAATTAAGTATTGATGCAAGTATTGATTACTGTTGTGCTACGTATTGGAAAACTTAACCTCATCCCTTCGTGGGCGTTTTTCCATCTCACCATAACTGGGTGCCCGGGAGGATACTCTTCCCACTGAGGAGTGGTTTTTCACCCACTGAGGGTGGGTTTTCACTGTGTCCTGTGGGTCTAGCGCAGAGCTGGTGGGCAAGGCAGGTGGAGAAGGCCCCACTGCCTCGGTGAGCAGAGGGACAGCACTGCCAGGACAAGCTGTGGCTGGCAGCGACACCAGTGCCACCAGCAGAGCCCACACCCGAGGGATGCAGCTGCTGACTTGTGTTTAGGGGCTCTGCTTGAAGAAAGCAGTGAGTGGCTGGGACTGGGAAGGCCTCAAGGAGGATGTTTCCAAGGAGAAGATGTGGTCTGCAGGCACCTTTTGAAAACACCTTAATGCTTTTACATTTTGGAAGCTGTTCGTGGGCAGGATGAAAACAAAGTAGAGCCAAAGAGTCCTACAAATACTAAAATTCCAAAACCAGGGAGCAAAACCGTTCTTCCCACTCTGTGGTTTGATCTGTGTCATTTTCAGATTTTGCACCGAAACACAAGAGTAATACAGGTATTACAGCAGAGAGACATTTTCAGTAGAAAATTAGTAGTTTCAGTTTAAGTAACATACAAATACAATAGTTTAATGCGTGTGAGGCAAAGTAAAAAGCAAAAGTATTTTCAGTAGAACTAGCTGATGGATCTTGTGAGCATAAGTAGATTTTCCAATGAGACTGCTGTCAAGGTACACCTGTGTCGGAGGTGAATCTGCCTGGGCACAAGAAGCATAACAACAACTTGCCCTGTGCTTCTGACTTGGAGCCATTGATTATCTCTGGGCTTTTTGAGATAAGTCATGGGGCCGTGTCCCAGCGCCATTCACTGGTGTAGGGTGCATTGCTTCAGAAATAGGAAGGGGAGAATACGTCAGACAAGAGCTGCCGCATGCTATTCATAAAAAAACAAAACTTAAATAGGACAGGTTTTTGTAACATGTCAGCTAAAGCTCATCTGTCCGTCAATAAAGTCATCCCTGAGTAATTGCTGGCGCTGAGGGAGCCAGACCAAACATTTCACGGTTTATCAGCCTCTCTGTGGGGTGAATATTTGCACATGGTACAGCTTTTTTCTTCCCTTTTTTTTTTAACCTTTCCCGAAATCAACTGAGAAGTGCATGATTTCTCACGGAAAACGTCACTGGTTTCTGCAGCCGTGCCAGAATCAATAGATTCCAGCAACGCCTTTGATGTGGAGATGTATTAGTGAAGCAAACTCACCGCAGTCTGGTTTTAATGCTTTCGGTGTGTGCGCTCTCACAGGAGAAGAGCGGAGAGAGGGAGATGGAACAAGAACACAAAATGCATTTTGCATGACACCTTATCCCACCCAGAAGCAGAGAAGCACTTAAAGCTCACAGTTCCTCTCTGGATGGTGCTCCTGTCAACAGCTTAAAGCAACATTGCCTGAAGTGGCATTTATCTTTGGGGCTCTCTATCAGATTCCTTTCTGATTTTGCTACAAGCGCGTTCCTCACTCTTTATGCCATACATGGTTAAAGAGGATCTTTGGTGCTTCTCCACAGGTTACAGCAAGGTCAGGACTGAGCACTGTACATCCTTTTGTTTCCTAAATATTGGACACTTAATCCCAAAGGTTCTGTCCCAGAGGTGGAAGTGCACCTACAAGGATATCTTCTGTCCAGTCTGCCTGTCAGGTTACCCCAGAGCACAAAACCCAGCAGCCACATGGGATGTGAGGCAGTTCCTTCCTGGTTCAGGCTTAGGTTCAAAGCTTGGTGAGAAGGGATTTATCCTTGTGCTGACTTATCCCAGGGAGTTCTGAGACACACTAAACAACCAGACCCTGGGGTGACCAGAGTGGTGGTCCCAGCTGTGACCAGGGGCCACTCAAGGTGCCATTGTCAACTCACAGCCAATGCAGCTCAAATTCCCTGAGCTGTACAGGTTTGTCTTTTTTTTACTGGACATTTTGAGAACAATTGCACAGTCCTTACACATGTTTAATATGCAGTGCATTAAAACCAGAAGGCAAATCTCTGCTGCCTTAGGCTCATCACTTGGTGAGTGTTGGCTTAGCTTAGGTGGCAGAGGGAGGTGTTGTGATTTACGTGTTCAGTAATTTCTTTGCTCCTGCCTGTCAGACATAAATTAGGGCCTTGGTGAGCACCATCAACCATTTCATTACAGATATTTCCTCCAGGTTGCTCCAAGTCCCATCCAGCCTGGCCTCAAACACTTCCAGGGATGGGGCATCCTCAAATCCTCTGGGCAACCTATTCCTGTGCCTCACCACCCTCACAGTAAAAATTTCTTCCCAATATCTAACACTGCTCGCTTTTAGCTTGAAGCCATTGTTCCTTGGTCCTATCACTACCAGCCCTTTTAAACAGTTGTCATGGGTTGGCACAGTATGATTTTTAGTTATGGAGACCCTCTTCAAATCTCTTGTAGCCCCTTTGGGAACTGCAAGGCTGCAATTTGGGCACCCCAAAGTCTTCCCTTTTCCTGGCTTAACAACCCCAACTCCCTGAGTCTTTCCTCATAGGAGAGCTCCTCCATCTCTCTGATCATCTTCACGTTCCTCTTCTGGGCTCTCTCCAACAGGTCACTGTCCTTCTTGTGCTCAGGATTCCAGAGCTGCATGCAGGTGGGGACTCCTGAGAGTAAAAGTGAAGAAATTAGAGTTATGATCCTCCAGTAGATGAGACAGAGGAATAACCTGTGTTGAAAATTACCTGAAAAAAGAAATGAAGAGAAAACAACTGTGCATGGTTGAAATCCTGCTTTTGTTCCTCAGCTCTCATCTTCTCCACCTCCTTGAGGGACCATGAGAACTTGATTGACTTCTCCAACTGCAGGTGAGGAGGTGACCAAGAATAATTGTAAATACCCCTGACTCCAGCTGGTGGGCAGTCATGGTTTGTACCTCATCAGGTTCAGGAGTCTGACAAACAGAGGCTCCTTTGCCGTTTGTGGCACACCAACAGCTGTTTGAGAAAAGAAACACATCTGCAGGAGTCTGTCACGAAATTCCTACCTAAATTTTTGGGAATTTCTGGTGGTAGAGTCCCTTCTGTTCCACAGCTGTCTGAGCCAGGCTGAGTGCAAACTCACACCCCTCTGTTCCATAGAGATGCCCGTAAATCTGATGGAGAAGGCAAAATTAATGCCAAGATAACGGAATTAACTTCTATTAAGCCATTTCTTATTTTCACCTGTGTACCCAGGAGAAAAAATGAAGACCTGCACTATCTATTTTATCATGTCATGGTTTTGTAACACTGGAGAAGGTTAATATGCAGGGAGAAAGCCTGTGAACAACTTCATGGATAAACGGTTAGATGCTGGGCTGGTTATAGTGGTGTGAGTCAGGAGAGGCAGCATTACCACCGGTGGCACATCTCCAGTGCTGATCTGACACACATTTTTTTATTCACTCCAAGGCAAAAATGACCAAAAAGTGGCTGGAGCATTGGCCAAACAGCAAATGAGCTCAGATATCCCTGCTCCATGCCCAGTTGAAGAGGATAACATTTCAAACAATCCCAGTTATTTACCCCTGTGCAGTAGGCTCCAAAATAGAACAGAATCACAGAATCATTAAGGTTGGAAAGATCTCCGGGATTATTGAGTCCAACCTTTGATCAATCACCACCTTGTCAACTCAACCATAGCACTGAGTGCCACATCCAGTCGTTTCTGGAACACTTCCAGGGATAAATCTTGTAAGAGCCATTGAAACCTGTCAGTGGGTAGTTAACAGGCACTAACAAAATGGGGTGACTTATTTTGCATTTAACAATTACCTATTAATCCACACACATCTTGGGGAGCCTTTCTGCTACGTGAGCCACCTCACAGGGATGTTCTCAGCCCTGTGAAACGTCTCTGTGCACATTGGTGGGTGTTTAATTGTGCGGAGTGAGATGCACTGTGAGACACGTCTTCGCTGAACACAGGGTCACTTGTGAAGGGGCTGCCTTTTTTTAATCGCTCCCTGACCACAGAAGACATTTAAGGGCTGTGAGAACTTCCTCTGCTACTCGTGTGCAGTAAGGACACACTTCTGAAATAACAGCTGCAGGGCAGAATTGCCCCTGCCAACAGCCTCATTCCACCAACACTCCATCCTCCTGCCCCGCTGGGGCACTTCTTGGTTACTGATTTTGCTACTTCCACCCTCCAGAAAAGCCAAGGCAGTGTCTTAATGCAAAGCCCTATGGGTGCACGAGTGCATGAGCAGAGCTAAAGGGGCTTTTTTCTGGTGGGAACTCCAAGTAGGATGGGTGCAAAAGCTGCTCATCCACGTGGAGCTGGGGGCTTGTAAGGAAGGACAGCGGTGGGAATCAGTAAAGAGAACAGAGGGATGAATGCACATGTCCAGGCTCCCTGAAAATCCCCTGGCTGACAGGACTGCCTTCCTAGGGAAGAGTTAAAAGCAGAGCTCTGGAAAGTTTGGCCAGATGACTTCCTGATGGAGTTTATACAAGTATAGTGTGCGCAAGGACGTATGTGCCTACGTGCCACTTCTCCCGGAGCAGCCTGAGCTGTGCAGAGGGAGGAAAAAAATAATAAAAACATCACAGATGGGTCCAGGCTGAAAACAACCATCCGATGAATGTGCAGGGTCATCACACTCCTCTCATTACAAACCTGCCAGACAAATCCCTGTGATGCCTCCTGTGCTCTGTGTGCCCCTTGCCACAGAACAAGAGGGCAGGGGCAGGGGTGAGGCAGGGCAGGGAGGAGACAAAAGAGGACATTAACAGGAGGAATTCACAGTATCCCAAAGCAGCTGCCACTCGTCCAGCTCTCAGGACATTCCCAGCAGCCAGGGAAATAATGCTGTCCTGTGCAGTCACTGGAATGCCGGGGTGATGCAGGGGTGATGCCAGGGAGATTCCAGGGAGGCACTGGCACGATGCCGGGGCGATGTTTGCGGGCAGGAGGTGTGATGGAATGCAGCTCCATACCTACTCACACGTTGGTCTCAAAAGACCTATCCTGGATAGAGACATCAGTGAAATACTAACACGAGCCTGTTGGCATGGATTGTACAAACCTTTGGTACTCAGACCATCCCCTGCCCCCGTGCTGTCCATGTGGAAAACCCTCAGGGTTACCTTAATATGCTCACATGCGTGTCCTGCTGTGGAGCTGTGACAGCCAGAGCTGCTAATCCTCAGGGGAATGGGCTCGCTTAGGTGCAGGAGCTGCCTAATTCCCACAGCTGTGTGCTGAGTGGGAGCTCTCTCTGGCCTCCCAAAAGAGAGGAGTGGGGACAAATCAACGATTGTACAGAGCGGCCCGCTTGATCTTCCACAGGCAGATCAGTAAGAAGGCAAACTCCATGTTACTCTCATTTAGCAGTACATCAACCTTCCTCTCAATTAGAGAGCACATTTGCCTCCTCTTGCTCCTCCAGAGCGGGGTGACAGGGCACTGTGTAGGAAAGGATTAGGCAGCAGTCCCTTTAGGGATGCTTAGTCAGTGAACCCGTGCTTCTCATTACATATTTCCAACCTGCTGTCACTTGATAATCTTGTGGAAGGGTCTGAAAGTTTGTGCTGCCTCAGAAACCCCTGCTTGTTCACTGCAGCTGCACTCAGAGGGGATTCTCTGAGCACAGCAAGACCGCGGCTAATTGCACGAGGAGGTCAGGAGGAAGGTCTGCTAAAGTGCTCCTGGTGCAAACCCCACCTGCATTCTCAGAGCCCAGCCAGGTTGCTTACTGAGCCATCATTAAAAGTAAAAAGCTGCAGATAGAATTTGCACAAAGTAGAGAAGCAATAAATTCAAAAACCAAGCAAACTTTCTGGCCGATAGTTGAGCTGACTGTGGAAAGCAAGACTTATAAATATTAGAAATTGGCCATATGTATATATATATAAAATAAGTATTGCATTGCATTGATTTCTTTTAGGTCAAAATACTAACACTTAATACTATCATTTGGCCACACAGATTCCAAAAGTCATGTTATTTTATTTAGCAGGTTCCTTTCTGTTTTATTTTTTATTAAGTCCAAAATCTTACCTTTGACTAGAGCAACAACAGGTCCTAAACTCTTGAGTGCAGTTCTCTGGAAGGTAATTTTGAATTTTGACTTACTCTGTTGATTTTGTGGGTTTTCACATCTTTACATTTCTATCAAAGACCTCTGTCATTTCCATCTTATTTCTCTAATGCCTAAAGCAAAAGAAACCTGTTGTGTGACAATGCACGAGTCAGGTAGGGAAATAAGGAGGAATATAATTTACATTTTGCAGCCTTCCAGCACCCAAAGGGAACCTGCAGATAAAGGGATAATTTTGACAAGGGCATGGGGGAATGGCTTCAAACTGAGACTACGTTTAGATTGAATATTAGGGGGAAATTCTTTGCTGTGAGGGTAGTAAGGCACCGGGAAAAGTTGCCCTGGAAGCTGTGGCTGCCCCATCCCTGGAAGTGTCCAATGCCAGGTTGGACAGGGCTTGGAGCAGCCTGGGACAGTGGAAGGTGTCCCTGCCCATGGCAGGGGAGCTGGAACGGGATGATCTTTAAGATCTCTTCCAACCCAAACCATTCTGTGATACTTCTCTGCTTCTTTGCACCGGTAGCAAGAAGCCTGCAAAAGATGAGGTCAGGGATTGCAGTGGCAGATTCAGAGCTTTATTTTCTACCTCTTTACGTTTCACCCTCTCTACAGATTAGCACAGGCTCAAGCCTGGCTGAGTAGTATCAGGATGAAGCCAGATAGTGGAAAAGAAGTGACTTCATCTCAGTGCAAGCATTTCACACTGGATTGTCTCCCACTTGAGCTGACGTGTCAAACAGAGCTGTTTACCAGCCTGTGGTAAATTCCATTTACCCTGGGTACACAGCCTGCGTTGCTCTGCAGCCAGGAGTGTCCCTGCTCCTGGGTGGCTGCCTGAACCTGATCTGAGAGCACAGAGCAGGGTTCAGACTCCCTGCCTGAACATCTAATGCCAGCCACTACAGAAGTGCCCCTGTTTGGGTGGGAAGGACGGGCAACATGAAACCATGCGGGGATTCATTCCAGATTTATTCCAAAACCAAAGAATCAAACCCATCTTTCCTGAGAAACAAGCTCCCTTCTCAAAATAAAAAAAAAAAAAAAAAAGAAGAGTAAGGTCAAATACCTTCACCCTAAGCAACACTAAGTGAAGAATGGCAAAATTTGGTTGGCATCCTGTGCGGTTTACCAGCAGCGCCTGGATTTGGATTTGGGGGAGGACTGCAACGTCACAACAGTGCCTGGCAGCTGAGTGACACCAGGTCACACTACGTGGGAGAATGCCACTCAGAAAAGGTCATTCCCTGGGCTCCAACCCAGCCTGTCCTACTTGGAAAGAGGGTTCTGTACTGGGCAGTGGTTTGTTCTGGAAAATGCCTTCTCAGGCTCAGCTTCTGTCACCTGAGCCCCTGACACTGGCTCATGCCAGGCAGGGAAGCTCTGGGCACACGCAGGTGGTAGGGAAAAACAGATGTCTAAAGGAAGGGGTCATTTCTTAGAAAGAGAACAGGAACAGGTCACTCTGGGGCTGGCTGGCTAGTACAGGGTGTTTCACAAACACATGAGCTGAAGTAGCCCAGAAATGAGCTCAGCTCTCTTAGCACAGCCACAGCCTCTCTTGCAGGACAACTTCTCCCACTCCTTCTTCTTTTTGGAGTCTTTTCTCCAAGAATCTGCCCAGCCCCACAAAGCCCTGGGGAATGGTGCCAGTGTGGTTCCCAAAGTGTGGCAGTGGGGCATGTGCCAGCACTGCCAACCCAGAACAGTCTGGCCCAGCCTTGAAGTGAAAGCCAGCCTCCTCAGCAGGACCTGCACTTGATTTTGCAGGAGATATCCAGGAGCCCTCTGGCTCCTGCAGTCACTGGGAGCAGAGCTGGTGTTCCCTGGCAGTGCTGCACTGTGCCTTGCTCTCCCTTCCATCCACCCACTGCTACCCAGAAGAGTGTGTTTCCAGGCTCAGAGGAATTCTGCCCTGCCTAATTTGTTATTTTTGTGCAACCAGAGCCTTACTAAGGGATTGCATCCAAGCTAGGCCCTGGCTTATCTCCACTCAGGGAAATGCCGAGCAGTTTGGAAGCTTGTAGACCTGATGGTCTCGCTGTTGTGGCAGGTTCAAAAGGGAAGCACATGCTAAACTCCCCTAGTTTTGGGGCACAGCTGAGCTTGTGTGGCCAGCAGTGAGGTCTGGTACATCCAAGGAGTGCTGTGGTTCAGCTCTCAAGCTGTAATATTTAAAGCCTGGCTTAGGGCAGGTTAAGGAAATGCTGCCACCAAACCTCTGGCACTGCCCATCATTAACAATGCCCCGTGAATTGCTCCCCACACAAGGTGCAGGGCAGGCATCTGCACCTGTTAGTGAGGCAGAGAGGGAGGGCACTTGGGCTTCTCACAAGGCTGCATTTCTCACCCATCTGGCACCCATGAGAAGGGTGATGTCCTCTCAGGGTGCCAGGCTCAGCCACCAAGACATCAAAAAACACATTGTCAAGTGCTGGGACCCTAAAATGAGGTATCAGCTCTATATGGGCCATGCAGTCTAGCACTTGCTTTCACACACAAGCACCTTCCATGTCCCCTTCCGTCCCTGCTCGTGCAGGCACTGTGGCCAGCACAGCACCTTCATCCCAGCATCCCAAATATGCCTGCCCTCCTTCCCCACACAGGCATTCCATTTGGGATACTTGGCTCAAAGCTGAGGCTGCTCCAGCTGGGCTGCAGGCAAAGTCCCACCTCTATTGAATCCCATGGCAGCTTTACCTTTGATTTCAATGGGGAGTTAATTTTGCCCTGTATGGTGATCATTTGTTGCTTGGCTGTGACCTTGCAGAACATCAGGCGGAGCCCAGCTCCATTCTCATCCCCATCCTGCTCTGACAAGCAGTCGTTCTCATGCCTCACTTTCCCCCTCTGTACCTAAAAGGAAACCCAAGTTGAAAATGCACATTCCCCTTCCTTATGAATTTCTTTGATACAGAGATCTAAAATACAACACAAGAGCAACACTGACCTTCACTTTCCTTTGCTGTGTCAGACCCATTTAGTGGCTATTTATGGCAACCTGGTCATTAGCACTACAAGAACAAATTTGGCACAAAGAAAGCTTTAAACCACAGATTTGGGGTGTGCCAGGCTGTCAGAACACCATTGTACACTACTTTCCTCCTTGTCCTATCAAAAGACAAAAGCTGCATTTGATGATTGAAGACACAGAAACCAGAATAGCAACAGGAGCTCCTCCTGCAAAAAAGGAATTCCGCATTTCCTAAACCCCACATCCCTCCTTTCCTCCACACTACTTGGTCTCCTTGGAGCTCTTCACAAAGGGATCAGAGCAGGACTTCTTCCCCAGCTTTCTGTTCACCTCTTGCAGCCCCTCAAGCCAGACCTGGGCTCAGCTACTCCAGCAGTGTCAGAAGAGCTTCTGATGTGTACATTTTTTTCCTGCTTTGTTTTCAGATAAACAAGGGAGCAGGCCGATGATGTGAGATGTGGACAGCCTCTTTGTCAGGCAGGGAGCTGCTGCCACTTGCTGGCATCCCGCTATGTACAAGTGAAAAGGTTTTTCCTTCTGTGTTTCTTCCCATGGAAGATTTCAAGGGTGAAAACTCACTGGAGGAAGGTGATGCATCTCCTCCTGAATCAGGAGGGATTTTTCATTTATGATTTCAAGTTCTCTCATAGCTCTCTTAACACCCATGGGCCTCACTATTGCTCATTTTCCTTTCTCTCTGCCTCTCTTCCTGCAGCAGAGCTGCTCAGTTCTGACTCCAGGGCCAGGGGAAGACCAGACGCCTTTGCCTCACCAGAGCTCACAGACAGGGAGAACACCTGAGTTACCCAGATCTTTCATGACTTTTCTTCTGAACTAAAATCAAGCTAGAATGGGATATTTATGTTCAAACGTGGACAACAGTGAGATTGTCTCAGAGAGAAAAAGAACCTAACAATCCTGTTGTGAAAACATAACATCCAGACGGGCTTAGTTTTAATGAAAACAGTTGTGATGGCAGCTTGGTATTCCTTGAAAACCTGTACAGGCCTCACTAATGTATATATTAATAGTCACTGCCTCATTTCTTGTCTTTCATTCCATTTCAATTCAAAATGCCCATCTGGTCCACGCTGCCAACAGACAGCAAACCAGCTTCAGTCTTGATCAGTCCTGGGGATGCACACACAACCTCTGTGTAAGGCATGGATTTAATGATATTTTCCAGCTTGGATATGATGGAAGTGGACATCCAGACCTTCCTTAAAGAGTCAGTATGTTGAGCAAATAGATGCAGCAATGAGGGAAATATAAAACTGCAGAATAGGACCAGATCTTACAATACTGAGCACTTTATGAGCACTTTATGAGGTGTCTCACCCTGTGGATGCTCAGAGGATGAGGTGCAGTCCAAAAGGAACTCTTTTGTCCCCCATATTTACCCCCCAAGAGGCTTAGAGGTATTTTCTGGTTGACACAGCTAAGTTGTAATGAGGGGATTCATTCCTCCCAGAAAGTGCACCACACAATGCCTGGGGAGCACCGCTCTGCCCAAGAGGTGAAACCGTGCTGTGGATCACGTAAATGCAAGGCAATACCATCCTGAGAAAGCTCTGTTTGTTTGTTGACTGTCAGTTTAGCTGGAGATTAGATAAAGCTTAATTAATGCAGTGCAGTTATGCTTTCGAGGTTAAATTCTTAACACACAGATAAAAATTATTACTGAAAGTCGCAGGCTGACTCCAGCAGAAGCCAAGGGAAGAGGGAGCATTTCAACCACTGACTCAAAGGGGCCTTTTTTTACAGAACAAACCACATTAGTGAGCTGCTATCAGCCCCATGCTCGCAGTCTCCATTGCTTGGCAGACCGGTATCACCCTGGGAAAAGCCCCAGAAGCAATCTCTCAGACATGCCCTTTTATGACCCCAGATATCTATTTTCTGCATGCATTTTTTTATGACCCCAGATATCAGTTTTCTACATTCATTTGCAAATACCCTGCAACATGTAGTCAGAAAAAGATCAGATGCATAGACTCAATGATCTTAAAGGTCTTTTCCAACCTTAATGATTCTATAATTCTATATTGGAGCTGGCCTTTTATCATTGGGAAAATGCCAACTCACTTACATGGATGTTCACAGGATAGCAGTGGCTTTGCAAACATCTTACCGGAAACCTTCAGGGTCACAGTCATCTATAAATAGGTATCAGCAACAACCCCATTCTTACAAAAAAAACTTACCAAAACTTCTACATCTTCCAAGCAGATTCTGGTCAAACAAGTTAATGCATCACAATTAGATGCATTCTTGCCTTTCACATTATTTACAATCACAATGCCATCCTCTGGGTGACAGCAAATAATTCCCCTTTCTGTTCTACTGATCAACCGAATTCCCAATAAATCCAGAACCCAATTCTTCCCAAATAAATCCTTTTTAGGAATCAAATTCGCACCTGGTTATACCACTACAGCTGCCAGAACCTTTGGATGGTTAGGTGGCAGCCAAATGGAAAGGAAATGGACTGAAACAGGGATGGTGGCTGAGGGTGAGAATAATTCTCAGCAGGAGGGGTGACCACCTCAAGCTCCTCAAAACACCTCTAGAAACAGGACTAAATAACAAAATGGTACCCTGAAGTCTGAAAACACCTCAAGTTTATGAACCAAAGTAGCAACACGAGGGAGAAGAAGGGAGGTGGAGTAACTGCCGGCAGAAGCAGTTTGTTGAGCCCTTTCCCAAAAGAAAACAAAGTCCAGGGCTGAGGACAGTGAGGCAAAAGGCAGCAGAAAGGAGGTGAGCAAGAGGAGAGGCTGTGGCCAGCTGATGTCCAGACCTACGGCCACAACATCAGTGGGAGCGAGGCCAAAGAGACATTGAATCTGCAGGAGCATCATCAAAATAGCATCCCACGACTGAAACGCCGCGAGTCTGAGGGTCAGCTCCAGGCCAGCTACTGCAGCCGGGTCAGGCGCTCCCCAGGGGACGTGTTCCAGCTCATCCAGCTGACCTAACCCTGGCCCTGTCCCCGGCTATCGCACCCAGCACCACGTCCAGCCGTCCAGCGGGGCCACAGCGCCTTTCAGCGGGACCGGAGAGCACTGGGAGAGAGAACTGGAGCAGCTGAGCCAGGAGCCATGGGGTGGTACCTGACAAGCTGCCCCTCTTCTAACCGGGCTGCTTTTGTAGATGAGGAGCTGAGTGTGTCCCTCTGGGCAGTGAGGATGGGTATCCCAAGGAGAAAAAGTGTCTGGGACAAGGAAGGCGTTCCAAACGACCCAAGGAGTCTGTCCATGCTGCCTGTGGAGCAGGCCGAGGGAGCAGAAATGGTGGATGGGAAGAGAAAATGATCAGTTAGAACATTTGTATTGCATGTTGATACAAATAACAGATAGGAGAAAAGTTACAGCATGCTAAGATTGCAAACAGTCATTTCCATTTTCCTCTGTGACACACACGTGACCCCCTTCTGCATGTTTTCCTACGGAAACAAAGAACTTTTCAACCCTCCCCCCGATTTTAATAACTTTTGAATTTATTGGCCAATTTTGACTGAATTTATTCAGAGGCAATGATATCAAAGATATCATCCCTTTAAGAGTTTCTCAGGCCAGGCAAAGAAGAGAATTCCTCCTTTTTGAGAGACCAGTAAAACCTTCCCATTTTCTAAGTAACAGAGAATCCATGGGTACACAAACCTCTGAAGGGGTGAGGAAGAAAAAGGGCAAGAGAGGTGTCCAAACACCAGAAACAGCTCTGTCCAAGCTCTCTTGATTGAGGCCAATCAAGCACTAGATGCAGCATGGAGCTGGTAAATTCTGTGGAAGGCATGCTACTTGAAGTGGCAAGAGACAAGCTCCCTTTTCCTTGCATGTTAACCATGGCTTTTGATGCCAGGGCAAATATGGGAACGAGATTGTCTTTGATATCCTTCCTTCTCAGTCCTTCCCTTTCTCCCTGTGGGCAGAGCCCTCTCCTGCCTCCAGAGCACAAGTGACTGGGAGGCCATTTGGCATGGCTGCTCTCCTGCTTTTTGGCTGTACACAGGCACTGCTAAAAACCAACCTGCATAAACCACTGGGACAGGAATGGAAAGCGTAACACAATGATCATACTCCTTGGTAGGAGGCCAAATGCTTACAGTGCAGAAGCCTGTATGGGTTTTTTAACCTACTAAAATAACGCAACTCCTGCCCCAGCAGCACATTCATTTGTGGCTTCTGCCACAACAGGTCAGTAAAGATTTATTTACCAGGCCTGCAGCACAAAATGCTGGCTGGGCCCTGCTGGGAGTCTGCAGATAAATGCCGTAAACAGCAGCAAACTCTTCGGTGCTTCTCCTTTTGCTGAAAGCAATTCCTCCAATGGTAGCTATAAATCTTTTGCTGCCACTTGCAGAAGGTATTTACTAATTACAGCAGCAGCATGCCTCGTGCCAGTTGTAGGCCATTGGGATAGCCTAGGAAAGAAACAGAAATAGTTTTGCAATGAAGGCAGGCTCAAAGAACCAATGTCTCAGCACTGATCTCTCCACTGCTCTGGCAGCAGCACTAGGAAACAAAGGATCACAATGCAGAGAACAAGGACGTTAATTCTGCCTAAATAACAGACCGCGTTTCCTCTACCCGGCTGTTCTGAGGAGCTAATTGCACAGATTCCCGAATCAAAGAAATATAAAACAGTCTGCAAATGATTGCAATGTTGATGTGTTGGCAGTCCAAACCATGACATATGGTCCTTCAGTTTGCCATCCTAGAGAACAGGCTCACCAGCAACCCTCGTTACGCAAAATCATGTCGTAAATAACAGAGAGAGGCTGACTGTAGGAATGAGCTGGAGGTGACCTCCCTCCTCAGCCCCACAAGAGACAGTCACTGTTTCACAGAGCTGCTGCCAACCTGGTCATAGGTCCCCAGACGTACCTCCCTTGAAGGGGAAGGAAGGTGAATCATATCCAGGCACGATCCCGGCTCAGTCAAAACCCACAAACTTTGCAAAGCCAAGATTTCGGCACCAGCTCCGGCTGGACACGCGTGTGCCACCAGCCCTGCTCCAGGATACTCCTCAGCCTCCCTGAGCCACTGAGCAGCAGGATCCAGACCTCCAGGTCGATCACTGGATGCCCATCGTGGAGCTGGTGGAGTGAGGGATACCTGCACACCCCAGGAGGGGAGAGGGGTGAGACACGAGCTCGCCAGAGCCTTCACCCACAGCAGCCGGTGCACGTTCGTCACACTGGTCCCAGCCAAGGAGGTGAGCACTGCTCCCCGTGCCACAGGGCTTGGGCCACCCCCAAAAGGGAGACCCTCCTCTCTCCTCCTCCTCCTCCTTCATGCTGCCCTTGTGTCAGAGGCTGGAAAGATTGATGCCTCGAGACGTTTTGGGGTGCAGGTGTGTGGGGCGGGGGCAGGTGGTGCCCTGGCGGGGCAGTGCCCTGCTCCTCACACCCCACCCTGCTGGAGCCTGTGTCCCAGCCCTGCAGCGGTGCCAGTCACAGGCACAGCAGAGACAATGCTCCACATCCGCCCCTGGAGCCCCTGGCCCAGCTCCTGAGTGGCAAAGTGAGCAAAATCCCACCTGGGAGAAGGGCTCATGAAGGCCAAGGGGTGTTTAAGGCTGAACACGAGGCCATCACGTTTGTCTAGACCCTACCTCTCCTCTATCATCACCGGAACCCAGGAGTTCGTAGCTGTATGTGTCTTTCCCATATCTTTTCTGTCTCTCTCTTCTTTCTCCTCCTTCTTCTAATTCCTTCTTCTGGGAATATTTTGAGTAACTTAACATCAAACAAGCTTAAAGTTTGCTAGGTTGAATGGGCCAAGTTAATGCTGTGAGAAGTGTCTTATGTTGATTGAAGGTTGTACCAAACCTTTTGCCAACCTTTTGCTGATTTTCTAAATTTTGTCAGTAAAGTCTTTTGTGTTGTTTTGATCTCTTGAGAATATCTCATTGGCATTTCTCCTGTGCATCCAGCTCAGAGTACATGAACCGCTTCTAAGCCCTTTTAAAAGGCTCAGCAAGGTGGTTGATTGCGGCCTTACACCTCGCCTGAGCATTTCCTCTTCCTCCACTCCAGCAGTGCCTCACTTCCCACATTTGCAGCCTGACCCAGCGTCACCATCCCCACCTCGGGCACTGCTCAGCTCCCCAGGTCACTCTCTCTCCCCCATGGACACCCAGCCCAGCAGAACTCCTGAGGACCAGACAGACCTCTGCTCCTGGCAAGCAGAGGAGTGATTTTCCCTGTGCAAAGGTTAAGGACAAGAGCTGATTTATTTTCTCCTTGCCCTCGGGGATACAAAGTTCAGCTGCACAGAACAGCATCCCAGCACGGAGCAGCTCAGAGCGCTGAGATCAATACTTTGGCCCAGAAGAACAGGTAACCCTGGCTTGAAGTGCCTGCATCTTCAATCCACTCTCCTCCTGCCCCATCAGGGCTGCAGGGCAGGGGGAACAGGCGAGGAGGAGTGTGGCCTCCACTGCTCCTCCCTTAAGGTCATTGTTTTGAGCTTGTAGCTCAGAATGGATAATTTTTATGTGCTCAGCATCTGCTCTGGACCCTGTGGACTTCATTAATCCAGAAAAGGCTAAATGGGCACAGTACCTTTGCACTTGCCTGCCTTACTGCACACTGAAATCCCAAACTCTGGTGTGCTGAGGGGCTGTTGGTTGCTTTGCTCTCATCCTGCCTGTGTTTGGCCTCCAAATGGGCAAATGTAACTCTGGAAATGGAGCAGAGGAAAGCTCAGAGAGGCCACAGGAGCATTGTGCCTCTTGGGAAGGAGACAGCAGATAAACAGGATTAAGGAATTTTGCATAGTTCAACCTGCCAGTTTCTGTGAAGTAGGAAATGCAGGCAGTGCCTGCAGCCCTGATTCGGAGGAGAAGCCTTTGAAATGCCTGTCAGGAAAAACGTGTTCAGATACAAGCTGCTTTTCCTCTGTAGCAGGGCACAGTGCAGGAACAGCCCGCCCTCTGTGGAGCCCACCCCACCCCAGGCACAGTCTGTGGTGCTGAGACAGATTTCAGGAGCCTTGGGAGCCAAGCAAAGCAATCCTGATTCTGAGTCACAGGCTGGTGCTGGGATTCAAACAGGAGATCCCCTGCTAGATGTTCTGTTCTGGACCAGACCGAAAAATTTCACCAAGAATTGGTTTCCCAGGAAGACCTTAAAGTTTTTCACCTCTTTTTTAATTTTGTTTGTTAGCTTGTTTGTTTATTTCTGTTGAAAAATGCTAAAACCTAAAATATTTAATATGGGGCTGGTTGTATTTGGGGTTTTCTTTAGGGGAAGGGGCTGGATTTGAGGTCATGTCTAGAGGAAGTGTTTGGATTTTCAGGTGAAACTCTCTTGTTCTGACACCTGGTCTCCCAGGAGCAGGTGTACCCTGCAATGGTTTGGGCTATGGGAATGCATATTAGAGACTCTGCCCCTCTGCCCTCAGCAGTCTTTTTCCCCAGGGGAGAGAGAATAGGATATGGAGGGCTCTGGTTTTGGGGAGGGGCACTGGCAGCTGCTCTTGTCCCAGAGCAGTGGTGAGTTACAGGCATATCCTCTCCTCACCACTGGTCACGGCACCAAAGGATGAACACCGATTTTTGTGAGCTCAGAAGGCGGAATAAAATCAAGAAATCAGCACAGCCCAAGCACTCCCTGTGGGACAAGGACAAGAGCAGCATCCATCATGGGGTGGGACTGAGGCAACCAGTTGCAAGGGGGGCTGGTGTAAGGTTTTGGAGATTTCCTGAGTGCCCAGGGTGCTCAGAGAGAATCTGGCTGTCTCTACAAGCAAGGGGAATGGGGCAGCCCTCGGGCAGCTGCCAGAGATGGAAAGTGAGGCTGGTGATCCTCAACGGGAGCTCCAGGTTGGATAACCCAGTCCCATCTTTGCAAGGAGTCTGCGCTCCTGGAGTATTACATTTCTAACCTGCTCCATCTAAAATGAAGGGAAAAATCTAAGCTTTTCATGTTTTTTTAAAAAAATAATTTTAGGGTTTGTTTAATTATTTATTTTCAGGTAGTAATCTGGAAAAGTTTCTTCAAAGTTGTTCTGGACAATGCTCAGTAAGAACTCCCACACAAGGGGCATCCTGCACTAGTGAATTATAAGGAACTGAGTGAGGCTTCCCTGCATCTAATTGGAATTTTCTCTCTTCCACATCCTATCACACTTGTTCTACCCCCCTAGGGTACTCCTGTCCTTGGTTGAGGTTTTAGTGTGGCTGTTAAATCCTGGTTGGATGGACTTCCAGACAGGCTGGGCAGCTGAAAGCTCGGCTGCACAGAATGCAGACAGGACTGTTGGGATGTGGAGCTGGCCTGGGGAGAAGCTGCTTCTCCAGACGAGGTCTCAGCTGTGTTGTGCAGGTTTCCAGAGCAGCCCACCCCCTCCCTGCCCTGCTGGGACTGGGGGGCTGTGGGAAATCTGCTTTGCTGGCCCATTCCACAGAGCCCTGTGTCCAGCTTGGTGGTCCAGCTGCTTCAGAGCTGTTGACTCTGAGGAGCTCGCAAGAGCAGTGCCAAATCGGCAAGAGGACATGTAAGCGTGGGAGATTTGTCAAAAAAAACTTTAAAAAATATATCATATACCCCACAGCAGTCCAAAGTAATAGCTCAGCTGCTAAAAAGGTGGAATTAAATAGGTCAGGCTGTAGAGCTGTGCCACTCTCTGCCAGCTAAAGGAACTAACTTCTCATCTGTTAGGCTGTTTCATCTCTTGCTGTTCCAAGAATCCATCTCTCTGCTAGTAATGATGTCAAATAAATCTTCACTAAAATGTAAAAATGTTTATGATTATACTTACTGACCTGTTCCTTTATTAAATGAGGACAATAGGATGATGCCTTGATATTTACTAATGGGTTACTCCCATCTAACCTTTTCTTGTTCATCCAGATCATCTGTTTTCATTTCACCATTCAATGGCTGCCAATAAAATTATGTCAATTAAATTAAAGGTCTATTATGTTCTTTCAAATCAGGCTGAGGCCTTTATTCTTTCCCCAGTCAATGCTCTGAGAAGATTTTTGATAGGGCAGCTGGGAAATCTGGAGCAGATTCTCCTCTGCTGGAAATTGGTTTAGCTTTTTAGAAATCAATAGAGAGGCATCAGCTTATCCTCAGGCTTCAGTTGAGGGCCTGAACCCTGATGTGTAGGGATAAGCCGCAAGTCTTTGGGCCAAGATTTAGGTCTGGAATCACTCCCTCATGCAATCTCAAAGACCATGTCTACTTATCAAAGTGTTAGAAGTTACTTATAACATATATGGTGCATTTACACCATCATCTCTTCCCCATGGAAATAGCCCTAGCCCAGTATAAAAATGACCTTTTGTATTTAATTTTAAATGTGAGCTGTTGCCAAGAGGCATAAGTGAAATTGATAAAAGACTCTAATGTCATGTCGTAGAGTCTGCATGAAGCTGGTTGCTTTGGTGCTCTGATATTAGAACAGTTTATTATGGGGTTTTTTTTGTTTGTTTGTTTTTTCCAGTGCAGATAAAACCTTAACATCTCATTCAGTGATTATTTAAAAAAAAAAAAAAAAAAAGGCAAACCAAGGAGGAATGTTCTATGTCCTAAAGAATCCTAAAGACTGCAGATCTTTTCTGCAAAATTCTTACAGGGCAAGTGAAAATGGCAAGAATAAACCTTACCGAGGCACCACCACCTTGCTCAGGTGACAATCCTGAATGCTTGTTTTCAACTTCTAAGTGGTGAGCCTCCTTTAATGCTCTGAATGCTTTGTCAGAAGTCATCTGTAAACCCTTAACTCGTCATCTCAGTGCTGCTATTGTATTTGAAGCCCCAATCCTCCTCTGTTAGCAATCATCTCAAAGGGCTGGTGCACAAGTAGAAAGTGTTTTGTCTTCCTGCAGACTTGGTGGCAAAGTTAGCGCAATCCCCACCAAGCCTAGACAAACTCTGCTGTGAAAGGAAGGCAAATAAAGACCTGCAAGAGCTCCTTCACAGGGCCTGAGAGAAGAGACAATGTTTACCCAAAAACCGTAAAGCAAACTCGGGAATCAAGGCTGAACAGCTTTGTGTGTGTTTCCAAGTGAGAGACTTTGTAAGCAAAGCTTTATTTAACTCTCTGCTGTCACAAATTCAAACAGTGAAATGGCTCCTAACCCTAATTAACTCAAAATGTTTGACATCTTAGGAAAGCTTTGAAAGCACAGAAGGGCTTCCTATCAGCCAAACCTACAGTGCAGACCAAAACCTTCCCTATTCAAACGTCAAAGTTTTTCAATTTGCATCAGGCACCATATAAACTACAAGCAACCTCACACAAGAGCCAGCAACCTTTTTGGCTCCTAGAGCGCATTTCTCTAGGATAAAAGCTTTAAAGCGATCTACAGATTTCTAACTGCAAGCAGAAAATCACAACTTCTTCCCAGGCCCAAGGGGTGTGAAAATGAGTACAAGTGATGGGGTCACCCAGTGAAAAGGCAAAGCACCAATGTCCCTTGCATGGTGCTACAAGAGGGGTAGGATGAGAGGACAAGGTCAGACCTTCCTCTGAGCTGATCTCTCTGCCACTGGGCAGAGGATGGCTCAGAGAGAACCCAAAACTTCTACTACTACTCAGCCTAGTGACTGCCTAAGGGTAGAAAGTTTAACCCACTCTTTCCTCTAAGGATCTCGTCATTCATTTGTGTGGTTCCAACTCTAAACGGTCTCTGAAAGGATGCGAATAAGATCTGGTTGCTGTCTGCCTGTGAATGACCCTGCTGCTGTGCAGCTCCATCAGCTCTGTGTAGAGCTCATTCTTGCTGAGCAATCACAGCTCGGCGGCTGGAAACTCAGAGATCATCAATTTCAAGAGCTGCAAAGGTGAGCTTCCTCCCGGGAGAGCCACATCCCTCCTGCAGCTGTCAAATTGGAGGAGCTGTGTCGGGGTAAAAGTGATGCAAATGAGGAGAACACTAATTTGGCAATTCATGTGCTGCATCAGGAAAACGTTATCACCTCTGAAATATCAGGGAGATAGATTGTTTACTGACGCCTTTGCAACACAAAGGTGATTTTGGTGAAATCCTTGGGTAATGATTACATCAGGAGAGTTACACCACTGAAAAAAAAAAAAAAAAATACAGCGTTTTCCATGTGTGCTGCACATTAGATTCCAGGGCTGATGAGTTCCATGGGGTTATCCCAGAGCAGAATAGAAGCAGGAGAGCTCAGATTTCTGTGTTTCATCAAGTGAAGCTGGGAGCCACAGCCAGGAGAGCTTGGTGTTGGTGAGAGAGAAAGGGAAAGGGGTCCTGATGTGCTCACAGAAGGAGCAGGAAAATGACTTCTCCATCTCCAGACATGCATCATGTCTATAACTCACTGACAATGGTGGGTTTTAACAGGAAGGAGTAGAATAAAAGCAAGAATAAACACTCTGAACAAGACAATCTGAGTTTGTATACATCAACCTTTGCAATCCAACTACAGTTTTCCTTAAAGAAAGATCCTTTTTTAAAACTTTAAATCAAGGTGCCCCCCATGAGAGCTAGTGTTTCTTTTGACCAAAACTGAAGTGTTGCTGTGATAAGGATTAGCCTTATCAGCCTGGGGGATGTGGAAGAAAGTGCACCAGGCTCAGGGTAGGGGAGGGTTCTGGAAGGGTTTGCAAACATCTGGGACATCTGGGCTGCTGAGTCACATGTGCAGAGAGAGCCTGTGCTGCAGGCAATGGCCAGATGGCAAAAGAACACAAGAAAAGCTGTGTCCCATGTGCCTCTCATACAGGACACGGGATTTGAGAGCGTAGTACAGGAAATCTTAGCCCTGACTGATGGAGAAGGGGTGTCCACTGCTAGAAACAGCAGAGGAGCATGGTTCCCATGCAGGATGAGGCACCAGCAGTGGGTCCCACCCATGGCACTGGGGCATCCCTGGGGGGATCTGTCCACCCCACGTTTGCTGAGGAGAGATCCTGCATGGGTCTGGTACCCCTGTTCTCTCCACTGGGCTCTCTTCAGGCCAGAGCTGCCAAGGGGGTCAGAGCTGTGCTTTGGCTGCTGTGCCCAGGCTCAGTCAGGGCCCTGCTGCATCTGGCTCCAGCAGCTCTGTGTAGGGAAGGCAGCACTCTCCCTGTAAGCTTTCCCTTGGAAGAGCAGAAAACCACAAGCAGCTCTCAGCAGGAAAGAAAATTGTAAGAAAAGAGAGTGATGAGATAATGTGGATGGTGATGTGCAGCAGCGAGAGAGAGGAGCAGTTGATTGTCAGTCTGATTTATTGAGCAGGGACTATTTGCAGTATCCCTGGTGCAGTGATGGAGCTCTTGTGGGGCTGAGGTGTCTGAGCCCAGTTCTGACAGCCTGGGAGTTCCTGTGCTACGAGTCCTGACTCTCCTTCCCTGCCAGGTGGAATGGACACCTGGAGTGCTTTTCTGAGTGCTTTTCTTTCCCCTCCTTTTGTTTGCCAGTGGAAGGTGGAATTTCATTGCGTGAATCTAGGAGCAAAAGCCACGAGAACAAAAAGCAAATATTGCAAGGCTGACAAAATCACAAGAGCTGGCAGCACTGCCTGGATTTGTCTGTTCAGTACTCATTCTGGAATAATTAGAAGATACTTAAGCAGCCCGCTGCCATAGACGGGGACACGCGGTGCCTTGTAAAACTCAGGGCAGAGAACAAAATGAAAAAGTAGTGCAGCCCAGCTCGCTGCAGACACAGAACTTCAGTGTGAGAGTCCTGTGGATCCAGTCTCTCTCTGTGAATGCCCATGATCCCTGCTGTGTTCCCACATCCCTGCAGGTTTCAGCACAAACAGGTACTCCTTGAGCCTTCTACCAGACTGTAGGGTGAGCAGAGGCCATATGACAAAAGCCTGAATTAAGGAAAAGAGCTGATGAACTCCAGGCATTTGCCAAGTCAATGTGTCTAGACTGCATCCAGTCAATGCTGCAGACCAGCTTTGATTCCCACTGCTTCTGGCATTCCAGTGGTGAGAAGCATTTTGCGGTGTAAACTTGTCCTTACTTCACTCACAGTTCTCTGCAGCTCTCCTGGGATTTGTTTAATATAACATGATCATCCCAGTGTCACCACAGTAAGGACCTGTGAGCCACATCCTGTGGTCCTCAGGCACATGGTACTTTCAAGGCTACAGGAACATCCACTCCAAGGCTGACAACTCCAACAAAATGTTAAAGATGCCCTTTCAGACAGCGTGGTCAGACTTTGAGTCTTCTCTCAGGTCCAAAACTTCAAAGCCATGGTTTCAAGGAGAGCAACATTTTGCATTTTCCCTCTAGGCAACAATTTATTAAAAATGCCAAGACAAGCAACTTTCCAGGGAATCCCATTTCTGCCTGCTGGAGGACAGCTGTGTTAACCAGCCACCAGTCAGACCGAGCCCAGCATCCTGCAGCTTCTGCCTGGGTCTCCTCTTTCACGCCAGTTAGAAAGCATGAGAAGAGGCTTTGCTGACAGAAAACTGTAGGAAACAAGGTATTCTCAAAAATAGTAGTTATGCAATATGGTAGGACAGAAACAAGGCAATTTCTTTTTACAAGAACCACCAGCAACAGCACCACCAGCCCTGAGAAAGAGGAATAAGACCTGTCTGACAGAGCTGGGTGAACACTCCATCAACCAAGACAACCTCAACAAGGTGATGGGTAAACAGGACAGCTTTTTCTCTGTCTGTACATACACAGACATCTGTATGTGCAGATGCACGTGTGCCATCACGTGTATTCAGGTAGAAGCATTATTCAGAGAGAGGTTAATTCCAAGCCGATGATGCCCATTAGTGCAAGGCATAACTAGCAATTTGGAAGCATTCTGAAGTGTTTCCTTCTGTGGGTGTAGAGCAGCTGAATTGGATTGTAGAGGCAGCAGTGGCTCCCCTTCAGGGATCCTCAGAAGGCAGGCTGGTGCCCCTACTTCCCCACATACCTTTCATCACAAGTCACAGTTAGGCTGCAAGGAGGATTTGCTGCCTTATCACCTCCTCCTGCCCCTTTCACTGGCATTTACATCAGCCTGAATCTGGCCTGGCTCATTCAAACAAAGCAGTAAAAAAAAAAAAAAATAAAAATCCCTACATTTTCCTAATCTCAAACGGATTTAGAGAGCCTAGTGCAGCAAAAGGCAAAGTAAAACTCCCTTGCCTGACAAGCACAATCTCGCTGATGGAAACAAAAAGACCTGTGCCAAAGGAAACCTGAGTAGTCACCTGGAAAAACCATTAACTTGAGTTACATCTATTTTCTAACGGCATATTGTGTACGTAACAACCCACCCACAAATAATTTTGGGACCAGGGATGTTCCCCCTTCCAATTGTTTTCATCATGGGGGCCGGCAGGGCTCTTACGTGCGCTTTCGACTGCTGTGGTGAAAAATGTGTTCCCTGTTTGTTCTTGTTCTGCCTCTGCAGGAAATCAGAGACTCTGGCTTCCTGTAGGCTACAGATGCTTTATTCTTTGTATTCCCCAAATAGGAAGTCCTGGGGTCACTGGCCAAATATATGGAAAGTTAATTTCATTTCAACACAGGATTAATCACTAGGAAGTGTCAGGACATTGATGGGCTGATAACAAGACAGTTACAGCAGAAACCTTTTATGGGCACCAGGGTCACAGCATTTGGCAGCAGACAAGGAGCTCTGAGTCTCCCCTCGAATGGGGAAGGAAGGCTACCTGATGGGAATTAACACCGGGAATTGTAATAGCAGTGTTTGTTTAGTGCCCTGTAAGCCTCACCAAACTTTTAAGCCTTTTCATATTTTGAGAGGAAGGTAAACTGTTTTTGATGACTAACCCCTGTTTTTGATGACTAAGCTCTGTGTTTTTACTCTACGAATCAAAACAGTCTGCGATAAACATCCTCTCCTTACCACAGCCTGGCAATGGCACAGCTCCGCTCAGTTCAAGGAGAGGCTCCTGATTTGCACCCTTGGAATCAGAGGATCATTAAGGTCGAAAAACACCTTTAAAATCATCAAGTCCAACCATCAACCCAGTGCTGCCAAGTCCACTACGAAATCCCTGAGCACCACATGTTTTAACACTTCCAGGGATAGTGATTCCACCACTTCCCTGGACAGTCTGTTCCAATGTCTGGTCACCCTTCCACAGTAAAGGAATTTTTCCCCATATCCAATCTAAACTTCCTCTGGTGCAACTTGAGGCCATTCCCTTTCACCCTGTCCCTTGCTACCTGGAAGTCACAGGTCAGTTCCCTACTGCCATTGCATGTCAGGCTAAAGGATAGAATGGGAACACTGGAAAACCCAAATTTAAATCCAGGAGCAATTAAGTAGAGTTCCACCAAGTGTGCACAGACTTTCTGTTTAAACACAGCCAACACCACACTACTGTGAGGTTAACAACTATTATGATTCCCATTATAAAGGTGGGAAAAGTGAGGTACAAAGACTGGGAGCTTGACCTGTGCCCACAGAGTTGTGGTCTTTGTCAGCATTCAGGGACTGACAGCATCGACTGTAGAATTAAAGAATCATAGAATGGTTTGGGATGGAAAGAACCTTAAAGAACATCCAGTTCCAGGCCCCCTGCCATGGGCAGGGGCATTTTCCACTCGACCAGGATGCTCAGAGCCCCGTCCAAACTTGCCTTGAACACTTCCAGGGATGGGGCATCCACAACATCTGGATAACATGTGCCAGGGCTTTCATAAATATTATGTCATCTCCTGCAACAGAGGAAGGGATGTGTCTAAATTATAGGACTTTGGGAAGACAACATGCTTCTAAAACCATCTTTATTTCAATGAGCAAATGGTGAGGGAGGAATCTCCTTTACAGAAATGAAGATTTCCCTTCACAAAGACCAGCAGGCACATGGTGCCCTTCCCAATCTGCTCTTGTGCAGTGCACAAAGCGAGCTGTCACCTCCTCCCCTCTGAAAACACACTGCAGCATGTGAGTATTTCAGCTTCTACCCTTTCTGAGCTTGTGTGACACCTGCTATGGGAAAGCTGTCATGTCAGCCCCACTGTGCTCTCTGTGCATCCTCCTCCTCTGCTGTCTGGAGCTGGAGGTGAGAAGAGCCAGGTGTGTAGAGGGGTGGCCTCAATGCCACGTGAGATCACACCACTGCCACCACCCTTCCCACAGCAGCAGAGCTGAGAGGTTCACCAAGGTCCTGAGCCACCTCACAGGCTCTTTCTCCAGGCAGATCCAACACCATAAAAATATCCCTTGATGAGCAAGATTAAAGTATCAACCCTGTGCCCTGGGAATAAACTGTTGGATGCACAGCTGGTGGGGAGAGAAGCCTTGGGGTGGGAGTGCACCAGTTTTCTGTCTGAACCCAGCTCTGCAGAGCTCGTCTCTCTTTGTAATTAATCCCTGCCTCGTTCAGTGATGCAGAGTGGACATTCACCTAAACCCATTAATAAGCTAGGGGATTTGAGCATGAGTTTAATATTAAACTCACAGTTAAGTGTTCTGCTGAATGGAAATGGAGCCAGAAATTGGCTTATGTGCTTTGCTGAGTAGGAACAGCTTGCAGCAGTTCAGCATCAGTGGCAGAGGGAGATTACTCTGTGAGGGTGATTCACTGCACTCAAGCCCAGACAACCCCGAGCTCCACCAGCCACATCCCATCCTGCCTGTAAAGAGACCTGAGAACACGAGAGCCTGGAATTGAGCAATGATGCATATGACGAGTGCTGCCAGAAGACACCCAGGATGTGAGAACAACAAATGCAGAAAGGTTCAGTGCAGAGCCTCTCTCCCTTGGGGATCTGCATGAACCTGCAGAAAAGTTGCACAAGGGGAGCAGTGACCTTATTGACCTGATGTGCAGCAACTGAGTCAAACCAGCAGCACTTCAGCCTGCTCCACTTAGGAGCACTTGCCTACACTACAAAGCCTTTACCAGCAGCTAAATTGGCTGATTTATGTCAGAAGACTCAGCTTATATTTGGAGGAGGGTGATTTGGAAGATTTATCTTAATATTCTCCCTGAATAAAATAAAGTTGTGTTCTTCTGCTGGTCTAAATTCTGCTTACTTTTCCTGACGTACCTAACCTGGTTTGGGAAATAATCGCTTTTGCCCAGAAAAATGTCACCTTGGCTGAGGAGACTGATGCAGTGGCAAACACACAAAGAGGTAAGTCTAGGAGAAATGAAGAAAAAAAATATATATGACAAGAGGCAGCAAATTTGAGTTAAAAAACAGGCAAGGAAAGGCTTCCCAATGGTAAATCATTTTTGTTACAGGCAAAACCCAAAGGAAAAAGAAGTAAACAGCTGATCACAGAAACAGTCATGCTAAAAGCCTGTCACAGACAGAGTTTACATTAATGGATAAATAAAAGACATCAAGAAAGGCATAAAATATTTCCCTGAAGGACATGTCCTTTACAGAAATGGCCAAGCTCTGGAGGGCAGGGATTGGGGATGAGAAGGAAATAGTGAGACCTAAAATCATGGAATCATAGAACAGTGTAGCCTAGAAAAGACTGATGCCTAAGAAGGCTGACCTGAAACAGAGACTGGACAGAGCTAGAGAATAAAGTTGGTATTTATTGAAAGACCTTTAAGGATACACCTTGGGCAGAACAGGGGCCAGACCAAGGCTGCACCCAGAGTGGACCCAGAATGGTCACAAAATGGCTGTCTGGTTACAAGATCTTACATTTTTATAAGATTTGGTCCATTTGCATATTGAGGTTTAATTGTCCAGTTATAGCTTCAGATTGTGAGGTCCCATCCTTCTTGTTTTCTCTCTGAAGTCCACCGTTGTTTGTGCTTTTGGGCTGAAAGTTGTCCTTGGTCCTCAGCAGGAAAAGGATTTGCTTTGTCTCCCTTCCCTGTGAAGAGTGTTGAGTGACACTGAATGTAAGGCTCAAAACTACATCCCCAGGCAGCACAGAATCTGCAAATATGAAAGTTAAAACTTAAGGCATTAAGACCTCCAAGATCATCAAGTCCAACCATTAACCCAGCATTTCCAAGGCTGCCACTAACCTGTGTCCCCAAGCACCACATCTACACACCCTCTAAATACCTCCAGGGCTGGTGACTCCACCACCTCCCTGGCCAGCCTGTTCCAATGCTTGACCATCAGGAAATTTTTCCTAATATCCAACCTGAACTTCCCCTGGCACAATCTGAGATCATTTCCTCCTCTCCTGTCTCTTGTTTTACCTGGGAGAAGAGAGTGACCCCACCTGGCCACAACCTCCTGTAAAGGAGTTGTGGAGAGTGAGAAGCTCCCACCTGAGCCTCCTTTTCTCCAGACTAAACACGCCCAGCTCCTTCAGCACCTCCTGATCAGACTTGTGCTCCAGACCCTTCCCCAGCTCCACTGCCCTCCTCTGGCCATGCTCCAGCCCCTCAATGTCCTTCCTGCAGTGCACAGCACTCCTGCCCGATTTAGATTGACTGAGAGTGCCTCAATCGCCTCATGCAGACAATTAATAAAGATATGGAACAGAACTGGCCCCAGTACTGAGTCCTGGGGAGCCCTGCTCATGCCTGGTCACCAGCTGGATGTAATTCTGTTCTCCACCACCCCTGGACCTGGCCATCCAGCCAGTTTTTAGCCCAGCAAAGAGTGCACCTTCCCAAGCCATGAGCAGCCAGTTTCTCCTGGAGAACGCTGTGGGAGTTGACATCAGAGTCTTTAGTAAAGACAGCCTTACTACAACATCCACAGCCTTTCCCTCACCCGCTAAGCAGGTCACCTGGTCACAGAAGATCAGGTTTGTCAAGCAGGACCTGCCCTTCCCAAACCCATGCCAGCTGGACCTGATCCCCTGGTTGTCCTGCATGTGCCACGTGATGGCACTTGGGATGATTTGCCTCATGACCTTCACAGCACCGAGGTCAGGCTGACAGACCTGTAGCTCCCAGGATCCTCCTTCTGGTCCTTCTTTTAGGCGGACAGCACATTTACTGACTTCCAGTCAACGCTAACTTCCTCAGTTAACCAGGACTGCTGGTAAATTATGGGAAATGGCTTGGAAACTCTGTCAGCACCCTTGGATGAATCCTGTACAGACTTGTGTGTGTCTGTACATCTTGTGGGAGGTTGCTGGTGATTCCCCCTTGGATTATGGGTCCTCATGCTGCTCCCTGTGTTCCAAATCAGGGCACCCAGAGAACAGCTGGTCTTACTACTAAGGACTGAGGCAAAGAAGGCATCAAATATTTCAGCCTTTGTCACTGCATTTCCCCCCAAATCCAAGAAAGGGTGGACAGTCTCCTTTAGCCCTCCTCTGGATGATAATGCATTTATGGAAACAACTGTTATTGTCTTTTCCAGCAGCAGACAGATTAAGTTCTATTTGGGCTTTGGCTTTTCTGATTTTCTCCCTGCATGACCTCACAACATCCTTGTAGCCCTCCTGAGTTGCCTGCACCTTTTTCCAAAAGTCATAAATGCTCCTTTATTCCCTGAGTTCCAGCCACAGCTCTCTGCTCTGCCAGGCCAGCCCTTTGGCACATGGGGATGGATGGCCTGCTCCTGCTGTGCCTGTAGGATTTCCTTCTTGAAAATCCCTGTGTCTTCCTGGACCTCTTTGACCTTTAGGGCTGCCTCCTGAGGAACTCTGTCCACCAGACTCCTAAACAGACCAGAGCTTGTCCTCTGGAAATCCAAGGCGGCAGTTCTGCTGATCCCATTCCCTACTTCTCCAAGAACTGAAAACTCCACTACTTCATGGTTGTGATTAAAGGATCCTGGCTGAAATTTGTTGAGCATCTTTTGCTGTATTTAAAGTCCAAACTGAAATAGCCCCCAGAAAGTGTGAGTGGGCTCCAGCCAACCTCTGAGGCAGCCAGCTGGAGCTGTGGTGAGCAGGACTCTCCTGAGCACAGGAACTGGCACCAGCCAGGGGCCTTCAGGGCCAGACCAAGCCATGGGGGAAAAGCTGTTTTTGCAACTTGATTGACCTCTTTGTGCAGCTGTGCAGGGCTGGGATCAGGAAAGGGGCAAGGGGTCCATCCAGCACGGGATATTCTGAGAATAAGATGACCAGGGAACAAGAATTGCATTTCACAGAAAAAAAAAAGGGGGGGGGGGGGGGGGGGGGGGGGGGGAAATGGGATTTCAACACTTGTTCCCTACTCTGGCAGGAATTCAATCTTGGATAGCCCCAACATGAGGAGAGGAGGGAGGAGAAGGAAGTGGGGCAAAGGATGAGGGGGAAATGTGGAGAAAATCAGAGAGGAGTGCCTGAGGCAAGCTTGGGCTGGGGCAAAGCCAGCATGACTGAGGTCAGACATGGGGAGCACTTAATCCTCAGCAGGGCTGCTCACTTCCTCACTGTTTTTAAAAAAATAAAAAATACATCTATTGACAGGACCTCTCAGGGAAGGGAAGTTCTGTGAATCAGTGTCTGACTATTAGTTGTTGACCCAGATGAAGGCATTAGCAACTCGGAGTGCCCCTTTCGCCTCGGCTCCCCAGGCATCCTGTGAGCTGTGTGCCATTAGAGCCAGCCTCACCTGACCTTGCATCACTGCCACAGTGACACAGCACAAGTAAAGCCTCCCATGGACCTCAGCTGACCTCAGGGGCCTTTGCCTCCTGCCTTGAAACTCTTCTTTCAAGGTCCTCAGCTTGTTGCAGCGCAAAGTCATTCAGCTTCACGTTAGAAAACTCCTCAGAAGGAGGTATTTTCTCTCTATGCCTCACTGTCCTCGGAGCTTCTCACAGCAACCAAGCTAGAATCATAAAATCATGGAATGGTTTGGGTTGGAAAGGACCACAAAGATGATTCAGTTCCAGCCCCCTGCCATAGGCAGGGACACCTCCTACTTGACCAAGATGCTCAGAGCCCTGTCCAGCCTGGCCTTGGACACTTCCAGGGATGGGGCAGCCAAATCTTGTCTGGGCAACCTGTGCCAGGGCCTCAGCACCCCCACAGGGAACAATTTCTTCCTAACATCTAATCTAAGCCTACTCTCTTTCAGTTTGGAGAACCTACTCTCTTTCAGTTTGAAGTTCCTACCCCAAGGTCCCTTTCATCACGTAATTGCTCTGCGGAGCACCCCAAAATTCATCCTGCCAAGATCTAGAGCTTGCTGAAGGAAACCTCGAGGCTGCCCACTCCCTGCTACGTATTAAAGAGGCTCATCCTTTTCCTCTTTGAGCTTCCCTGAGGCTCCACAGTGTCTGTTCCAGGCTGAAGGGTCATGCCTGGATCCAGGTTCTGCCAGTGGTGCCTTCCCCGTGCTCCACAGCCCTGACCCTGACCCTGACCAGGGAAAAGTGGGGTTCAGTCAGGTGCAGCTTCCCAAGTTCCTCATCCCTTCCACCAGGAAAATCCTTGGAACACGTGAATTGTGAAATTTTCTTCATTTTTCTTTCCTAAGTTTTCTTCACTTTCATCTTCCAAAGTGCCCGCCAAAGGGCATCCCCTGGGGATGAGCAGGTTGGTGCAGCCCAAGGGAGCATGGACCACAGGGGAAGGTGATGTCCAAGTCTGTGGAAATGATGGAGAAATTCCGTAATTCCTGTGGTTTCTGGTGAGAATTCAGCACCAGGAGGTGCATTTGTGAGGGCACCCAGAGGGGTTTTCAGAAGATCCCACTTTCCCAATGCATTTATTTCAGTGGAGGCTGGGGACCAAGGAGCTTCCCAAAGCCTTGCTGCTCTCCCCTGGCAGGACAAAGCTGAGCTGAGCCATCACACTCACACTGCTGCCTCTCCATTGCATAAGCCACAACCCATGGCCCAGTGTCTCTACCCTGTCACCCTGGCCTCGTGCCTCCTCCAGGAGCACACAGAGCACCTGGTTTGCTTGAAAGCTGCTTTAATAACATTAACCCATCCAAAGCTGTGCTGTCTGGTGAATGAGATGCAGCAAAATTCGGGTGGCAGCTCAATGCCTTGTGCTGTGTGGTTGTAATGGATTTGGGTCAGTGCTAAGTGCCCCGAAAGTTGATTTATGATCTCATTGAGCCATGGCCACAGCTACTTGGGAAATCTGAATAACATTTTCAAAAGTACCTAAGTGCTCCTGATATATTCTACTGCCAAAATTCCATTTGTTTCATTTCCTCTTCTTCCTCCCACTTTTCCCCTTTATTCCCATTATTGTTTCAGGAGTAAAGAAATGTTGTCAGTGTCACAAATAGCTCTGAAGTCATTTGCATACAGCTTTTTATGGGGGGTTGGGGTTGTTTTGGTTTTTTTACCTCAGTCTTCCAAAGGCCTTCACACACACACCTCTTATCTCTACAGTCACTATGGATGCATCAGGAACGGGCTTGGAAAACTTACTTTTTGATAATTTTCAATGGGAAATAGATTTCCCTGTTTTGTTTCTGCTTTTGCTTTTCTGCTCTGGCCACTAGAGTCCTGAGACCTCCTCCTCTTTCTCCTTCTTGTTCTTCTCAGGGCTTTAATGGGAAAAGAGACCTAAATCTAAAGATATTTATGCAAATTAGAGGATATAATCCATACAACAGGGAAGCTGCTGACATGCTTCCATGGCACAGGCAATTGTCTTTCATGGGAAAATGGAGATCTGAACTAAAGGGAGAGCTTTAGGGTTTTCACCTTCATTTTCTGATTACAGAGTTTAGGAATACTTGGGGATTTACATTAATAATAAATATAGAGGGCCAAAATTCATGTCTGTGCATCTGGGAGAGATAGGGAATTTGGACACCCAGAACTTATTCTGTTGTTGTGACAAATCTTGATTTGGTTGAAGCGAATGGAACTATTTCCACAGGCTTCAGCCAGATGGTAGTTTAGGGGTTTTTTTCTGGAAAAGGTTGTTCCCTGTGGAAGGAACACTATTGCACACTCAAGACTGAATAAGTCCTTTTTATAGCTGCTTCTTGTTTATAAGCAAAAGTACTTACATTAATGTTGCAAAAGCAAATAGCCTAATGTTATTGCATTTTAAGGTCACCTTAACTTGACAGAGCAGCCAAATTTGTTGACTAAAATGATTTACACAACTCTAAGGCCACTAAACAAGTATTTCTCAATGTCTCAGCAGCAGCTCAAGGGAGCAGAAGCTAAAAATGCCACATCTCAACAAACAGTTCTGTGTTCTGCTGTTGATAAACACATCGTGCTTCTTTGCAATTAAGACTTTCAGAGTTGTTTTAAGGAAAAAAAAAAACGAAACCAACAACCAAACCAAAAAAACCCAAACGACAAAAATCAACAAACAAGCTGCAATTAAATAAATATCATGAATGGTTTCTAAGTGCACACTGTCCTCTTTCCCACCTTCCCTCATATTACTCCATCACAAGTACCCAACAAAATCGTCTGCAGTCTGCCCAGGATTCCCTAATTACCTTCAAGCTGGCTGCTGGCTGGCCAGGAGGTGATGCCAGCCCCTGGGGTGGGTGGCCTGTTCAAGGCAGCAGCCCTTTGCCTGGCAGGGACAGGTCACTCTGGGCATCAGGAAACTCCTTTTGCATGAGCTGACCATCCAAGGTTGCCTGAGGGACACGGAATGTCCTCCACCAGCAGGTATTTCCATGGGAGGTGAGCGTGTTGACACCACACAGACGAGGTAAGCGCCTCCCAGGGTCAGCCCTAGGAGCACAAGGCTGCACATGGCCATGCAGCCTTCTGTGGAATCGGAATTCTGAGGCACCCCCTGATCTGACAAGTCGTGGTGGGAGCAGGTCCCTGTCAAAGGCTGTCACCCATTAGAGCTCAGTCAGGGTCTCTACCAGCTCCCCAGACAGAAGTGTCCAGGTGTTGTGTTTTCTTTTCTGTCAGAGTCAGGATTAAATGCTTGAGCCAGTAGTTTGTGTTTGGACTCAGATGTTTATTAATCCTTATCTACATTACAGTCTCACAAACTGTGAGTGCTACAGCACTTCCAGCTAACAAACTAAAATCGGCCCCCCATCTTTCTCTCGACAAGGCTTTTTAAGGATAAACTGTCCAATTAAGAAATGACACCTAAATTATTTTTACTTTTAACCCAATAACCAACCACCTGTGGCCCACAATGCGGATTTTTCTGTCCAATTACAAAATAGCACCCAGACCCATTGAGAAGAAGGTGAAAAAGAAGGGTTCAGCCTCTGCCCTAAAACCTCCATCTTGCCATGTATATATACTACTATATTCTAAACCCTTAAGCTCCAAGTTTTCCAGCATGTGATATTACACATTTCTATTCAAACTCCACACCCACAATCCCAGTGCTGTCACTCAATTTTGGGAGCCTTCTCCCCAGCCTCAGGTCAAATACAGTGTTTGCTTGGGGATCAGTGCCTGTCAGCACAGAGAGTTTAAAATTCTCAGTGCCCAGGGTTCCAACATCCAGGTTGCCTTGCCAAGGGAGCCGTACAAAGTGGAGATAGCTCCTTATCAAACCAGGCAAAGGACTGCTAAAGGGAGCAGAGAAACTGAATTGAGGAAAACAGTGTTCTGGCACACATCCAAAACCGAGCACAGTCGGTCAAGAGACTCATTAACAAGGCCATTACTCGATTCCTTCACATCTGGCAAAACTTCCACAAAAAATGCTGTTCAAACAAAAGCTCACTTGGCTTTTGGAACCGGAGGATAAATTCAAAGTCACACATACCATCGTACAAAGGTCAAACAAGGTGATCTTAGAATCATAGAATCGTCACAGAATCACAGAACGGTTTGGGTTGGAAGGGACCACAAAGATCATCTTGTTCCAACCCCCTTCCACTTGACCAGGCTGCTCAGAGCCCTGTCCAGCCTGGCCTTGAACACTTCCAAGGATGAAGCATCCACTGCTTCTCTGGGCAACACGTTCCAGTTGTGAAGGATTTAAAAACATTGAAGACTACAAAAGCAATCATTTAAGAGATTTGAAAAGCTTCTTTTCTCTCTGCCAGAAGTGTTGGAGAGGGAGAATAGGAAAGCGTGCTCTGCAGCTGGACTGCAGGCAGGGAAAATAACGAGCAGCACTACACTGTGCTATCTGTTTTGGTAATTTCTATGGCCATGGCTCCCAAACAACAGAGATCCTCACTGATGTGCTGACTTCCAGCAGGCCTGGTGCAGCATGAACGCAGCCAGATTTCACAGCTCCAGAAAGAGATGAGAACCAGTGGTTTATGTCATCCAGTCACATAAAACATAAATATGTCCTAATGGAGGCATGCAAAGTACTTGCCTGACTTCCTCTCCTAAGCCAGCTGAGAACGTGTTTTGCTGCTGCAGTAAAAACGGCCAAACCGCTGAATGTCACATTTCAGGCACACATCCTCCATCATGCACAGCCTGTCTATTCCCTTGGTTTTTCCTTGTTTTCTCTGTGAGGTAGCAAGAAAGCTTCACTGTAAGGAGACAGACATCTCACAGACTCGATTCTCACTCGGGCCCTTCCCATGCATATTCATCACACACATCTCTCCTGCCATAAGAAGATGGCTGGTCTTTTGCCTGCCATGTGAGCATTTGCCAGAAATCATCTTAAACAGAGCAGACAATGAGCCTGTTACTTAGAAATGTTTTCTGATAATTATGTTCTGTCATCCCGAGCCAAAGTGATGTAACATCTGTGCTCGAGCAGGTCCTACACAGATGCTGCCTGAGCCCTGTTTTCCCTGGAAACCTTTGGTGAACAGTGGAAGACAGAGAAGGAAAACACCACTTGGAGTCACACTGGCAGTGTTTCCATGATGCAGGAAGGAGGCCGTGAGATGAACTCTATTTAATAAACACCAATAGGGGATAAGTCAGTACTCTTGAAATCGGGGTGTCACCTTAGTTCAACATCAAACTAAAGCTTGATGTGAAAGTTCAGTCAGAGCTGAGTCTGGCTCCACAATTTATAATATTTATACAGCTTAGGAGCCAGCATGATAGTAAAATGTCTCTGTTGTCTCTTTAATCTGGAGAGTTTATATCTAAAATTGCATTTAACAGTTGGAAGATGGGAAGGAGGGCAAGTCACAGTTTGGACCAGGTTTTATTGGTTGCAGAGGGAAGTGCCTCAAGGGGAACTTCTTGGGGAACAAGACTCAGAGAGAGGCTCCAGAGAGGGATGAACTCTGGCCTTGCAGGCCAGGGGAGAGGCAGGAGAGGAGCAGGGAGGGAAAAAACATCTCCATACAGAAGGGCAAAGGCAGTTGGAATTTCCCAAAAAATATAGGCTACAGGGCAGGAGGCTCAAATGAGAAAGGCACCGGCCAAGCTTGGCACAGCTCGACCCACTGTGCCGCCCTGGGAGGAGACAGGAATTCATCCACAGGCAGCACGCAGTGCCTGCACTGCCCAGCTTCTCCCCTGCTCCCCCTCTGTGCCTGAGGACCTGCACATCTCCTCCGCAGGGACACAGCCCAAACCCCAGGGGCCAGGCTTCAAACTCCGGGAATGTGGGAACACATTCCCTGCTGGGGGCTGTGAAATGGGATCCTGCCGCTGCAGATGCTGAGGGGCCAGACGGGCATAGGGGGAACTCCCCAAGGTGTTCAGCGACTGCCTACTGAGCCACACAGATCCCCTCACACAGAGGTTGCTGTTATTTAAGGTTCATTAATAAAATTATCTCACATTGGGCTGAAAGCCGCTTCACTGTGGAATTATATCCGAACCCTCTTCAGTTTGGGGGTGCGGGGGCAGCGAGCAAAATCTCAACAAATTGCAAAATTCCTCACTGTGACACATAGCTGTACGTTTGGATTTTTAAATGTCATTTTGCATGCTATCGGGAATGGAAATGTACATTTACAAACATATGTGTATAAAACTCAAGAGACTTTCTGTGAAGACGAAGTGCAGCAGAAAGTTGTCCCACGTCCCCTCAGGCAGAGCTCTGAAATGCCTCTCTTGGCCAGATGGCATTCCCTGCCTTTCTCTGCTGATGTATGAGAAGGTGATGGAAGTTTGTGCTTGTCAAAGAGCTGGACCCCTCAGGAATTACCAAGGAATTTGTGCTGCCCTCCTCACACTGGGCAGGGAATGGACCTGCCATGGGCAGAACTGGGTGAGGCGAGGCCAGGTGACCCCGAGGCAGGAGCACTGCTGTATTAGGTACACAAAAAGCCAGGCTGTTATTCACAGGGCGCTGCAAATGAAGATTTTGGGTGCACTACCAGGCCTGGCACATCCCAAACCAGCCACAGGTCCCAAAACAGACGTGCTGTGGGTGCTCTTGGACCAAGACCACATCCACTCACAGCTGCCGTGGTGAACGCTTTGGCTCCTTGGGATGCTAATGAGGCCTGAGGCTCTGCTTTATTCCTTTGCCTGGTTTTGGTTATCCAATGCCAAGATCTTCTCCAGGACACCGTGACAAATACCTTTTCTAATGGCTCCCCCTTGAAAAGCCAGGATTTTCTGCGTCATCGCCAGACGGTCTCGGAGGCAGACCCAAGTGATTCAAGCAGCGAGCAAACGCCAGAAAGGGGATGATTTCACTGCATTATTGAACACATATTGGGCAGATAAGCCGAGCAACAGGGCCCCTGGCTGCAGGCTGACTCCCAACAATCAGCTGCTGCTGAGCCTCCCTGTCATTCAACCGCATGAATGAATAAATGAGCACCTATAGCTTTCCTGCAATAAGCAGAATATTAGCAGTGGCTCTCGAGATGGCCTTTCTCAAAGGGAGCAGCATTTAATGCTGGAGAAATCGATCTAAAAATAAATGATTATCACTCATGTATACATAGAAATACCAAGGGCAAGATATGACTTTCTATAATGTGAAATGACTCATTTTCCCCCTGAAGTTTTGGTGAGTGTTGAAGATACTGCTAAGAGTGAATCACTCCAAATGGCCACTGGGTGATTGGCTGAGATTGAACTAATCCTGGGGAGGAGAGCTGACGCAAGGGCCAGGGGCCTGGGACTTGGAATGCCTCGGCTATTTGCAGGGCAAGGATGGCAGACATTAGCACTCAGTTGTCACCAGCAAATCTCAGATCGCTCTGACAGGTGGCAGATTTCGAGAGGTGAACGGCTACAGCTTCCAGGGCAACACTTCTGCTCATGGAAAGTGGGATAAGGCCAAGGGAACAGCCCATATTTCTTGGTGTGTGTATATACATATCCACACTCTTGCATAAATAGCTGTAAAAAACCAGAGCACCTCTCCAACGGATCAGCCAACTAACTTGAACCCTTCTTTATACTTGCTAACTCGACCCCTAGGTAAGAGCTTTCAGGCTTTCTGGGAGTGGAGCTGAATTTCCAGCCTCCAGAACGAGCCCAAGAATGTTCTGGTGAGTTACCTTCAAACCCTGGCTGCATGAGGGAATTCAGCAATTCTGCAGATATTCATGGGGGCGTGTGGAACCCCCTGCTCACGGTGTTCAAAGAGTGACCACAGTATGATGCCTAAAGGAATTTTTTCTTTTCAGTTACCTCAGTGAGGTTTGTTCTCTGTGTCATTCCCAGGTATCCAGGTCAGCATGGATGCTGATCAGCTCCCCAGGGAATGGCACAAGCCCTGGGCAGGGGAGGCATTCCCCCTCTTCCTGCGTGCAGCCAGCCTGGACAGCATATTACTTGTGACAGCACCAGGGGAAGAGCTTTCTTCTCTCTTCCCAGAGGCACAAATGGAAATTGAGGACGGCAGGACCGAGCAGGCACGGCTGCAGTGTGCTAAGCAGGCACACAGCGAATTCCTGACTCATTTAAGGGGTGCCTCCCCCAGGGCACAGCTTAATACCAGCACAAATACCAGCTTCACACTGGAGACGTGTCCCGAGGAGGGAGGTGAAAGAGAAGCGAGCCACAACTTTACAGATTAGTTCACAGCTTTTTGCAGTCTCCCTTTAAACTGTGATCAGAGCAGCGTGATTTTTGGGGAGGGAAGAATCCCCAGAAAACGCTGGCTTCCAGAGGCACCCAGCAGCCTCCAAAAGCAATGAAATAGGACATCCCAGCCATGCAGCATCACACATGTTAGAATGGGCTGAAACAGCAATGTATGGATGCCTTGGAATTGGCTGCAGATAGAAATTCGTGCTCTGCTGGATGGAAATTCTGTCCATCTGCTCTGGACAATTCCCATCTCACAGCCCAGTGCCTGCACTCCACAAACTCAGTTGCTGAACCTGGGTCCCACACAGGTTTTACACCTTGCTAAGGGACTGGCTGTCCTTTCATTTCCCACTCCCACAGCATGCAGCCAACACAGCTTGCCCTGTGTTTCGTAGGGAACTTCATGAAAACACTGGTTACGCTGGGGTAAAAGTTTTGTTGTGGGTTACAAGATGAAATAAAAATCAAACCAAACCAATTCAAGGCAAACTTGTTATGGAGAAGCGTTTCCCCAGATGACAGAGCAGTCAAACAAAAGGTCTTTTAGAGAACAGAGAAAAACCCCTTTTGACTAACACAGTCTGCCAGAAAGAATGAAATCTTGGAAGGATTTTGAAAATGAAAGGGAAATGTGGATATTTCCACTACAGACACAGAGATTTTTTTTTTGTGACTTTAGTATAACCAAAGTGGTTTAACTCCCCCTTTGAACTCTCATTTCTCCCTCCCTCCAAAGGCGGAGAGATGACAGGAACACCTGCAGTTCCTCCCATTCCTAAGGGGCATCAGCAAGTCAAACACACAGGACAAGCAGGGGTTTTAAGCACATGAATTATTTGCTAGAAGCATTCATTTCCACTTGGCTAATTATCCTCAGACCCACTTGGATGACTATAAATTCGTTCGTGATTATGAAATGAGAGAGGGATGCAGCTGTAGTTCATCCTCTATGCAAAACCCTTTGCACAACCAGGATGGAGTCAGCCCTTGTCCCACTGCAAGAGCTGTGCAGCTGCACAGCAGAGCCAGCTGCTGCTAGGGCAGGGAAAAGGGTCAGGATCTCTTATCCAGCCTCACACAGGAGTCAAACAGGACTGCAAACATTCACTTTTTTGCTGCCATGAAGTTATTCGGTTGCACTTCCCAATCCCGTGGCACCTGATGGTCAAAGCTACAAAGAACTGTCAAACTAATCATAGAAACTCTCCCAAATATTGATATATTTGCATTTTACCTGCTTAAGGACAGCCTGAAAAAACCCAAGCAGATTCCTCAAGTAAGTGGAGTCCTCAGTAGCTGGTAACTCACATGGTTTCCAATGAAATTAGGGTTTCTGCGTCCTTCTGGGACAAATTTAAACCATTCTGCTCTTAGAGATGCAGCTTGTCCAGAGGGAAAGATAAAGTATAAAAAAACCAGATGAGCTAACTGCAAATCCCACTGCACCCCAGCTCTGTGTTATTTCAGAAAAACTGTGTGAGTGTTAACTACAGCTTGCATTTTCCACTAGAGGACATTTAAAGGACAATTTTATCAATTACTGAGAAGAGCTGATAAACTACACAGGTGAGATCTGTAACCATTTGTAGGTGAGGCAGGAGATCTTGACATAACATTCATATTTCACACAGGCATGTTTCCCTTCGTATAACAGGTCATAGTTGAATCCTGAAGAACAGAATCTTGCGTGAAGAATTTTGTTAAGTACATCCCATTCTCAATGGCTGAGATTCTCCTTCGGAGAATAATTAGGTATGCGATATATGGTCTAAAACAGCCAGGAAAGAGATTAAAAATATAGAAAATTGAAAGGAAATTATTTCAAACTGGAGTGCTCTGGAAACTAAGTTATAAATGCTTTCGAGAACCTGCATTTATTACTTGCAATAAATAACTTTTCTTCCAAACACGCCTTTGTGTGAGAGATTAGCAGTGCAAGTGGAGCATATTTCTGCTGTGCAGAAGTTACTTATTTTAGAATAATGGACGTCACAAATTGGCCCTGCATAGCAACACTCATTGGAAAAAGATCACAGCTCCACTTAACACAAAAGTGCAATCTTGAAGCCCATTGAAACTGAAGTCTCTTCACAGGGCAGACACTGAAGTAGCTCCTCATTGCATAAAGCCGGACAATTGTTCCACTTCCATACACAAAAAATTGCTTAGATATCTGCTATGCATGGGGAAAGGCTCATTAATCACATTACAGCAAGTGAACATCCCAAGGTTAAATCCTGCTGCTGTGGAGCACTTCAGTGGTTTATGAAAGTCATCTAAATGGGATTTATATCTGCAAATCTTCATGGTGTGGTGAAGATTTGGAGCTTACCTTTAAACTCAAGGCACCTTTTTATTTTTTTCTTTCCCCTGTAAGAAAAGCACAGCTCTGAAAAACAAATCTAGATACATAAGGTTTAATTCTCCACTACATTAAGCCTGTCTCACAGCCGTGTCAGTGAAAATCAGTGGAGTAGTACTGGTGAAAAAAACCCAACATAATGATGATGAGAACTAGCCCAGCCTCTTTCAAAGGCTGTTCATGTAGCCATGCCCTCTGGTTTTCTTCAATTCCCTTTGGATAGCTGCTGTGTGGCAGAAGGATGTAGGGGAAAAAAAAAAAAAACCAGAAAAAAAAAGACTGTGAGGTGGCAAACCTTTTTCCACCCTTGCTTGTTTTATGGCATTCCTGTCTCGCTGCCTCTGCATCACAACTCTGCTTTCCTTCAAGGAAAAGGAATCAGCGAGACCTAGATTTATCCTCACTAAGCGAGCTGCCTTTCTTTACAGTTTTGGGGTTTTTTTCCTGTGAGAAGCAATTACACCTGAATTTGTTCCAGTGCTGCTGACTGGAGGAGGGTGGCTGGGAGCACGGGCTGGGAGCCAGAGTAGTGCTGATGGGACCAAGGGGAAGGTGCTGATATACATCCACAGGGGATCTGTCCTGGGAGCTTGGCTGTCGGGCACGTCATTTCACTTCTGGAGTCTCGGCTGGCAGACACTTTAAGCTTCTTCTCAGAAATCAGACAAAGCTGCTCAAAATCCCACAGACCACTTCAAAGTCACCTTGAAATCGCCTGTGAACAAAAAGGGGCAGCTCCTCTGCCTGTGGCCAGTCACATGTGTCCCTGCCAGTGCCCACCCAGCCCACGCCAGCTCCGACCCACGCCGCCCCAGGACATCCTGTGTGGGGCCGGATCCACTCTGTCCCAGACAGAGACAGCTGATAAAGCACATGTGCTTTCTCCCCACTCATCACACCAAAAGCTGTTCCTTTGTGGTTGAGACAGACATGAGAAGGCTGAGTTGCTGTTTCAATTTGCCACGGGCTCCCTGCATGAGATTAGGGAAGACAGTTGAGCCCTCTGGCTCTCAATGGCCTGTTCCCAGTGCTGACACCACAGCTTCTCCTCTCCTCCACCCTCTCCCCAGCACATCCCCTTTTGGGAACACAGGGGGTTTTGCATGGCTTCCCTGGCGGGACCTACTCCATCCCAATTCACTGTGTGAAGCTCCACTTGGAGCTTTGAAAGCAAAGGTGGTTTGCACCCCTGTGCCTAGGTTTGGGTAGAGACACCGGAATGTGTCCCAGAGTTTGGGTATAATGAGACCAAGTGGCAGGAGAGCCAAGTTTTGGGCCGCAGAGGAGGCTGGCACAAACCAGTTGGAAGCAAGGAATTACCTGAGTCAGAGGAGCAGCTGAGTGGAAGGAGATGTGTATGAGCACAAACCTGCTTAAAGAATGCGGGCCACTCCTTCAGCCATGGCTCTGGGGAGCTGAGAAGGGAAAGGAGACGGGATGACTGGGCAAAATCCTGGGGAAGAGTCAAGAGCCCTGAAGGGACAGAGCAGTGCAAACACCAGCTTGAATTTTTCACACCTCTCTGACTGAGCCAAGAAATGTTATTTCTGCGAAGCGCTCTGTGTCACACGGCTGCAGTGCTCTTGCACCCAGGACAGAGTGCTCTGAACCCAGATTTGCCACCTCCCCACGGCTGAGGCTGTGCCCACAGCCCTGAGCAGGGGGCCCTGCACTGAGGGAGGGTCTCTGATCATCTCTGATCACATCCCCAGCAGGCACTGCTGCAGCTGTGATATGTGTGTGTGCCTGGCACAGCTCAATCACCCTCCCTCAGATTAACAACCTCTGCAAAGGCCACTCTGCAGCTGTCACATCACCCGTCCCAGTCCTGGCTCAGACTCTTAATTTTAGCAGCCCCACATACCTTCAGGGCTACTTACAAGGTTAGAAACAGGGGATTTCCAAGTGAAAACTGTGGGCAGCCAGGCCCACCCTGAGTTTCTTCATTCCAGAGGTGACACGGCTATAACGAGACCCTGGCAATGGGAAGACAGAGGGAGCTCCAGAAGGCAGCTGGGGGGGTTCTGATTTGGTCTCCCTTCATCTGGAGGTAAAAGTGAAGCGCCAGGACTCCCATGAAAATGACAAAGCACGAAGATGAACTGCAGGGATTCAGACAGTGCCAAGGTAATGAATGAGGCAGGGAGGACACTCTCCCTGGAGGGCTCTTCTGTTCATCTGCACCTGCATGAATTATGCCTCCCAATAACCCACTGGCAACAGGGTGGGCTCGAGGTTTCCTGCAGTGTCCAGAGAAGCACAATATTCAGCACTCATCTGGGGGGTCGTGGGGCCAGGTAGAAAGGAATGCGGTGAATAAATGACACATCAGGAATAAAACAAGGTAAAAAGTTAGCTTTGTCAGTGGTCAGAAGGCCAGAAGGAAACACAGGTAAGCACAGTTTAGCCATTTCCAATGCAGATATTTCCTTCCCTGGTGTATGAGGGAGCAGCCAGACAAGTGAGTTTACCCAGCTCCCACCAAGCTACACTGTATTATCCTGAGCTGAACAGCCAGCTCCAGCACTGGCCTTTAATGCACCATAAAATCCTTTCCATCCAACCACTCTGTAAACAAAAAAGCCTTCTATCCTAAGGACAGGCAGCTGGAGACGCCCAGACCATGTCCAGAGCTGTGTCTCAGACGTGCCCAGGTTTGTCCTCTGGCACCAAGGCCAGCCACTGTGACATGCTTCCAGTCTACTGAACTTCCTTATCATCCAAAATAAGGCAGTTTCATCTCAAATGTCTACTAAGAATGGTCTCCAGGCTCTGCTGGCTTCCAAGCCACGTCTGGGAAACATCTGAAGGACCACAGATGTGCTTTGGACAGTGTAGATGACTCAGCCTTAATGTCTGGGAATGTGCCCTGGCATCATTTAATTAAGTAGCAGAGAAGCAGCTTGAGGTGCTGAGAGGCTGAAGTGCTGCAGCTCCAGCCAAAGCCAGGGGACAGTTTCAGGCAGCCCCTGGCAGCCAGCCCTTCAGTGGCTGGGGCATCCCAGAGAACAAAGCAGCTTTCTAAAGATGCATCAACATCACTGCCCCACAGCGTGGCTTGGAGGTCTCTTATCTCCTGCTAGAGAATGATGTGGGAGTGAAACGTCCTTTCTCACATCCCCACTGCACCCTGGTGCCCACAGAGAGGAAATCTGAGAGCGCAGGCTGAGCTAGACCCATGCCACAGCCTGTGGAAAATGCAGATGCAGCTGCAGTGATCCAGAAGAACCGGGAAATATCCTCCTAGGAACCCTAGGTCTCCACACACAAGAGCTCTAGCTCACCCTGCCTTTTGCCCCAGCTTTCTGGCCAGTCACCTTCTGTGGCCAGGTCATGGAATCAACCCTGATCTTAATTGCACAGATGCCAGCATGTCACTAATTAATGACAGCCATGTCAGCCTCCCAGCAGGGAGCTGCACACATGCCGTGCATTTTTAACATCGCTCAGTAAACAGCGGTGATGAAACATGATAAAAAATGCCAAATGTTTAGCACTGATACGATGCCCAGACAGGTCTGAGTGCCTTTGGCAGACAAGGGAGAGGGTGAGCTCCTTTTCTTTGCCATCACAATAACCCAGCGGCCTCACTAGAATGGTATCTGCGAGATCTCAGAGCTAAGCAGGATGTCCTGTTCATAAATCAAATCCCAGCAGACCTCTCCCTCGACAGGCTTTTCCCTTCCTGGACTGGACTTTCTGGAAACTTAACATTTAAGATTCTAATCCTGCAAACATTTGTACGTGTGTTTTCCTACCTAGAGGCCCCATCACTGGAGGCAGATCAATGCACAAATGTTGACCAGGAACAGATTCTGTAACGTTTCTTTTCGGCGCATTACCTATTTCTAAACAAGTTATCTGTACTTTTCCACATGACCTCGTAACTCTGGGGCAAAAAAAAAGAGAACTGTGTACGCCCACTGAGTGACTTTACAATCACTCCTCTCGGCTGCCTTGCCCTGTAGCAGATTTGGGATGTGCCCTGTGGAGTACCTCAGATATAGCTCAAGCCGGTTGCACTTCCCTCCCTATTATTTAAGCAATAATAGCTGATGGGGAGGGTATTTCCTGAGAGTCATCTGGAGAAAATGAGGTCTCTGCCTCAGGCCCATAATTCAGTGAGGAATGTGCTGCCAGGATGTCAGTCCCACCCTGTCCCCCTACGCTGGGCCCACCACTGTTGCAGCCAGTGGCTGCTTGGTTTGGGCTTTTCAGGTGCAACAAACGCCTCAGACCTACATTTGTGTTGTCCTCAGCGAGCTATTTCTCAGGTTTCCAGAGCCAGTGGTGATTTTGGAAGCACAGAAAGCTGCTCCTCTTGCAGAGGAAGGGTCCAAAGGGTCAATGCATACGGGATGTCAGGCTGCAGAAGGGGAGATGTCCGCAGCGTACAACAGACAAGAAACACAATCCATGCAGGATTGCTCCCACGTGTGCACTGCTGTGGTCTCCACAGGACACACAGGAAGATCTGTGAGCAGAAGGGGCTGCACTCAGCACTTGAAAAATCTCTGCATTTTATGGGAGCAGATTTACCAATCCTGAGCGACTGTTCTGAGCCATAAACTGCCATCCATAAGCTGAGCTTTATTGAATTCCCAGAAAGCTGCACAGCAGTCAGAGCTCACAGAGGAGTCTGTGCAATTGTTTTATACCAGCATTTCTTTCACTGATGTGTTGCTCTTTGCTTTTCACAGAACCATTTCTTGCTTAAAATTGTTACGATAGCAGGACTTACTCTTCTCAGCAGTTGTATATGAACATATTTTCACATGCCTATACATATGTAGGAATTTATTTTCTACTTTCTTTTTTTCTTAACAGAGAAGTTAAATGTTAAAAAAGCCACAGGCATTTTAAAAGCCTTGGATTCAAATCTGGAAAAAACGGCAGTTTTTTAGCTTTATTCATGTGAATAATGAAAGAGAGAGAGGGAATGAGAAAGAGAAAATATTTTTTCAATTCTTTACATGTAGGGCTACAAATGATGCAGCACAGCTCTGGCAGTTTGCAGAGCTCATTGCCACAGGACAGCAACCTGTTCTCAGGCTGGATACGATTGATGTGGAGTTTTTGGAGCTACGGGATATTCTCTAAAATCACTGCTTGCTGCTGCAAATTAGAACTCTTCTAACTTTATCAGACAGGTGTTACCATCAGCAGAGGTTTCATCTGCAAAGGTTCCTGTGGACAGAAGGGCAGCAGGATTTACAGGCTGTGGTTCCACAACACGAGGCCATCAGCAGCAATTCTGGCTCAGACGATCAACACTGCCCTCCACTCTTGCCCCCTGTGCCAGTCCCTCACACTGCCAAGCACTGCTGTCGGTTTGGGACTGGCTTAGGGAATGGTCCCAGCAGAAAAGCCAGCAGGGAAATTGTGCAGAACACCCACAGCAAAGAATCCTTGGGGTCTGACCCAGCTCAGGCAGTGCTGGACAAAAGCAGGGGGGCAGCACAGGAGGAGGCAGGTGAGCCTCAGTGTGAAGCAGAGCTGAGGAGCTGAGGGCATCCAGCACTGGCTGCGCTGCCAAAGATCCCAGAGTGCAAAAGCACAGCCTGGCTGAGCTCCCCTGGCCCACCATGAACAGGGCAGCTGCACTTGGTGCCTCTCCTGAACGCCCTTTTGGCCTAAAAACACACCTGTGTCCCAGCTCTCCTGAGCCAGCTGCACTGTCCACAACCCTTCTGGTGATGCTCAGTGGATTTCCTTGTGCAAAGTTGTTTAAGTTCCTCCTGGATTCACACAAACTTCCTCAGTGTCTACAACACCTCCCTAAGGGAAGAGAGCTGCTCCATTGTGGAGTCATGGGATGGGTGATGCCTTGGGAAGGCTGACCTGGAACAGAGACTGGGCAGAGCTGGAGAATAAAGCAGATATTTATTGAAAGGCCTTTAAGGGTACACCTTGGGCAGCACAAGAGCCTGGGCAGGGCTACACCCAAGGTGGACCCAAAATGGTCACAAAATGGACAAGTGGTCACGAGGTCTCACACTTTTACAAGTTTGGGTTCATTTGCATATTGGGGTTTAATTGTCCAGTTACAGCTTTGGCTTGTGTCTCATCCTTCTTGTTTTCCTTCTTCAGTCCACAGCTGTTTGTGCTTTTGGGCCTGAAAGTTGTACTCGTTGTCCTTGCTCTCCAGCAGGAAAAGGATTTGGTTTGTCTCCCTACTCTGTGAAGAGAGCTGACTGACACTGAATGTGAGGCTCAGAACTGCACCCCTGGGCAGCACAGAATCTGAAAAACATGAGAGCTAAAACTTACGGCATGATGGGAACAGCCAGAGGTGGGTCCAGGCAGGGAACAGAGACTCCACAAAGCCCTGCTGAGGGCACAGACCAGGGGCAGGCTGGCCCCTCGTGATGCCTTAGGACTTTAGCTTTTTTATTTTTCATACATTTGTAATCCTGCAATTCTGCAATGTATAACTCTAAACTCCACACACAGTGTGAGCTACTGCTTTGCCATTTTGGTCAGAAAACACAATTCCTCTCCAGGCCTGGGAATCAAGGACACCTCACTGTCTCACGCCCTGAGAAATGTAAACAAAAGTGAGTTGGGGAGGAGCAAACTTGGGGTGAATGACTTCATTACCTGAAGCTGTAATTGGAAGATTAACCCCCAATGTGCAAATGGACCAAACATAAAAGTGTGAAAATCTGTGATGCATTGTCCATTTTGGGTGTAGCTTTGGAGGGGCTTTGTCTGCCCTGAATGTACCTGAAGGCCCTTCAATAAATATAAACGCTTTTTATTCCCTTAATTTTGCCTGGCCTCTGTTTTTAGGTAGCCCAAAAAGGCATCCCTCACACTGGGCGTGATGGTGGGGTTTGTTTTGGGGCAGGGGCCTTCTCCTGGCCCAGGAATGTTTGTTGAAAGCCAAAGGGACGGCTCATGCTCCGGAGCAAACAAGTGTCCTACCCCCTCCTCTTCCCAAGAAAAGTTCCTATCTATCTCCCAGACTTCCAGCATTCTCCCTGAGAGCAGCTGGTGGTGTTCCCTGCTGGAGACGGGAATCTGGCTCATGGGCTGTGATTCCACCAGGTAAAGCTGTGCGTGTCTGCACAGTCCCACCACACGGGAACAACCTGCCTGCATGGGAGAGCTGCTCTTGCTGGTGTCCCAGTGCTGATGGACTGCACGTTTTGGGTGGGAATGTGCCTGCTGAGGCAAGTTATGGCAGAGCGTCAGGTCGCTCAGCATCCAGAAGGGTTTGGCTTCGTGCACCTGGCATTTCACACTTCCACTGGACAAAACCTTGAGCCTTTTGCAGAAGCTGAATTTTCAAGGAGACCGACAGCATTTCTATATTCACCTCAGTTTGAGTCTCTTTATATGGAATTGCATCTACACCCCAGAGCGGCTGAAACTCTGGATGTACAAATCAATTGAAACTGAGCCACTGGGCTTGATAAAAGCTAACAGCTGTCATCATAACGGGAGTGAAGCCCTGCTTCAAGCCCTCAACTGCCCTGCTGAGTTACAAGATTAATTAAAGGAATGTATGAAACTGAAATGAATAAAGCAACCATTAAACATGTTGCTAGTATTTAAAGAAACTTGGCCAAAAAAAGAGTAACTAGCTACTGGACTAATGTTTGCATTGTAAAATGTAAATTTGCAGTGTTAACTTACTCCAGAATGAGCAAACAAATATTTTAAGCGGGCAAGAAAAATGCACATACTTTCAGCAAACATTGACATCTTCTTACATTGGGGAAATTCTTGTCATGCTTAACCCAAGTGTGACACAATGCCTTGTAATAATTATCCATTACTGAAGCTTATCTGGGCTTGCTGATAGCCTGGTGTTCCTGTCACACAAAAAGCAGTGCATATTTCACCCCATTTACCTTGGACACTGCTGTATTTAAGAAACAATAATTTATTTAGGAGGCCCAAGTGTATAAACCAAGAAACACTTGGGTGTTTCAAATAACTCACTTGGGGCTACAGTCAGTCTTTGTAGAGCTGAAAAATACATCAAGTCAGAGGTAGGCTGAGTATTTCCTGAATATTCATCTCTAGAGCTGAGGGTTTGGTCACCTTCTTCCAGTCTCACCAACAGGAAAGTCACTATAAGTGACTTCCCACGGATACTCCTAAAATTACCCAGAAAAAAAATCAGGGTTTCTTTTAAATGAGTACATCTGTGATGTCTCACAGGCAGATGCTCCAGTACTGCTGGGAAGTGGATCCTGTGCTGAGAATTGGAGAGAGGAGGGGTAGATGGTGACAGAGAGAGCAAAGCCTCTTATTCAGGGAATCATAGCACAATACAGAAAGCAGAGTTATTGATGGCACAGGCTTGATTCTGTTGATAGAAGTCTCACCTGTTTCTGCTTTTTTTTTTTTTTTTTTTTTTTTTTTTTTTTTTTTTTTTTTTTTTTTTTTTTTAAGTCCAGTGAGCATTTACATCAGGTTACGTCAGTGGACCTGTCTTTTATACTGATGTGGAGAAGGGAAAACACTTCCCACTCAACACAATTCTTTTTATTGGGAATAGCTGTTAGAAAGTACTATTTATCCTCTGAGCAGGAAAAAAAAAACCAAAAAACAAAAAACCAAACCCTGTTATAAAATCTCAGCAGCAGAACCTGAAGGTTTTGTTGATTCCTTGAGCCCTGGTCTATCTGATCTATAATCAAGAAATCTAAGAATAAAAAATCTAAGTCAAAAATCTAAGAATACTGTTGAACAAGTCAAACAACAGATGCGTGGGGAACAATGAGGAGATAGGGAAGAAAGTAGTGAAGACAAACAGCCATGTAATATATACTCCTCTCTCTTTCAACAGATCCACATTTTCAAGCCACAGAATGCAATTTTCATGCTGTCTCTAGACATAAGGATAACTGCTCTTCAGGAGCTACTCTGTGTGTTAAACAAATATGACATTTACAGATTGTTTTCTCTCCATACTTATTTGTTATGTCCTGAGCTAATGACCTTAAAAATTGCTCTCTCTGATGGCGTTAGTGTGAGACGATTTCCAAAAAGCATGAAATTGCAATAAACTGTCAAGTTTGCACAGGTGCACTGGAGATTAAGAGATCAGCCACAGAGCCATTAAGATCTATGGCAAAACGCCCAATGGGACCAAGATCAAACCTTCAGAGTGTTTTTAAAAATGTCATCATTAGGAGAGAGATGCCTTCCCAGGAGCTGCACATAATGCTGGATTTTAACCGTACCCTTCTGCAGTGCTCCTCTGAGATGGCAGCTGCTGGAATTTCCAATTCATCTCTAAATAGATGAAGCAAATGTTAATTCTGCTGGAGCAAGGATCAGTGGCACATCCTCACTGAGATACACAACAGAAGCCTGCAAATTCTTCCTCACTCACAGGGAGAGGCACGTTAGAGGTGCAAGAAGCCCATTTGCAATTATTGCACAGGGATATATTTTTACCTACTATGAAAAACTCTAAGGAGCCAGGTTTTGGGAAAAAATTGCCCATCAAAATGTGGATTTCTCACCAGTAACTGTCTTCTCTGCAGACACACAAGTTTCAATCTTACCCCACCACCTTTCTACCTAGAATTACTCTGGCTGAGGGAAATTCCACTAGCTGGTTTGGTCAAGGGAACAGTGATGCCTTGGAGCTGCTGCTCTGCACAGAGAAGGTGTGGAAAGAAATCAGTTTTCAAAACCTCCCGCTGCTTTCCCTGATAGGAAAGGACAGGCAAGTTTCCTTTTAACTGCCTGTGAGTGAACTCCAGAACATCCCAGCCCCAAGAGCCAAGAGATACACTCCAGGGTGCACAGGCAAGTGCAGAACCCTTGGTACAGCAGGAACACTGGCAGAGATTTGCTCTGCAGCGCTCACACACGGGGCTGGCTCTGCCTAAGCGATAGGTGAGGAGCAGAGTGTTTGTAATGGCTTGGGAATGCCTTTCAGTGCTTCTCATCTGGAAAATGACATCATCAATGCTGAAGTTACATTTTGCTCCATTTCTCTGCTGGCAAAGTCCCACTGGTGTCCTTCTGTGCTCTTGGCTTTGCTCTGTACTTAAGTCTTACACCACAAATGACAAAAAAGAAAAAAAACTAATCCAAAATTTTTTCCCCTGACGTTCCACACTGTTTTTTTAAGGAGAAAACCCAGGTTGTTCACAGAAACCCATACCCCGTGTCATGCTGCTGAGCACATAATTTCAGTTAGTTCTTCAAATATTTTTGTAAGATAGAGAAGTCAAGCAGGAGGTGGGAAATGACCAGATCTGAGGGCACACATGCTCAGCAAGCTGAGTCACCCCTGAACCCAGCCAGCTGCCTGCACACAGCTCCCCTGCTGCTCAGCGGCAGATTAGTTCTGGCTTTGGGCAGAAATTCTGTTAAACAGGACATAATAGGAGCTGCTTCTGTAGCATTGCATGGCTGATGTTGTCCTGGCCCCCTGTGGCACAGGCTCCTGAAGCCCTGCAGTTGATAGTTGATGAAGGTGCTTTCTCTAAGCCCATCACAAAACTCCAAATCAGACCAGCATCAGGCGCTGCTGACAAGAGCCAGCACAGCACTTCTCAGCCATTTCCAATACAGAGGCTCATCCACATCTTCTAGTGCCTAATGGCCATGGGAAAAAAGAGAGCAGAACAGAGGAAGACGCTTGTCTTTATGGAAAAGAGTAAAAAGGGCAAGAGATGCGAGAATATTCCCATCACCAGACAACTATAAGACCTTCCCCGTCCCTGTTGTTGTATCCTTGGCCTTGGCTACTATTCTGAATTCAAGGACAGCGAGATTTTCAAGGTAAAGCAAACAAAGCATCCCCTGCAGGGCAGAGGAAGGAAGGGAACCACAGTGAGCCCTTGGGAGAGGGCCTGGATAAACAGAAGCTCACAGCACTCACCTGTCTGCCTGCCTGCCTTCCTCTCTGCAGGCTGTGGCCATGGGGCAGGCAGAAGGCACCCTGCCACAGCTGGGCAGCTCCTGGTGCCCTGGCCCTACTGCTCAACACCGGCCAGGTCATTTTATGCAGCACTCTGGGCGCTGTTGCTGCTGTTTCATCTTGCTCGCCTGCAGCAATCCGTGCTCATGGCTGATGCAGAGGAGCTGAAGTATTGGCCTGGTTGGGTAAGAGAGGCTTTGCAGCCCCTCAAATGCAGGGGTAACATCACTGCAGCTTCCCTGCTGCAGCTGATCAGCACACAGCCCAAAGGAACCAGCGGCGCAGCGGGATGGGGAGGTTACTCCTTGTGAAAGGAAGGAAGGAGTGTTTTGAGACCTGGCAGGGGGATGAGGTGTAGGAGCAGCACTGACACAGGCTGTGCCTGCCTGAAGGCCTGGGAGGTGCTGATCCACAGGCAGAGCCATGCTGTAGACTCAAGCAGCTTCTCCTGGCTCCCACTAGCATGAGAAACAAAACACGTGGGACATTTTCCAGTTTCTAAGACACGCTCCCAATCTTATGTCGCCGGCTCCTTGACCATACTTTGTATTTTCCAGGGAAGTTGAGCTCTTCAAGAATGAACAGATTCAGTATTCCAGAAGCATCCAGGCAGGATCCCGCCGGGGGAGAGAAGGGAGCCGGCTCTGCCTGTGCTGCAGCAGGAAGGAGAGCACAGCACACAGAGGTCTCCTCAAAGCCTGGCCCATGGGCAGTGCAGCCCCCGACAGAGGCTCCTGCTCCTGGGAGAGCTCCCCAGGGAACAGGCCACCTCTCTGCCCTGTCCCCAAGGATGAGCTTTCCTTGGCTAACTGCTCATCCCTCCCCCACCCTCATTTCCTTTCTCACTTCCTCAGTAAACAGAATCTCCTTCTTTCTACGTCACTGTGCTTAAGGGCCGAGTCCTTGGAAGCAAGCTTCTTTTTTCTCTTCCTCTCGGTTCCAGAATGCCCTTTGTCCTTTTGTCTTCCCTGCAGATCTCCAGGAGGGTCGTTTCGTTCTCATTCTGGATTTTGGCATTTAATTTAGGATCTTTGGATCCTCATTTAGGATCTTAGCAGTCTCCCATCTGGAGAGGCAGAGGAGCACAGGCCTGGAGAAATTCTCCCTCCCATAATTTATGGTGGTGAGAGCAGGAACACTCTGGGCAATAGGGGAGCTGTTCCTTTTGGCTTCTTCCATGTTAAACTTTCACAGGAAGAGAGTTCACACAAATCAAGACTGCTGTGAGCAAGCTGGGCTGCAGATAGGCAGGAGCTGAAAGCCCAGGGCCTCTTTTTCCACAGGGTTCTCGGCAACCTGCCAGGAGCAACATCTCCTAGGCTGGAAAAGACTTGTAGGGTTTAAGATGGGTCCTTTCAGCAGCTTGCAGGGGTCTCATTCATTGCCACAGGACAGCAGAGGCCTTGTCACAGCTGCACAACTGGCTGGGAGCAGGACTGGGTATCCTCAACACCTCAGGCTCCCTCTTCTCCTTCTCTCAGCCACTCATTACTCAGACTGCAGTTATCATCCTCCTTGAGCCTGCCAGACACTTTACTTACTCACCCAAAAGACCTGCAATCCAAGTAAAAGTGATCAGGCCAAGGCAGAAAGGAGGGGAATTACATGAAAAGAGAAACAAAGCAGAAAACTGATTTGGAGAACTGAACACTCCAGCATACTGCCTCTGAAATCAGGAATGCTCAAATAGAAGCTCAGCCCCTCAGCAAATTTGCTGTACGTGGTTTACCTGTGTACACAGGAGGTCTGTGACTGCACAGGGAACTGAATCCACATCCCCCAAATCCAAGATAAGCCCAGCAGCTTATCTCAGGCCCCAGGGCTGCATCTCCTCATCTCCTGCCCCAACAGGGGCCATGGAGACAACATCTCCTGGCTACCCATGGAGCACAAGCTGCACAATCTTCTTGTGCCCACAGAAACTGGACTGCAGGTCTAAGAAACTGCAATTTAATAGCAGTGAGGCACTTCAGAGGAAATGCTTAGTTTGTGTAGTAATGTTTCCCTTTTTTTTTTTTTTTTTTTTTTTTTTTTTTTTTTTTTTTTTTTTTGTGGCATTATAGCAGTGCCTTAGTAGCACTTTCCTGTCCTTCCCTCTGTTCTCCTCTTGTGACAGCTTTCTCAGTGAGAAGGTTGCCCGTGGGTCAACCCCTGACGCAGACAGCCTGTGCAGCAGAAGCTCCCTATCACTACAGAACACTCCATTATAATTAAAAATTAATGGCAACTGCACTCTCTCCCTCTCTCAGTCCTGAGAAATGTGTATCATTCCGGGGACAAAAGCTTGTGGGATACCAAACGCTTTCCGCTGCGGCTCTGTGCACGGCTCTGTGGCAGCTCCCTCATCAGTGTCACTGTGCTCTCACGCTTGAAATCTGCCCTTGAAACCTCGCCTCTCCCTCTGCCACTGACAGCAGCACTATTGTTTTTAGCAGCTCAGCTTTTCAGCTGACTTCAGGATCCCCAGAGGCCATCCCTTTTTTTTCTGACTGTGCTCCAGATTGCCATCAGCGCTCACGAAATGACTCCAGCACCGTTTGGTCCCTTGCCATTTCCAGCCAAGAGGGCACCTCCTTTCCCTTGGCTTCCTTACCCGGGGTCTGTCTGCTGCTGCCTGAGCTGCCTGGGCACTGCAGGCACCGGCTGTGCCTGACGAGCAATCTCGGAAGGTTTCCGGGGCAGTGTTACACCCTGTCAGCATTGTTAGGGCTGCACAGGATCATTGCTAGAGAGCCTTCCTGAAGGGGCTTCCTTACTGGAATGTGGGTGACTCACGGCACTCAGCCGCTCTTGTCTCAAGGAGATCACGCTCCTGCTGCACCAAGGGCAGCGATGATGTTCGTGAAAATCCCTAGGAAAAACCGGTTGCTGCAATATTAAGAGGAGAGAGGATGTTTGGGAAGAGCGGGCGCTATCCAGGCGCTTCTTGCTGCTCGGCGGTTTCCGAGTGCGTGGAGAGAGCTCTGCGTCCCTTGGCTCTGTGTCAGCCAGGGGATGATGCATCCACTGCGTTTTCCAAAATGCAGCTGCACGCAGCCAGGCTGTGGTGTGCAGAATACAGCGACGACAGCATGTGTGTTTCTGTGGGCGCCTGCTGGGGAGCTTGCGAGCCCTATGGGGAGTCTGCACACGTGAAGCAGAGGAAACCCCCTGCCCAGCCACGCTGTGGGTCCATCGTGTGTTACGGATCCCACAGAAGTCCCGGGTTCCCCGTGAGCAGCTCTGCCCACACACCTCCAGGGTCAGCAAGGGCTGCCATGGGATCCATGGGGAGCTTGCAGGAGAGCCTGTGCTTGGGTTTTCAGTGGCTGGCTGCCCTTCAGGTTGGTCACCCTGTCCTTTGTCTGGGCTTGTTCCTTGGAAAAGGCATCCCACAAAATGCTAGCACCATTTCGTGGCACAAGCAAGGCCCTGGTGCTTTCGGTCACCTCTCCAGAGTGACTGGGACACTCAGCTCAGGACACTCACCCAGGACTGTGTATCCCAGTGGCCCCTAGCCTGAGCACAAACATGCTGCCCCACTGCTGGGAGAAGAGTCTGGAGCACTGCTGAAACCCTGGGCACACCTACCCCAGCCTCAGCCCTCAGAGACTTCACTCCCCCTTCGTGATGACTCCCAGCCCACTCTCGGGCAGCAGGGCCCAGTCTGGCAAGGGAGAAGATGGAAAGGGACTCTGTCAGAAACTGTAGTGATAGGACAAGAGGGAGTGGGTATGAAATGAAAGAGAGGAAATTTAGGTTAGATATTAGGAAGAAATTCCTTACTGTGAGGCTGGGGAAGCCCCATCCCTTGGCAGTGTACAAGGCCAGGTTGAATAAGACCTTGAGCAGCCTGGTCTAGGGGGAGGTGTCACACTAGAATGGTTGGAATGAGATGGTCTTTATGGTCCCTCCCAACCCAAACCATTTGGGATTCTATGAAATTGATTCTGGATACCACAGATCCTGCTCAGGAGGAAGGTGTGCAGATCCAAGAACCGGGCTTTTTCCCCCTACATTCTCCATCTTCTGTTTTGTGCTAGTACAGGGTGACTGCTGCACTTTATTGGACCCTGGTGGCGATACAGCTACAGGAGCAAGGAGGGATTTATCCCTGCAGAGAGCTTCAAGCAGCTCACCTGCTCTCCTAACACCCAACCCAATCCCCTGCCTCAGAGCAAGACTCAAACCTTTCATACAACTTCAAAGCAAGGCTGAGGTGGCACGAAAGCCACTTAGGCAGAGCTGACCTTCTCCATGCACCCCAGGTCACACAACCCCTGCCCATGCCAGCCTTGCCCTCGGTGTTGCTGCCTCTCTCACCTGCAGCCCAACAGCACAGACACGTGCATTTGGAAGGAGCTGGCATTTGAAGTGCTCTCGCTGCAGTCACGCCCACAGTAAAAATTACAGTTCCCATAAATGACATGTGCAACTATAATTTGGTCAAAGTCTTTTCAAGGCTTCCGACCGAGCAAGTTATGGGTTGTAAAGGTCATTGTAAAGCATTGGATAGAGGAGTTTAAATCTCTATGACCTCGAGAGCTCTCTAATGACTTTTTATCAGCTGTGACTTGGAACTCACATATTCAGGCAGCAACCAGCAGTTGCAAAAGTTCCTGCATAGAAACCAGGAAAATTCCAAACAACACAGATGTGGCCAGATGCAGCTGCAAATGAAATGCTGTGAAGAGAAATGAAGGGGCAGCCATGCTTTGCATAGCTCATAACTCGTAGTACAAGCACTGGGCAGGGATAAGAGAGCAAATAAGAGGTTCCTTATTTCCCAGGAAAACTCTTTTCTCCTCACCTCCAGCATCCTTGCAGGACTGGAGGCGTTAGAGGAGATGAATCATACAATATTTGCAAGACTTGTAAAATCTTATCAATTCTGAAAGCCAATTTGTGCTAATCAGCACATATCGCAAGTGCAAATGATAACTCAAAGGAGCAGCTAAATGAGTGGTGCAACCAGCTGAAGTTGAATCATCTCTAAGTTCACTTGTGGCCACGAGACCAGATTGTCACGTCTTCCATTCTTCCACCAATTCTTCCTTAAATGGCACTTATTTCCCTCTCTTAAGCAACCAAAACAGGATGATGTTCCTTGAACTCCAGTTCACTGCCTTTCTCACGAGTGCTGGGAATGGGCCAGTGTCCTCATGTAACCAAACCCCTCATCCCCTCAGGACAGCTGGTTGCTGTTCCCACCCAAGCTCTCACAGCGCCCTTCAGAGATGCCAGGCCCCTCAGCACAGGGTACAGAGCCACCAGTTTGCTTTCTTCTGCTGAGGTTTGCCAGCTTCTTTCCAGCCAGATCAGGGTCCATGAACACCAGCCTGAGTTACCACACAAAGAACTGGTGGGGCACTACATTCCACAGCTAAACTTCTTCAGCTGCAGGAAGTAAGTTTAGGGGATCCTCATTTATTTTTCCTTTGCATCTAATTTACCACCACCATCAGCTATGAAGAGCCAGTATCTCCCTGGAGCACCAGCAAGCAGACATCATTCCAGGGCTTTGTACGGTGTATACAGACTCAAAAGAGCCAAGTTCACTTTTAATTGTGCAGCTGATATTACGAACTTTCTTCTACAAGTTGTTAAAACAGATTTTTAATCTTTTGAGACAGCTTCGCCTAAGAGTCAGATTTTACTTTCAGTTACACAGGTTTAAGTCTGGAGTAACTGATAACCTCAAAGCAACACCAAAGTTATGTTTTCTCCTCCACTGAAACTCTGAGATTGTGCAACAGAGGAAATGGCAAAGCTGGAGTAACTCTGGACTTTGAACACAGCTACTGAAACTTGTGCTCTGATTGTGTGAGCCCCCTTTACTCCTGTAAGCTAGCAATCCAGTTAATCAAGTAATGCAGTTAATCAATTAAGTTCTTCAGTTAATCAATTACTACACAGAAGAATCCCAATTTTTCAAAAGGATCCAAAAAAAAGAAACATTCCACAGTCGGTGTGTTTTTCAGTACAGGCTGAACTCTTGATTTTACACCAATAAAGCTTCCTAATGGTCTGGAGTTTCAGAATTAAGCAAATCTGAAGCAAAATTAAAGCTGAGATTTACAACGCATCTGTTGACCAGTCTTTAATTGCATCAATCCCTTATGTCATACCATGTCCTGTGTGCCACCCATTGTTCAACTTCAGACATAAAGCTTTGGCACACTCTGCTTTTTCAAAATCTCTGCTATTCAGAGACTTTGTTTTATTCATAACCTGTCAAAAAAAAAATGTCTTTCAGGAGAAAGGGAGACTCAAGGGAGATCCACAGTCACTTAATAGCCTAATTTCTAGCACTAACCACATGAAGACAAATCAGGCCTTCAGACACTCTTCCAACAGGGATCTCTCAAGCTTATCAACACACACGATTATAAAATGCTGTCTGCAAACAGTAGGGCAATCTGAAAACTTGCTCTTATTTCTTACTGCAAAATAGATACCAAAGGGAGGATTCACCTCACCTAATTTTAGCCATCTAAACAGTTGGCATCTCAGTAAGTCCCTGCAGCTTCTTCTACAGCCAATGTCATGAGATTCCCTCCTATTTTAGGATGGAAAAAGGAGCAGCAAAGAAGGCATTGATGCTGCTGGTGGGGGAGAACAGATCAATCAATAGTTTATGACAGATGCCAAGGTCTGGAAGAATCCCACCATGACATGTCGTAGAGTATGCACGGGATGTTAACAGACTCCTGTGGGGAAAGCTGCAGGCTTCACTCCACGGTGAAAAGGTTCAATTGTACACAGCCCCAGACCTGTGGAGGAGCAGGAGGAGCTGTTCCCTGGCTCCAACAAATGTGGGTTTAGGGAAGGAAGGAATGTGAAAAACAGCAGAATGATCTAACAGCTCATCATGCCATCTGCAACTACTAATGTCCACTTCATTCCACTAAAACATTTAAGTATGAGACACCTTGAGCATTTCAAACACTCTGGAATGTTTAAAGGGTCAGGCTTATCCCTGGCTTTTATCTACTCACCTCATTTCAGCATCATTTGACTCCAGAGACACTTTCTTTTCCAACCAAGAAAGTATCATGAACTTGCTTCCCTGTGGTAAGTTTCCCTCAAATGCTGTATTCTTTTCTAAAAACTCAATTAATTGTGAACACCTAGAAAAAGTAAGCTTAGGGAAAACACACAGACTTTCCTAGAGGACTGTCTGGCACGGGTTCTTCTCTCATGTTTCTGATACTTTTCCTCTCTAGTATTTTTAAATATACACTGTATTTCACAGATGTGGTGACTTTTTCTTGTTTTTCAGTCTTGCATAATAAAACACTTTGTACAGAAAAAAGACTTTCCCGAGGTTGGTGGGTCATTGATGATTTGGCTCTGAAGAAACAGTCCTGGCATGCTACACCTGAAAATAAAGTCATCTGGGAGACACTGAAAGAAGTTATTATCAGATCTGAGCAGCTTGCTGGGGAAAACTGTATCTCAAATCACCACTTTGAGCATGGCTGACCATGCCAGCGGACACACAATTAAGATGAACAGTCCTGACTGCTTTGTTTCCTGATTTCACATGGAAATGAGGTGCAGATGCACTGCCAGTCCCTCTCATAAGGTTGAATTTAGCCCATCACCACAGTTTATCAACCTGGCTGTGAGCACCTGTGTCACCCCCAGCTTGTGCACACCACACTGACCCTTGGAAAGTCTTGGTTTCAGGTTGGGAAGGGTAGGGAAATTTTCAAGAAATATCTCAAATCCACAGGACATGGAGCTCCATCAGCTTTCCTGCTCACAGAACTACTTTTTTCTTTTGTTATATACTGGCTTCCAAAGTTTTATGAAAAACATTTGTGAGCAGATAATTCAATGCAAAGTGGATGATGGCCTTCAGTGTTTCTTAAACACTTTCATGAGTTGATATTCCAGGAAACGACCAATTATCATTTTGATCCCTTTAGGATTAAACTCCAGGAGGATTAACTAGGATAGTAAGACAAGAAAACAAATCCAAAGAAAGCACACTTTACAGAAGATTTAAAGCCTTCCACAAATCTGCACTTGGCAAGCTCAGTGTAGTGCTGAATCAGACATGGCAGAACCCTGTGCAACCCACCTGTGTGAGATCTCCATCTTAATCTTCATTTAACAGCCTCAAACCAGACTGTTACCATCTGCAGCATCTGAGCCAAATAATTTCAAGCTGACTTATTCGGTTCTAATTCTGAACATCCATCATTCTGCAAGCAGCCTAAAGGGAGACGCCCTATACCTTAACTTACACATTTTACAGTGGTCTCCCTCTAAAGCTGTCTGCCAATCGTAATATTTAAATCCTATGAAGTTTACTTTGTGTTTTCTGTAATTTGAAGTCCACACTGTATTTAGTTAACACACTGGGTTCCCAGATGAGGTGCAATAACTTGAGTATGGAAAAAGGTGCTACCACAGCACTGCAATTCTCATTTGCTGCTCCCTTGAGCAGCCTCACTTAACTGGCTCTGTTTCTGACATCACAGAAATGAATGCTATTATTTTCTAAAAACATTATAAACTCTACCAATATCCAGCACCAAGTGTTTGTATTTACCCCTGAGGTAAGCAAGCTGTACTCCAAAGCTCCAACAAACCCCAGGGTTGTGAGGGGATGTGATGCTGCTCACATCAGAGCAGCAGCTCATTTTAGCCTCTTCAGCACACAACTGGGTACCATAGAAAACAGCAATTTATTTCCCTTCTCAGGGCTTCTCTAAAAACAACAGCCCAGTTTCTAGCATGCCTGGCAGCCACAGACCAGCTTGACTTGCAGTTAAGAGTGAATCTGAATACAAATTTTGAAAGCAGAATCTGTTACATGCTAAAGAATTTCAGTTTTCTTTTATTACAACAGGAAGAGAGAGATGAGGAATAACAATAAAACTGGAACTTGGGGTGCATTCTGACACAGTAGAGTTAAGAATGGCGTAAGAGTTTTCCTCACAGTACAGTAATTCTTAAGGATGGACCAAAAGGATTATTTACCTCTGCAATGTTATCAGGGAATGAGAGCATTTTTTACCCCATCTAGACAGCAAATACACAACACAACCACAGAGCATTTTGGAAACCCGTTATCAATAAAGTCCTCAAAGAAATTAAGCCTGTCCCATCTCTACCAGATCACCCACGGTGTTACTTGGGCACCTAAAACCCAACAGGTCTCCCCAAGCACCATTTCAGCCGGGTTAATTCGAATCCCCAAAAAACGATTTCGTCAGAGGAACTTTGGCAGAGGGGTGGTTTTCTTTTTTTCAGTCAAGCCCACCACCCAACGACCCTCGCAGCATAAAAACGCAGGAGAGACGTAAGCCCCTCTACGCCTCGTACTCGAACACTTTGAGGTCCTCCAGGAGCTCCTTGGCGAGCGCCTGCAGCTCGGCGTTGCGGCTCTGGGACAGCGCGACGATGCGCTGGAAGGGCAGCGTCTCGCGCACCTCGGCGCCCGACCTGGCCAACACCTCGGGCTCCAGCAGCACCGACTGCAGCAGCCGCAGGGCGTGCAGGCAAACCTCCGCGTCCGGGTCTGAAAGCAGGGGGAGAGAAGCACCCAGGGGATTGTTAGAAACGCGTCTGAAAGGATCCACCGGGCGGACGGGGAGGAAGGGAAGCGTTGTAATGCCCGGCTGGCTGGTTGGCTCTAGGAGGTACCTGGGAATCACATTTTTTGTCCTCCCCCAGCAGTGTTTCCGAGGGAGAGAGAATCAGGAACCTTTCCCTTGTTTTCCAGATGTTGAAACTGCTGTAAAGCAGGGAATTTGATCGACCTGAATTTATCCAGTCCGTACCCATGTACTGTTGGCTGCAATCCAATTTAAGGGCAGAACTAACTGTATCACATGATTACTCAGACTTAAAAAACCAGTAAATTGGCAGTAAATCATCAGGCCTTTCTTTAATTTCTTTTTATATGAGGCTTTGGATTTCCTCAAAGCTCAGTAAAATATTAATTTTTATAAAACTTTCTAGCAACCACGTATCAACCTTCCAAGTGTTTAATTCAGTCTGCACAAAATTGAAATGGGTATTGAAGCACTGCTGCTCAGGAATGTGCCAGGGAAATGCTGCAAAGAACTTTGACTGACTTAAGCCAGGAAGACATGTAATAACTCCACCGCTAAGAACACAGGATGCATTTTTAATTACTGAAACATTAGGAGCATTACATTTTAATCATTTGCAACGGCCCATTTGCATTTAGTGGTTTACAGCTTTATCAAAAGCATGTGGTAGAAAGACTTCCCTATTCTGCATATTCCAAATGAAAACATCTATTATATTTTTACAGCTGAAGCAGTTATTTGTCCCACGTGCCATGAATTTTTAATGTGTTTTTCATTAGCATACGTGGTCTTCAGCAAGCTTTTGATAAAGGGTTGTGCGGAAATGTTGAGAAAATTAATTCAGATCACTTTGAGCACAAAATCACCAGAGAGACCAAAATCTCACTGAAGGAGCATAAAACCAGGACAGTGATGAACCAGAGTGCACTGAGTTTGGAGCAGATATTTGGTGGGGCTGAGGCAAGTTCTCTCCTTTCCTGGCTTATTTCACACATAACACTGGTGACATGAAAAGGGACTGAGAAGAATTATTCATTAAAGCATAAGTGTTGAAAGCACCTGGGGGGGCAAAGAACAGGATGTGATGGACACTGAAGAAGTCTCCGGATTTAGGCATGAAACTCACTGCTGAGATAGAGATTTTTTAGTAATTCCCAACAGCACAAGGCTGGAGAACAATATTAAAGATTGTGACATCTGATCTACACCCAAAAGGAAGGCACTCCCTCGCTCTTCCCCTATTTTCCATCATAAATGGAAATAATCAAGTGTTAACCTCTTAAGAAAGGAATTCTACTTTGTCCTGGAAAAGCAGCAGGGTGGGGTATAATCTGAGGACACAGGTGTTGTCCAAACTCATAAAATAAAGTGCATTTTCTCCTTTTCTGTGCAATGAGAATCCTAGCTGTTGGGCCTGCTGGACAATTTTAAACATGTCGAATCAATAAAAGCCCTGTGATTAGTGCTGCACACCCATGGCACAGCCACTCTTACTGCTGACAGCCAGGCTGAAGGCTCTGAGGAGTCTCTTTCCATCACCATCTCCAGCAGTACCTGCAGGTGCAACTTCCTGAGTGAGGAGCAGTCGTAACTCTGGGGGAAATGCTGCAGCTCAGCCTCACAGACACAAAGATCTTATGTCCAATTTCCTGGCCAGAAACACTTCAGTGAATCCTTTTGAAAAAAACACCTGGGTACAAGTTTTGGTTTTCAGACTTATTCTGACCTAATCAAAATATGACTAAAAGCCTTGATTTTGTCCTCTCTTGCGTTCCCTTTTTGTCTCCATGCCTTCCACACTGTGTATCTTTTAATGCCTATTTTTTTGCCTGATGTATTGTTCCAACTCTGCACAGATCACCTCCCCCTTTTTCTGTTCTTAGTATTACCTACATTTATTCATAGGAAATAGCAGCCACAAACTACAGACAGATAAGAAGAAAGAAGCTTTGTAGAGTGAAATCTATGTAGTTCATTTACAATCTTCCTCTGTGTGACATTATTCCTCCACGAAATAAAGCCACTAATACATTTAATGTCTTGCAGTACTGCTGGGAAGCTTCATATATGTAAGATGAAAAGAGCTTTGTTACTAATACCCTTATAGGAATCAATATTAGTATTATCTGCAAGTGTTTAAAGGCTGTAGAAATTAAAGAATCGATCAGGGGAGAAGCCTTAGCAGGGGAGCCAAGAAAATGAGGATCTGTAGGAGATCAGGAAATTATTTCCAGCTTGATGAACAAGAATGTTTTCCAGTAAGAGCAGAGAGGTTCTAGGAAGAATCTCCAGCAGCAGCCAGGGAAGCTCAACAGCTTGAGTCACTCAAATGAAGAACAGATTAGGCACGTGGGCATCCAGCAAAGGAAGGAAATGATCCTGCACCAGAAGATGACTTAATACACATTTAACCTCAGATTGCCATTGTTTTGAATGTATTCTGGGATGTTCTGAGTTAAATAAATACATATGCCTTAAAATACACTCCCTGAAACCACTCAAAACATGTGGTTTTGAGAATACTACTTATTGAGGATAATCATGTTTCCTAAGAGGATTTAAAAAAAAACACCAGAGAAATCTTTCTCTTGTCTCCAATATCATTAGGGACGTTTTCTAGAAGCCCCGTCTACAAGCACTCAGAGAAATGTATGGAATCTTCATTATTCAGCATTATATTTATGTCAACAGCGTCCAGATTTAGTCATTTCTACACTAGCTGAGTAACATTTTGTTTGTACAAGATCAAAAAAAAATCCTTTAGCTGTAATCAAATCAGTGCATCACATCCTCCCAACCACCGGCACACACATCTCCAACTACAATTTCAAAACTATCACCATTATTTCTGGAGAAGAGGGGGAGAAATCAAGCTGCTTGCCTCAGCCAGGATCACAGGCGTAGCACAAACCTGCCACCATCATAAGGTGCTGATGTAATTTCAGCAAGGTGTTGAAACTGCTGGAGTTTGCTGACGTCCTGCAAGCTGCCAGCTCACTTTGATGTCACTGGCTTTCTGTCGCTGACAAAAGGCAGCTGATAACGTGGACGGATTTTAGTCACATCTGTCATTAGCATCAGGCTCTCAGATGAACTGTCCCCTACAGCAGTGTTTAAGTAATTGCATTGCATCAACGCTGAACAGCTTATCCACAGTTGGCTGGGAGTTGTGTGAACTCAATTTACACGTGGCCACACCATCCCCATGCCACCTGAATGCAAGATTTATTGCCAGCACACTGTTTACAGCTGTGCCTGTGTACAACAGCACAGAAGTTCACAAAGACAAGTGCAAGGTCCTGCACATAGCTCGGGGCAATTCCAAGCAGAAGTACAGGCTGGGGGATTGAGAGCAGCCCTGAGGAGAAGGACTCGGGGCTGTTGGTGGATGAGAGGCTAGATATGAGCTGGCCATGTGCACTGACAGCCCAGAAAGCCAAAAATGTCCTGGGCAGCAGGGGAGGGGGGGATTCTGCCCCTCTGCCCTGCCCAGGTGTGACCCCACCTGCAGAGCTGCCTCCAGCCCCAGAGCTCACACTATAAGGAAGACATGGATCTGCTGGAGTCCAGAGGAGAGACATAAGGAGGGTCAGAGGGCTGGGGCACCTCTGCTGTGGAGACAGGCTGAGAGACTGGGGGCTGCTCAGCCTGGAGAAGAGAAGGCTTCAGAGAGACCTTAGAGCCTCTTCCAGGGCCTAAAGGAGCTCCAAGAGATCTGGAGAGGGACTTTGTACAAGGGAATGTAGTGACAGGACAAGGGGCAATGGCTTTAAACTGGAAGAGGGGAGGGTTAGATTAAATATTAGGAAGAAATTCCTCACCACGCGTGTGATAAGGCACTGGCACAGGTTGGCCAGAGAAGCTGAAAACACCTCATCCCTGAAAGTGTTTAAATTCAGGTTGGATGGAGTCCAACTATCTTCTGAGCAACTTGGTCTAATGGAAGGATATCCCTGCTCACAGCAAGGGGGTTGGAACAAGATGCTCTTTAAGATCCCTTCCAATTTAAACCATTCTATGACTTCACAATTTCAAAAATCTTCCCACCACTGCTGTAGATATTATTCAGTTCAATTCCTGTCTGATTCCAGCAGGAAGGAGCAATCTGCCTCCTCAGCCTTTCCTTGTAATGAGCCTGTCAGACAATCTGTGTTCCAGCACACCCAACAGAGACAACCACAGCCACGGCTTCCCCCGTGTAAGATCCCTTTGCACTGCCCATGCTGGCAGGGCTGAGGCAGCATCTGCAGCAGCAGAGTTTTCCAGACATTTCCATACTGTTGATAGGTCTGAGGAGACAGGAAATGTTGTGGTAAAGATGCTCTGAGGGGAAGGAGCAGGGAGAATACTGAAGTAGAAAAGAAAAGACTGAGCTTTGCTTGCTGCAATTCTTACAGACATAAATGCACTTTCTCTCTGCAAAATTTTTTCCCGAGCTCCTGTGTTACAGCTGCGTTTCTGTCAGTCTCCTCTCTGGCTGTGCTGCTCCCACATGGAGTTCAGCTAAGGAGAATTCCCCACTCTCCTACAGACACATGTTTGTCATGCTTTTATCAGGGAAATGCTTGAGAGAGACTCCCAGGATCCAAACTGAAGCAGCAGTTCAGTCCCAATTCGCCTGGCCTCTACGCAGGGGATGAGAGTGAACAGGAGTTTGCACAGAGCTCTGTAGCTCAGAGAGGAACAGAACTGCTCCTCACAGAACATCAGTTTGCATGAGTTGTTAGGCAGGGCAAGGACCTGCTCAGATGGCAAGGACAGCCCGGACCTCCATCTGGGCAAGCAGCTCAGTATGGAAAAGCATGAGTATGGAAAAGGGCAAACATTCCACGAGCCTTGCCTTGGCCTCTCCTCCAGCTTCCCAGATAACTGAGGCTCAGGGAACTCTGCGTCAGAGCTGACATCCCTGCAATTACCCAAATGAATCTGGTCTTAAAGGGCAATCCTCTCCTCAAGATTAATTTAATCATCTGAAGAACAGCATGTAGATGAGTCAGGGGAGGTTTAGGTTGGATATCAGAAGGTTTTGCAGCCAGAAGGTGGCTGGGCACTAGAATAAGCTCCACGGGGAAGTTGTCACAGCCCCAAGCCTGCCAGAGTTCAAGGAGCATTTGGACAACATTCTCAGGCACATGGTGGGATTCTTGAGATGTTTTGTGGGGTCAGGAGTTGGACTCTGAGATCCTGATGGATCCCTTCCAAGTCAGCATATTCTATGGTTCTATGGGAAGAGGATGAAATTGCTGAGCACTTGAAAGAACGGTTTTGATTTAGGAACAAAAATTTGTTTTAATACAGACATCAGTTTATAAATATGACGGTTCTGTTTGTCCAGATGTTTTTGAAATAACACGCTGCCATGCAAATAACCTGAAATTTCAAACGCTCGCAAATAACCTGAAATTTCAAATGCTCTCACAGCCATAATGAATTCAGACAGAAGAGCAAGGCATTAGAAACCTTCAGAGATAGTCATGAAAAGCAAATATTGAGGGTGCAGGCAGCAAAGTGAGAATGTGCTTCATACAAGCATTTCTAATAGAGACCATCATTAGCAAAGAATTTGGATAACCAAGGTTGAATTTCCACATGGAACTGTGGTGAAAGAAACTGAAGGGCAAGATCTTAAATTAGTCCTATGTCTCTTTTTGTGATTTGTTTAATGAAGCCCCTGGAGCAATTTCCCAGCTATGGACAAGAAATGTCACTGACAAAGTGTCTCTGAATTCCAAGATTTCTCAAGTATCCAGAGAGATTTTTTTAAACTGCATTCAAAGAAAAGGAAAGTGGGGAAAAAAAACCAAAATAGAGACACACAATGTTGAAAAAACCCCACCCAATCAAAAAACCCAACCAAACCGAGGAAGTAGAGAAGAGCCTAGACTCCTTTTCTCCAGCACTCATTTGTTGGCAGATTCTGCATGATCAAAAATGAAAAACATTAAATTTAGTCTTTATTCTTAATAATACCTAAGCTGGTTGTTACTTCTTATTCTTCAGGAGATCCTTGGCAGAGTAATGTTCCAATCCACTTCTTTGTGAGTTACAGAATGGAGGTCTTATTGCATCTTTAGATGGAAAACACCAGAAAAAAAAAATTTACAAATCTCAGGTGGATTTCCACCCAGTATGATATAGGCCTCTTTTTCTGTGGCTGGGGACATGGCTTCTTTAATCTGAAAGTTATGTGAAACCCTCAGCCAGGACACCAACACAGGGACAGCAGCTGATGGAGGTAACTAAAGCTGTCTATTTTGTCCAAGATGGGAACAGCTGCTCTGCTAACAAATGGTGCTCCACAAGAGAAGAACTCTATTGATCCCACAAGCTGCTCCACAGACAGAAATCTGAGTCATCATTCATGTGCTTTATGCTGGCACCAGGCTGGGAAGGTGTAGGCAGGCACAGCTGATACCTACACAGAGGATTCAGTGATCAGTGTTGGTCATTAAAGGGCGTCCATCTTTTAGAAAGTTTTTAAAAGTCAGGGAAAAAAGGGAAGAAAAAGACAGCCCACCTCACGAAGTGTTAAAACTACAGAGACCTGCATTATCTTCAAAAATTGTGTTACACATTTGATTTTCTCCTATCGTTAGTACAGCCTCCAGCAGAAAGAGCCATTAAGAATTCTTGTTAATGAACATGAAGTCACACCAGCTCATCCCAAAGTTTCCCAAAGACAGTAGGACAGTCTGCTGTTAACATTCCTACTCCACTAGGAACCTTCATTAGATTTTCCCCCTTCTTTCTCTTCCAGTCAGCGCATTCAATGTCAAGGCACATTTCTGTCTCCTCAAAAATGCTGTGAGACAACTTGAATTAAATCCCTCTTTGCTTCAGATACAACAAAGGGAAATAAAGACAATCGAGTCAATTATTTTCTCTCTTCATTTAAAGGAAAGGACATTCTTCTTCAGGGAACAAGGATGGGCACAGACTGAGAACTCAGAGAAGGAATTTGAGGGATTTATCAGCTGCATACAAGGCAGTGGGAGAAAGATGGGCCTGATGTACAGGCTGAGGTCTTGGACACTTGTAGAATGACAATGGAAAAGCAAACAGGATGATTCTCTGAAAATAAATTAAAAAAAAAAAAAAATCAGAGGATTATTTCTGGGGCCTGTCTTAGTGGGAATGGTGATAAAAGCATACAGAACTGGAAAGCTGAGTCATGTCATAAGCCTTAATCAAAACAGGCTTTGAAGAAGCTTCCTGCAGGCAGGCAGCAGGTCCAGGATACTCTGCCAGCACTGGGTAGTGCTCTAATCTCCTGCATGGAAAAACCAGGACCTTATACTGCAGCAGCTCCAGGTGTTTAGGAGCTGAATCTTGGCCAACAGAACCTGAAGGTGCTGGTCAGGGAAACAGGAGAGGAGCAAGAGTGGGAGGAAGCTGCTGAATTTTCCAAGTAGAGACATTTAGGAATGGATTAAATGTTGGAAAACTATGGAGATCTCACACAAAATGATGGGAACAAGATCGGGTCTTGGATCTGACCCCTCATCTGATCAATCCAAACCAGCCAGCTCCCTCTTGACAGTAAGGAGACTTCCTCTGAAGTCAGGGATCTGAACCTGCAGAATTGCTTCATCTGAGAATCTTCCTCTCTTGCTGTAACTGGAGAAGTTTATTATCAAAAAGTCAAGGAATTAGCTATCATCACCCTTCTTTCTACAACCCAGCCATAAACCATTAGCACTTCCAAATTGCAGAGTAGCCTTTCCATTTCTTATTGCCATTAGTAGCTGCAAACTAATTATAAATGCTTCCCATTTCATCCTCTTACCTGTCCTAGGAGCCTTTTTCAGACAACAGACTGCATCCAATTATTATCTTTTTTGTTTTATCACAAAAACTGGAAGGGCGTATTTGGGAACTCATAGTCAGACAGGATTCTTCGAGGGTGTTTCGGGTTGGTATTTTTTGCTAGAACAGCTTATGTATATATTAGCCAACATAAATTAAAAGGAAAACCTGAAGTAAGACATGTAAAATTTCCAAGTACAGCTGAACAAAAGACCATGTATTTGATATTCTCTGAGGATCCCATTTTTATCAAAATATATTAAAAACTCCTATAGAAATGGTGTTTTCCCTTACAAGGATTACTTAATTTCCTGAGACCTTGGAAGAGAGAGCCTGTGGCATTCCACAGCAGGAAATTATTTAATGAAAAGCTTGAGCAGCTACATTTTCTGTAAAATAGTTAAGGGAACCATGAGCTATACAAATAGCTTTCAGTTTACCAACCCTAACCAAAGCTTCTTCAAAAAATTCAGCATCAAAATAATATCTGGAAAAAGCAGATGCAATCACTCTCATTTCAGCTGCTCCAGTTATTTACCAGCCGTACTTCAGCAAGGTTTTAGCAGCACAGAGGGATAATTAACCTTCCCAGTCCTATCTGCACACCAAAATCTCCTCATAAATCTTGAGAAAGCCCAGGCAGGGCAGTGTCACAGCTCTGTCCCCCTGCTGTCCCCCACGAGCTCTGCACGCAGCTGCCAACGTCAATCCCTGCTGGCTCCTGCACAGGGATTTGAAGCCTCCCAAAGATCAGAGCCTTGATGTCACTAATGTACCTGACAGTGACAACACAAGTCCTTGACGTCCTTGGAGTCCTGCACTGGCCAAAGGCTTAGCTGGGAATAGTTCTCCAGCCCTGGAGGCCCAAATCCTATCAGAGCACAAGGCTTCTCCTCAGCAAGAGACGCTTTACAATGGGTCAGTGAAGTTACAGACTTGGCTTCTTCCCCCAAAATGTGTACATTTTCCTTTGTTAATGGTAGTGAACAGATATGCATATTCCCCTTGAGGTTTATTTTAAAGTTGGTATGTGAAGACACAAGTGGCTGTTTCTTAAACCACTTCATCAAATTTCTCCATTCCCTATTCTTAAATCCACCCTTAAATTTTACATTAATGAAATATTGCATTCAGTGCCAAAAATTTTGTAGGAAGTACACATCTTCTCCCTCTAGCTGCTTGCCCTTTTTGTTTACTTTTATTCAGTCAAAAGCTGATCAGGTTACAGATATAAATTTCTGGCTTGTTATTTGCAACACCCATTGCAAATCTACAAAATCCCGAAAGTCACAGTTGACAAGGTTCTTAGAGCAACTTACCATTCAACAGCCACCAGAGCAGGGGAACAAAACCTGGACTTTCACTGATGTACTTCAAGCCTTTCAAGTTGATGCTCACATTGTAAAGTGACATTAGCATTAGCCTAGAATTCAAAAAAATAAGATGTGAGGGCCTTTGATTTCTTTGCATGCTTCAGCATCTCTTGCCATTTGTGCCAAGCATGTACCAATGCAGAAGCCTGTGCTCATAATCTGTATTTTGGTAAGAGAGATAAATCTCAAATGATGTACAAGCAATGTCGTGCAAACCTTTGTTTGTACTGTTATATCACATATTCCAAACACAGGGAAAAGAGTAAGAAGGTCTCAGGGAGGGGCTGGAATGTCCTCTGTTCTGGAGCCAGCCTGGCTACTGCTCCCTCTCATGCCTGAGATAAAACTGTGTGTCACTGCACCGCTACTATGTCCAAACAAAAGGGAAATGACAATTCCAAATGGACTTGACACCTCACATACAATTCTCAAACAAGGACTCACGGCTTAAGCTCCTAAGCCACTAGCAGATTTTTGGACACCTTCAGAAAGCAGAAAAGGCAGTGACCCATTGCAGGCTAAACTGAGTTTTCAGAACTGCCATTTATGTGCTCTGAGTTTGATCACCTCACTTATTAAGGAGGAGAAAGAAGGAGGAGCAGATTTATTAAATCTACTGCACCAGTGGCCACTGCCAAGCAGGGAGAGGTGCTCTGGATCTGAAATTGCAGCTGGTGAAGCCCATCCAGCCCCTTTTCATCCAGCCCCTGCAGCTCTGGGCGTCCAGAACAAGCCCTGACAAAAGAGCACAGCACTCCCTATAATCAGCCAGAATGGAAATGATCAATAAACCATCATCCTATAATGGCAATGTTAACATTTCTTGAGAATGTCTTTCACCCTTAATCTGTTTGACATTTGCAGTTAGAAATAAAATGACGCAAAAAGGCACTGCTGTGTTTGTGTTTTTATTTCACTTGTTTGCTTTGTGCAGACAAAAGGGACTGGTGGTGGTGATCCAGGGAAGCGCTGAGGTTTTTTGGAGTGCTGGAAAACCCCACAAGCCAATGCAGTGGCGTATCAATATGCAACAGCATATTTAATTAAACACACTCTAGGCACAACAGAAAAGCATTGCTAGGCCCTTTTATAACCACCTTCACCTCCAGTATCAGCACATTTTAGCAAGTTTTTTTTTGCAATAGTAATTGCAAAAGTGATTATTGAAGCAGACCTGACACAAATGATTACTGGATAAACAATACTTTCTGGAGGTTTTTTTTCCTAAAATGTGGAGCGAGTCTTAATTACGCATTTCATAATCTTCCTACTTAGACAAGCCAAATTTAATTAACATCTTGTACTACTGTATCTGTCAATGCTTTCTTTAAAATCTAGAACTAAAGGCACAGCTAAAGCCCCTTCTTGTTTTGTTAATACATGGGATTAGAATATAAAACATACTACTATGTTTAAATATGTCTCTTTGCTGCCACAAAAGCAAAGTTGAATATTCTTAGCCATTTAATTATAGCTACAAACAATTATGTAGATGTTTATTGACTGTGTAACTATTACAAATATTGAACAAATCCTACATCAATGAGAAGAAAACCTGAAGTCTTTCACACCTGCTATTTCAGAAAGGCAAGGACACCCCTGAGATTTCAGTCTCAGCTCTCAGGTCGATGCCTGGGATGTATTTATCCCATACTCACAGACCACAGTGGATATCACAGCAGCTTTGGAGTAAGTGACAGGTTCTCCCTGTAATTTTTTTTGTTTATATATTCATCCAAATAGAACACAGGATTGCTAGAATCAGTAGAGAGAGAGCTCCACTTTTTATCAGCTTACTTTGATACTGCTGTGTGTAGAACTGTTTCCTCCGATCTGTTACACAGCAATGAAAAATGTTTTTGAAAAGAAAAGCTAGAAAATAATAGTAAAACCTCAGAACTAAGCAAAAGACAACCACGGCATGTAAAATTAAAAGCTAATTTTTTCTTCAACTGATTGGATTATAAGTTGATGCCCTCCCATGTAACACCATGGTGATGCTTTAAGAAAAACACATTGCATTTCCAGAATAATGATCAGACATTCTCATCTGCGAGGAGTAGTTTTAAAAATGTATCTGTCTGTATGATTATGTATATAAATACATGTGTAAACATTATTTATGATGACTCCAAAGTCCATCTTCAACTAACTTTGAAATTGCACTAGAATTTATGGCAACCCTCATAACCTTATCTCACAGCTGTCTTTCATTTTGTCCTGCCTTATCTTCCCTATGGGAGGAGAAAAGGGAGTTCTGACACATCTGCTTATGAAAATGCTGATTAGGTTAGCCAGCAGCTAAAAAACCTTACATGCAAAGAACGATTTAAAAACAAATCAACCAACCTCCCCAAACCCCTTCTTTTCTGGGCTGCAAAACTGTAACACTTCCCAAAAGAATAAGAAAATAAATCTAGTGCTAGGAACAGGTTTTTTTAACTGAACAGTGACAAGACACATACAGAGCTCATTAAACAAAAACAAAAACAAAAAGGACTTTGTTTTGATTATGGACATGAAAGACAAACACAGGGAAACATTTTGCACTAAAACACTTGAGCAAATCAGGCTCTCTCATTCTCTGACAATGCCATGAAGGAACGTCCCTTCTGGCATTTGCTCTAATATCAGAATCCAGCATTTTTTTTTTTAATCCAATGTCTAGTTCAGAGTAAGGGAAAAAAAATGGTTCTGTGGGATATCAGAAAATATCATCACTGCACTGCATTCCAACGATTGTAACATATGCTTAATATTTCTGACTTATCACCTTGAGCAACCTCTTCTCCAAGCTTCCCTCCATTTGTTAGCCTTCAAAGCTGGCCCCTGTTGAATTCCTGGCCATCTCATGGGATTGTTCTATGTACATTTCACCAGCAGTACTGTATTGGCAGCCAACTTTACAACACCATGGGTAATTCTTCCGCCAAGAAGGCAGATTTTGAAGTGTAATAACAAGCAACCGAAGATATAAACTCAAAAGAAAGGCGCTCAAATCCAATTACATGAATACAATATGGAATGACCAAAAATAGTTTGTCTGGACCCTTAGACACAAATCCACCTGAAATTCAGAGTGCGTGTGTAGGAACATCTTCCCTCCTCCTCTCAAAGTCCTCTTTTTTTAATCTCATTTACAGATTCTGAAACAATACGAATCCTCTTTTCAGGGTTGTTCTTTGGTTTTGTTTGTTTGGCTGGTTTGATTTTTTTTTATACACATGAAGACACAAATTACCTTTTATTCTGTAAATTGAGATTCTCATACAATTTTTTCAGTTGGGATGTTATCAAAAAACCCCTACCACTGACCTTCAAGCCCAACACTTGGGAAACAGAGTAAGTAACTGATCTCAAATCATCAAGCCACTACCTACAGCACAGGCTGTTCAGCTTTCCCCTCACCACCCAGCAGGGAAAGGCAAACACCTTCAGAGGGCAACTTGCTCCCCCTCACATGAGCAATCACCTGACAGCACCATCTCCTCCCAGTGACTGTGGGAAGGAGCCCAGTCAGTCAGCAAATGCTTGACATCCCCCTCTCTGACAGCTGAGGTTAGGCAAGATAAAACCTCTCTAGAGTGAAGAACGAGCCTGATTCTGTGACTATCACATCCAACCTGCCTAAATGTGTGCCTGGACATGGTCAAGTTACTGTAGCTGACTGTTTGTCAGCTGAGCTGGGACAGCTGCCTGGGGTATGAACTGTTTGTGTATTTATGAAAAGACCACTGCAGTGGCTCAAACCACCCTCATGAACAAAGGAACCAGGTGTACAGGATCAGTGCTCACAGTTCAGCAGAGGAGCCACTCGTTAAGCAACAGTAATTTGCTCAGTCAAGGCCAAATACCCTCAGCTTGTAAGGTCTTGAAGAAAAAGGCAAAGACAATTAATTGTTTACTTAATCTCTCCATCAGCTGAAAAGCACTTTTGCAGTAGCTGAACTGTGCAACAGGGCCCTACCTTTAAAGCTGTATTGCAAGGTCACTTTACAAGCATTGCCTCTTAACTGAAGTGCGTAGTGAGTCTGGTTGCTGAAGAGCCTAAAATGATTTAATTTTTGCTCTTAGCAGATCCATAACTCACTTTCTTCACTAAGGACATGTGACATTTTACACTTCATATTAGAAGGGAACAAAAATGAGTTCCCATTTCCCACACCTTCTCTGTTCTAAAACTTGACCTCACACCTTTCTTATTTCACACCAAATTCATGACCCCCTCCCAAGCTAGAAGAGGGCAGCCCTGCTCACCTTTACAATATTATGGTGCTTAAGAGACTTGCCAAAAGACACAAAACCTGGATAAAGCTTTGTAGTCAACTCTAGTGTATCTGCAAGGAATGCTACTGGAAAAATTGTTTCCTCTCCAGGAAAGGAATAATGGGAGAGTGGGAAAACTACTGTCATCACTTGAGCTGCACTGCAAGATAATGCATTTCATCTAAAAGGGGCAAAAAAAAGCTCAACATACACTTTAAATTTGTTACAGAGTCCTGGCTTCATGTCTCCCAGGAGATGCATCATCGTGTCCAGTAATTCCCGACTGGAACTGACCAGGAACTCACGGCCACACGCCAGCGCAGCCACATCTGTGGGAAAGCACACAGCATCACCAAAAATCATGTTTCAAACAAAAGTTTATGCTAATTATCAGGACCACTAAAAAGACAGGCCAGCTGTGAAGAATGAACTATGGCAGTGATACAAACTTCAGAGTACATTCACCTATATAGCAAACACTGAACAACAAACACCGGTCAAGTTCCTCCAGAATTCTGCATTGGTAACCAAAATATTTATTCAGAATGCCCAGTGCCCCAACAGCAGCACAGTAAGTAGTGAAACAAAAGGCTGTATTCATCCTCAGGTCATGTGTGACCTGAAACAAAGCTGATCATTATAGGTTCCACCTTAAAGCAACGGGATTGCAGAGTTTTACAACCACTCAATTCAATATACCTGGCACATCACACAACCAAAACTCTTATGAACATCTACTCAAATGTTTTTTTCCTACCTCTCTGCAAGTGTGGCATTATTCAAGGCCAGACCAAAAGAGAAAATTATTTCCAAAGGCTACTGTTCCAAAACTGACTTTCCTTTATTATTTTCCCTTATACCTGCCCCCTATTCAGTGCAGTGACATAATGAATCAGATAGTAATTTTATTATTTTATTTATCTTTATTGACATCCCAACAGCTAAAAATCTGACATTTAGAAAAGCTGTTCATTCAAGATTTACTTATTTATAGCAATATGCACTGTTTTGTCTATCTTGTATCACGTTTTTAGTGTAATTTTGACAGTGACAATTTCACAGAAATTCAGATGATGTATCAACCTTATGCCTCACAGCCTCCCAAACCAAGCACAGTCATTCTACAACAGATATGTGGCTTTTTACTTATTTTCTGGCCCTAAAATAAAAAAAATTACTTAGTACGGAAGTCAGGTTTATAACCTTCTACTTCTCTTATACAGTGAAAGTGCAGTGTATCTGACAGCAACAAAAATTTTTAAGCACTTTCGTCTTTAGTCTACGCCTTAAGCTGGGGCTGATCTACTCACAGCATCGGCAATTTGTCATCTTGTAGATGTTGGCATCACGGGTGATTCACAAAGTAAATTGCTCAACGTGCACCAACCGATGTGAGCATACAAGACTGGTACAAGGTCTTTGTTTCATTCCAGACTGAGAGATGCAATAGGGAATTTCAGAACTCAATGGCTCTTACCTGTCTAATCCTTAATGATGTCGCAGAAGCGCCTGTAACAGAGGTGTCAGTAACAAAATTTGCTACAACTTTAGAAAACCAGAAAGTCACCCAAGATATCAACACTGACAACTTAACTTTGAAAAGCTGTATTTTCTGCAGCTTCTGTGAGCAATACACATTCCCAGTAGGTGTGGAACGCTACTCTGAGACACAACATTAACTTACTTGTTACAATCCCTGCCAAAGCCAATACAAACTGATTTTCCTCAGAATCCAAATCCTGCTGTTTCATGTCTTCACTTAATGACTTCACAAAGCTCTCCATGGTCTGGGCAGTGATTGTGAAAAACTTTACTGCTTTACTCTGCAAGTATGGAGAAGAAGAAAGATTACACACACTACAGCAACTAAAATCATCAGATGCTACAGTAAAACTGGTCCATCTTCCAAATTATTAAAACATCCAGTTACTTCAAGTAAACAACAGAAAATACCAGGTATTCACTGAGTGACATGCTTGATTCCCTAATATTTGAAACCATCACCTTAGAAGAAAACAGGAAATTACTCAATGCCACATTTATTCATAAAAGTGAACTACTGCATATCTACCTCCTAAGCAATAAAATATAATCAACCAGCAGAATTAAAGCTTATTATCAGAAGTGAGAATATTACTAGTTTTACAGTAGCTGAAGCAGGTGTTTCACATTTACCTGGCTTACTACAGTAGCTTTTGTCAAAATCAGCTGAAGACTGGAGACTTAACATGAAATTCCTAAGAAAGCAATGAAGTCCTCAGAAAAAGAAAAAAAAAAAAAAAAAAAAAAAAAAAAAAAAAAAAAAAAAAAGGGCAGAATTCAAATGGATCTTAATAGGACTCATTAATTGCTCATGACAGCATGGAGAGTAACAGGCTATGCAGAAATTTTTTGGAAAAGGAAATGGAGGTCTCTCCTGGGTCACAGGTTGAAAAGTCAACAATGTCATGTGAGAAAAAATCATCACCACAGCAGAGCACAGGAACAGGAGCACAGGCTGTAATTATGGGACAGTCTTTTCTCCTCAGCTGCAATGCTGCTCCATTTGGAGGTATCTCAGCTGAGGGAGCACCACCTGGTACAAAGCTCAGGGCAGGTCAAAGAGCCTGGCTTGAGGTGCAGAGTCCACAAAGGACAGAGAGACCTCTTTCTGTTTATTGGTAATTCTGACTAGTAAAACATTGCTGGAACTCTGTTTCACACAGAGGATGAAGGCTTTCATAACCAAAATAGTGTGGCAGAGAGCCCATAATGCTGGGTTTCCCAGTGTCTTTAATAATTTTTTCCAATTGTTTCATGAAGCAGATGAAACTTTTAGTCATTCCCTGCAGCGACCCAGCAGAAGAGTTCAAGAAATGCCTGAATTTTTATTATTCATTTTGTAAAGTGACTGAAAGTCTTAATACTTTTGCAAAATTACTGCTTTCACAGTATGTGCAAAGCTAGTGATAACATTTATTTATTCCTCCATTGCTGCACATTTGCCACAATTAAAGATGTACCGTTCCTGTGGGGTGACTTCAGCAAGAGGGGACAAAAAGGAGGCTCAGTCAACACAGTATCTTCACCAATGATGCTGTGGCCCCAGAACAACAGGAATGAAGGGATCATGAAAAAAGAGGAGGAAGATAAGTGCAATTCTGCATGTGCTGGATGTAGTTTTTATATGGACACCACTCCTCAAAGATGTCAACTTTAACACAAGCACTGACTAGAGGAAGCAAGAGGGGGTGAGAGAAAATGAAGAGCCCAACAAGTGATTATGAAAATATATATTGACACGGGAACATGAGGGTACTAAACACCTCGAGTAGTTGGTATGTTGCACAGAAAACACAGGAAACAAGAGAAATCTTCCATCTGTCAACCTCTTGAGGCTTCACTGGTGTCCTCTCTGCTGATCCTCCTTTCCAGAGAGCCATTACTTAACTCTCCAGCAGAGACTCATCGGGTTTATAAATAGCAAACATTGCACACTCTGCACAGTCCCTTATTAACTTGACGGCATTTTCACGGGACTGAAGAATGTCTCACCCACACACGTTGAGATAAGGACAGTTCTGAAAGCAGCCATGAAGGTGCTTGAGCTCAGATGGTGCAATGAACCCTCTGCTGTCTGTGGAACTCCTGTGTGAAAGCTCCAGGTAACAAGAAAAAATGCTGCCACAAAATATAAAGTCGTTTGTCACCATATCAGACAACTGAAGTAGCAAAACACCTTGCAGGATCCAAAATTTCTCAAGTTGAAGGAAGCCTTGATGCTGTTCTGAAATCAAACCTCCAGGTTGTATTTCCATGTGAGAAGCCTGTCATATCTGGCTGAAGCTTTTTGAAAGACATCCAAAACAATCTCATTGGAATTAATTTACTTCTTTTTTTGGTACATGCAGGTAGCAAACCTTGAAAACTCTCTCATGGTGCTTCTCTGGATGTATCTTCAGATTCTCTCCAGTAACATGGGCAAAACCAGCAGGCATCTCTCCCCCACTGCCTTGAGAACTACCTGTGCCACATTACAAATCCGCTGCTCAAGCTCTGACTTTCCCAGCCCTTATGGACACAAAACACAGATCGGTCACTAACATCACTTCAGCCCATTTGCATTACAGGACTGGAAGAAAGACCTACTTCTGTACTGCTTCAAAAGCTGCAAAAAGCTTGGGCATTGTTCCCTAAGGCATGACATGATTCTGAATTGATGCCACCTTCCCCATGTGCTTAAATATCAGCAGCAGTTTCAAAGCACCCTTGATGTTCTCATACGTTTCCAAACTTCACAGCACCTTCTCAGGGGAGGAGGGAAGAAGCTTCAAGCTGTACAACTTGTCCCAAAATAACCCAAACCAATTATGTTGTATGACAAATCTCCATCATCTTTTAATGACCTGACTCACTGCCAGTTGCAATCTGTGGTTGACACAATGCCACACGATCCATTTATGCTTTTCCTAGGAGTCTTGTTGCAAGCCCAGGCACGTTTCTTACTGTGTTATGTGCACCATCCCAAGGAAATGATGTCCCCAAATGTTGCTCTGATCTTCACCAGAAGTGCAGCAGCTCAACAGGCTTTAACGATTGCTGGAAATGACTACTAGAAGTATTTTGCATTTCAAACCCACCTAACCCCCAAAGTATTCCATTTTCACAGCTGGGTTTTTTACCTTCAAACAAATCTTCAGGCAACAGTTTTGTTTTTTACCTAATTCAACTGAATATTAATACTTAAGACTGCTTTCAAAAACCAGCCTCGTTCTTTAAATTTTAACTGATTTATACAGTGTTTTACAGTTGTTTTTCCCAGTAACTGCTGCTGCTTGCATTTGGAATCATCACAAGTTATCACTAATAAGGCAACACTGTACAGCTTTCTAATATCCAATATAAAGTTGTAATTGTATTTTGGAACACACAACTAGAACTCTTACAAACACACTGGTTTATCACTTATAATAACGAGCTAATCCTATTCACTCAGCTGTTCATCATGCTGCTGAAAAATCAAGCCAAAAGAAACTGTGGCATCAGTTCACTCAGATTAAAAACAGTAATTCCTTCTCATGTTGGCTGTGTCAAGAATGAAAATCATATTTTTATCAGGCCTGTTGCTCTAGTCCCTCCTAATTCCATCAGCTGCACTTGGCAGTGAAATTGTGGTAGTTGCAGTCTTACCATTGTCATTAACTGGTGTTGTTTTGGTTTTTGTGGTTTGTTACTGGTTTTTTTTTCCAAACAGTCTACTTTTCCATGTTTAACATTGATGATTTAATATGATCCACGAGCAGTAAGGGTCTCTAAATTTTCAAGAGTCATTCATTTATTAAGGCAGCAGGAAGATTTAAAGAAGTTGAAAATCAATGGATCTGTCTTTTCTCCATGGAAATAGCTCCTCCAAGCCCTCCACAGGCATGGAAACTCCTGCATGCACCCAGGAACTATTCTCTCCTTCTGTTAGCTTGTGAAGATATTTACATTGTGCTAACTGTAGCCTTGCTTCCAGTTTAGCTGTGTGTGGTGGAAAACAGATAACCCTCATTTGGTAACAAAAGAAATAATGACTGCATTTATTCAGAACACTTCACAGCTCCAACCCTTCTTAAATGAGAATGGATGGTTCCCAAAGAACACGCAAACCTGAAAACATTTTTGCTGTCCAGACAGTTTCTGAAATACATCCTTAAAGCGTGTTCCACAGCCAGGCCTTTGTTTTAGAGGCCTGAGAGCATTGCCAGGGGTCAGTATTCACCTGCCATACTTACTCCTCCCAGGATGGATTTCACAGCCTCCTCATTGCTGGACACCCCCCAGAGCAAGGTGCACACTGCTGCTCCCATCTCTGTGCAATACTCTGCCTGCTGCAGGAGCTGCTGCTTGGCCTCGTTCAGCTGCTGCCGCAGGTCCAGTTTCTCCTGGAACAGTGTAAGGAAATTTTGGTTGCACTTCACGTCTCCCACACCAAATTTCTAGGCTAAGGGACAGAACAAGAAACACAATCGTGGCCACCTCTGAAATGGAGGCTAACCCAGAGCATTGCAGACACGTTCCTTCTCTCCTGAGCTGTCTCTAAGTGGTGCAGGCTGACAGGAACCAGAAACTGTCCACAAGGTCAAACCAAGTGACCCACCGAGACTGAGTGGCACCTGGAAAAGACTGATAGGAGACATCTCCCCCTGAGCAAACAGCTCCATGTCTCTTCAGGAGAGAGGGGATTTCAGCATCAGAGGCCAGCCTTCCCTGACACCTTCCAAAAGATACAGGAAACATCTTACAGGAGGGGAGGGTTGTTTTGTTTTTCAAAACAGGCTTCTGCTCCAGCCAACATGGAACAGTTGCTGGATATCTAGGATAAATACTGCTGTCTCTTCCAACTCTTTTCTGATGGCATAGTCCTGAGCAGCAGTGGCAAAGCAAGACAGAGTCCCCGGAAAAACACACCTAAGGTTTGAACTTTGGAGCACCTTCCATTGCAAGAAAGCTGAAGCACCGCTGTAGATCCATGAGGTTCTGATCAACCTGATCTAGTGAAAGTTGTCCCTGCCCACAGCAGCAGGGGTTGGAATGAGGTAACACAACTCCAAAATCCCTTCCAGCCCAAACTATTCTGTGACACAATGATTCTAGGATCACTTAAGTGAGCTGCTAAACGGTTCTTGCCACAAAGCATAAAGAGAGAACAGATCAATCCTAGAGAACCAGAGCACAACTTCCATTTGGCAGTACTTTTTTCCAATCACTTGGGAAGCTGGCTGGAAGAGTATCATGGAATTGTGCAGGATTCTAGGTTTCACTGGCTTCCTATCAGCTGCCACAGGAGTAGCAAAGCTGCTGCACTTCTCAGTTTAGAGCCAGCACAGACAGTGAGATCAAGGCAGGGATTCTGCAGTCTGTGTCTCAAGGTGGGTGGGGGCTCCCAGCTAACTCCAGGTAGGGTGGCATTAGACAGTGCTGCAGGGAAAGACCAAAGCCAGTCCAGAAAAACTATGCTAATTCAAGTATTAAAACAGAGAGAATCACAGATTGCACAATGTTAAAAACCAGAAGGATCTTACTCTGCCCATTTTACAGACATGATATTTTCAAATTCACTGCAGAAAACTCCTCAGCTCAGCCTTCCCAGTGTGTTTGGCTGTCAGGATGAAGCATGGGGAAATGAGAAGGAATGTCTTCTATGTCAATTTTGAAAGCAACTAAGCAGAACAAGACTCTCAACCATGTATTGTCACCAAGACTTTAAGAATCTTGTTGGTTTTGGGGTTCACCTCAATGCTTCATGTTGAGAGTTTGTAAAGAATAGACATATAAACTCATCTGACAATTTACATAATATGGTGTCAACCAGTAGAGAGCTGTGTGTGCTCTGTCACCAACAACTTACTGAGCCTCCTGATCACATCCTCCAGCCTGATTTGCACTGCTGCTGATGGAATATGCAGGTGAGGATTTGTAAAGTTCAAGTTTCATTTCTCAAGTAGACTTCTGTGTGTTTTTTACTCTCTGGAGTCTCTCTTGCCTACATACGCAAAAGACTGACGCTCGCTGCTGATTCCATAGGCAGAACTCCCAGGAAAAGTCTCTTATTTCTTAATACTTTGATCGTTTTTAAGCAAATTAGCCAAATTCCATCTTTTACATGACTCACTGTCAGGTCTATCAGCTTTTCTGCCACCATGTGCATCCACAAAATGTCCTCAGGCATCTTCCTGCCTAATCCCTATATTCTCCCTGCCTAATCCCTATATTCTCCCTGCCTTTTCCACACTGTCCTAAACTTAGGGAAATGTATCTTTAAAACATTTTATTTGCATTTGGATGCTAACACTGAGTAAGACATAAAACACAGTAATACCAAATCTAGATCCCCCAACAAGCATGCAAAGCCAGCAGAAAAAAACGCCAGAATTTTTAATAGATCAAAAGCAACATCAGAACAAAGATATGAGGCAAGGAAAACAAAATAGTACATGCAAGAGCCAGGAAAATAAACAGAGCCTGCAAAAGCAAATAACCTGGCTGGAAGCAAGGCTCCAAAGAGCTCACATCACCCAGCAATCCCTGTGCTATGCAACACCACCATCTTCAGGAAAAGGTCAAGGCACAAAAACACAGCAGTGCCCAAGTATGGAACTGCAAAGAGACAGACAAAGGAGACATTAGCCAAGAATAACATGTGCACTTCAAGTTTTGCTCGGGTTCAGAAAGCACAGGAATTCCATAATCAGTGATACAGCTCAGCAGAGAGAATTTGGAATGCAAAATGTTGATTTATGACGGCCTAACAAAAGGACACTGCTCAACCAGAAATGCATTTATTCCATGTTTGTTTCAGTGAATAATTTTGTTCTCCTTTAGAAGAGATATATGTAGAAAATAATTCAGAAACTCTTACACATGGATGCCTAGAGCAGAACAACAACCAAATGAAAAACACCAGAAAAGTGATTAAAAGGAACAAAAGTCACTCATATATGCACACAATCTTGTTGCATCCTGAGGAGTTAAAGGCCTTCACAACATCATGAGCACAATCCACTGAAATACACCTTCCTGGCATTTAACAGAACCCGGTCAGACAACTGCCACACACTGCACAACAGCAGAGACATGAGGACAAGAGCCTGGAGCAGAAACACCAAAACAACTGTTCCTAGGAATCTATCCATGCTTTAAGTAAAACTCATCCACAAGAAATCATAACCCCAAAGCACCTGCCCTTTATTTTGTAGTACCAACAAGAATCATGGGTGGGACTTGTTTCATTAATATCTAAAGCAACAGCATTCAATTTTATAGGGATTTTATCCTGCAACTGAAGACCTCACTGCAAAGCAAAATGAACTCTGTATCTACTGCTGAACTGCAACGTCTATCCCAGAAGATATTTATTTGAAATAAGGAATATCCAGATTGACAACAGTTCCATCATATCAAACTTCATTCCAGAGTGTCTCATCTACACAGATGTGCACTGAAAGTGCATTTCTGAGCCCTCTGTTATTCCTTTTCAAAAATGAAGTAAGTTTTGTGGTTCATCTGCCTTTGTGCAATCCCAAGGCTGGCAAATGCCAGCTGTACAACCCCACCTGCTGACTACTGACGGTGGCTCCGAGGAAATGAACTTTTGCAGCAAATAATCACCACTGATTCTCACGGAGAATCTCATTTGAACCCAAATGGCTTCACAGTCTGGGAAGTCAGTGTCTTTGCTATTCCTTAATTGTTAACAATCTCCCCTCTCATAATCACTAAATACAATATTGACAGAGCAAGAGGAGCCCTGAAATTGCTCTTTGATTCTCAGCTGTACATGGCAATTGGATCAATAGATGCTTTGAGAAAGACTATTAACACTAAACAAAGGTACACAGCTCACAGCAAACCAAGAGAGGCTGCTTTCATTCTGTACCTTGCACTGCTTAAACTGTCTTCTATTGTCCTTTTTTCAAATATGTTATAGCAATGTTAAATTCACAAGAACTGATTCTCTGAAGGACCTTTTGATTCCGGCTATCTTCCCAAATACCCGGTGTTTTACTTCAACATGTTAATACGGATATGGATGACTATTTGGATAGAAATCCCAAACTGTTTTTGAGACTGAGGGTTCATTTTGTGGCATGAATATGAAAATTTTATCATTACTGCTTTTGTTATCAAAACTCAAACACACAGATATCAATGTCCTGGCAGCAAATCTACCTTCTTCTCTCTCATGCAATCTGCCTGGGCCGTTTCCAGACGCGCTCTGAAGTGTTCACAATCCATTCTCAGCTGCTCTATTTCCTCCTCCTTTTTCTCCAGGTCTGTGACAGGATAAATCAGACAAAAGAAAGAAGGAACACGTTAAGGGCCTGCATTAAAGCAAAGAGAATCCACCAAGTGCACGTTACTGAGGTGCCTCAGCCGTTTGCTTGTGCGAGATCACCCCCCCGTGGCTAAACAGGAATCTCACAATTTGCTGTGTGGCAACAGCTCTGAGAAAGCAAACCAACACTCTGATTTAAAAGATTCACATCTAGCTGATAAATACTGAGGGCTGAGACGATTTTTTAAAATTTACTCCGCTTTCTACTTTGTTTTCATGTTGGTTTCCATGAAAACTCTGTGAGTGACATTTCACCCAAGTCAGTGACTATATTAAAAACTAAGAAAAATACCAACAGTAATCAAAAGTGAATGTTTCAATCTACAATTTACAACTTACATGGACAGCAGGAATGAAAAGCAATTATTCCAAATGTTTTTAAATAATCTTTATAAAGTAATATAAGCAACCTGGGCCAGTGAATGTTGCCCTTATGGGGTTAGAACTGGATGATCTTTAAGATCCCTTCCAACACACTCTGTGATTCTATGATTATAAACTGTTTAAACATTATGTCAGTTACAAGCAAATTTTATGATTCCTTTATAAAATTAATTTCTGATGTTATCAAACTTCTGATGTTATCAGAAATTCATTCTAATTTAGGCACTTTATTTTAGTGAACAGAAATCAAGGTAAAAGTATTCCATTTCACCAGCATGATGCCTGTTTAAAAAAATTCTCTTTGAAGGACAGTTTGAACAATACCTGTGTATTGTATGTTACTTATAAAAACACAGTCTTGAATGCTTAGTATTTATACTGAAAAAAAGGAAACATGTTTTTGTAGTTCCAAAAAGTAAAATCCAAACAGCATCTACTGTAACCCTGGTTAGTTAAAAAAAAAAAAATAAATTACACCCCACTTCAAACACCATACCCTTGAACATGACAGTTTGGTCTACAGCTTCACACACTTGAAATATTTCCCCCAACATGTGACAGCATTTTTCAATGTAATTACCAAAAAAATCGTATCAAATTCTATCATGAAAAGACATCATAAAAAATTATCCAAATATGTTCTTATTAAACAAAGGACTTGGCTTCTGGCATTCTATTTAGTAGTTCTACATGATTTGAAAAGAATTATCTTCCTGTTTTGGTCTTAATTGACAAGCTTATCATCTTAAATATACACACATTGCTTTGAGTAGCCTGTATAAAAGGAGAAAAGCTTTTTGTGGCTGATTTATCTGGAGAGATAGAATGTATTTCCACCCAGCCCTTATGTGATTCCAAGCCAGCAACATTTTATAGCAGAAAGCAAAGAGGCAAGGCAAGGGTTCACTGCTGAGAAACATCTCTGTGCCAGGACACACTCTCTGAGCAACTCAGTTTTTCAACCTGCAGTGCAAAGGAAAAGAATGGAGGAATGGATTAATTGAGTTTTTGAGGATAACTCTGGTCAGTGGCAAGAAACCTCCCTTCTGTCAAGTGAAGAGAGTTCAGTCTCATGCACTTCTGACTATGTGGGTGTGAGTCCTAGATGTCTGGAGCAGGAGTAGAACATGCTCTGCTTAGCTATAGGAGGCCAAGAAATCTGTTCAGCCTTGCCAGGTAAATTCATCCAGTGAAAATCTCTGTCCCTGCAAGGAAACAAGCGCTCCAGAAAGAGAAGAATCACTTCCAGCCTTTGAGAGGATAGATGCAACCTGAATACAGCCAGCAGACGCACAAAGATGCCACATCCTTCACCTGCAAACTTCAAAGGTCCTGGAACTACACCTGAGCCAGGAGAATAATATTGACTACTGAGTATTAACACAATGCTACCTGGGGTTTTTAAAGGGCTTCAGATAAAAGAAGGATGTGTCAACATCCTCAAAGGTATCACAATGTTTTATGTAGAAGGGGGAAAAAAAAGGACAATAGTGAAAGCTGCTGAAAGAGACTTACTTCTAGTTGTTCCTCGTTTGTGGAAGCTCCCCAGCTGTGCCTTTGCTCTGCACACAAAGAAGCAGCTTTCACTACCAATTTGTGATAGTGAGTAAAAACAAAAAAAAAAAGAAAACTGAAATGGCACCTTCACACAAAGAAGAAATATGTAACTTCACCAGTGCAGGGGTAACTCAGGCCCTGGGAAGGAGTGACACTTGCTCCGAAAAGAAAGACTCAAAAGCAGAATGAGACGCTGGGCACAGGGAAGAGAAAGCCCTCATTTCAGATGTGAGGTAGACTCGTTCTCACCCACAGAAAGTTACAGGTCATACCAGGAGATTTTCTGTGCCAGAGATGTAATCTCAAAGCTCTGGGAGGTGGAGAACTGAGTACAATAGGGATGAATGCCAACAAATGATGGAATTCCAATTCTACTGATCCAAATGCTAGATCAATGTTAAATGCTATTTTTAACACTTCCCAAGTGGAGTGAGTTCCACTAAACATATCCATAATAATACAGAAAAATTGCTGGAGCTGTATTTCTAAGCCTCCTGGAGCCAAGCACTCTTCCTGAGAAGGGTAATGAGAACAAAACAGAACCCTCTTTTCGAAATGAACAATTACCCTGGCAAAAACCTTCATGAAGATGCCGACAGCCTGAAAAGTAGATGTTAGCTGCACTGAGCATTGCCAGCTCTGATCTCAGACATCACCCCAGGAAAGCCACAGGAAATGGGTGTTCTACTGACCCACACACACCAGTGAAATGTACAGAGATCTCAAGGTTTCTCAAAGCTGTTCAAGACTCCATCAGTCTCACAGCTGAATGGGCCAGGGGTGTTGGAAGTCTCTGACTGTAATCTGCACTTCTTGAGGAGCAGGAGACTCTGCTGCTCAAGCACACTTCAACAGCACCCAGAAAACTGCAACAGCTGATGGAAATGTGGAGATGAACAAATCACACATTAGGCTTCCGTAAGAACGACATGAAAAACCATCTCTAGGAGCTGCCAGGACTCCTGTGAGCTTCACATGCAACACCAATGTAGCAAACAGCACCATTCTGAGAGTGAGGGCTGCTTGTGTCCCTGTGATGCCCAACCTTCAGTGATTTGTACGCTCCAAAGCCTCCTTTCTGTCTACCTTATTTCATGCTGCAGAAGTAGGAGAAGAGTGCAGCAGCAAAAATCTCCACTTGTCCAGCTGTAGGGGCACACATGGCCAGAGCCTGAATAAATATTCAAATGACTTCATCACCTGCAAGAGAAATCTCCACAGTGGAGAAACACTCAAGAGAATTCAAAGGCTGGCTCAGCTTCAGGTCATGCCCTGGAGGACCCAGAGAATGCTGGGAAGCCAGCAGAATATTTCAAGGAGTCTTAAAATCCCCAGGTTGATGCCATGAGCCTGCTCGGGATGGCCCCGACAGTATCTCCTCAATGCCTGGCATAAGGAATATAAGAAGGACCAGTGAAAGGAATCTCAAGACAAGTAGGTAAAAACTAATTAAGGAACTTGAACACTTAATGCAACTGGAAACAGTCCCTGATGCCTTGCAAGAGCACAAAGAGAACACTTCCAGATCCTATCCACTGCTTGTGACACGGAAGAATCTTCCCAAGGACTGGATCACTGAGGCAGCTGGAAGCTCTGCCCCAATAGATTACATTGTCACACACAGGCCTTGAGGCCCTGTCTTGCTCTTCCTCAGCTGGCTGTTGCAAATTAATTCCCCATTTATCACTTGATATCTTAGAATAGACACACTCTCTGGAACCTGTCTCAGTGCTTGTTGCATGTCTTTTCAGGCAAACCCAAATCCAGGTAAATTGTACGGCTGCAGGGAAGCTACAGGCTAGGGATGGAGCTGACTCCTAGCTGGCCCTGAGGGCACATTGGGAGTGGGGTAATTTTTGAAAAAAAATAATGCACAGAGAAACCCAACATTGAAAAAGTGGACTTTGAGGACAACAGTAAAAAGACTTTTATTACAGTATCTTTTTTTTTAATCAGTAAATTAGTAAAGCATACAAGCTAAGAAACAAGACAGGCCAGATACAAGATTAACTCACTCTTCCTTCAAATTTTTGCCCACTGCTATTTACCATTATTTTGTTGCGGTTTTTTTCTTCTGTGCAAAGTGACCTTCTGAAAAACACAATGCTTTTGCCTTTTCTCAAAAGGAAAATACATTTTTTCCCTCATACAGCTTCCCTTACTACCTGAACTATGTATGTTTTTATCCACAGTAAAATATTTTTTAAAGATGAATTTGACATGTCTGATTATTCCTAAGGCAGCCTGTAATTTTCTTCACTACAAACACATTAATTTATTGAAGCAGTCACTGAACAACACAGTTGAATCTGGAATAACTCCACAAACTCTACAACTATTTTTGGGGCACAACAGTTTGTTCTAAGCAGCTCTGGCAGAAACTGCAAGAGCTTGTAAGATAGTGCTACTCACTTGATTCAATAGCATCCAGCTTCTGGAATGTCCCCAGGATATCTCCATTTACTATTTTGGGTAAGAAATCCCGCAGTTGCATAACTTCAGTTGTCAGCCTTTCCAAATCCCTCCTTCTAACTTTTACGAATTCCTCTTTGGTCTCAGCCTTCTGAAATAAAACAGCAAAGCAGAACAAACAAACAAACCAACAACCAACCAAAGACACTGTTACAGTCCTGTAGTGCTTTTCTGCCTCAACTTCTTTTCCTGGATAAAAATATTTCTTTCTATGACATACTTTCAGAATTTTGTAACTTTTTTAAGAGAACTATCCAGCAAACAAACCCAAAAGGTTGGTTTGTGGTTGACCTTTTGACTGTAATCTTAATTTTTGCCACTCTGGCTCAAAGTAAATAGTATCACCTCTCTGCATGTGTTTCTTCACCTAAAATGTGTGCAACACATCTGAAAACACTGCAAAAATTAACACTCACATTTTAAAATGAGAGCGGCATACACCAAGCTGTTGTTTCATGACTGTCGTAAAGGATACGATTATTCAGCTTTTTAATTAACTCAAACATTTGCAAGATCCTCGGTCCTAAATTACAACAACTCCTTTGGAGGAAACTGCACAGTTCCCAAACCAATTTATCTTTTGGGAAGAGCAAAAATAATTTGCAGCCATCTGCAACCTAATCTCATATAAATAATTTAATCCTGGAGTAAGAGAGAAATGTTTGCTAGCTTCCTCTCCTACCAAACTATAGGTATAGAACAATTTTCATGCAATATTCCAGCAGAATGTGTGTTAATTTTAAAACTACAGAGCAATTTCTGTACAAAAAAAACCCATAAAGTCCAATTTCTGATGTGCACTCTGCTGGATGTTAAAAAGGCTGATACATACACACCAACAAAAAGAAAGTTTCAACATGTTTTGACAAAAACATCAATCACTTAATTCGCTTTCAGAAAGCAAAATTCTATCTTAGTACTGCTTTGCACTGCAGTGAGAACAGTGCTGACAAAATGAGATTTTTTTATGTATCACATCTTATTCCAGAGGGAAGAGGCTAATAAAATCTCTTCTCCTACAGGTTTAAAATGTGCCATCCCCATAGACTCTCAAGAGCAGACACACAAGACAAATGGAAGCCATCCACTCTAAGCATTCCCTACAATTCTTTCTGCTTCCCTACTTCCTCAGATTGAACATTTCCTTTCAGTTTTGCTTCCTTCTCTATTTCCTTCCCAGCTGTCTTTCAAATCCAGAGAGTTTTGGGACAGGTCAGTCCCAGCTCTGCAGGTTCAGTGCTCTAATGAAGGTATGGAGGAAAGATTCTGCTTCAACTTGAACTGTAAGGTCTAAGTTACACCTAGGAAGTGCTTATGGCAAGGTTCATAAGGCCAAGTAGCACCACACAACCTGACCCTAGAAAAATTCCACTCATCTAGTTCTCAGGAAAGCATGGAATAAGCACATGGGAAGAGGAGTCTGTAGAGGCATGCCATCTGCGTGTCAGCAACCATGAATCACAGAGAGAATTCAGTATTGCTTAGAGTTATGGAGCAGAATTTGGTTCATAAAAATAGCTCTGTTCACTAGCAGAAGCTGAATTCAAATAAAACACATTGTGAATCACTGGCGATGAGATATGAAACATGCACTATGGAGAAAATTCTCATTTATAGTCCCCACTGTAAGCACAGGTCTTTGCAGTGCTGCAGTACAGTAGACAAGTTTTATTTTCTCTGTTTAAGCAGCTTCTCCACATCTCTCTGCCCTACAAGAGTATATTAAAGGCAAATACAGACAGGGGGGAACAGGAGTGCTCTGTCCAGTCCTTACAGTAACAGCAGGTGCTACAGGAAGTAGGAAATTTGACTTCACCGAGTTCTTTCACAGGGGTCAAGTCCCCCAGTTATGCACCTGAGCTCATGTCCTGCCTGGCGTGAGCCCAGAGAAGGGAATCCTCCTTCCCTGCCACTCGAGGGGGCCGAACAGGGCAGAGCTCCCAGCTGCCGACGGACCCTCAGCAGGGAATCACTGCCAGCCCTTTCCCCACTCACTCCCCACCAGCCCTGAGTGCCTCTGGCACCGCTCTACAGCCCCCACCACGCTCCCCTCTCCCTGCGGCCCCGCCATCGCCCCCTGAGGGCCCCCTCAGGCCCAGGACCACCACAGGGACCCCGCTCCTTCTGCTCCTCGGGGCACCCAAACCCGCATGGACCCGCGGGCCGGGCCCGACCTCAGAGCCGGCCCCGAGCCGCTCGCGATACCTGCGCGTCGCCAGCGGGGCCGGCGCTGCGCCACATCGCGACAGCGGCGACAGCGGCGTCGTGCGGGACCGGGCAAGGGCGTGAGGGCGGGAAAGAGCCCGCTGTGACCACGCCCCTGCTGCGCCACGCCCACCCCCATTGGGCGGACGCGCTCGGGGCGGGGTCTGGGCGTGGTCTGGGCGATGAGGCCCCGCCCCCGCCCCGCCCGGAGCGGCCCCGGGACAACGCTGCGATAACACTGGGATAAAACTGGGATAACGCCGGGATAGCACCGTGACAATGCCGGGACAATATCGGGCTGCTAGGGACGGCCAGAGCAAGGCAGGGTTGTGGGGAGCTGCAGCCCGGTCATGCTGTGGTGCTGCTGGGGCTGGAGGCTCCAGCTGGGACACCAGGTTCGGAGGCAGTATTGACCTGCTGAGCAGGGAGGCTCTGGAAGGGGGTCTGGACAGGCTGGATGGAAGGACCGAGGCCAGTGGTGTGAGGTTCAGTAAGGCCAAGGGCTGGGTCGTGCACTTGGGTCACAACAATCCCTGCAGCTCCAGGCTGGGGAGAGCGTCTGGAAAGCTGCCCGGAGGAAAAGGACCTGTGGTGGAGATCAACAGAGGCCGAACACGAGCCAGGTGTGCAAGAATGCCAATGGCACCTGACTTGTGTCAGCAATAGCGTGGCCAGCAGGGCCAGGACAGTGATTATGCCTCTGTACTGGGCTCAGGTGAGGCCACACCTCAGGTGCTGTGTCCAGTTCTCGGCCCCTCGATTCAGGAAGGACGTGGCACTCAAAGCTCACAGACCCGATGATCTCAGAGCTGCTTTTCCATCCTCAATGACTCTGTGATCTGCGGGGTGCCCGAGCCGGTGGAGGTCCCCGGGGGACCCCGGCCGGTGCCGCTGGGCCCCGGGCCCCGCGATGCTCCCGCAGCCATCCCTGCGGCCGCCCCGCCTTCCCCGCGGTGACGGCAGAGCCCGGCGTCCGTGACGGCATCAGGCGGAGCCCGGCGTGGGCAGGACGGGCCGGGAGCGGGGCAGGAGCGGACCGGGGCCGGGGCCGGGTCGGGCCATGGCTCCCGCGGCCGTGCAGCCGCCCGAGGTGCAGTTCGCGCAGCGCTTGGCCGCCAACGAGAAGCGCATCCGAGACCGCGCCCTCAAAAAGCTGCGGGGCTACATCGGCGTGCGGACCCAGCGCCCCGCCGGTACGGACCGGGGCGGCCCGGGGGCCGGGGAGTGGACCGGGACCGGGGTAGGGACGGGGATGGGGATGGGAACAGGAACAGGTCCCGGCGCCGTGGCGTGGGGAGCGGCGGCCCCGGCGGACGGACGGCATGGGAAGGGAAGGAAGCACCACGTGTGCGCCCTCAGCCCGGCACGCCTCCTCGGGGGTTCTTCTCGGGCTTTTTTTTTTTTTTTTTAATTATTTTTTCTTCCTTTTTTTTTTTTTTTTTCTTTTACTTTGCTTTTTGCCTTTTTTTTTTTTTTTCTTACTGTGATTAATATATTTCCTTGTATATACGCACGTGTCGCCCCGGTGCTGCCGCAGGCGCAGCCCCAGCACCTGAGGATCCTCGCTCGGGAAGTAGCTCCGGGCACTGGAGGGGCTCGGGAAGGATCAGCTTGCATCCAGGGAGGGTCTTGCTGGCAGCATTAATAAATCCGGGATGGGAGCAGGATGGCTCGTGTTCCCAAAGAACAGGGCATAAATGCACTGAACTGATTCAGGCTGGAAACATCTCTTTATATGCAGCATAAAGTTTTATCTTCTGTTGTTTCTGTGAGGTGACATCTGTTTCCATGACTGATATTCGGAGGGAATTGAGGAAAGCTAAGTTATGTTTCAGCACTTGTGTAATTGCAGCTGATTCTGTGTAACCCATTGGGGTTACCTGTTACCTCCACTTCGTGTTATCAAAAACTTTTTTTCTATGTTTTTTTCCAAAAATTCTACTTGGGGTTTTATATCAGCACCTTAGAACTAGGAGCTCAGTGGTGTCCCTGGAATCAGTTTGAAGCTGGCAAGGCCAGTCTGAAGCTTCCTGCACCTGAAAGTGCCTCATGTGCACAATTTCCACATGGATGTGTGTTACTCCTATACCTTAAATTATATATATTATAATCTGTATTTTATGTTTCATTTATATAAAACATACATTTTATAAACTGTTTTATATGCTATTCCCATATATATAAATTATATATTGCATATTGCATTTATATTTTATATATTAGTGTATATTATATATATGGCTTTGGGGAACCAGCCTAGAGCTGACCCCAAGAGCTAAACTGCAGCTGAAGTGCTGGTTGGACCTCAGTGAAGTCCTTGTTAAGACTGTAGAATGAATATTGTTTCTCACCTTTCCAAGAAGTATTTGACCCATTCGCCACGTCTGACAGAGGGAAGGACACCTAGAACAGCCTTACAGGCTCAGAGCAGGGAACCAAACAGTCATTATCCCATTCCTGACAGTTAACATAGATCTTGGCATTGCCTGGGGACTAGGATGGTGTATATCATGTACCTCCCAAGTACTTTCTATTTTTTTTTTTTTTAGCTCTGAAGACTTTCTAAGGGTGACTCTGTGTTCAGTAGTGCTCTGTGCATCTCACTGCAAAGTGCAGATTCCTTGAGGTTTGTGGAAGCAGCCACAAGCAGGCCAGGAGTGCCCATAACTGAGGGAAAAGGCTGCAGGTTCAGGCACTGCTTTAAGACATCATGAAACCATCACAGGGAAATTGCTCAGTTGGACTGGGAACATTTTGCATGTTAAAATCAGCACACCGTGGAATGCAAATGAGTAGGAAACAAGGGTGACTAATTTCCAGAGCTCTTAGATTTACTTGCTGTTAGGTACTATCCAAACTGGTAGCATTGAAACAAAGATTAACTTCTTTGGGCTTGGAGAAAAAGCATGTTCAGGAGAGAGGAGGTTTCTTTAAGTTTTTTATTAATTAGCAGCCTTATACCCAGCCAGGGTTCTGAGGGGGATGAGGCTCACACATCAGGCAACCCAGGTAAGATGCCCTAACCTGAGGAGTTGAGAATGTGCTGGCTTTGGGAAGAAGTGCTGGGGTTCACCTGATGTTCAGGGCTCTCACGTGTTTTATAAAGGTAGACAGGACTGCTCTGTGTGGTCTGTGCTAGGGCTGAGCTTCTTCAGAGAGCCAGAGCTTTTAATTTTCAGCAAGAAGTTAAACTCTGTGGAAGGCATTGAACTACCAAATGAATCGATGAAAGAATAGTAAACAGAAATATCTTCTAGTAAAAGAGGGAAGATTGCTGGAGGGTTTTCTGTCTGACAGAGCTGCCCTTACTTGGGCCTGGATCTGTAAAGCATTAATGTAATTTCCACTGAAACGTGCCTGTGTGGTCCTGGTCTTTTGCAATTATCTAGAATAGGAAAAATTGTAACAAATTCAATGATAGCAGTGTCAAAGCAGCCTAACTCCCAAACAGAAATGCTGACAAGGCTTGCATTAAAGTATCTGTGAGTGGTTGTAAAGTGTTAATCCCAGCTCCCACAATCCGTAGAACAGAGTTACTGTGCATAGGGACAGTTACAATTCAAGCCCTAAAGCCAAACTCACACTCGGGATGGGTTTAAGGTTTAGAAAGCCTTCCGTTCTGGGCACTGTAGTTGCTAATCCAATGCATTCAGGTTTTAAAATAACCTTGCTTTAATGGTTATTGTTTGCCAGCTGTGGCTGGGGACAGCACATAAAGTTGAAAAACAGAAAACAATCTTAAAACTACTCTCTTGAGCCACTAGGATAAGAAAATTGCTCTAATTTTTGGTCAGAGTCTTATGTCAAATGGACACTTTAAAAAGCCCTATGTGTATGAAAAGCAACCCTGTGAAAGTCTGTGTTTTCTTCCCTCAGAGCACAGGAACAGGCTGTCCAGGGCAGTGGTGGAGTCAGTGTCCCTGCAGGCATTTAAAAGATGTGTAGATGTGGCACCTGGGGACATGGTTTAGTGGTGGCCTTGGCAGTGATTATCTGAGAGGTCTTTTCCAACCTGAATAATTCTGTTTCAATTGTGAGCTCCTGAGCCACATTTATAGGTGATGCCTCTGTAGGGTTAATGCTGCCTGTGAGGTTAAAACTGCTTCTTACCAGTTAGTATATCACATATAATTCCCTTAAGAAATGTTATGAATTTTAATATTTCAATTAATATTAAATCAGTGAATCAAATTGTTTCATATTTTACTGTAACAGTACTGTCAAATCTAAGTTAAATTTGTAATTAATGCCTAATATTACTGGACACATTGCTTCCTACATATCGTTTTGCATATTTCCTCACTTCTTTTCTTTTTAAGCAAGCAGGACTAACATGTTTGCAGGTGTTTTTGTCTGAGTGATAATTGCTTTCAAATTATTTGGTCCAAGGAGAAGGTGCCCAATTTAGATCATGCACTGGGTCTCAGGCTTTTTGACTGGCAGACCCCTGAGACTGTGATCTTTTTGGAGAAAATTTGAGCTTACTGAAGATGCTAACCTTTTCAAAGTGATGTTTCATGAGATTGCTTGGGAGTATTTAATAGGCCATAGTTTGAAAATAGCTGTAGCAGGTCATTGTAGCTGCCTTGTAACAATGTACTGTTACAATTTTACCTCACAGAAATTTGGCTCATGTAATGAAAAATCCCATTCTTGAGCAGGTGTTAGTGACTTTACATGTAGTACTTCACTTCTGGAATGTGAAAATATTTTTTGCTGTTAAAATTCAGGTGTTACTACATCCCAAGATTAACTATATCAGAAATACTTTTGTTATAGTTGCTCAAGCTCTTTGACTATAAAGTTTAATGTAGAGATAAATGTGTTAATTGCTAGAAGTTTATTCTATCAAAACAAACCCCTAGTAAGGAGTAAAATTGTTGGTAAAGTGAGACTTTCGTTAAAAACAACAAAACAAACAAACAAAAAAGTCTTTTGTAAAACTATTTCTGATACTCTCATTAAAAATTTCTTTCGGACTTGGTGTTATAAATATGCCAGAGACATTTATCAGAATTATCCTGGCATTCATTTTACCTGTGATTGCTTTGAAATCTTTGTTGTTTCAGTACAAGGTACAAGCTTACAGTCACTGAATCACTGTTCTGTGCCAAATTGCCTTCCACTAAATGTGCTTACAATAGGAGCGAGAGAAAATAACAAAAACAAAACAGAAAACAGGGAACAGAGGGAACTACATTAAAATGTTTTGGTGGAAGTGTGTGTTTTTTCCCTTTCATTCAGACTTATTCTGTACCGTAGGTGGCTTCAGTCAAGAAGAACTGCTGAAAATATGGAAGGGCCTTTTCTATTGTATGTGGATGCAGGATAAACCTCTGCTTCAGGTATTGCAACTGGGTTTGTATTTGCTTGAGGAAGCCCCTCCAAAATACACTCTAGGGACATACTAATTTAGAACGGGGAAAATGATCTTTTTTTTTCTTTTTTTTTTCTTTTCTTTCCCTTCCCCTGCAGCCTTTCTGTGGCACATGCAGGAGAAGAGGTGGCTGTAACTCGGTGATCTGTACATGAACAGATCACCTTTGGAGTCTCCTTCTGAGGGGCAGGTGTAGCTGTTTGCCTTTCAGAAGGAGAGCTAAAACAGATGCCTCATGAAATGCTGATTTTGTGTACCTAAAGCAGTAAGAGTAGATTGCCCTTAACTCCAGCTACAACATTTGTGCAGATTTCAGTGTGAGAGTTCCACACTTCCTTTTCCTCTGGTAGTTCAGTAGCACTTCCTCTACTACCAACTTTGTCCCTACTGCATATTTTCGTTGACTTCTAGTTTGTCTCCTCAGTTTCCAGAGATACTGGTTTTGGAGTACCAGCTCTCAGTGACCTCAATTTTCAGATCACTTCTCTGCATGAACAGGGTTTATCTCACACACAGCTCACACCCCTCTGCAGAAACCTATATGAGAGCAGTGTCCTGTAGGTTTCTCATCATTTAATAATTCAAATACATGGGGTTCTTCTCCTAATTTAATTTTGTCCACTGTCAAAAAGATGATTAGTGCAGAGATCTGGTAAAATGAACAGGTTTTGATACCCTTGAAACTTCTCTTCCAGCTGACCTAGTCCCAGTGCAAGGATAACTGCAATACTCAAGCAGCTGTTGAGAGAATATTTTTTTATTTTGAGAGATGTTTCATGAAATTCATACTTCTTGCTGTTTGCTGGTCATGTGTTTAGTGAGAAGACCAAACTCTAAAACATGCTACGCTAATTATATTTATTTACTTCTAGGAGGAACTTGCAGCCAATATCTCACAGCTTGTCCACGTGTTTCAGAACACAGAGGCTCGTGAGTACTGTTTAATTACCTGATGGTTTGTAGGGTACTTCCCTCTTTGGTGATTCCACTGTCACAGTGCCAGAATAAAGACAGACAGACAGGGTGGTTTTGGTGTTTTTTTCTTTCCTTTCTGTTCATCTGGTCTGTGTGATTGCATTAAGGGAGGCATAAGCTGCAGGTTTTTTCTGGTTAGTGCAGGAGGAGAGTTGCATCTTCAGTGTGATACAGATGAGGTTTTTCAGGACAGGTAGCAAAACAAACTTGTCCCTTTACTTTTCCATTCTGCATAGACTGTTCTGTGTAATTCCTGCTCAAAACCAACCTTGTCTCATGAGCTGTTAAGCCCGTGGTATTCAAAATGCTTATGAAATGGAATATTTCGCTCAAACTTGTGTGTATATAGCACAAAATAGATACAAATCTGTCCCTGTAATTAAACTTGTTTTTAAAAGTAGCTGTGTGCCTTTTCTTGTATTGTTCTCAAGTTTAATTGATTCTCATACCAGTGTCAAGCCTGTCTTCCCACAGCTCTGTCCCTGTCACTAGGAGGGTCCTAGGGAGCTGCATCCCTCTCTTGAGATTCTTTCAGATTAGCAGAATCTAAATTAGCACTGTGCCAGACGTGCAGGTGTTTTTCCTTGCTCCCTTGCAGGGCACCTGTTCATCCAGACATTTTGGCAGACGATGAACCGGGAATGGAACGGGATTGACAATCTGCGTCTGGACAAGTACTACATGGTAATTATCCCTCTCTGGGTGGTGTTTTCTCCTGGAAAATGCGTGGTGCTGGTGTGCTGGAAGGCAGCTCTGTCTGCACATGCATTGGTGTGTATTGTAAGAGAAGACAATGTGTCATCTTCTTGACACATTGCAAGAGATGTTTGTTTTAAAGGCTTTCACTCACCATTGTATGAATCTAAAAGCCAGTACATTTTATATCATGCTCAAGGGCTCTCCCTTCTAACACAGTGATTTTTCTCGTTGATTTCTATACTGGAATATAAATATTGTCTCAAAGAACACATCAGTATCAACATCAGTTCACACAGAACACAGATTTCACACAGAATCACTGGTTTGGAAGAGACCTCCACGATCATTGAGTCCAACCCAGCCCTAACACCTCAACTAAACCATGGCACTGAGTGCCACATCCAGGCTTTCTTTAAACACATCTAGGAATGGTGACTCTACCACCTCCATGGGCAGATCATTCCAGTACTTTATTATTTTTTCAGTGAAAAACTTTTTCCTAATATCCAACCTATGTTTCCCTTGGCACAGCTTGAGCCTGTGTCCTCTCCTTCTGTCAGTTGCTGCCTGGTGAGTTGTTTAGATCAGACTCTTTCAAGACTCTTTTATGACTCTGCACTAGAACCCCAACTTTCCCCCAGTAAAGTATCCACTGTACTACATTCAGTAGTCAGAATTCTTTCTGTAGGAAGCAGAATATTAAAACAGGAAGAAAATCTTAGAAAGCATACCTTTGTAAAGAACAAAATCCCATTATCTTCTTCTTTGAAAGAAGTTAATTGCAGGCACACTCACTGGTGGTTTTTCTTTCCCAGTATTAGCAGATACAAGTTATTTCAGTAAGTGAAGTGTTTTGAGCCAGTTGAATGTGGCTGTTTTACATGTGACTGTCTCAGTGCAATTTTAAAGTAGATTAAATTATTATTGCCACCATCTGTCTCATATTGTGTCCAGTTTAAGCTGTGTCTTTTCCTAGATTAAGGCAGCACTTAATGAAGAAATCAGGGCTGTGAATCAAGAGAAAGCTGTATAGTAGAAATGATCATGGATTCTTTTTGTGCTTAACATATGAAAATAGTTTGTTGTCTTTTTTGCTTCGCAGCGCCCTTCTGTTGCGTTACGTGACAGACAATCTGTCAAAACATTCATGTGGGGCAGCTTCCACTTTGTGCTATAAAGGTTAACCAAGAAATCTGTTCATATTACAGTCACAGTGACTCCTTTACCTGTTTTCATAAACAGCATGTTTAACAGATTTTGTGCTTTGCAGCTGATGCGTCTGATTTTGAGGCAATCCTTTGAAGTGCTGAAAAGAAGTGGATGGGATGAGGGGTAAGCAGATTTCTGAATGTTGTTGCATCATAAACAAGTCACCCAATATACCTATATTCAAATACGTTTTCATTTAATAGATTCTTTTTTTTTTTTTTTTCCATAGACCCCACTGTCATGAAGTCTTAACATTAAGGCTTATTTGTTCTTCATATAACTTTGTTTAATAGCACAGTAAGGTGTTACACGTCATTAAATGAAATACAGTTTAATGTATTTAATTTTCTGTTGTAGCCAGAAGAGATGAAATATCAATGAAATATCATTTACAGGGAGACTAGACAGGGAACCTGCATCCCAGAAAACACGGAAAAGGAATATTTTTGTTTGTTTATGGTTTTCTGATTGGCTCTGAGGTTTTTTATTAAGTGTTTATTTTACTGCTGTTAACCATGGTGACTTCTGTTAAGACAGAACTCCTTAATTGTAAGCTAGCCTCCTATTTCTTGTAAACATCAGTGGTTTTGGTTGTATTTCTTCCATATTCTATTAAAAGGCAAACAATTGCAGTCATTTGCTCTGTCTAGGGCCTTTGTGCCACTTCTAAGCTTGTTGTCTTTAAACTGATGAAGAGATTTAATCTTTGAATTGAAAGTGCTTGATAACCCAGTGTTAAGGTAATCCTTTCTCTCTCTGTCACGCTCTGAAATGTGGGATGCACGCAGGCATGTTTTTGTGGAAACAGAAAGGACCGCAGAGTTAAAGAACACCCCATCCTTCCTCTTCCACCTTAATTTTGCACTGGGTAACTGGCCTCAGGATGAAGAGAGGAAAATGTTCTTTGACAGGAGCAGACAGTGTGGGAGGAGGTTTGTTAAAGCTGAAGTTCTTCTTCCCACACACATGGTCACCCAAACCAATCCCTGACAAGGTTTCTTATGGCTTTGGCCTCCACCTTTCACTGGAAGGAGGCAGTGTGGGAAGAGAGGATCATGATTCCTTTCTTTGCAGAGTGAGGGAGTTCAAGAACTGCCTTTCCCTCCTGAGTGGAGCTGAGAAGCTGCCTAGCATGACTTTCTTCCCTCTTGTCTTTTAAAATGCTTTTGAAGAAAGGTGTATTAAAGTAAAACTGAAAGAATGTTTATAGGTTTTCAATGTTCTGAATTCTCTTTGGGACTGAAAAGTGCTTGTTCTGGGCAAAATTGCAGTAGTCCCAAAGAATGCCAAGGAAGAAAGTTTGGAATATAGAAAACTTCACTTTCCTGAAGGATAGCAATGATAGGCCTCAGAGTAAAAAAAGAAGGAAAAAAAAGTCAAATTGGATAGCTGTCCATAAATGTAAATAAGTGGAGTTTGTTTTCAAGACAAGAGTTTGTTTTCAAAGCATATAAGACATGAGCAATTGAATCTGAATATCTTGTTCTTTTTTTTCCTATTTATTTTTTTTTTCCAGTCTAGTTGAACCATTGCTGCAGCTGTTAATGAAAGAAATTATGGACCCAGACAGCAATTCTCCCACTGGGATAAAGTTCCATTTCATTGATATCTTTCTGGATGAGTTGGCTAAAGTTGGTGCAAAGGAGGTTGGAAAACACTTTGTCATTTTATTCCTGATTGATATTAACTGTGGCATGAAGCATCTTAGAAGAAACGTAATTTTTAGATTATGTAATTTTTAATGATTTTAAATATAACATCACTGAGTAAGCATGAAGAAAGTGACTTAGTACAAGTTGTGCTTTTACTTTTATTCATGCCTTTGACAATGGGAATATGGTAGCTTGTCTCAAGTTCCTGAGCACTGCTATGCTGCTCCAAATTGAGGTTGGAAAAGTAGTGATAGAAAAGTTAGACTATTCTCATTTGTTTGTTTCAGAGGGGACTCCCTGTAATTTCCCTTGTGTGAACATGTTTTCCAGTGTTTACTTTTGCAAAGGCTGACATAAAGCCTCCTCTTGGCCCGTTGTGTAACACCTAAATAGAGGAGGAAACTGAGCTTTCACAGTTGTCTAAAATTTGCTTATTGTTGTCTGTGCATTGTGCAGTTTACCCTCCACATCCAGATGTTTGTTTTGCTGGTAACATCTGTCTTGCCCTGCTGTGTGTTGCTGTGACAGTTAATTTTTGGCCCTTAATTTTGGCTGCTGTTCCAGTGGTGCAGGGTTTTGCAGCAGCAAAGCCAAGGAGCATCTCTGCTGTCCTCCACCCTTCCTGCTGCCCACATTCATCACAAGCTTCTCCTCAGTTATTTCCCCCTGTCTCTGGCCTCTGATACTTCTCCTTGCAATGGAGAACTGTCAGCAGTTTTCCATTCCTATTCCTTGCAGTCAGTATTCAAACCAATCCTGCCTGCAGGTTTTGAGGTTCTGGATTGTGGATCAAGAGAGAAGAAGTCTGCACCAGAGAAGTGTGGGCACTTGGAGCCCAGATAATTTCTGCAGCTGTAGCTAAGGCACTCACTGGAAACCTGGAGAGGGGAGCAAGTCCCCCAGACTATTTGAAATCACAGATGATGCTCATAAATTGGATTTTGAAGAGAAGAGTCTTAGCTCTACTGTAGCTGAGAGGGTTTTGGTGCAAGCAGCCCAGTTAAGAGAAACCCAAATCTTACTCTTTTCTGCTACACACCTTTGGGAAAGTACACAAAATTATTTAAGCTTTCTCTGCCTTGTCATTCCTTATCTAAAGTAAGGAGCTTTGTTGTATTTCTCTACTCAGCAGAATAAACTCTGCAAGGCAGTCAGTGTTTTGATAATACTTCCAGGGAATATCTGGATGTTAGTGGTAGCAGTGGTAACAAAAAGGCCCTGGATAACTCTGCCACTTGGAATTAGATAATATGCTGAAAGGCTGTTAAAGAACATCCCCCAACACCAACTCCTGTACAAACACCAATATTCAAGGAATTTCAGTGTACACATAACAGCATTTTCTGTTCTCACTTTTTTTTTTCTAATCAATCAGCTCACAGCAGACCAGAATCTCAAGTTCATCGAACCTTTCTGCAAAATTGCTGCCAAATCAAAGGAGTAAGTTTAATGAAAGAATAAATATTTTTTAAAAATTAGGAAATTCTGAATGTGGTAATAAATGGATGAAATAATCATAATTTCAGAATGTAGAGAAAGAAGGGTATTTTACCAGCAATGTGAACAGTCATTTGAAGATAACTTGTGCTTATCAAAGTTACAGATAGTCTCCATGGATTTATAAGAACTCTATCAACCTTTGTTGGGTAATTTGGCCAGTTATTTCAATTTTTTAATGCATAGAGCAGCTGAGCTGCTTCTTTGCAGTGTAATATAGGTCAGCATATAAAGAGTGAAATTTAAGAGGGGCACATTAGCAGGGCACTGCTTGGATTAAAGGACTTCTGTTTAGGGAGTAACAGGTTCACTTTCATCATCTGAAGAGCTCGGTGTTCTTCCACTTTCTTTCTCATCCGTTTTCCCTGAAATTGCCACATTTTTACCATGAGAGGGGAGGGTGTTTATGGTCTGCCTTGGGCTCACCCTGCTCTCCTGTGGCACAGTCGGCGTGTGCTCCACGCTGTGGCCACCGGTGTCTTTGAGATGATCGTGGATCAGTCCCCCTTCGCCATCGAGGACCTGATGAAAGAGCTGGGTACCAACAGTGATGAGGAGAATGCTTCTGAGGAAGGCAAACAGGAAAATGAAGAGATGCTTAAAACCAAAGGTAAGGAGGAACTCTAAATTGCCCAGGTAAGAGTTGCTAGGATGGAATATCCTGTTTCCTGAAAATACATTTCTGCTCTGAACCAATCAGACACATGTCGAGGGTGTTGTAAAGATAATTGTGTTTTCCCTTCAGATGTGCTTAATAAAGCTTGTTCTTTTGGAGTCACTATCTCAGACAAAGCATTGATATTCAGTCTTTTTTCTATAATATCAGACAGATGTCTGTCAAGAAAATCAGCACAGAACTCTGAAAAAACAGAGGATGTCAATGAAAACGCTGATGATGGGATTGGGACTGTTCTTCAGGTTTGTGGCTCTTTTGCTCTGCTACTGATATTTCTGCTCTCTTTTTTCCCCATCTCTTTCAAGAGGTACAGAAGTAAAGGGTGTTAATGGATAAACATGTTACAAAATTTAAATCTTCTGATTTATTGTAAGGTAGTATTTATGTAATGTATATTCTGGGAGTAGTAAAATATGTAGTAAAATGTAATGTGCATTCTGGTGGTAAAATAAATCCATATCTAAATTCCTCTTTCCTCTCTCCCATGCCTTCTGTCTTCTGCTCCCCCCTTCCTGTTTCAAGAGTTAAAAAATGTGTGTGCTAAAAGCCAAGTCAGTGAGGGTGGGGAAGCAACCAGCCTAATTTTCATTGAATGTTGATGATGGGATACATAGGAGAGTAATATGTTACAATTTGGGTTTTCTAGACCCAGGGCCAGTGCAGTGTAGTGATTCTGACAGATCCTCCCATCAAACATGCAGGTGGATACACTTCATGCATCTGTGGCTTCTAAGCAAGAATTAGGTCATGGCACACTTTAAATCTGATACTCAGCTAAATATTTATGGGAGTTTTGAAGTGGGTTGGCTTCTCTCATGAGTAAGAATTAAGGTTAGGAACATTTGAGGAAGTGATACCGAGTTCAGCTGTTCTGTTAATGAAGCAGCCATCTGTACAAGTCCGTGTGTGAAGGGGGCGTAAATTTCAACGGAGGAAAACATTTGGGGTTTAAAGGAAGTGTCTGTTTCAAGATGTGTATCTTTACAGTTTACCTATTGAACTTAATACTTGATATATTTGTGACACTAGTTGCCCTGGGTTGTCTTGCGTGGATAAACTAAGGACAGCTGTGTTGTACTTTCCTCCAACAGTTTGATTACAAGGCTGTTGCTGACAAAATCTTTGAATTTGCAAGCAAGAAAAATATACCTTCCCTGAACAGAAAGCGGCTGTACAAGCTGGTCAAAAAGTGAGTTCTGCTGAAATACACCTTGTCCTACGCTACTTTGATTTTTTTCTTTCTGCCAACCTCTCATTTTCATTGACAAATTGACATTGTCATGCTGTTCCTCACTGGTACCAGACAACTGCAGCCAGCTGGGGCTTACCTGCCCAGTGTGCAGGATGTGGCATCAGGTTGGGTGTGATGCAAGGAACAGATGCAGGAAAAGTGTAAAATGGCTGTTTTCTCAATACTTTCAGTGATTTGATTTGACTTTGGGGATTTCTGAGGCACACTCTTCTGGTGTTTGTAACTTCCTATGCAAAAATACGTTGTTTCTATTTTGACAAAACCATAAGAAGTACAGTGATGCTGTTCTGCTAGTGTTATTACTGGTACTGAATAAATAATAATGTTTTGGGTTTTCTTTTCTCCCTTCCTCTCACCTACAGGTTCCAGGACTTAGCAGAAGGTAAGGACTGAATTCTGTTCTCAGCAAACAGAGACAGTAGTTATTTTCCATTAAATGATATATAATGTTCCTTTACAATGTGTACTGGAATTCTTTTTTTTCCTCTTTTTAATGTGTATTTCAAGAATCTTGTATTGGGGGTTTTGTGGGTTTTTAAAATCTCATTAAGACACATTACACATTTTTTGTGACATGGCCAAATTCCCCTCACAATTTGAGCAACCCAGTACTTAGTCCTTAAATGAAAGATGATTATTCTTGCTTAAACAAATAGGAACCAGTCGTATGATTTTCTTTAAGGTTGGGTGGGAAAAAAGAAGTTGTTTTTTTTCTTTCTGTAGGAGTTGTGCTGTATATGAACAGCATAACTGTTCATAGAAGTAGGACTCTCAGTTTTCTGATACCGTATCCTTCCTCAACAGGAATCTTCCCCCAGGATATTCCTGAAGATGTTTCTACAGATGAAGATGACGACGAATCCGGTAGGCGAAAGAGAAAGAAAAAAGCTGTCAAGCCTTGGCAGCAAAGCGAGCTGGAAAAAGTAAAAGGTAAGGCAAGATCAATATTTGGGAGAGAGAGACAATCTGCAGTGACTTGTGCAGTTTGGCAAGGTGTCAGATAGAAGCTGTTCTGAGGAAGGCAGCACTATTGTTCAGGATGTGCTGATTTTTATCCTGTTGTGAGGAAGGTTAAATGTGAAATTAAGTTCTGTTTGAAAGTGAGGGGAGTTCTCTTCCCAATTCTGAGGCAAGCATCACCTCAAAAATTTCAGTCAAAAATAGAACTGGAAGCAGCTGTTTGCTTTGCTCTTTTGAGCAGGTGCATTTGCTGTAGGAAAGCAGAAACATGTCAGTCTTAAAACAGGATAAGTGCTAGAATATAAGAATTTGGGGATGTTGGAATACTGAACCCCTGAGCTGCCCTTCTGATGGGTTTAACAAGTGGGTAATAACTCTTTTTAGGGATGTTGCTATGCAAAATAGGGATACCACAGGGAATGGTTTAGATCTTACCTGTGACAAGGCAAAATTAGCAAAGTATTAATTAGGCCAGACATCATCAGACTGCAGTGTCCTGAGCAGCTGTAACAGTGAAACTGTTGTGCAGGCTGATAACGGGAAATTGGTGCACCAATTTTATAAGAAAAAAACAAAAATAGAATAGAATTCAGTTGTTGTAGGTACCTTTGTGTTTCACATGTGTGTTACGCATTCTTTTTGGGATGGATTTAGAGGATAAAGAAGAGCTGTCAAGTGTGAAGGTGCCATCAGTTCCCCTGAGGAAGCGGAAAAAAAGGAAGAAGAGGGACAGCCCAAGTGCTGATTCTGGAAAAGCTGATGGAAACTGTGAAGAGGGAAAAGCTGAAACATCTGGATCCAATACTTCTAGCCAGGAAAAGGTGCCAGAAAATAACACGGAGAGGAAGAGAAAGAAATTGCTAGTAAATGAGGCCAGGGAGACCACAAATGTAGCAACTGACACCAGAGAAAATCACAGTATCTGTGTGCAGAACAGTCTGACTGACGCAGAACAGAGTAAAAAGAGCCAGCTGAAGAAAATGAAGCCAAAAGTGCAGAATGTTCCTGCAAAACCAGCGTGTCAGAATGGACCAGCCAGTGCAGCAGAGGATGTCAGCCCATCTGTCTCACCATTACCTCCTAAGGCTGTGAAAAAGAAGCAGAAAGCAGGAGCTGTCCTGGTGAATGGGGATCCCCCTGTGCAGCAAACTGACCTGAAACCCAGCAAGGAAGGCTTGCTGGGGACCCTGCCAAGAAAGGCAGGGGCTGAATCTGCCCCCTCCAGAGAGGTCACGCTAAAGACAGAGACAAAGTTAGTTGGTTTGGAAGGGATGAAAGTCTCCAGTCAGAATGCAGCAACTCTGAAAAAGAAGAGAAAAGCCAAAGAGGTGCTAATGTCTGTGGAAGGCAACGGGGTTCTGGAGACCGTATGCAAGAAAAGCAGGAAGGTGGTATGTACATCTCATTCTTTTCTCTGCCTGCTTCAGGAACTGCCAGGCTCATTTTCAAATAAGGCTTTAGCTTTCTGAGCATGGGCCTGCATGGCTGCTTGCTGATGTCGTCATGCATTGCCACCATAAAAGAACTTGATTGCCCAGAAATCCACACACTGCTACATTGCCACACCCTCCTGTACAGTGACACTAAATCCTGTGCCAGCCACTCAGCTGGAAGAGCCCATCCAGCTGAAAAATGGGGTGTTAGGGGCAAAATGGGGCTGTCTTTTTCTGTCTGTTTTTTTTTCTTTGGTCGCTGGGTTAATTATTCTTTTGCATTGGGTCTCTGAGCTTTACAGCGTGCTCACAAAAGGCTTCATATTTTGGCGAAACAGCGAGAAATGGGAAGATGGAACATCCCTTCTGCAGCAGCATGAAAGAATAGGATCAGCTCCTTGTGAAACTGCCCACAGCAATTCCAGGAGTGGCTTCTTTTGCTCACTCACTGCTCCATCTTAAAAAAAACCAAAAAACTCTCTGGGGGAAGTATTTGGGGAAAGAGAATAGACATTGGAGCACTGGAGTAGAGAATATGACACTGTGACCTTTAATCTCATCGGTGGCTGTGTGGTCACATTTATGAATGGTCCCGTTTTTTATAAAGACAATACTGTGTTTGTTCACTAGGAAGGTCTGATGCCTTCTTCAAAAATGTTCGCCTTGCAGTTTGGAAACAACCTTTTGTTTTTACCTCTCTACCTTGCACCCTCATTTTCTCCTTTGTAATAGGTAGAATAGGGTTGATTTTTTTCCTCAGTGGTTTGAGAGTCAAAAAGCATTTTGCACTCTATAGTTTTGATAGTGTGGCTAAGAAAGAGGGTGCAGGGAGTGCAGGTGTTCTTCCCTCTCCTGCTACTGAAATTCTTTTTAACTGCTCATTTCCCATGTGCATATTCACCCTAACACATTCAGGCATTTAGTTACATATTTGGAAGTCTTGCTGACAGTCTCGCTTTGGTGGGGAAAAAATCATAAAGCACAGATGAGATTATGAGTACAAAAAAGAGTTTAAACTGCATGTTATGAGCCTATGAGCTCACTTTTGTTTGACTTAACTAATCCTACAGTTTTCAACTTCAGTAGTGCAGCCTTGTATATGGAGATATAACTACTCAGTCCTTCACAGGAGAAAAAAAATCATATTTATTTTTATTACTTAAATTTATTACTATTTATTTATTACTTAAATTTCTTACTATTTAAGTAATAAATATTTACATATTTATTATCTAAATAGTAATAAAATAACTGACATTTTTTATTTTTTTGATGATGAAGTGCTGAGAAGGAAGAGCCAAATGGTTTCTCTCTCCCCACTATTTAAACTGCATTTCTCTCACTTTGAGTCTTCCAAAGTAGGGACCATTGGCTTTGTCTCCTGTTGCCTCAATATTCCATGTTTCACATCTGGTTTGTCTTTGTCTACAAAAGTTTAATTTCTAAGCAAATATGATTTGCTTTTTCTTGCTCAGTCCACATAGTTGTGTGTGTTAAAAGGAAGAGGAGAGGACACAAGGAAAGATACTTGAAAATTGTATCAGGAGATGGGAGAATACTAATGGAAGAAAGAAGAGGGCAGGGAAAAGCTAAAATGCACAAATGAGGAGGAAATTAAGCTTTGCTAGTTTTGTTTGCTAGTTTTTTGCTTGAGAAGTAACATGTTTTATTTCCTGATTTTAGTTATGCAATCCTGGCCTCATGCCCAGAAATGAGGGGCATGTTTTGATTCTTGATTTCAAGGACAACACACACCTCCAGAGAATTAGCTTCAAATAGTCAGAGGAAAGAGGAGGAGGAGAAGGGAAAAAACCAGACAAAATCAGCATTATTTCAGAGTTGTCTCCACAATTCAGAAAACTAAAAAGTCTTGTGGTTTTTCCTTTTATTTGAAGCAGAAGTGATTTTCAAATCAAAAGAGGCCATATCTGCTGTACATTTTCCAGTTTGTCAGTAAATGCCTTTGGAATTCCGTATCTGTAGGTTGATGAGAAGCATAACTGAACTTTCCCTCACCACAGTCCACAGACAGCAGGGTAGAAAGCTCTGCTAGTGCAAGCCCGAAGAACTGCCTTGCACTGGAGACAAGAATTGCTTTAAATGCCATAAAAGTATGAATTTTAGGCAGCTAACCAGTACACTACACAATAGCTGAATTTCTGAAAGTATAGTCAGATTTCATCCTTCATTTTTTTCTTCAATGTCTCCATCTTAGCTCCAAGCTGTGTTTGTTCATTAGTTATTTATCTTATTCATCCAGAGGTACCACAGAATAGTTTTTGCTTACGGTGAAGGAAAAAAAAAAAATGATCACTTGTGTGCAGGAGAGCTGGATCAGTTGCAAAGTATCCTCGTGCACATGGAGAAAACGTGTTTGTTTGCCCTCTGCCGGGCTTGGCAAATCTTTTACAAATTCTTCCTTTTGTGCTTTGCAATGACTTTCCTATTTCTGCACCGAGCTTGCCTTAAACTTCTGCTTTCAGTCGTGCCAATTGCAAAATTACCTGCTGGGAGCCAAACGTGATGATGGACTGATGCGAGTGTGTGGTCAGCACTGGTCACAGCACCAGCTTTTAGTTAACTACAGTACTTTGTACTGAAGCGTTTTTCCCTTTTCCCTCCTTCACAGGAAGGCACTGCTGCTCTGTCACCATTAAAGAAAAAGAAAGCAAAACCAGGAAGCGATTTTGTCAAGTTTGAAAAGTCAACCGTACCGAAGGCGGTGTTCTTCAGGAAAGCCAGAAGCGCCATCTCTTCCACCAGGACATCCATGCAGGTGAGGTGATCTCCCAAAGGGCAGCTGAGTCTAGGGACAGCTGTCTTCCCAAGCAGGCTCCCCAGCAAAGGGTGTGACCTCGCTCGTGCTGTCTCCTCCACCCCCTGTTGGTCCCCTAACGTGAGCAGATAGGACTGGGAGTGCTGATGCGTTTCCCTGTTGTATACAGAGTCACACGTGGTTCCAGAGTTTCAGAAAATGAGCTGTAGATGTCTCTGAAATCTCTTCTTCCTTCCCCTCTGCTTTCAGCCTTATTGTTGAACTTGCACCATTCTGAATCTACTCATTTCTCAAGAAAGCAAAAGCTTAAACTAATTTCAGTTTTTCAAAGGGACTTTGAGCCTCCATTTCTTCTCATTTGTGGAGTGGCAACAGTGCAGGGCTTTAAAAGTCTGCCCTCTTCTCTACACCTTTTTACCATTTAAAGCTTTTCAAGTTCTCTTAGCAGTTTGAGGCCTGAGTGCAGTGGGGCCAATCTGTTTAACACACGAATATCTTCTTGTTTGTTGTTGAATTATGTAATGACATTAAGGAGAGTATGTGATTTCTGCACAAATGGAATGTTTGCTTTTGGCTAGGAAAACTCTGCCTCTTAGCAGCAGTCAGTGCCAGAGGATTGGGGCAGTTCTAAAGCAAATGGAGGAAGAAGTAGGCTGCTTTACATCAGTGGGGTGCAGGTGAAAGGACTCAAAGCAATCCCTCAGAAATATTCTTTTATTTCATGTCTTTATTTTGCTTTACAGCTGAACAAACTGCAGACACCCAGCTCCAAAAAAGTCACATTTGGCTTGAATAAAAACATGACTGCAGGTGAGTCTGATACGTGTTTGTGTGTCCACAGTCCCTCTGGTGGCTGAGGAATGGGGAAGCTGAACACACTCACATACCTCTGGAACACCTCTAAAACAGGATGGTTCTGTTCCTTTTTTGTCTCGATATTTGCATTTAGTTTACAAACCCTCCTCAAGTTCCTTTCCAGAGGAGATGGTAAGGTTTAGGATGTTCAGCCCTGCAGCTAGACTTGAGCAATTCCAGGGTGCTGCATTAGTGACCTGCAGGAGGAGCCTCATGGATGGAAAACTGCAGCAGGGTGATGAACTTACCTTCCTGAGCTGCCTGTTTGCAGGGCTCCTCTGGAAACACGTGCACTTCAGTCTTCATTGCTCACTTCTGTTTCCCAGGGCAAAAGTGCTGACATGCTGATAAAATCAGGCTTTGTAATAGCAAAGTTTGCTTTTTATCTTGGCTGCTTGTGGTTTATTAATGGTCACGAATAGATAAAGGTCTCTTCCCTTCTGTAACCAGGCAATGTTTTCCCTGTTAAATAAATGTCTTGCTCCATAGCACAGAATTACATTCCATGTATTCATTTAGCTACTTTTTAACTCTCTGAGGTGTGCATTAGGTCAAGTTCAAATTGAGAGCAGTGTATTTAGGTAAATGTCTCCATGTTAATATAACACAGCTGAACCAAATGAAAATAAATGCCTCCCTGCTGGCTGAAGGGATGGCCAAGAGTCTCTAGAGCTGTTCAGCAGAGTAGAGACCCTGCTTACCCATTGTCATCCTTTAAGGTCCAGTGTGGTGTTTTTCAGGATAGCTGGAACATTTGTGTCTGAGGAAAAGGCCCAGAGTCTCTGGTGGTCTGTGGAACCACGGGGAGGGCTCACAGTGGATTGCAGCAGATCCTGTTCCCCAAGGGGCTCTGCTGAGAGATGTGCTTCACCACCACCTCTTTTCTCTGCCAAGTCTTAGGCTTCTGATCCTTGCTGGGCTTGAGGGTCTGACTCAGGCTTCTGGGGCTGGGAAATTCTACAGCTGATTGACAGGCCCAGTTACTCCAGTTTTTAACTCGTTGGCTTGTTTTTCTACAGAATTTAAAAAGAATGACAAAAGCATATTAGTGAGCCCCGAAGGGCCCACCCGTGTGGCTTTCAATCCTGAACAGAAGCCTCGTCATGGGGTGCTGAAGTCACCCACAGTGACCCCAGCAAAAGAGTCCCAAATGAAGAGACCATTTACTCTGTCGGCTAAGAAGAGACCAACTGCTGTGGACTTCTTTTAAACCAATAAATGTGGCCTACTTTTGTACAGGACATTTTGCTAACCTAAAATGTTCTCTGGAGGTATTTTGAACTTCTTTATTTTTTTAAGTTAATACAAATTGTATATACAAAATTCTGATTATGACCCGGGTCATTGCTATTTTGAAACCACTTCAGCTCTACCTTGAAATACGTGTTTTGTCTTTTTACAGAAAAGTAACAAATTCCAATCTCTGCTCAGGTTTGATCTAGAAAAAGCATGGTCTCTGCCCATGTCATGCCCAAGAGACTTGTCCATTTAATTATGGAATGTTCAGGGTTTGATTGTTGCAGTGATTTTTTTTTTTTTTTTTTTGAGCCAGTATTAAACTACTCATTTCATGCTTTTAAACTGTCTTTGATTAGACAGAGTTTAAATTGGAAAAAGGCAATGCAAATTTTAAGCCTTGATTATGTATTTTAAAATTCTACTCAGTCATGTTTCATGTGTCACCCCTGGCAGCCTGTTAATTCTTCTGGAAATAATAATTACCTCGTGTCTCTGTTTAATATCAGCTGGACTTGGGTAGCTTTGCAGCTAGCAAGTGAGCTTTCCCTGGGATAAGAAACTCTTAGCTGTTGCTTAAGTGGTCACTGGTGCAAATAAACCTTCACACCTGGTTGCCTGCTGAGTTGGGGACAAGTCACCACATTATTTTCGGTAGCACAAGTGCCAAAGCTGGCTTGAGCCTGTCACACTATGAGCTGGCTCCTTCTCTTCACTGAACTGAAATTCATGCTCTTTTGCAGGAGAAATCTTTGATATTTCCAGGTCTTTCCCCAGCCCCCTCTGCTGCCTTTCCTGAAGGTCTGACAAGACTCCTGGTTTTCTGCTTTAGCAGCTGGTGCCACCACCTTGTGCCAGAACTCAGCCCTCATTCAGTGCATGAACCTCTGCCTGCACTGAAGTGAGCTAGATGGGTGTCGTGCATCTTTGGGTAGGACACATCTCTCTGAAAGCTTTGGTGCCTCTAAGTACAGGGTGAAACTTTACACCCCATGCAGCTTGGTTTTGGTTTTGATGTAGAATCAGATGTGCACTTGGCATTTCTCGGAGTTCTGTTTTTATTTGGCTATTTAATTACTACTCCGTGTGTTTTGTTTTTAATTTGCTGCTTTAGCAAATAAGGATTGAGGTGCATTTCTGCTAGCGATCGTTTATGTAATCTGAATGGGAACGGTGAGGAGGGGAGGAGTAAATTAAAATAAACCCCTTTTTGATACAATTGGAAGATTTGACATCTTTCTTTGGAAATTTTCCTTATGTGAATGAGGCAAAGGCCTTGCAGCCGATCTCTACATTAGAGCTCAGCATGGGAGCACAGCCTGGTGCCAGAGCAAAGCTGTTCATGAAGCTTCACACCAGCTATTCCTGTGATCCTTACAAGAGACTGTGAACCTGCTTCATTACCTTGTCTTAGGATAACTGGATTATCAGTTAAATAAACTGATAAATGTTTATTTAGCTACTTTAGCCGGAAGAATTACATTTTGTGATGTATTTGCATACTTCGGTGCTGTTTTTTATCAGTCCTTGACATTGTCTGTCCTCTGCCAGATTACTCCTCATAAACAACTGTATTTTTCTGATAAGAAACTGTTTTTTTGTAGTTCATCTACAATTGCTTCAGAATACTGGGGGTACTTCCAGATGGTCTCAGCTGCTTAATTCTAATCCGTCCCAGTTCTCTCACTAAGTGTGTGACAGTCCATGGTTTGTGGCACTGCCAGAAATTAATTTTGTTCTTGTCCTTTCTCATTTAAACTGAAGGAGTGAATTTCATTTGGTTTTGGTATTGGTTTAGGCTGTAATCTCTTTCCGTGATCAATAAAGAACTCTGGAGTATGCATTGATAAATTAATGATACTCGTTTATGCAAGTATTGTTCCTTTAAGTTTTAAAAAGCTCATTGTATATTAGCATAATGGATTTCGTTGACAAGATGATGGTCAGTAGGATACAACAGCCTGTTCAGTATGTTGTACTGTTACTTTGTCCTGTGGGTGAAAAGTCTCCTGTGGAATATGCATAAAACCATTTGTATGTGCACGGTTGTGAATGCCTCAGGTTGGAGATGTCACATTCCTCCAAGGACAGAGATGCAAAAAAATCACTTGGTGGATCTGGTGTGCACAGAAAAATCCAGGATCCAGACACGCTGGGGTTTGGTTTTAGTACATGTAACTTATTATGGAAATGTATTGGTTGTCTGGGTCTTTTTCTGTTGATTGTAGTTCCACTGAAACTTGTTGCTTGTCCAACTGTTTTGCTGCCCACAGTGTTAAAGGAGAGGGCAGAAATGGCAGTCAGGTTTTTATCTAAAATTTTAGTGATGTGATTGCTTGTTGCAATGCATCCGTAATCCATCTGTGCCATGAAACTGGTGCAGTGTTTTGTAAATATACCTGTGAGGTGGGTGTTGTCTTCAGTGGTGTCTGGAATTTCATTCAGGACAACTTTACAAACAAAACCCGACCACCACCGTCAGTGCAGTTTATTCAGCATTGTTACATTTGAATACATTACCCAAATTATTTAGATAGTGACAATGCAAATAAACATTAAAGACAATGAAAAAGAAGAAAAAAAATGTAACTCACAATATCCACTGCACAGACACAACAGTACTCTGAGGAGAGATACAATATATTTCTATGTATTGTAAGAAAAGAGAAAGGAGAATTCATCTGACCTGTTTGATGTCACTTCATGGGTTTTTTTCAGTGTTATTCCAGCTCCCTAGCTGCCAGCCATGCTCTGAGTCAAAAATAATGTGGCCTAACTTGTAAAGTACAGTGTTTTCTAATGATTGTCTCTGTGTTTTTGTTACAAATCTGATCACTTTTGTCAAGCTCTAGTAGTTTATAATTCTTCATAGCTTCAAGAGAACTCAAAAGCACAGAATTAATTCAGCAAGGCAAAAAGTTGAAATTCTGTTTCAATTATTGGATATGAAATATCTCTTCTAGTCTGTCAAAACTGTGTGACTTGGAAAGTATCCAGTGCCCTTTGTCATGAATTACCTGCACTGAGATTTCATTAGAGGCAGGAAATCATTTTATGTTCCTCTGCAAGAGCATTGTTAATACAAACAACAATGTCTAAGCCTTACATCATTTAATCTAGTCCAATAAACCATATTTTTTGTGGACATTGTACTTTGGGTAAATCTGTGAATTTGGGAGGTTTGGAGAGGGTAACATCTTGGGGGCCACTTGAAAGCACAAAGGAAGTTGATCTTGCTGGTGTGCACCTGCTATCTGTCTTTTATTTGATCATATAAAGAGCCCAAACTGATGAAGTGATGAAGACTCAGACACCTTTGGAGTAGGTTTGGGACATCACATAGCTGTTCATACACCTTGAACTTCTTATCTTTGGAACTATGTCAGAGATAGAAGCACCTTAAAGATTGCTCAGGGTCACTGCTTGGTGATGAAAATTGATAGCTGGAGTGATCATGTGGCAGGATGTGCACTGCAGAGTGCCAGGATAGAGATGAACACTTAGAAAGCTGTTGGCCTGCTTGTTACCAGCAGCACATCCGAAAGAATTGGTGTACAAAGAAACCCTGCACAAGGTTTCTGACCCCACCTCGGCTAGTGGCAGGCTCTGCACCTGCTCAGGATCAATTAAAATTAATCACAGTGTTTTGACAGACACATAATTTTCAGGAATGCAAAAGTAATTATTCAGACAAAACTGATCTATCCCTACCAGCGTCACTAGTAAAGTTAAGCCATGAATCCTCAGCTAAAACAGTAACAGAGTTCATTCAGAGAAAAGTTGTGGAAAAGAGGCTGGCCCAGAGTCTGCAGCATCCCGAGAGAGCAAAGAGGGTGGCTTCAGTAGGGACACATTATTAGAAGATGCTGCTTTTCCAACTGTGCTCACCTGTGCCTGGTCCATCGTGGGAGCCAGACGGGGCCAGGGAAAGCAGCAGAGATCAGAAATTCTGAAACAGCTGCAGTCTGGCCAAGTCTGTGTCACTGGGGAAGCCATGCAAGAGCCCTGGGGCCAAGGCAGAGCCCTGAGGGACACCCCTCATCCCTGTCCTGCAGCTGAACGTGGAGCTGTCACCCACAACTCCCTGGCTGTGTCCGTCTGGCCAGTGGCTCTTGCCCCAAACAGCCTCCAAAGCCAGGGCTCTGCAGGGCGAGGCTGGGGCTGTCGTGTGGGACCGTGTCCAAAGCCTCACAGGGTTCTGGGCACATCAGGGGCTACAAGTGCCCAGATCCAGGGCTGCTCCGTGCCAGTTCCAGTGGGTGGGCTGTCGAGGGGATGTCGGGTGTGGCCCTTGGTGACGCAGGCCGTTGTGTCAGGGCCCGTGGTGATGCAGGACATGGTGGTGCCCAGAGGCCTTTGTGACATGGCAGAGCCCTGCCGTGCCAGAGGGGTATCCAAGGGGCGCGGAGCCCTGGGGCGCCCAGTCCCAGGAGAGCCGCTCTGCCAGGAGGAAGCAGCTCCCCTGAGAGCCTCAGCAGCAGGGCACGATGGAGACGCTCAAGGAGGAGGCGAATCCCAGCTCTGCCCCTGCCACGGAGCAGCCGGGCCTGTGCCTGAGGCCCCAGGTGACAGCCAGCCATGGAGACAGAGAGGACAGAGAGAGCTGGGACGGGGCTGGAGGCCTGGAGGCCGAGGCCGGGCTGGCGGCTGTGCCAAGGCAGCCGCCTCCTTCCCCCACAGCCGGGGCACAGAGCCGGGGCCCTGCCCCGCACAGCCCCTGCTGCTCCCCCAGCCCCTGCCCTGGGCAGCTGGAACACCTCGGGGAGCAGTGGGAGGGGGCAGTCGGGGGGACAGAGCTGCCAGGGCCACAGACTGTGGAGTGGGACTTGGCCAGGGAGGAGAGAGAGTGGGAACCCGACTTGGGCCAGGAACTGCCACAGCGCGGAAGTGAGAGCGTCCAAGAGCTGGACCAGCGGGAAGGTGAGAAATACCAAGATCTGTCCCAAGGGGAATTTGAGAGAGACAAAGAGCTGCCCCGTGGGGAAGCTGTGAGATGCCAGGAGCCTTCCCAAAAGCAAGATGTGAATGTCCGAGAGCTGTATAAATGGGATGACAAAAGAAACCAAGTGCTGTCAGAAGGTGAGATAGATCCAGAGCTGTACCACAGGGAGTCTGAGAGACACCAAATGCTATCCAAGTGGCTGGACACGGGAATCCAAGTGCTGGCCCAAGGGGAAAACAACAGCGACAAAATGTTTTCCCAATGGGAACAGTCCACTGTCCAAGAACTCTCCGAAGGAGAAGTCATAGAATATCCAGAGTCATCCCTAGAGAGAGGCAACAATGACAAAAACGAGTCAGAGGAGGATTGGGAATGCATCACCATCCGCACCATTTGGGTCAACCCCAAGTACCCACAGCTCCTGCAGGACCCCGACGCTGCTCCCCAGGACTTGGCCAAAGCAGCAGCTTCTCCGGCCTTGGCTGAGCAGGGGAAGGCAGCAGGGGCACAGAGCCAGAGCCCTGCCCTACACAGCCCCTGCTGCCCCTCAGCCCCCCAGCCGGGAGCCCAGGCCCTCAGGGAGCAGCCAGCTCCCCCCAAGAAACGCCGGTCCCGCTTCAGGCGGGCGCTGCGGGCGCTCTTCTGCCGCTCCTGCCTGAGGCCGCAGCCGGACAATCGGTGCCCGCTGCCAGCGCCAGGACGGGCCCCGCAGCTGGCGGCTGGCCCCGAGCCTGCCCACAGCCTGCCCGGTGTCACACGGGCTGCCTCCGATGGCCAGGTGTCACGGACAGCAGCTCCTTGTCGGGACAATGGCCTGGCTGAGGTTTAGGGCTTGAGAGGCGCCAGCGATGTCAGAGCCGAGGGCAGGTGCACAAAGCCTGGGGAGAAGGAGCTCCTGCTCAGAGGGGACACCAAGGATGCAGAAGTGACAGCCACAAGGACACTTGGCAGAACTTCCCAGATGAGGATGAAACTCATAAAGCCAACTCAGCAACTGTGCTGAAATTGGCTCCAGCTGAGGAAAAGGAACTTCTGGCACAGGGAGACGGTGACCACCGACTGCTGGCCCAGTGGCCCCAGAAACCCAGTGAGAAGAAAGGAACTTCTTCGAAAGAAAAGAAAGACTGAGCATAGAGAAAGATTAGTTAGCATAAGAAGCAATCTTATATCCAATAGAAGAAAATATTAAGATATTCATATTAGGTAATTATAAATTGTAGTTAATATTAGATAATAATAACAGAAAAGAATACATTAATATTTAATAAATGGCAAAAGCATAATGCTATTATAACAGACAAATTAAATATTCTATATTTAGTATTTTTATATATATGTAATATTTGTTCATAATAAATATCTTTTGAATATCATAATATATATGGTATATAATGTTATATATTGTGTATATATGAATGCAATATCTAAGTATTTAGATATGATTCTATATAAATATAAAAATAATTTTTAAAGGAAATAATATGTGAAATTAGTAAGAGAACCACATCACTGGTAGCCAATGAACATGGATGCCTTTGTTTGCTTATATGTATAAATAGTGAAAAGTTTTGATAGTTGCTCTGCTGGCTCTGAGGATTTGCCACCCAGCACCTCCTTCTGTGCAGAACTGTAAATAAAGGAAATACCTGGGCTCTGTGTGGAGATTTCCTTCTTGCACACGGGGTGACAGAATCCATTTTGGGACACCAGCTTTGCCATGGCCACACTGATAAAAGATGCAGCTTTTCCAGCCGTGCTCACCCGTGCCTGGCCCATCTCGGGAGCCAGACGGGCGCAGGCGAAGCAGCAGAGATCTGAAACCCGGCGGCTGTGCGGCCGCTGCGGCCGAGACAATCCCACGTCAGCCACGAGAGCCTCTCTGGGAACAAGCCACAAACACAGAGGCACCTCTCCGAGCCGGCTCCCCAGTGCCTGTACCCAGAAGTTGTCATCCCGGTGTTTGGGGAATCTCCTGGGGCTCTTTGGACCAGCTGTGTGGTGTTCCCAGTGCACACCCGACAAGTTGAATTCCCCACAGGAACAAGGGTGGCTGGTTTGGAGGTGCCCCTTGGTTCCTTAAAGAGTAATTTGTTGGGGTCATTGTCCTGGCTGGGTGGCCAAGAGCAGCCTCCCACAGTGACACCCTCTCCTTTGGTTTTTCCCTCAATCCCTCCCCAGAGGCTTTCAGGTGGCCTTGCCAACTGCAGCTCCAGACATTCCAGCCCCTCCAGTACATCGAAAGCTCAGGGCAGTGCCCTGCACGCTCCCAGTGCCCTGCACCCTCCCAGTGGTGCCCTGCACACCCCTACGCTGCAGTGCTGCTTCAGCTGTCTGCAACTGGGCCTTGCCTGTTTGTACATTCACCATGGTGCCCTGCTTGCACACCCCACTTGCGCTCACACTCCTGCTCTGCACACATCCCCTGCTTGCACTCTCACACTTGTGCCCAGCACACCCATCCCATGCACACATCCCTGCACACCCCCACTGCTGTGCCCGGCCATCTGGATGGATGTCCCACTTGGGGATGTGCTTTAGGGGTGGTGATGGTGGTGCTGGGATGATGATGGAACTGGATGCTGGTCTCTTCCAACCTTGATGATTCTGTGACTCACAGACTGCCCTGACCCAGGTGCAGCACCTGGCACTTGGCCTTGTTGAACGTCATGAGGTTCTTGCAGTTTCACTTCCCAAGCTTGCTCAGGTCCCTCTGCACGGCCCTGTCCTTCCACAGTGTCACCTGCCCTGCTCAGCTCCCCATCCCCTGTAAACGTGCTGAGGGTGAGCTGGATCTGCTGTCTGTGTCATTGGGGAAGCCATGCAAGAGCCCCGGGGCCAAGGCAGAGCCCTGAGGGACACCCCTCATCCCTGTCCTGCAGCTGCACATGGAGCCAGTGCCCACAACTCCCGCGTCCATCCAGCCAACCCATCAGTGGAATAGCTCATCCTCCAAACCCACAGCTCTCCTGTGGGCAGAGCAGCACAAAAACATGCATACTAGGTCAGTGAGATAAAGAATTCAGCTGAAAAGAAAAAGGTTGAAATAATTGCTCAAGATATTCTTAATGACAAAAAAGGCAGATTTCTCTAAGTCCAGTAAGATTTGTGAGTGTCATTCCTTAGATTTTCCTTCTGCTGTTGAATGCTTTCAATCAATGAAGGTCTGGTCAGGTTCCAGCCTGGACCCTTCTCAGTGATCCTGCTCAGAGGAGGATACAATACTAAAATAGCTCTCTGCGAGGAAATTTTGCTCTTTAGTAAGGAATGGAGATGGGGAGAGAGTCCCTGGCTAAATCTTACCTCACTTAGACAAATCTGTGAAAAAACTGAGAAGTGCCAAGAGTTAGGCCCTTAGGGAAATGAATTCCAGTCTCAGTTTAGGGAACAGATCTCCTTCCAGTGCTGACCCATGTTTTGATAGGCTTTGCCACTATGGTAAACATCTGGGAGACATCTACTATAAAATGAAGGTTAAAACTATAAACACTTGCCTAATCCAATAATGTGTACTTGCCTTTGCAGAATATTATCATGGAATAATTTTATTTCGGAAAATAAAGCCCTTAACTCTTTAATGAACCCCTTTGAAAAGGAGGATAGGAATCATTCACAAGGTCTGCACTGCCTTCCAGCAGATCATCAGAGAGCAGAGTGTGCCGGTTCTTTCTCCCTTGGAAATCCACTCGGGAACCTGTTCTGGCAAGAGGGCAAGAAATTCCTTTGTTGTTCACAAGCTGCAAAATTAGCCACTGAGGGCCTGAGCTGTAGAGAGTTGCTTGCCAAGAGTAGGAAGTATTGTATTGCATTGTAATGCCAGGCACAGGAATTTGCAGTTGGCCACTGGCATGTTCAGGACTTGCACACACATTTTTGCTGATTATCTCTAACTGGCTGTGGACAGTGATGTTATCTGCCCAAGGAGCCTGACACTGCTGCTGATAACGTTAGACAGCTCGAATATCTGCCAAAACCAGATGACAACTTTGTTTTTGCCCATTTATCTCATGTAATTTTCATACATATTTTTAATCAGTTTAGCTTATTTAATTGTAGAGGTTGTCAGTTGTCCTGGAGAAAATTCATTGAGAATGTGAGTTTCAAAGTTTGGTATTAAATCCTTGTACCACTAATGTCTGCTGATTTCCTTCTACCATTTTATTTTTGTACTAAGGAGAAAACCCCAGGAAACTTTCAGAACTACAAAGGTTAGACTTTGCTACTAATTGCAATGGTCAAAGTCACAGGACTGGGGAGAGTTGTCCCCTAATAACACAGACAAAAACAAGAGCAAATTAGAAGGAATTTCAAGCCTGGGACAGAACCAGCATCTCTCAGACTCCTGAAACCTGTCCTCTATTACTGCTATTCTGCTAATTAGTGAAATTACAATAGCTGTAAAAATTATGTAGCTCGTGTCTGAACTTACAGTATTTCATTCAGATTTTTAAAGGTTAATTTAAAGTAGAAAATCTCTTTGTAACCACCGAAGGAAGAGAACAAAATGAAATTACCATTACCCAGGTAACATGACTAGAAATAGCTGTGGTATTAGTCAACTTAGCATGTACACCCTGCAGCTTGAACTCAAATGCAAATCTGTTCTGTTTCCAGCACAGCAGTGGCCTGGCTTCCCACTGCTTTGTGTGCACATTTCCCCAGGGAATAAGCTGTGCAGCTTTGCCAGGCTGATATCCCTGAGCAGTGGGAGCTGAAGCAAGTGACTCATGACTGCAAGACGACAGCATGTGATGCAAGACACACACAGGACAAACTGCTGAGGGATGCAGTTCATGACCGAGAGGTTTATTCCCATTGCCAGGAAAGGCCTTGCTCTTTTCCAGCTGTTATCACGTTTCATAAAACAAATATGCAGTGTGTGCAGAATTTCTGGCCCAAAATCTAAGTCAAACAATTTTCAAGGTTAAATATCAAAAACCAGGGACAGAAAGTGTCTGTGAAATCAAAGCATTAAAGGCAATGAAACATCACCAATTTCTTCACGCTTTCCCCAAAAGTGCCTTAAAAATGAAGCAGAACAAAAACATTCATATGGATTTCCCTAAAGCTGGCATCCTGACCAGACATTGTAGTGTGTCACCCCATAACTGCTTGCATGTCCTACTTCTTTGCTTTCCAGTGCAAGATTCTGCTCTGCTGCTGAAATACATTTGTTGACAAAGGGGTATTTCCATTTACTCAGCTATCCTTTAAATTATTATATGAATTATAATTATTACAATTAAAGGACAAAAAAAAAAAAGGAATTAAACTCCTGACAATGAGTTACTTTTCCCCAGTATTAGGTAGTGGATGCTAAGTGCAATAGAACTGGCTGCTGAGGGTGCAAGCATGAGCATTCAGGACGAAACTGCAAGCTAATGCAAAGCACTTTAGCTCCCTTAGCCAAGCAAAGGAACCTTCCAGGTTTTCATTAACTTCAACTATTTTATTAAATGGACACTGGAACCAATATGTGCAGACATCAGCAGCAGCCAAAATATTTGTGTATAGTTATGGAGAGCTGTACCAGCGTAAGGAGTGCTTTAGCTTAGAATTGCTCAGCATAGTGGTCATGCACGTTTTTATAAAAAGCTGTATTTTCAGTTTCTGAAGGAGATGAGGATCAGGAATGCCATGCTATACAGTGCTGCTCAGCTGTGGCAACTCGTGACAGCAATGCAGCATTTTAAAGAGAACTTTGTTATCACTGCCCCATCTCTCAGCTTGACACCCAGCACCTTGGATGTTATCCCAGAAGCAGTTCCACTTACCTCAATAAAACAATGGATGTGAGGATTGCAAGACTGGGCGTGACATTTGGAGGCAAGAATGCTCAGAATGCATGGAGCTTTGGCAAGTCAGTGACAGAGAACAGGTTGGAGTCAAAGTGTGAGCACACAGCCCACTTGATCATCTGATCGCATCATCCCTTAATATTGACAATTCCTGACAAAGTTAATCACTGTAACGAGCCCAAGTGAAAATTTGGCACAAAGATAACTGTGCCCTCCTACAGCAAATATCGCTAATACTTTATGGCAATTATCACAATCATAAACTGGTACTTTACAATCTCTCTTAGCAAACATTCAACTGAAAAGCAAAAATCAGTATCTTAAATCCAGATGGTTTTCTGACTGAGGAATGCACAATTAGATGTTGTCTAGACGTGAGCAAAGTCTTTGACACTGTTTCCCATGGAATTCTTCCGGAAAAAAACTTTCTGCTTGTGGCTTAGACTGGTATATTCTTCACTGGAGCTGGGAAAAGGTCTGGAACACGAGGCCTATGAGAAGCAGTGGGGGAAGCTGAGGGTGGTTAGCCTGAAGAAAAGGAAGCTCAAGGGTGACCTTATCATTCTCTACAACTACCTAAAAGGAAGTTGTAGCGGGAGGTGGTCTCTTCTCCCAAGTAACAAGCAACAGGACAATAGGAAAAGGCCTCAAGTTGCAACAGGGGAGGTTTAGGTTGGATATTAGGAAAACATTTCTTCACTGGAAGGGTTGTCAAGCACTGAAATTGGCTGCTTGTGGTTTAGTCACCACTCATGGAGGTATTTAAGAGATGTGATGTGGTGCTTAGGGACATGATTTAGTGGTGCACTTGGCAGTTAGACTCAATGATCTTAATGGTCTTTTCCAACCTAAAAGATTCTATGATTATAATTATTACTCTCTGATGGTCCAATTTTGCCATCATTGAGACTTACTGAGGAAAAGTGTGGGTATTGATACTGTTTTCACATGACCAGGATATTTTTATTTTCTGTCACACCTATGATGATTTATAGAATCCATATACAATGCATAAAATCTGATTTAAGGCCCTCCCTCTATGCATCTTCTATCAAGTTCAATGTATCATACTCTTGGCAGCCCAATAATTTTCCCATTGGGCTTATATCAAAAATCTGGGCTTCAGGAGACCAAGGTAAGCAAAGTCTGTCTCCTGTTCCAAAATAACTTACACATAGCTATCAATATTTATAAAATATTTATTCCAGTAGTTATGAAAAACAAACAAACTGAAAATGAAACTTTTTCAATCTTTCAAAGCAATCTCTTCCTATGTGTTTCATAAACCCTTTCATAATGGCAGCAAGCCCTCCATTATGGAAATTGGTTTATTCCCTCTGTGTCGTATGCATTTGTAGGCCATCATTAGAGTTGAGCTTTCATTAAGCTAAAGAAACCATTTCCTCCTAGGCTGTGTGTCCTGAGCCTTGGACTCTTCTTACAGCCTCTTGCATTGTGCCATTGTTCCATTTTGAATAAAACACCACCAGTTCCAAAAACTCAGCAGTACTTTTTCAGAGACCCAGCCAGTGCTGAGTATGACTGGAGGAGTCCAGGATGGCTTCCTTTATCTGGCAGACTCTGCTGTGGTTTATGCAATCCAAAAGGTGATTACCTTTATTGCAATATTGTGACATCGTTGACCCATCTTAAGCTTGTTATTCTCTATAATCTCACAGTTTCTTCATGCATAGTGAGCTGGAATTCCAAAGGGTAACAACAAAGATATAGGAAGGCATCTGTCTGTGCAAGAACTGGCCCAGAAGGATGTTTGTTCTGTCTGCCCAGGAGCAAGGAAGGCAGGGAAAGACGTGTATCTTCCAGAACTGCTGGCTGGACAACTCTTGTGTGTATTTTTGCCTCAGGCTGGCTACAAGGTGTGTTTGTGGTGCAGTGCCAGGCTGAGCAGAGAATGAGGGAGCTGTGAGAAACATTCAAGTGAGTTGTAGAAGGAGAGCATAGGAGGAACATTTGTGGAAGAAAGATTGGCAGTTGTTGGTAAACTGTGGTCTTTTTGACTATACTCTTTCTTGATCAAACTCTGACAAACTGCTCCTCAAATTTCATTATTTCCAACAAATGTTCTGCTCTGACCAAGGGGATCTGGTTTGAGAGGTCAGGTTGTCTTAAAGAAAATAAACCACAGAACTCCATGCACAGCCCACTCAGAGGTCAGGAGCTTGAGGAGGTACCATCCAAGCAGTTCTACAGCAGCAGCTGTAGTAGGAAGCTGAGAACAGCTGCTCTGTTGCTGACTTTTTGATCTAACCTGCCCTGCCTTATTCTTTTTTTCTTAATTAATCTTTCTGTCATCCATTGTACAGTTATTTGCTCCTCAAACAGTCTTAGTAATCCCCAGATTTGGAGGAATACCTGGGAGGTTTTTTTTGTTTGGTTGTTTTTTGGTTTTTTTTGTTTGTTTGTTTTGTTTTGTTGTTTTTTTTGTTTTTGTTTTTGGTTTTGTTTTGTTTTTTTTGAGGCTAGCACAGAAGGAAGCGCGACCACTATGAAATTGAAGCTTAGCTTCACTTTTTTCAGAGACACATAGTCCTGTTTATGAGGGAGAGGCCTGATTTCTTAAAGAATAAATATGGCACAGTCTGTAAAAACCACTGCTCAGAAATTTGTGTACTCACCTTTAGACGAGCTGCTTTCTGGAAGGGAAGGAGAAATGTTTTCTGACCTTTGTTTTGCTCGTGGCAACTTTTTTAGTGTATTCCCCCATACTTTGAAAAATGTTAGGGCTGGATACTGTTGAGTCACACACATTTGGTGTATGCAGGTTCTACTCCTTAATCCATTAAAATCCATCAGGAGAGGCTTCAGATATTCCTCTGGGGAAAGCATAAATTTTTCTAGGAACTGGATTTTGTTGGACATTTCAGAGTATTAGGAAGAAAGAAGCAATCCTGCATAGAACTGGTGTGCGTGTATCTTTGCTTACAAGGTCAAAGTGGTGCAGTAAGCACTAATCGTGAGCAAAGGATGAAAACCAGGGAAAAGGAGGGGGGGAAAATCTGTATTCCAACAATTGTCCTCTAAGCTAGAGGACCGGGAGCGTACATGATGCAGATAATTCATTGCTCTGGCCCTCCACGGAGCTGCACTGATTTCTACAATTCAAAAAAAGAATGTATTGAAGGGCTGAAGCAACAGTTTAGTTAGGCCAGCCTAGAATAGTTTTCTAATACAAGTGACATCTGAAGAGAGAACAGCAACGTTCCCTCATTTTCCAAAAGATTACTTATGATGAGGAAAATACTCTTTCACCTTTTTAAGAAATAATCACACTATTTCAAGAGTCGATTCAAAGCTATCCACGAAGAAGAACAAGAGGCATCAGGTGCCATTTCTTGTTGTGAGCTGTGATTGAACCTGTGACGGTCAATAATGACAAATGGCCAAAGGATGATGAAATTCCCAAACACATTACCAAGTCCCATCTCAGCAGAGTCTTGATGTATTGTAGCACTTGCCAGCCAGCGCATACATCTTCCTTAAATCTTTGGCAGCCCTCTGAAGGTGTTTTTATTTTTTTTTTTTTTTTTTTTTTTTTTTTTGGGTCAATAACACACAATTGCACTCACTTCAGAAGTCAGCTGTAAGGGTGGTGCTCTGTCAGGGCACCCACAGCTTGGACAAGCGTGCCACCTCCAGGCATTGCTGCCTGTGACGCCACAGGACTTTCTGAACAGTCAAGGAAGGGAAACTTGTTGCACAGGTGGAATGTTTGTGCCAGTCCTGGCTTTCCAGCAGGGTGTGGGTATCTGTGGGTGGTTCATGGCATGGCACAGGGGAGCATGCTTTGTCCACCTCACTGCACCACTGTAACCCCATAACCACTAAACCACATCACTCAGTGCCAGATCCAGACGTCTCTTAAACATCTGCAGGACTGGTAATTCCACTGCTTCCCTGGGCAATTATTCCAATGTCTGAGCACACTAAAAGCGCAATAAAATCTGGATCAGCTCTGCCTCAGCTTAAGACCACTTCCTCTAGTCCTCTCACTGTAGACATGGGGAAAGGAGGTTGGCCCCCACCTCACTACAATACCAAGCAGAAAATGCTCCTTTACTGTGTCCAGTTCTGGACTCCTCAGGACAGGAGACACATGGAGCTCCTGGAGCGGGTCCAGCAGAAGGCAATGAGGATGAGTGGGAGACTGGAATATCTCTTTTATGAGGAAAGGCTGAGGCCTGTTCAGACTCGAGAAGAGACGACTTAAAGGGACCTCATTAATGGGTATAAATATCTAAAAAGGGGCTGTCAGAGGATGGACCAGGCTCTGCTCGTTGGCGCCCAGCACGGGGGCGAAGTTCCACCTGAGCATGAGGAAGAACTTCACCGCGCACTGACCGAGCACCGGGACAGCCAGCCCAGAGAGGGTTCGGAATGTCCTCCACCGGACATATTCCAGAGCCATGCCGTGTGCTCTGGGCCGGGAGGCTGGACCTGGTGACCCGCAGCGGTCGCTTCCAGCCGGGCTCACCCCGCGATGCCCGCGGCGGCGGGGCGAGGCGCGCTCCGCTGCGGCCGTGTCCGGGCCCCGGGGCGGAGCGGGCCGGGCCCGGCGCTCGCTGCTCGGCGCCGTTGGCCCCGCCGGGGCGCGTGACCGCGTGACGCCGGTGGGTGCCGGGACGCGGCGGGGGCCGCGCTGGGGCTGCCCGCGGCTGAGGGGGAGCCGCGTCCCCTCCGTCCCGCACGCAGCGCCGCGGCGAGCGGGGCGCGGCGGCCATTCGGAGCCGGGCCGTGCCCGCCTCCCCGCCTGCCTCCCCGCCGCGGGGGGTGTGTGACAGGCGGGCAGGGCCAGCGCGTCACGCCGCCCGCGCTCCGCCCCCCGCTCCTGCTCCCGGCGCCGCCACCTCGGCCCGGCGCGGGCAGGCGCGCGCGGCGCAGCCATGGAGCCCGAGTGCCGGGTGCTCTCCATCCAGAGCCACGTCGTCCGCGGCTACGTGGGCAACAAGGCGGCCACCTTCCCCTTGCAGGTGAGCGGGCGCGGACCTGCTCCTCTTCCTCCTCCCCTCTCCCCGCCGCCGTTCCCTGCGGGGCGGCGCGGAGAGCCGGGCGGGCGGTGTGACGGCAGCGCTGCCCGCCGAGCTCCGGCGCCCGGGCGGCTCCTGCCAAGCCGGGGTAAGGTCAGGGTTCGGTGGGGAGATGCCCGCGCTGGCGCCCGCCCCGGTGCCGGCGGCAGTGCCCGTCCCGCGGCTCCGCGCACCCCGCGGCCGCTGCGGCTGCGCCTCCCGCCGGCTCCGCGCCGCTCCCGTTAACGCAGCTCCTCCTGGGGCTGTGGCACGGCGAGCGGGCTCCGCAGGGAGGGGGAGCCGGGGGTGCTGCCGGTGGGTTTGCTCGGCTCCGCGCTGCCTGCGCCGGCTCCGGGATGAAGCCGGCTCGGCTGCCGCCAGCAGGCGCATCCAGCCGGGGCTCCTGCCCCTTAAGGCACGGTCACCGCGGTGTCCCGTGCCGGCGACTCGGGGCAGCGGTGTCCTTGTGCCGGCACCCAGTTAAGCCCCTCCTGCCCTCGGGGGCGGTGGGGCTGGGTGATCCCCCTCCCCGGGTGGTCTGGGGAAGCTGTAGTGGGGTGTAAGGGCCACTTAATGCGGGTGCAAGGCAGGGCCAGAGAAGCTGCCTGACATGGCCCGGGGCTCGAGGGTGTAATTGGATCTTGGCCTTCATGGCTGTCATGTGCTGCCTTCAGAGCTGTTTGCTTGGATCTCGCCGGTGGTGGGAAAACATTGGGCGAACCTTTGCCCGTCGCATCGCTGGCTCTTGTGAAGGGTCTGTATCCTAAAGGGCTAATTAGGGGCCTGCCCCGTCCTTGTGCCTTGACACACACGTGTCTGTTTGGAGCTAAGAACAGCTGTTTAACAGCTGTATAAGCTAAGAACCCCATTACCAGAGCACGCTGTGTTGTGACGTTGGTTATCTTGGTGTGTGCTTAGCAAACGGTGGTGTAACTCATTTGACTAGACAGGAGAGATGATATACTCTGATAAATGATGCAAGTGAGATCAGACCTGCCACAAGCCAGTGTCACACCCCCGTATCACCATCCAGTTATAATGTAACCAAGTCTCTTGAAAATTAATGTATGGTGAAGGTTGATGTACCTGTGTAATCTGAGTATTGTGGAAAAATACGAGTATGTAGAGCTCCAGGCCAAAAAGGTTGTCAGTGAACTGCAGGCCAGCTGTCCTTCCTTTCATAACAAAATGATCCCGAGATTGTCCTTCCCCTTTCAGTTTCTGTGTAGCAGAAGAGCACACAGTAGTACTTATTCCAGAAATCTCCAGTCTCTTAAACTGTTCTCTCTCTCCATTCTAATTCTCTATCAAAGGTTCTCTTTACTTTTCTGTAGCTTAACCTTTCTGTGACACCTGAGCTGTGTAACTTGACAGATGGGTTCCTGGAAAGTGTCTTTAGTTCCTTGGCTATGATGGTATAAAATACTATTGAGAGTTTAAAAAACCCTTTTTGATGGTGTAGCTAGGTTTTGTTCTCATGCTGTTCTTTGTGCTCTCTCTGGCTGTTGCACTCATGCTGTGTAATATTCCTCAGTGTATAGTGTAATGAGAAGTTTCTGGAGTGGGAGGAAAGGAAATTTACTTGGGGAGCAGTCAAACTCCTGCCACTGCTGGCTGCAACTGCAAATCCTATGTAGGCAGCCCTTAGTGGAGTTGTGCTTGCTGGAAAGTTACCTAAACCCTTGTTTTGCTAGAACATCAGATGGGGCAAGGTGGCCCAAAGTGAAACTTTGCATTTCTTTATGATGAGAATTAAAAACCTGAGTGTTTCTCTTATATTGTTTTTATATTGCCATGAAAATGATAACCCATACCTATTCTTGAGGTTGAGTGCAAGTCTGGCATGCTTTTATTTCCCATTCTCTTTTTTTTGCTTTAGTTTCCTGAGCCAGTTAAGTGAGGCTCCCTTCGGAGCTCATTAGTATTGAGTTTGCAAGGCAGGGTGTATGTGGATGTGTGTCTGTGTGCTTGTGAGGTCTGATGGGCTGAAATCCTGACACAACATTTCAGGAATCTGCATTTGGACAGCAGCATCCAAATAGAAAACCTGACATGGTTTCACCTGCTCTTTGCAGACTGGTCTAAAAAACATCACTCGTGTTTGCATGACCTGATCTTTGGTGGATATCTGCGACATTACTATCAATAGCCAGCAATCTGCACAGAAGAGAATTCTTTAAGATCCCTTTTTTAATCAGTTGGTTGCATTTTGTCAGGCTTTCACTAGAGAAAAAGCTAAAGTATTTAAAATGTAGGTACGTGGAAGGGCTTCCTCTGTGGAATGTGTTGTAAACGCTTTCTATATGGCAAACACAGCAAAACAGACCATATATTAGAGCAGTTATAATAATGGAAGTAATAGAGCTAAGTGAGAAATGTTAGAAGTCTTTACATCATTTCAGGTTAAAATACATTTAAGTAATTAGACAATCTAGATTAACTAAGAGGTCGTAGAGGAAACGTGCACCTGGATTTGCTGAAGAGTGAACTACCCTCAGCACTGCTTTGAATTCTGCCTTGTCAAGAGTTTAAATAGTTTTTACTTGCATGGTCTTACTGTCTCTTTAAAAAGTTCTGAAGATAATTCTGAATTATTTTAAAAACAGTCTTGTTATTCTGCAGCTGTGTATTCTGAGCTTTTAGAATCAGGAAGCGGTTCAGGATCAACTAGCATTTAAGAGAGGAAGAGCAGTAGGGTGTACCTTAACTTGGGGAGTTTCCACCGTGAGTCAGATAAATTATTTAAAAGATGAAAAAAAGTTTCTAAGTTTCTAAATGTTTCTAATCCTAAGATTTGTCACAGTTTTTGTGAGGTATATTGTCATCATGACATTTAACTTCACTTTTATCATGTGTGTTTTTTTTTTCCTTAGAGACCTCTCTTAGCTGTTAATTTTAAATATAATTTTAGCTTGCCCTTCCTGCCCCACCTTTTAGGTAGGCAGAATGTGGCAATAACTAAAGGGAGAAGAACTGGCAAACAAAGAGAACTGGCAAACTCCTTTTCAAACCATGGAGTATCCAGAAGGACAAGGCAATTTCTCTTCTGCAGAGATACCTCATTCTGATCAACAGGAAAACTTAGGTGGGCAGAGGAATTTAAGATTCAGATACTGCACCCATCGTAATATCAGCTCTTGGGAATCTGTGTCAATCGGTGTGCTCAGTTCTTGAGGCCTCCATGAGCTTCCAAGAAAGAGTTTTGAAAGTATAAGGAAGGGGCATGAGAAAATTCCAGCCATTTTTACCTGGACACTGGACATTTGCATTTAGTTGCCGTTGGAATAGTTCATACTCCTGTCTACAAACCAGAGTGTTGATCTCTGCTTATGTTTCAGTAACAGTGATGGTTCAGGGTGGTTTTGTTTGTTTGTTTTGTCTGCCCTAATACTCATAGAATTTGAGAAAATCATGCCTTTGTTTTGAGTATTTAATTCCTAACTTCTTTTTATATCTGCTAACCTTGAAGATGGAGCTAAAAGCTGAGACAAACACCATTAATTTTTTGTATCTGAAGAATGAAATTGTCTGTGCTGAACTGTAGAACCATAAACAGTTTCTACAATACAGAATAAAATGGCCCTTGGAAATCTGTTCAATTATTTTGCTTTTTTTTAAACTTTTTTTTCCCCTTGCTAAATCCAGATAGTTGTCCAGGTATTAAAAAGGATTGATGATTCTCAGAGTAGTTCTCAGTAATTCTCCTCTGGAAAGAAAACAGTTAGTCTACATTTTTAGCTCCTTCTTATTTGTAGGAAAGATGGGAAAACAACCCTGGTCAGCACAGGTGGTAATTTCTCTGATATTCAGGAGTAGTCTTGAGCTGCCTAGTCCAGAATATACTGAGACCAAAACCAGTATCAGTTGAACTTTGCTAATTATCTACTGCCTTAGCAAAAAAAAAATTAAGACTTTTTTCTTTATTTTGTTGAAAAGTGTAGTCAAATGGCTTAAGAATTAAAAAAAAATAAAGTACATCTCTTATTTAAGATGACTCTTTCTTTTTCAAATGCTGCTATTGTGTTAACAGTATGAGTCAGAAGAAGGATGAATCAATGAAAAGTCTTTACAGAGTAACAATAAGAAATGTTCTAACTGTGTAGTCCTTATTTTTGTTACAGATCAAAGGCTGAAAAAAACTAAACCTTAAAAAAAAATAAATACAAAGATGAAAGAATGTATTTGGTCTTTGTAATATCCAAAGATTGTCCTAAATTGCATAGCTGAAACAACAATTATTGCTCTAGAATCATACTTCAAATGATTGTGGAAGCATGCTTTTTTTCCCCCGACTTTCTTCTTTTAAGAAAGGTAGATAAGGGGTGAATGAATTAAAAAAAAAAACCAACCCAAGACATTAAAAAATTGACAACCCCTCTTGTAAGGGCTTGTTCAGAGCTGTGCAAAGAGCTTTTGTTTCTTGTGTGGATGTCAGCACATGTAGCTGCAAAAGTCTGGTGAATATCTTGCACAAGGTGAGGCCCTGAAAAAGACTTGTAATCCAAAAAGTCCAAACAAGGTGGCTCCCCCCGGCTGGCAGTCTGGATATTTGGGGAAAGGCTTTACCAGACACTGCAGAAGTGTTTGTCCAGGTGAACCCAGCTCAGGTGCGCTGGGAGAACTTTGAACATCTCAGAAGATTGTAGGGGATGGACTTTCCACCTGCATGGTAAGCTGGGAGGGAAGGTGAGTGGGACAGGACTGGGAGGGGATAAGAAAGTAGATTATTACTCGAAAGACAACAACAACAAGGGGTGTCTGTGTCACTTTCAGCTCCTGACATTGCTTTGAGATAGACTAGACTGAAGCTACTGGGGTCTCACTTCTACCCAACAACAGGAGTTTGTGTTTGTGCACAACTCTAAACAAAGAGACCTCAATTTTCTCTTCAAACCCCTAATGGAACCTTTTCAGCTACTAATGCAAAATAATCAGCTTGAAAAATTAGAGTCATTTCAACCTGCCTAGAAGAGGTGCAGCTGGGGCTGCAGGTGTGCTGTGGACTCTGGGCAGAGCCTCTGCTGAACAGAGTGGGACTGACTGAACCAAGGTCAGGTCTGTGGGGTTTCTGACTGTTCCTGCAAGTCACTCAGTAGTGGCAGCTTGTTAAATAAGCCTTTGTCATGAAAATACAGAAATGCCGAGGGATGTTCACACAGGCTGATTGTATAACACAGCTGTAAAGCTGCAAAAAGCATTTTAAGATGCATTAAGTTACTGAGCAGAGTGTGTAGGGGGACAGTTGACCGGTTGGCATTTTAAACTTTTCAAAAAGATAGTGATAAATATTTACAATGATTGATGATTCTGATAATTTGCTGGCTTTTTCATAGCAAATTGTGAAAGTTTGAACCATGCAGATGCATATGCTGGTATTTGACACAATAGTTACACTGGAGTGTGTGTAGTGACGTCTAGTGAACAAATAGTTTTTGACAGAAATGTAATCTTTTCATCTGTCTCAACACAGCCAAGGGAAAAGATGAAGGAGGATCCCATTTGGTGTCTACAAGTACATGCAAATATTTGACTTGAGAGGAAGCAAAAATACTTTACCCTGATTCACCCACTGTCTTTGGAAAAAAAAAAAAAATTGAGCTGTCAAGAAATTGAAAATCTTATTAAAAGACTGGAAAACCTTGCCTAGAGGTGGATTTGCACTGTTTGTGTGGGGAGTATAATGTACTCAGAGACTGAGTAGCAAGTGTTTACTTGCTTAAGGCATTTTTATATTAGAAATGGCCTTATTTTCTCTCTTTAAGTCTTAGACAATTTTTAAAAGTTTTTCCAGTATTTGATGTCTTATTTCTGCTCCAAATGAAATCTCCAGATGAGAGAATATATTTTTTGTGTATGAACAAACAGGGACAGATAACAGAGTGAAGAGTGATAAGGTTTCTGGGGGAAAAAATGCTTCAAGTTAAAGTTAATTTCATGTTAAAATGTAGGGAAATGTATTACAAACAAAAGTATACTTTGAAATAATAAAATTAATCTTTAATTGTATATATATATGCAAATTGTACAAAGGTACACCTAAGAAAAACAGAGGACATACAAAGTTGCTGATAGCGCTCTAGAATCTTCCTTTAAGTAAACTGTTGCCTTTTACTATTCACTTTTTCTATTTATATCCAAAAAAATGATGAAAAGCATATTTAGTCATTTTAGATAAGGGATACAGCATTATCCATGGCTGGCTGAACACATACCAGGCAGGTATTTTTAGCTTCTTTAGGCTGAACGGATGCAAGTGGAAGTTCCACTTCAGTTGCTCGTGTTGTATTGAAAACAGGCTGGAATTGGTGAGGCAAGGTTAATGTGAGGAGCTGGACATTAGTCTTGGGACATAAAAATGTCCATTCTTCTGAAATTACTATATGCAGTAGAGTGTTCAGCTGCATAGTAATGTGTACAGAGGAGAAAAATATATATATGATGAGCATAATGTTTGAGACATGCCAGGGAGGTCTGTGCTGATAGATAATATGAGCCCCAGGAGAAGCCAGACTAGTTCATCATCTTGTGGCCTGGCAGCAGTGGGGTGACTTATCATAGCTAAAAAAATATTACGGTGCTGAACTACCTGAAATTTTTCAAGCCTTTGTTCAGGACTCGTATTTGTTCGTGTTAATTCATCCGTGACGCCTCTGAGCTCCAGTTCCCTTAACACCTGGAACAATTATCCATAGAGCAAGAGAGGGAACTGAGATACCAAAACCTCTTCTGTGCTTCATTTAAAAACAAAACAAACTTCTCTTCACCCTCTGTCATCCTTTGTAAATTTTAAGCATATGGAGTAGTTTGGGCTGAGTAGAAATCCTTGCATGGTGATTTAACTTTGCTGTCTTGGGAATGCAAAGCACCTCTCGCCAGCTGGATGTGTGGGATTGAGGAGGTGCTGGAGCACACACTGGAAAATGGAAAGTCTCTCCCCTGTGGCAAAACAAAAGCTGGAGGGCTGCTTTCTTATCCATGGATGCAGTCGCTCCCCAAACCAGCAGTAAATGGTTTTCCTGTCCTGCAGAACTCTTCCAGTCTGGCCACAACTTCTCCCTTTCTCCCCACTGCGGGGTCCACTCATGTTTTACCTCTCAGAAGAGGATCTGTGTGGAAATCTCCAGCAAGGATGGCGCAGCTATCAATGACATTAATAAGCTGAAGGGAGGAATCCATGACAGTCTTCAAGAACATTGCCCACTGGAAACATCCAAAGAATGCAAACATCCAAAATGTGGTCTGTCCCACAATATCAGAATACAGCAACATTTCTTCTCTTACTTCATTTGGCAGATTGCTAGCCAATAAAGCCAAGGGTGTTATCTTTCATACTCCTCTTATTTTTAACACTAAGTAATTTGGGGTTTTTTCCTGAGTTTTACCATGTTTCTTTATAGCTCTGCTCAACATGGTAATTCTGTCTTCATCTTCTCTAAGGGGAAAGAAAAACAAAATGAATTACAGCGAAAGAAAATGTTGGCTAAATTCTCAATACTGTTTTGCAGAATTGTACAGTGGGCTTATCGTCATGTATTTAGTAAAGTCTGGCCTAAATCTAGAAAAAAATAAATATATCTATATTACAAATCTGTGTATTTTATGACTTTTTCTTTGGATGGTACGTACTACTGCTCAAGGTTACACTGAAGGAAAACTCTTTTTCCATCTCCACTGTGGTTACTCTCATTTTTCTGGCAGAATACAGTCCCTGGCTCACAGGGGTGAGCACCACACTACCTGTGAGAAACTATCAACACAACTGTGAACATTTAACAAAAATGAAAACATAAGGTTTAAAAAAACCCATCTGTTCTGTTCTCACTGTAGTTAATGGAAGTAACATTGTGCCTCTGCCCATTCATGCAACAACCAAACGCTCACATGGCGAGCTAGTGTTTAAATTTGAGAAGTTCTGTTTTGTCACCTGTCCTCTATGGTACTGAAATCTGGTTTCAGTAGAGAAGCCAGATTGAGAAACGCTTGCTTTGGCCTTACTGCTGCCAGCTGCTCCTTCCACCTGCACTATTTTGTGTCCACTTCAGTGCTCCAAGGAAAGTCATTTTGTGAGGCCATGTGCTAAACTGCTCTGAGAGGCCGTCCAGGTTATAAATGACTTGGCAAAGATGGAAAAGAAGAAAGTGAGCATTTATTTTGTGAGCCAGTTTCCTGATCCAGTTCCCTAACACAGCCCCACAGACAGCTCTTTTGGCATAGCTGAGGTGCCAGGGCAGGAGCAAGCCCCAGGCTCCTGCACCTGCTGTCTGCTGAAGGAAACTCTTCTCTAAGACAAAATAAGACATCTGCTTATTTTGAAGGAAGTAGCGAGACATTCACTCTCTATTGGCTTCCTTCTTCCTGTGTGTGGCCTTGTCTGATCTTCAGATCACGTGGCACCTCCATCAGAGAGCTGTTTCCTGTTGTGTTTCTTCAAGTCTCTCTTACCATGCAATATAAGGTCTAAACCTTTGGTAGGAGAGTGGGATCCATTCATAGTCTATCTAAGAAGTCCACATAAAGCATGTGCTGGATAAAACAAATCTCTCTCGTAGGATAACTCTGCCTTAGACGTACAAAATGTGCATGCCCACACCTTGCTGATGGGCTGGTGGTTAGGGACCTGGCTAGGAAAAATATGTACAGCAGGACTAAAAATAAAGTAAAAATCAGAGGGAAAGAATGTGATGTGGGATCCTCCTCTGCCATTTCATTCACTAAAATAAAAGAGATAATTTCCACGCCTGTTGAACCTATTGCTGCTGTCTGTGTCTGCCTCTCCTTACCAGTGTTTGCAAACTTCCTCGTGTAGCACTGCAGGATTCCAGCTGGCAGGAGTTTGCAGTGACAGTATGGTGTTTTTGTCAAATTACATCCAAGTGTAGAAGGAGGCAGCATGAAGATGATGAATCTGAGATCTGCAGTGAACCTACTTCTCCATCTAAAATCAGCACCTGAAGGCACTGTTGCCTGACGGTAAAGAGTCTCAGGTGGAATGTGTTTCCTGGGTGGAAGGCAGGCAGAGACCCCCAGCGCCACTTCGTTCTGCTATTTTTATGTTTGTCCTTTAGTGGGAAGAATGAAGGGGAAAACAGTATCAGAAACAGTTTTTTTCTTGTCTTTCATGGGCCTTAACCTTTATAAATGGGTGTCTTGCAGATCCATCACTTAATACCACTCCAGATGGCAGGAATGGCCTCCTGCCCATAGAAAGGTCAATAGAGCAGCTCTACCACAAATCTTTTGACCCTGCAGTCATCTCAGTGCTGACCTAGCACTGTTGTGATGCAGGGAGTAGTGCTGAGGAGGTTGTGTGTCTTGCAGGCACAAGGGGCTGTTTGTTTGAGTGGCCTGTGGAAATGGTCATGATGTAGAACAAGGAATTTCTTAGTGCTGAATGAAATGGCTGAGGGGGATTTTGATAAAGGAATCTGTTTTATGTCATCTGAGCATCTTGCATTGAACAGTTAGTAGTGCATGTCAGTCTGTCCAGGTGCAAAGAAAAATTAGTGACATTGTGGTATTTGCTCTGAAGTATTCCTGTGTCTTCCATACTTCTTTGGAGAAAAGCATCCTTAAGGCATTACCGGATATTCTTGAATTTGGCCTCATTAAAATTCAGATAAGTACTTGCATTGCAAGCCTTTTCAGAAAAACCAAGAAATTATTTGGGGACAGATTCACTGCAGTCCCAGGCTGTTCTAGTCTTTTCTGTTCAGTTGGTCATGATATTACAGCTAGATCAGCCCATCAGCAAATCCTCAGTGAGTACCAATTTTGCCAGAGCACCGTGACAAAAATTGTCATCTGCTCTGACAGAAGGGAGAGGATTTCTTTTCTGCTCCAGTCTTTACTCTGTCCTCTGTGGTGTGTCCAGTGCTGAAGTCAGCTTCTAAATCCTGAAAATGGGTATGCAGTTGATCACAGGTGAAAAAGGAGTGTCACTGAAGAAACGAGCCCTGTTCAGTGTCCAACCACTCTCTGGGGGAAGGACATTTTCCTGATATCCAACCTCAACCTGCTCTGACACATCTTCAGGCCATTCCCTCTGTGTCAGTGTCACCACGGAGCAGAGATCAGTGCCTGCCCCTGCTCTTCCCCTCAGGAGGAAGCTGTACCTGCAGTGAGGTCTCCCCTCAGTCTCCTGCAGGCTGAACAACCCCAGTCCCTTCAGATGTTCCTCATCAGGCTTCCCCTCCAGACCCTTCACCATCTTTGTAGCCCTCCTTTGGATGCTCTCTAATAGCTTCATATCCTTCTTCCATTATGGTGTCTTTTTCTCAAGGTCATCTGGTGTATATTTTTACTGTCTGTTTTGTAATTGTCTATTTCTAACCTCAGATTTTTTGAAGTGGTCTGTTCATAAATCACCAATAACGTGTCCAGCATCCCTGACCCCAGTTTATTTGCCCTAATATTTTTATCCTGGCACAATATCCTAATGATTTTTCTTTGCAGTGCCTTGTCAGTTGCTGCACTTAATTACAACTCTGTAAGTACAGAGTTCTCTTTAGATATTTGCTGTGCCTTATTAAAAGCTCAGAGAAAAAAGAGATTGGTTAGTCAATAGCAGTTTCAGTTCAGTTTATCAGCCCACGCCAGCAATTATTCCCACTTCACTAATTGTCAGGACATGCCTTTTCTTTTTCTCGAGTTCCTATTTCTCCAACTGAATTGTGTTTTTACTTTTCTGCACCCAGTACAATGTATGTTTTTTGGTTCAGCAGCAAATGGAAGGAGATGCAGTTAAGTGAAAGAGCTGGCACACAGCGAGAAGCGCAAGCTGCAACTGGGAAATTTTTCTTTCTCCCATTCCAAATTAGTTTGATTATAGGAATTCAGCCTTTTAAATCACGTTTCTATGCCATCTCCAGAGGAGTACAGCAGAGCAGTGGTGTTCACTGGAGCTGCGGTGATGGCTGTGTGAGATGAAGTTCCAAACTGTAGGACATGGATGCAAACAGATTGTAATACAATGGATGCATAGAGCAATTTATAGCCTGACACAGAGACTTTCTTATTGGAAAGTATTGCTGCCATTACTATGCAAAAAAACACCCCCCAAAAACCAAACCTCAATCGCCTTGTTTGGTAATTTTAACAGTGGTAGTAAAGTTAATTCTGTTAATGTCTTTCAATTAAGATTGGGTTTAACATATGTTAAAAAGTGGGAAGGAATAGAATGGTTTTGGTTTATGTGATACAGCAATTTTTTTACACAAGTACAGGCATTCCTAGCTAATTCAGTTTGTGACCGGTACACATGCTCTGCTAAAAGTCAGTGATTTGGAATCTTGCCCCAAGATTTCTTGAAAATTCCTCATGAATTGTGTCTAGTTAAATCTTGGTAACCCCCTTGGTTTATTTACATCTTTGTGCTATAAAAATTTGTCCTTTGACTGATGCCACAGTTGGGATAAACCTCACAGGGTGCTAATAAAACAATCGGGGCGGGGGGAATCTTTGTATTTTGTGTATTTGTATATATTTGAGATGTAGGATTTGCTCTTAAATATTCACTTGTTTTTTTAAAATGCTGCTGTGTGCTTTCAATGATATAAATTAAAATACTCCCCAGTGCTTGCAAGGTTTGACTGGCTTTTGAAGCTGAGGACTTTATTTTCTTTTCTTTCTGTGGAGCCCCATGGCTTGTCGTACGCTGCCATTAAGTTTTGAAAATCAGAGGAAAATTCACGGTGTGATGATTAGAGGACTGGATCGTCTCTCTTACAAGGACAGGCTGAGAGAGCTGGGTGCTTTTGGTTCATTTGATGGTATCTGTTATATTTCTTGCTTTTTTTTAGTATTTACTCCTACTGTACCATTTGTACCATACTGTACCATACAAAGGATGGGACTGTCTGGCTTGAATGTTTCATCATTTGAATATTAATTAGAGGAAGAGTCGTCCTTTTGCAAAGTTTTACTTGCAAAAAAAGTGTCTTGCTACAAAGCAGAAGAGTTGAGGTGCAAGGAATTTAAGTGTTATAATACACGGCTGCATTTATTTTGGGGAGAATTGGATGCATGGAAGTCAAATTCTCCTTTTAGAAGTGAGTCTCAAAGGTTCTCTTCTCCTGATTAGCAGAACCTTGTTCCTTCTTATCTTCTAACCATTTTTCTGTGCCCTTTTCCTGTCAAACTCTGTTCCCCTTAGAGTTAAACTCATCTTTTAGGGTTGTGGGATTTTTACCTGTGGCACATTTGCAGCTCAGATAATAAAAAACCCAAGATTCCTTGTGTTCACAATAAAACAATTTGTATGAATGACTGGCTGAGCCTGATTAACAATTTCAACTACTGATAATTTCCCTGGATTTGTGGTTTACAAACCATTTTGTTGGGAGTCTCATCTGAGAAAATTGGTTTTGATGGTAAAGCTAACGTTTTCCAAAACTAGGAACTTTGAAGGCACTGAAGAGTTTGGCTGGAGGTTCTGCCTTTATTCCATGAAATGTAGATAGCAACCTGTGAACATGTATCAGGAACATAAATACTGTGGAAGAAACATGCATGCAGATCTACACAGTGTGGCTTTAAACAAACTTTTGGGGTTTTTTTCTCTTCTTACACTGTTCTGGTTTTTTTTTTCCCTCTGCCTTTTCCTCGTTCCAGTTTTTCCTCTAACTTGAGCTGCATTACTGCTTCGTGGTTTTAATTTCAAACCTTAAAATGAAATGCCACTGGAGGCACAAAGCCAGTGCCCTAAGAGGGCAGTATATACCAGTCATGTTGCAGAACAGAGAAGTGTTTTTAATTGAATTTCATTCTTGCAGAACCAGGTCATTGTTCTCTAAGGTTGTTTAAATTAAGTACAAACTAAAGCATTCTAGTTAAATTGGCCCACTGGTCATTTAACAGCAAAGGCTGTTATTATCTTTACTGTCAAAGCTGGCATAGTTAATAGCATAAACACAGAGTACCCTGAGCTTTATCCTTGGAACCAGAATGTTAGGTTGGGGAGCTGCTGGTGGTATTTTGTGTGATTTTACACGTGGAGTTCTGCAATGGATAAAACTGAGTTTTTCGTAGGTAATTGTGTCACTGGACGATGGAGTGACCCAGGCTGGAGGGGACCTCAGGAGCCTCTGGCTCAAAGCTTGGGCAGCACTAAGTTCAGCCCAGGCTACTCAGGATCTCCTGATTTATCCTCCTTGGATGTTGAAAACCTCCAATGACCTCAATTCCCAGAGCATCTCAGCCCCCTCTAAACCCCCCTTCTCTGAATATGTACATATAATGCAGTGGAAATTGGGAATTTTTTTTCCCCCCTAATGTTTACTACCCCAGAAACCACTAAAAATTAGTTCAGTTCAGATATTTCTGTAATTTTAGTGACAGTTTTTCTCACACAATTAGGGGAGGTAAGATATTTCTCACATTTAAAAAACCATAATACTTTTTTCCTCCCCAAACTGCATACATACAACAAAAAAAAGGAGAATTTCTTGCATACTACAAAGTGTGTGACACTGTTGGAAAGACACTTTTTTCCCCTGAAGGAGCATAGTAAAGCTGCAATACAAATTTAAACAGAAGCAGTTCAATAACAGCTTTTCACATTTCCCAGAGTAAATAAGATTATTACATGAGAAATTATATTAATATTTACTCTGAGGCAGAGCTAATCTTTGAAGTTAGCAGTTTTCTGACTCAAGTGGTGTTAATAATAGGATACCAAATAGGATTAGGAGGTAAAAATGAGTACCTTTATTTGTCTCCAGACCACTGGTAAATAATGTAGATTACACAAATATAAACATAAATGCTGGCAATCATTAAAACTGAATATCAGATGTTGGATTTGCTTCAAAATCTCCCTGCTCATTTCTGTGTTGCTACACGCAATTTTCCATTCTGTGAAATGGTTTTCTTGTTTTTCAGCCTCTTCTTCTCATAACAACTGAGACTCTCCTCTGGAATGTGTGTTTGTAATATTTGATTTCTAACAGTCTTAGGCAATGGTTTGTTGTGGTGATGAAGTAACACATTTTACTGTTTATGTGGTTAAAGTGTTTTCCGGAAGGAATGGGAAGAGAGAGACTGTAAATTTTAAACAAAGCTGTAATTAACACAGCACAGTGGCAAAGTCCGAAGGGTTGCATGGTTAGAGGTGAGCCATAACTGAGACCCAGCTGTTTATGTAACTTACCCAATATAAGACATTTTCTGTCTGTCTGGGTCTTTAGGTTCCTCTACTAGTGAAACAACTGGTATCTCTTGTAAAATTTTAATCCTGGAGGAGACTCATTTCTTTGGCTTTTAGTTAGGGCATAATGACTGGATATAAGTGTAAATTACTTCTTTGCTTTTTGGAAGATTAGGCTGTCCATCCTCTTTTCCAAAAGAGCCAACACCTTTAGAGGTTGTCTATTTAGAAATCTCTTCCTTTATTATGTGTTGATTTTTCCCTTGAGTGTTTGCTGTTTTGGGGAGGAGCATTTGGATAATTCTCTAGACCATGTCCCTGCCCTGGTCCCACTTTCTCTTTGCAAGGCTGGGAAAGCACTTGGGGGAAGAACTGCATGACATTTGTTCCCTTCCTTCAGTTATCTGTGGTGAGGAACTCGGCTGAATTTGATGTCATGCATAGTGTGCTTCACGCTGATTGTTCCTTCTGTGTTCTGCTCTTGTGTGTGTACTTGGATTTAGTCTTGCAAGTATTTTTCTGAAATATCTCACTCAGATCTGCCAGCCATGCCTTCCAAGCACAGAACTCCTCCAGTTTTAATGTTTTGTGATTTGATTTTAGAAGTATAACAGTTCTACCTCGTTTATTTGAAGATATTTGAAAAATAATGTTGGATTTCCCCCTTTTCCTTTAAGATTTCAATTGCAAGTATCACTGTATGATGTGATCCGGGCAGCTGTGGTTTGGGTCTTGCGAAGAACATTTGGCGTGTGCTTAGACTGCAGGCTGAGAGATTTAGGATGGACTCGGTCATCTTTTTCCTTGCAAGAGCACTTCTCATCCTTACCCACACTTAGATTTGCCCGAGGTTTCCAGTTCTGTGGGTGAGTGATTCTTACACAGGGTGACAGCAGAGCGTGGAAACTTGGAATTGTCTCCTGGAGCGCCCGTAGGAGAGCAGATCATCCAGCTCAGGGGATGGTGGCAGCGTAGGGCATGCGTGTCCCTGGCAGCTGGAGCCCTTGGACACCTGCAGGGTGTCTGTCCCCTGCATTTCTCAAACCAGAGGCAGCAATACCACTGCAGGAGCCTTGCTGGAATCACAGAATCACAGACTTTTTAGGTTGGAAGAGACCTTCAAGATCATCGAGTCCAACCCATCTCTAATACCTCAACTAGACCATGGAAGGAGCAGGGGAGGTAGCACGGGTATGGACTAAAGCTAGTGGAGAGAAGCAGAAATTAAACATTAAAAGTTCATTTCTTTGTAAGCTCGGTCCTGATGCTGGTCAATGTGACTCGTTCTGCCACAGGCAGAATCCAAGTGGGGTGAGTCCTTCGGTTTATTTACACAGAGGTCCAAGGAACACACACGTGTGTACACAAGCAAGAAATTTTATATATGGAGTTTAGTCCTGTTTTGAATTTTTACTTTCTGGTAGTTTACTGAAGAAGAGGTTGATTCTTACTGGTTTATCGCAGTAGGAAAATTATCCTACTAAATACATATTTTCAGGTCAGAGTTGGTACTTTTGTGTGCATATATGAGAGACTATTTTTTTTAGTATGATTTGTCTCATTCAACTCATTTGCTCTGGTCCCCGTTTTCTAGGTCTGTACATACAAAAATAATGTATTTCTAATTAGTTAACTTTCACTAAATATTTATTTAACCTCTGGTTTGAGTAGAAAGTTTTAATAATTTTAAAAAACTTCAAAACCGGTGCTTTTAGTTAGCTTTGCCCAAGGAATTAATAGTATGAGTATGTATGAAAAAGGTTTAACAAGACATCTTTTGAACAAAATTCCCTTGGTAAGCAAGGAAAGTGTCCATCATTCAGAGCATCAGAAACTGTTTCTCAATGTCCTTTAGGTGTGAAGGATGACAGTCACTAACACTGGTTTTTAATTGTTGCTTGGAGGAAGAAAACAACACTTCCTTATCCACTAGAAATGGATAAGGGTTGTTAAAATGAATTATGCAAACCAAAATAAAAACACAGTGTTTTCTGTAGTCCTAGAAGAGGTGACTGCTGTGAAAAGCTGCTTTTGTCACCTCAATCCTGTTTTCAGATTGTCTTCTGGTGACTAAATTCTATATGCAGTTTGCCTTGAAAACACGCACAACTTGGCTTAACGTGGCTTCAACATTCTTTTTGATTATTCTACTCCTAATGCTAAGCCTAGGCCTTAGTAAGCACCTTTATAAAAGGAAATGCTTTGGAGTAACTGTGAGTTATTTTGAGGGTTGAATCAGGTTTCAAAATTAGGTGTGTTAGATTTCAGTCATACATGTTTATTCAAAACAAAACTTTGGAGGAAATTGGAAACTTACAGAGTAGACTTAACACCAGCAAGGGATTTTTATGGAGACCTTTAAAGGGTGTTTTTTAGACTGTTTGGGACTGGTGAGAAAACTGAGAATATCAAGGTCCCTTGCAGAATTTGAGCTGTGTTTCATCCACTCTTCAAAGCAGTTTATTTACTGTTTTACCAAGTGTATAGCCGAGCTAACCTGGCACCTGTCTATCTCCAAGAGAAGTGGCCTTCCTTGTACTTTTCCACCTTTCGGTTGAAGCAGATTAACCGGCCCAAACAAACCAAAAATCCCTAATCCTGTGGAAAACCTGGTTGAGAAATCAAATGATAACCCGTGCTGGGGAAGACACAAAAGGAGGACTGCTGGTTTTGGTGGCCATTGTCTGGGACAGTGCTGGGCAGTGTTGCAGAGCTGCATGCCTGCAGCAGTCGTGCCTGCTCTCCTTCCCTAAAGCACTGAGTGTAAACCTGATTAGGCAGTAAATCACAGTAATTGTGTCCTGTAGTCTCAGGGGTTAAGTAGTTGGAGAGACGTGATCTGAATATCGCAGCGAAATGGATTAATTCGCGGTTATTGCCAGGATACTTTAAGGAAGTAACAATTTAGTTATGTTCATTACAGGGAAGGGAATTGATTATGGGATGACAGTCTGGTTAGAGGCCACATTCCCATTTATTTCCTTGAAGTGCATATCCAGACATCAAGGTGAAGGTCGTAACAGTGTTGCCATATTCCCAACCGTTCAGTTTCCGGGACTTCAAAATAAAATCCACCAAGGTGAGATATGAACCTGAGAGAAACAAATGCTGAGTTTAATTTGAGCCTGGTCAGGCTGACGTAACGCTCCATTCCATACCACTAATCTAAAACTGCTTTGCTTTCTGGTGAGGAAGGAACAGAAACCTTTATTAAATATTGAAATAAGAGATTTATTCTCCGAAGACCTGTGTGGACGTGAGCTGTGAAACAACAGAAGAGTAGCACCTGCAGGCAGAAGGAACAACCCGTCGCAGCACGTAGCTTCTTCCCGTAGCCAGGTATTGGAATAAAGGGCTTATCGCAGGAAAAGCACAGGCACGGGGAAAGCCTGATGTCTGGCACCAGACACCCAAAAAGGTTTTAATCTGTGCCAAGGAGTTGCCTTCACGACAGAAAAAGGGAGAGGCGTGAGTCTCGCTGGAAAACGTGACTGGAAAAGCTTTGTTGGCTCGCTGCCCCCTCCCAGTGAATTGCCTGCGAGAGGATCATACACACTGCTCTTATCTCCCAGGGTGACTCACTGAGCCATACATAGCAGCACTTCTTCTGAGGAGATTTCTTACTCAGAGCAAGCTGGATGTGGGAACAAAGCCTCAGCGGCGTCAGACTGTTAATGTCACTTTTGCATTCGAATTCCTCGCATGACACATAAAAATGTCTAAAAATGGCTTGACTAGCAATGCCCGTCTGTATTATACAGGTGTTGTCAGGGTAAAAATCCTCATTAGTTTTCTCCTGATTGGATGGTCTTATTTTCATGTTATTTATGTATTTTTGGGCAGCAAGAATATTTGTTGATTGCACTAGGAAATTATTGGGTATTTCAGTATTTGGATTGCTGGTAAAGCAGTGTTGCAGGTGGCTGTCAGAGCATGCTTTAGGCTTTCTTTATTCTGCGTTTGCTTCTCCCATTTATTACCCGATCATGCCCCAAATTAATTCTCCATGACTTTCTATTCTCTTTTAGTTGTAAAGGAACTGATTGTGACATCCAAGTATGGCTTGTAATATTGATCCCTTTTAAGATCCTTCTGTCCTCCTTTTAGAAAAATCGGTTTTCTGGGATGCCAACAGCACCATCCCTCCATATTGTGCATTAATTTAGTACCTTGTACTTCTTTTCTTGCCAAGAAAGGCCAGCTTTCTTCAAGGTTTCAGCGCTTGCTGCTGGACCAGCCTCTCTGTCCTTATCCCCAGATGAACTCCAGCCCGAGGATCCTGAGCTGTGTTTTTCTGGTGCTGTTGCCAGCGGCACTTCTGTTCCCTGTTTGTTGCAGTAGTAGAACACTGTGCTGTTTGCTTATGTTGCATGGTTGTTGACTCAGCTCCCAAGATTTTTAAGCGTGCACTGGAAAGCGAGGAGTTCTTCACCGTGTTTTTTGATGTGGGTAACGTATTAACGAAGTTGTGTTAGTAAAGGAAATATTCCTGTGTTCTGTTACAGGTTTTGGGATTTGAAGTTGATACGGTGAACTCTGTCCAGTTTTCAAACCACACAGGTAAAATTTTACAGATACTACTCCACAGTCACTGAACTCACTCAGCATGGGGCTCACCTCATCCCATGATGCTTGAGAGGACATGTGGTCTTAGGTTTCCACTCCCACATTTTCACCACAATATAGGATGGAAATGTAATTTTCACATTTTGATTCAAGTCTCTCAGAAGCCTGAATATAGCAGTAGGGCATTGATATGATGGATGTGGTAATGTCCCCTTCTGCCCTTCAGAGTGTGAGTTTCTTTTGTTAAGCAGTAATCTAATTAAGTCAGATAGTGAAATAACACAAACGCAGCCATTTACACAGCCAGGCATGTGATTAAGGGAGTCTCCAAAATGGCTTGCTCTGAATTATGGCTCTATGAGAGTCATAGTCACATTACCAACCCAAACATCAGAAAAATACTGAGGCAGATGCAGTGTTTCCTCGCTATATGCCCGTCCAGGTGCTATCAAGTATTCCAAAATCTCATTTTGGTGGGAAGAAGGGTGTTAATACATTTGGGTGTATTTTTATTTAAACTCTAAGCCTGAACGCAATGCACTCACCTAAAACATTCAGACTTCCTAATACTAACAGTGCTGGAGGAGTTTATTTTTCAAAAGAAAGCTGAAATTTATGTTTATTTTAGCAATACCTTTCACCCTTAAAGGAGCTCCAAGTGACTTGATATTTTTGGATCACTGGAGACACGTGCTCTCTTGGCAGCATCTGGTTGTTTGAGAGCAGAGCAACTCTAGATAGAGAAGATCTATAGGTATCTTCAGAAAATAATCTGGGAGCAAATTCTGGCTTTAGCATCATGGAAAAGAGCCAAAGTTGTTTCTGACAAAGAAAAAAGAAGGCAAGAGTTGAGGTGCTTTTATAGTATCTCTGCAGGTGCAGCTCTCTTAATAAACTACTGACTTTTGGAACAGAGATCAGCCTCTTACTCTCTTGAACTTCATGCAGCTTTCACAAGATGTAAGATGCCTATCATGGAGGGAATTTAATGTCACCTTGGGAAGAAAAAATTAATGTTTCAAAGGTGGCTTAAAGGTCTCTCTGCTTGTTGAGGGAAGGCATAAAAAGAGGTAATAATTAAACAAGGGAATGAGGCCTTTCCTTGCTTAGGCAAAAATCTGCTTATTTTGCTTGTACCCTTTGGCACGGCACAAAGGTTTTCTTGTGTTTTCCAAAGATACCTAGGTGTGACTTCTGTTGATTTAAAGAATATATTTAGTTTTGGAGTTTGGGATTTTCCGTTGTTCAGTTTCAATAGCTGGGTAAAACTGTTGCAGTCTTCCAGAAATTAAGCAATTTTTTCATGTCAAATTATTCGGTGCTTGAAATGCATGAGCATGTGTTGTTTGTTGGCTTTCTGTTTCAAGATTAAATCAGCTTTATAGGGCACTGAAAGAGCTTAATAGAGGTTTTATTGACCATAAACTGGATGTGTCTAAAGGTGGGAAAATTACGTTACCAGTAGAATGACCAGGTTCTTAAAACAAAAAAGAGAAAGGATTTTAAATTTGTTTTTAATAGTATCACAGCCAAGGGAGGGTTGGCAGTGTTTCATTCAAGGTTTGGCAGATAGTGGAAGGAACAATAAATTAATGATTTCTCCTCCCACAAGAAGCCCAAAGTGAGCATCCCAAACCCAAAAATATCTCAAATATCACAAATCTTTAAAGCGCTGGGACTACTGATGTTTAGGAGTCACTTTTTAAATTAAATCTGTTAAAAAATCCCAGTTTTCCACACAACCTCATGGTTTTGGGAAGCAGAGCTTGTATCTGCCACTGTCCTGCAATCCACAGGCATTGTGTGCTGGGTAAATGGTTGAAGGTAACTTGATTTTCCTATAAAAACAAAATTTTACAAGAACCATTGCTGTCATCATCATTAAAGCTGGAGGACAAGCTCCTCTTTCAAAATCTAGCTGTGAACTTTAGTTTCTGAGAGAATGCCAGAGGAGCACAGGCGGAAGAATGTGGGGGGTTTTGGACTTGCTATGCTTTCTTTCCTTCCTTCCCTGTTTTTCAATTTGGAATTAGCAGCAAATAAAATGCAGAGAGAATTTATGACTAACAGACTTTGGTGAATCATTATTGCTCTTTTTTTCCCCTGTCCACAAATTAGTAAGATACCACAGGCCTCTTTCTGCTGACTCCCGCTCAGAAAATTCAGCTTTCTTTAGTCTCTGATAATCCTGAAATTTGGAAAATGTGCTTTGAATCAGTGCCCCTGGGAGAACAGTTTGTCATGTTGCTTCGTGAGGAACTTCAGTGATTAGAGTGACTCACGCTTGAGTGGCATCGTGGTTCACATACAAATGAAAGAACTTGTCGTGCAGGCTATTAAGACTGTGCTTTTTATCTTATATTAATATACTGTTTGCAGAAGCATCTCCTCATATGAGGTGCAAAAATAGAAATCTACATTTCTTTTTAATTGAATGGTTGATTATTTGGGGGGTGCCTTTTTAATTCTTCACTGATTTCCAGTTTTGTTTCTCATCCCTAGGTCAATTTTAAGCAATAATGTGCTTACTCTGCCATCCAAATCTCACCTTTGAAACAGCTCTGGAACAAATACCCTGGGGTTTTTTCTGTTATTTTTCCTTTTATTCCTGAGCACTTTTGACTTCCACTTAGTGGGTGTGTGGTAGGTGGTTGGGTTGGCTGGTAGGTCGAACACATGAGAAATTACAATTGTGTCCTGATGTGATTGTGCACAGTCTGCCCACCCAGGTGATTCATTCACCCCTGCGTGTGCAGGGCAGAAAGAAAAGATCTCCACTTGTGCCTGACACCGGTAGCATTTTACTTCCACGCTGTGACCAGCTGTAAAAAAATCCAGGGGAGAATTTCCTATGTAATTTCTGGTCTTGTTGAAGGTCTCCTGGTGGATGCAGATGAGTCGTGTGTTCAGACCAGGCTGTCCGCAGGAGTTTGCAATGTGAATTTTGTGACACAGCTGGGCTCAGATTGCCTGTCCATCATGAGCCTTAAACACTGCAGCTTTATTCCTTTTTCCCATGTGAAATTCTTTGTTACTGGAGCCGCTTGGAAGAGTTTTGCAGGAGGAACTCAAACCTCAGAACAGAATGTTCTGGGTTGGAAAATGAAAGAATCTTACATGCTTTGCTCTACTAAAATGGTAGCTTGTTTTTGTTTGGCTCTGTTGGTCAGTTGGCTTTTTTTTTTTTCCTGCTGATATGCCTGGTACTTTCATTTTCTTTCATCCTTGTTTTTGAAAGTAATGAAGAGGATTATAAATACATTCCAAAATTTAAAAAAAAAGAAAAAGCAGAGGAAGGCAAATCTGTAAATTCATCTTGGGTGAAGTATTAGCTGTCCCTCTTGGTTGTGGGTTTGGGTTTTTTTAAATTTTATTTATTTTTCATACGAATTAACCAAGACATTTCCTTGGAGACTGATGAATATGTTCATCATCTTAGTGACGTGAGGCATTGTATCTTACTTGCTTATCATTGCCTTATCTGCTAAAAGCAAATAGATAACATGTAACTGCAATAAAAGATCGTAACACAAATAGGCACTTGGGGTATAAGGTTGTTTAAGTGTTTATGTTCATCTGTGTGCTTAAAATTATTACAGATGTAGGAGACAGATGCAGTCTGAGTCAAGTGGAGTTTTGAAGAGCTGTGTCGTGATTTGCAGTGTTCTCTCTGCTCTCTCAGACCAGCACTGAGGGGAATTATTTGGTGGTTTTGTACCCCAAACAAGGAAGACTCAGCTTTCTTCATTTTTTGCCTTTCCCCTTTCCAGATAGTCCCTCTTCCTGAGACCCCATCCTCCAGTTTGTGAAACCTTTTTGAACATGAGTAGCTGGCTTTTCCTTCTGTCTTTCTGCTTTTTGGTGTTACATTCCACCAGGAAAGTAGGATAAATGCGGGGTCACGGGATTTGCCCATTTTGTTTGTCATGTTACATAAATTTACCCTGGGGAGAGGGCTCTTGCTGCCAGTTTTGATTTGGTTTGAGCATAATTCAGTTCCTAGTGACATCACAGTTCTCTGCAGCTCCAATAAAGGCATTCCCTTTTTTTTTAGTGTCTCCACAGCTGGGGCTTCCCCGAGAGCTTCCCCGAGAGCTTCCCTAGGGTTTTGTTTTTAACTCTGCCTGTGGTGTGGTTGGACTTTAGGTTGTGTTACATGTTACCAGGTAATTAAGAGGATGCTCAAGTTAACCTGTGGAAGTCATTGCTGCGAGGTTCAAACAATCTCCCTACCCCATGTGGGTGACACCGACTCTGGAGAAAAGCTGGGCTGTTGCCTAAAGTTGAGTTTTTACATTTATTTCTCTCCCTCAGTGGAGGATCAGTGTAACATGAACCCTGTGCATTGACCATGTAAGACAGCTTGACATGGGAAGGTGAACTTTGGGTTAAGTAGTGAATTTTCAGGGTCTGTGTAGGAATGGCTCCTGAAATTATCCAGGTTTCCTGGGGAGTCTATCGTAGTTATTTTTATGGCCATGTGTAAGATGAATGTCAGCATTTTTTTGCCTTGATTTTGGGTGAAAAAGAGTTTCCTCCCTGGCCACAGTGGAAGGAGTCTGTTGTTTCCCTTTTTACTAGTTTTTCAGTGCTATGGAGGCTGGGGGAGAGGTGAGGGCACCTTATTTCTCTGTGATGCTACAGATGTGACAGAACAAGTATCTGCATTTGTGTTAAATAAACTGAATACTGGATTTACGTACACTCACGGGTTCTTCATACACTCAGGGCTGGGCCTGTGCCAAGGTGGGCAGTGAAACTACAGAAATCCCTTACTTTTGTCCCTTTCTTCACAGGGATTTTGTGAAAAGCATTTTCCTGGGGGGGAGTGGTGGTGGCTGATGTGAGACCGGCCCCCAGCCAGCTGGCAGAGAGTCGTGGTTTAAAGGCTTGGCCTTTGTGAGCTTGGAGAGCAAAATGATCCATCTGCTCACCATACCGTGGGTGTGTTTGCATTCAGAAGAAGGAAGAACTGAAAAAAAATGTGCTTATCCCGGGCTCTAGGCACCTTTTGGCAGTCGCTCTAATGCGTCGGTTTAGAGTGATAATCAAAGCCAACAGTTTTCATCGCAGAGTTTTCTAACTGCGAGGGCAGAAGTTAAAACGAGCAAAATACGATTGTCTTTAAACAGGGGAGGTGTGGGAGATGATACCTCACTTAACCTTTCACTTCTCCTAATTCCAGGTAATAAAAAGATAAGCTTTTTAACAAACTCGGAATTTGTGGAGATTGAAAGAGTTAAATTGTGGATGGCTCATCTAAGATCCTGGAGGAAGCCCCATACAAAGGAGTGATTGGTGCCATCTAGATGGGCAAGCTTTGATGGCAAGGTGCATTTACATTTTTACATACATATGTTTAGATTCTGTTAAGAAAGATACATTCTTTTTTGAAGGAATTGGCTGCCATGGACCTTGGTCCACTGTTGGCTGAAATCAGTTGAGTTTATCCCAAGTAACTTCCCCCATCTGCTTCTCTCAGCTGAGCACATTGGCTTGCAATTCTTAGAGATCATTCAAGGCTGAGAGTATATGGGTATTATTTATTTGTTTGTGCTGTCTTTCTGCCGCTCATTTCCTCCTCCAGGATCCTCAGCAGCGAAGCTGTGCTATTTTTGGAAGAAAGTCTGTCAGGTGACACTGTACATTTAAAGAGCACATGGCAGTGATCTGCTGTGGTCGCTCGGTGACATGCAGGTCCCAGTGGATGCTGGGTCTGATGGGTGCAGGCCTGTCCAGACAGATCTATAAGCCTCTTAAGATTGTCATCTAACTGTCAATATTTCCTTTTTTTTTTTTTAATGTATAGTATAAAAGAACAAAAATAGATTATACTCACACCCTCCTCCACTAAAGTCTAAGACGTGTTTTTCCTCCTCCACACAGGAAAGGGATAGTTGCAAAAGCTCCGTGGGAAATCTTTTAGGAGCTTCTGTGTGCTCAGCTTGTAAATAGACACTCTCAGACTGCAGTGTAGTCACTCCAGCTCCTTGGGGAGGCAGAGGTGCTAAGGAGGAGTTGAGCACATGAGCTGTTCTGCTGACAGCAGCTTTCACCCTGCAACAGCCTTTCGCAGGAGAGGAGGTGAAAATGCGTCCTGGTGCTGATACTTGATGTGCTCCCTCCGTGTGCATCACCTGTGTGATCTGAAACAGAAAACCCATCTCTTGAAAAAAATGACCTGGTGGTTGCTTTGCAGGCTATGCCCACTGGAAGGGTCAGGTGCTGAATTCAGATGAGCTTCATGAACTTTACGAAGGACTGAAGCTGAACAAGGTCAACCGGTACGATTATGTGCTCACAGGTAAGAGGAGCTTCTTCCCTGGAGCTCCCAGGAGATGTAAACAGGGGGTAAAGAAATGTAAAACACAGCCCTCCTTGTTGCAAACCAAGCAATTAACATTTCACCTGTATATTATAGTCTGAACTGTGCTGTTTAATTTGGAACAGCCAGAGTTCTCCAGCTGGGAGGTTGCAAGCGGGTAGGTAAATTGATCCCTTGTAAATTATAATTTACAGACGTGTACAGGCCAGTCATGTACAGGCACACTCAGTATTTTGGGAGTGCCTCTACTGGAACAGTGGATGAGGAATTCCAGGGTATTATTTTTAAATTTATCAGGAAGCTATCAGGAGGAGTTTAACCCTTTCTCCCAAGTCTGCAGTACTAGCACTCTGTGGTACTGCAGTGTGATTTTATAAACAGTTGTCTTGTCCTTGATTTTTTTACTTGATCTTTAAGGCTTAGTGCTTTGGGCAGTGAGCAAAGTATGAGTAGAGTTGGGGTTTGGTTTTGACTGTGACATATCTTGATTTTTTGCTCTTGTTACTGTGTGAATACAGTTCTGCAGTGTTTTGCTGTGCTTGCACTGTGTACTAAGTGTTTCTAAATACAGGCAAAAAAGAACTTCTTGTAGAATGCTTCATAGAAAGGAGAGATTCTGCAAGAACTTTTTAAATTAAAAATTTCTTATCACCCAATTCCTGCTTCTCAAAAGTAGGTTACTGATCAGATTTCACCTCAGTAAGAGCTGTGCATCTGGTTTGCATAACAGTATCAATTTCTTACAGCAGTGAACAGGGATTTTTTTAAAGGTAAGCGGAAATACATCAGCAGTTCTGATTGATTTTGTGGCTTCCACATGTAGGAAAGTTCTTTACACACAGGGAAAACTGGAAATTTTAAGTTGCATAGGTTATAACTCCAAAGCAGTTGTTCTGGTTTAAAGGGTGTAGCATGTCCAAAGAGTTATTGTCGGGGTTTTTTTCAAGGAATATCTCAAAAAAAAGGAGACTGACTAGCAAATGGATTGACCTAAGGTTAAGAAATTAATTTTGGCATAAATGGGATCTTTGTTATTGAGAAATAGATAAACACCCTTTCTTTCCTGGGAGGAACTCACACAGAGAACATTTCCAGGAAAAGCACACTGTATTGTCAGAATTTTCAGATGTTTGTGTGCAAAATTTATAATAATATTTCAGTATTCTTTTAGCTGAAATGTTCCTGTTTTTATTTCACTTCCAACTCTTGGAAAAGACCTTTCCTATCATTAGCAAAATGGATATAAGAGATTAAAAATGGTAGAAGGAAAATAGAAATCGTCAGTAAAATGGAATTTCGGAGAAAAGGGGATTATTTATTAACAAAAGTCTTTTAAAATAGGATTTTTGTGTGCTGTTCAAGTTTGTTTGAAAATCTCATTTGCTGCAGCCATTTTCAGTATGAACAAAAAGAGGGCATAGGCAGAAAGAGCAGTCATTTCTGAACATCTAATAACACTTTTTGTATTTTAGTCTTCAGCTGCACTGTGGCTGAACTTAAAATCCTTTTTTTTTTTTTTTTTTTTAATTCAGGGCCACAAGTCACATTTTTCACTATAGTGCACAGCTACTTTTTACCTCAAACAACCTGGATATGATTATTTAAACACTTGAAAAGCAATTTATCGGCAGGTGGGATTTGACTGTTAATTGTCTGATGACTGTAGATATCTCAGCCGAGATTAAAATTAATGTCTTTAGGCCAGTTATACAAAGTAATGCTCCATGGACTTTTTATGGCTGTTTGTTACTTGTGGATCTTCTTGTATTTGTTTCATTTACAGTAAGGCAAGGTAAGAGATAAATTGCAGTTCAGTGTAACTGTTGTAAACACCACTGCCAGTGATGTTAATCAAACTCAATATTATTTTCCAGCCAGTCTGCCATCACAGGTCATTTAAAAAAAAAATCTTAGCTTGGCTCTTCTGACTGATTATCAGCATTTCATGGATAAAATCCAGCATTTGGAAAAAAAATCTTTTCAATTTCTCTGCAGCTCCCAAGAAGTGATCTGTTTTTCAAGTTAAAAAAAAAAAAAATCCAAAATCTACTTTTTAACTGTACTTTAAAATTATTTTATTAGAGTGGACATTTCCAAGGACATTAAAAGATGCTACCTTGCTAAAAATAATAGTATTAAATCACATAATCACAAAATATGCTGAGTTGGAAGGGACTCACAAATATTGAGTCCAGCTCCTGGCCCTGCACACCTCCACCCCCAAGAACTGAACTACAATAAATTAAAATTGAATTGTAATTCATAAGTGTTGTAACTAAAGTTAATACATAAATATATAAATTAAGGAACATCTATAAAATTATAAAACTAATGATTAAATAAGAATATTGTGGTGCTAGCATTGTGATTGGGGCCTTGAAATACAGTAAAACTTATTTCCAGTTTATTTCACTGATAAGCCTGAAAAATAGGAACTTTATTGGTATTTAGGAAATTGCTCTAAAATTATCAAGGATAAATCTCTATTGCATTAATGCATTGGGCTCTATCAGCATGAACACCATTAATAATAAAAAATTGCTTCAAGACAGAGTATAAGACAAGCATATGAAATTTAAAATAATTCCTGTTTACTGCATGAAAAACAATACTGATCAAAATACTGTTTTTATTAAAAGGAATGTTTTTTCCTTCTTGCCTGACCTTTGTTTATATATGTTCAAGCATTTTGAAGTTATATGAGCCTTTCATATATAACATTCTTAGTAAATGGATTTTTAAGGTTATACTTGTAGTTCTGCAAGCACTGTCTGAATTTGTATTCCCAACCTATTATTCCTGAGTCAACTGCTGAAATGCCTTTGTTCTAAAAATGCATTTATCCAAAGAATGAGAAGTATGCAGCATTCCTGTCCAAAACTAAAAACAGCAAAAATGTTCATGAAATTGGACTTCAAAGGTGTCTTTATCTTTTTCTTTTCTTTTTTTTTTTCCTGAAAGGCTATACAAGAGACACATCATTTCTTGCCATGGTGGTGGATATTGTCCAGGAGTTGAAGCAACAGAATCCTAACCTTGTGTATGGTAAGGATTATTTCCATTATAATCCTGTCCGCTTCCTCATTGAGTGTGCTGATCATTTTTGCATTTTGGGATGGAAACACTGTTCTGATGTTATGCAACATTTCTGATCTGTCTGGAGCCAGCCGGGTCTCCAGTGAGGTTTCATTTCAGCTTTAGGTGTTGGGGCTGTTGGGATTTTAGCTCTTGCGGTGTGTTTCTCGCATTCTGCCATCCAAAGGAGAGTGTGCCTCGAGGACTGCTTGTTTGTACCCAGGAAAAGATAAAAATCCCAGCCAGCTGCTGCTGCTGCTAGTTCAGAGGCTGTGTGTGCTGACAGATGCAGCCTCTCCTTGATTTCCAAGTCAGCCAAAGCAGGACAGGCTCTGCCATGTTGTCCTGCCATGGTTCCATCCCAGAAATGTCCTACTTGGCCTCATAAGTTTCATGATTTACCTTGAGCTCCAGGGCTTTTTTAGCTCTGATGCTTTCTAATATTCCCTAGGAGTATCCAGAGAGCAAGAGGCTCCAGCAGCTGTTGTCACTGATATGTCACATCAGGCTTCAACCTGTGAAAACAATTTCTTCTCATCCCTTCCTTCCTCTCCCGAGTGTTTTGGTAGTTTTGAACATAAACCAGCACGGGCTTGAATTGAGGAAAGCTTTGAGTGATAAGCCAAAGTCAGTGAGGATTTAGTGGAATAAAAAGCTGGGAATGATGGTTTGAGCTGTCATCTTCAGGCTCAGTAAACAGTGTGGCCAGGAAACATCTAGAAGGATTGGCAGGATTTGCAGGCTGTGGTACTGAGCAGAGATACCTGACATAAAATTAACAAAGCACAGGTCTTAATTAGCAAAATATCGCACAGAAATCTGGTCTGGGTTTTGTTGCTTTTTAGCCTTTATTTGGCTTGTTGGATTGTCAAGTTCTTCATAGCCTTGTGTGAAAGCTAAAGACTCTTCTGGAATATGAACAGAAAGAGACATCTCACTGTGCAGAACAGGAAGGAAGAGGCCAGCTGGTGAGATCACAGCGAGGCTTCTAAGATCCTTTATGTTTAATAAACAGATTATAACCTAAAGAAAATAGTTTTAAAATGTAAAACAAATTGCCCTCTTTTTACCCACAGAAACTTCCTGAAATACAGACATTGATTTGATATCTTTGGATTTGTGTTTCTTTTTGATCTTGTTTAAAGATCTTTTAATACAATGAACAATGTTCCTTTTTGAAGTGCTATGCTAGGCTGTTTTCATCCTCACTTAGGACACTTGGAATGTGTTGTTAATACTGCTGGTGATCCAGAACCTGTGCCAAACATGTGTTAATATCATTACACCAAGTACTTTGGCCTGAATTTTCTTACTGTTTCATTATAATACTTTCTTTATTTAATATACACACACCATTTCGGTGTGTACATTTGGCATGTATTTTTTTTACACTAAAGTAAAAATGGGGCTCTTTTCAGAGCTGTTATCTTCTCCCATGTTTCTCCCCTCCATGCTGCCATTCCAGACAACTTTTTAACACACATGACCTACTCTTTCGAAATTGGCAGCCACCAGATACAAATTTCAACCTGCCACCAGAGCTGTGTGAGTATGTAAGCTTTGAGATGCTCAGTGCTGTTCTGTAGCCACTAATGTAACCTAAAATTTTTCCTTCCCACCATGATCTTTATAACTGTACCCTATTTCTAAACCTAATTGTTTTTACAGTGTGTGATCCAGTGATGGGTGACAAGTGGAATGGAGAAGGCTCCATGGTGAGTACTCTTCTCTGTTTGGATTCTCTGTGTAGTGCATGTTTGTTATATAAAGATGTATAAAGATTTATTCTTTTGTAACAAAAAAAAAGTGCTTTACCTGGGTGTGGCTTTGGAGCCCAGCATCAAGCAAGTTTGTACTTGAATTTCTTGGTTTTGAATGAGATTGGTACCTGGAAAAAATGGCAGCTGTTCAGCCCTGGGATAATTTCTGGCTCTCTCCTGAGACAACAGAGGGTAGACAGACCCTGTCCAGAGGAAAATATCCCCCTGCTCCCCATCCTTGTCTCTCTGGGGTCTCTCATCATCTGTCAAGAGCTGTGTCCTGGCTCTTAGCCTGGCTGCCATTGTCAGTCATCCTGGGAATTGACACAGCCCTGGAACCTAAATGAAGATGATTTATTTCATGTGGGATCTGACAGCTTTTGGGCACTGGGCTGTGATCAGTGACAGAAAGGTCCTGTGTGCCAATACCAGGCTGCACACTGACAAAAAAAAGTGTTCATTTTTGATCAGCAATTTTTGAACAAAATGGTTTGGTTTGGAGGTAAGGACATGAGTGTGCTGGGAACACTGTATTTCCTCATGCTGCTGTGTCACCTTGGTGAGAGAGAGAGCTTGAAAGCTCTTCACCCAGCTGTCATTTCCTTTTAGTGCTGCCAGTTTAGGTCCCTCTGCTTAAGAATGGTGCTTCCCATCACCTCCAGGGAAGAAAGGGCTGTTGGTGACAGTGTCCCCAGCTGGAGGACGCTCTGCCACTGCAGTTGCAGAGCTTGGAGCTGTCAGGTCACTCAGTGGCAGCAGGAGTGGTGGCTGAGGGAAGGAGAGTTGCAGTCCCACATCTCAGCCACTGCTGACTGCTTCTGACACTCTTTTTCCTCCCCAGTACGTGCCCAAGGATCTCCTGCCAGTCTACAGGGACAAAGTTGTACCTGTTGCAGATATAATCACTCCTAACCAGTTTGAAGCTGAGTAAGTGCTTATTTCCTTTTCTAGCCAAATAAACTTGTGGAAAAAAAGCAAGGAAGACTAAATGATAGCCCTTAGTTTTATTTGTCTCAGTATAGTGCCTTATTGTATGTACGTGTTGGGGTTTTAGCTTGTTAGATTCAAGTGGTGTTTTTCAGATAACCTCAACTGCTGCATGTTGAAACCAGTAAAAAATCCAGAAATTATGTGAGGAAAAGATTCTTCTTGTTTTCTCCAGTGTCTCATTTTCGTGATTATTCCTTGTTATCACCAGGGGGCTGTTTCTAGGACAGGTTAAAAAAGTACCTACCCCATTCTTACCCATCACTATGAAAATTTTTATTACATGCCAGAATATCAGAACTGAAATCATTTGGTTCAACCCCGCCCCCCCCCGAAATTAGATTCAGAAATACCACAACATCTCATAATGAGCCAAAAATTTAAATGCCTCCTGCCTGTCCTGTCTACATAATTGTGATTCTTTGGTCAGGAGATAATCTGTGGTGGTGCAGCACAGGCTGTCTCCTTGAGGGGAGGGAGCAGCTACATGGGAGAGGCTGAGAACACACTTGTGAGGGAAATTTTATGATGCAGGGATCTCTGGAGGAGGCAGGATAGGAGTGGTGTGAGTGAACTCCAGCAGCACTGTGTGTCTGTGCACGTAGCCTTTAAACACAGAGGGCTGCTCCAGCAGACCGTGGAGCCACAGATGAATTTGGCCTTTTTGGTGCAGTCCCAGCTTTCCTCCTTTGAAAGGGCAAACAAACAGTCACTGCCTGCAGAACCCTTGCTCTTTTAAGGTTTCTGTTTCATTCTCAGGTTGCTCACAGGCAGGAAGATTTACACGGAAAAAGATGCACTGGAGGTAAGTAGGAAAGGGGTGGGATGTGTGACCTCTCGTTCTGCATTCCCGCCTGCAGTGCTGCAGTTTGCCTTCAGCCTTGGAGTCACTTTGGCCTCTGTCTTTTCCATGTGTTTACCATTAAAGCTTGTACACTTGAGGCACAGAAGATTTCGTGGTTTAGTGTCAGAATTCCGCAGAAACTTCCCAAAAGAGCTCCAGATAAAGGGATTGCAGTGATAATGAGTACATCTCTCTGAACTTGCTTTGTGCAGTGAAGGAGGAGTGGCAGCAGCACACGTGGAAATACCCAGACACTGCCAGCTCTGTGGATATTTTTTGGTTGGGATGAAAACCCCAGGGGACCCTGGGTGTTAGGAACCTGTTTGGGGCTCTGCTGTCCACATTCAGCAATGCTGAGTGTGAGGACAGCTTCTCCTCCTTCTCCCAGATAAATCCACAGCATTGACAGCTGCTGGCATTGCCAGATAGAGCTGATAGGTGGCCTGCAAATATATTGCATCGAGGTGTAAAGATTTGCCCTTTCACACAAAGTGAAGAAAATAAAAAGCCGTAGGGCTTGGTAGTGAAGGACAAAATAAAAATACGGTTTTATTGATGTCCTGAGAAGGGCTGAGCTCTTTACTTTGTTGGCTAGTCAAGTGCTTTCATAATGGACTGATGTTATTCCCTCCAGTTTGGCTTTGAACTTCAAAAGAACACAAACTCTTTAAACAAGCAGCAGCTGCGGTGGCACCCTGGAGAGTAGCTGGGGGTCTGTCAGCCCAAATGTTTGTTGGTTTTTTTTGCTGTAGCAACGTCAAACAACACAGGTTGGTCACCCCTGTGACCAACATCACAGCAGGAAGCAGCTACAGAGATCTCATCTCTTGGAATTTCCACTGCCCCCAGTTTTGCATTTCCCCAGTGTGCTGGGTGAGGGTGATGAGCTGTGCTTCATGCCAGTGACTGCGAGCTGCAGCTCAGTTCTTCTGTTCTCATCCTCGCCAGTGGAACCAGTCTTGAGAAGAACATAATTAGCTGAGCGGGCATTAGTTTTGAATTTGCCTATTTCAGCTGCAAACCTGAGTTGCATGTGCCAAACAGTTTAGCCAGTTAGTCTTCTGACTGATTCATGCCATAGTTCTGATTTGTGATGGGCTTAAAAAAAATCTCTGCCAAAGAGATGGAATTATACGTAGAAATAGAAACATTTTTAAAGAAGTTGTTTGCAGGATATTACATTTTGATCTGTCTGTCTTTCCAGCTGCCTGTCCTGTATTAGTCTGAGTAATAATCCATGCTGGAATTTGTCCCCTTTAAAGGTGGCAGAAATTCTGGCATTGATTTCCATGATTTCATGCTTGCTTTCCTTTCCTTAACAAGACCTGTGATGACACTAGTGCCTTCTAACATAAAATTAAGTATGATGTAATATTATCGTAGAAAGGACTAAGTCCTACCACTAGAAACAGTGGAGATTAGGATCCTGGTGAATTGTGACTGAGCAATGAAATTTGGTTTAATATAACTGCACAGACTGATTGTGTCAGTGTATGCTGGTGGATTTTCTGCTTCTTCAAAACCCAGCTGATGTCTGTGCAAAGAGGTCTGACAGCTGAAGAAACTTGGAGGCTTAGACAAGAAAGAAAAGCAATAAAGTATTAAAAAATAGCAGAAATAAATCCTTATCATTCAGCTGCTCATGAGTCATAGCTAGCCTGAGAGGGATTTTAGTTCTACTCTTCTGGAAGAATTAATATTTTATCCATGTTTTATACTAAATTCATTATTGAAGTAATTCTTTTTTCTGTGAAATCAAAATCACTTCTGTCTGTAACAACCAATTGTGATGTCAGAAGCAGAGTATTAATGAGTTTAAGTGAGGAACACACAGAGTGGAAATACATCTGCAAAGGTGTGTAATTTACAGATGTACTTTGGGGCTTGAAACAGAATGAGAAAAGGAGATTGAGATAGATACACATGTGCTTCTGATTTAGGTTTTTTAATTTTTGGTGACTCTAAAAGTAGTAGCTAATAAGATTTCATAACCTGGAGTTGTTGGCTTTCTAGTAAATGCTTCAAGATGCCAGCTCAGGTACACATGTCTGTCTATTTATTCTCTTATTCTTTTGATAATATATCCTGAAAACATGATGCAGGCCAAAATTCTGATCACAGCTGAAACAGGGTATTCTTTCCAGAGGAGCATCCAAAGATAACACAAACAAGTGCTTGTATATTTTAACAAGTGTGTTCATTTAAATGTGGATGTTTTGATTCCCCTATTTCAAAGTAATGCCCCTAATTCAAGTGGATCATTTGAACAGAGACTGTTTTTTCCTCTTTACAAAAGATGCCAAATTAAGGTGTTGGTTAAAAATCCTCAGTACTATGAACGAAAGTTTCCAAAAGATGCCAAAATAAGGTGTTTGTTAAAAATCCTGAGTACTATGAAAGTTTAATGAATGCATTTTGCAGTCACTGATTCCTGCCTTTTTGCACGCTGAAAGGTGATGGATGTGCTCCATGCCATGGGACCAGAGACTGTGGTGATCACAAGCTCAGATCTGCAGGCACCTCTAGGAAATGACTACCTGATTGCTCTGGGAAGCCACAGAAAAAGTGAGTCAAGAGCTCCTTCCTTAGCTGTGCTCTCTTTCAGCTGTCTGTGCTTGCAGTTACTCCTTAGAGAAGTAGTTCCATCAGGCCCATCTGTGGTGCATGGATTCTTAAGTGAGCTCCTTGTCCTGCAGTAGTGTCAGGAGTGGTGAGACTGGGGCTGCCCCATGAGGGAGGACAAGAGCTGGGTGTGATCACAGCACAGGCAGCACTCTGTCCCCACCCCCTGGGCACAGACCCACAGGACCTGAATAGGGTGAGCAGGACAGGGGGGTGGTGGCAGACAGGTCCCACTGACAGCCCAGAGTTAGGGAGACAAGGCAGGTCTGAGATGAATCTGGAAAATGCAGTAAGTACATCAGGACAGCAGGGCTGTATACAGGAATAGCTGGATCGTAGCTCAGGCAGGGATGCTTGTGCCAGGGCCTGAGCTTTCGTGCAGCTCCTGGGCAGAGGAGGAGGATGTCCTGCGAGAGGTTTGGTGGGACTCCTACAGCCCCTGGTAGTAAGGATATAAAACAGGAACTTGGCTGTTGGAGTCCAGGGCATTCCTTTGGTTGCCTTGGAGGGTCAGGGACGTGGGCAGGGGGGTCTGGGACCCCAGCTTAGAGCTTAGAGAGACACTGGCTTTGATTTTAGTTTATGGGAAAAACTTCCTACACTGAGAGAAGGTTTACAGGCCACAAGAATGTGAGAAATAGTAGTTTAGCTTATCACAGAATGAGAAAATAGTAGTTTTAGGTTCCTAGCATTGAAGTGAATGGGGACAAGATGGAGAATCTGGGGCGTTGTCTCCTTCTTCTCCTTCTCCTTCCCTCACTCCATTGCTGCATTGACGTGGCACAAAGTAGTTAGTGAGGATTGGGTCAGAGTAAAGATGACCTTTTTAGTAATAGTGATAGACATTGGTAAGAAATAGTAAACAAGAAATACATAGTAATTAGTATAAAAGATAAGGACAGCCCAGCTTGGGGGGAGACGTGAGGAATCCATGCAGCTGCCAACATCTTGTCGGACTCCGATAAAATTGTAAGATAAGAAACAATAAACGAAGTATGGAACATTGAAAAATCTAAACCTGAGAACTCCGTCTCTTCCTTCGGCTCGGCTCGGAGCTGTGCAGGGGAGCAAAGGACCCTGAAACCACCTCAATGTTGGGGTAAGCCCCCGACACTTGGCATGTTTGAATGCTGTTGTGAGGAGTCACACTGTCCTGTTAGCAGATTGTTCCTCCCTTGACAGGTTATAAAATACCCTTCTGCTTCTCCTCTAGATCCCCTTCTGTACTGTCACCAGCATTCCCTGTGTGTTCAGACTGTCACACAGTGTTTCCATCTGAGAAGGGCACAGTGATGGGGAATGAAAAATGAAGGTGGTAGTTCCCTCCTCCCTCTTAAATGAAGTATGTACAGTATAGAAGTAAATGCTATCCCTAGCTGGCCAAGTTTTGGAAGGCTGTGCCTTTTAAAAGAGCTGGTACAAAGTTTACAATATTCCTTTATGTTCCAAACAGCAAAGGAATTCAAATCCCATAATGACTTTTTAAAAGATTTCTTTTTAAATTCTAGTGATTGCTGTTGTATCAGTTGCTGGCTCTGTCACTTAACTGTGGATCTGTGTCGTAGCTAAAGCAGATGGTACCAAGATAACACAAAGAATTCGAGTGGAGTCTCCTAAAGTGGATGCTGTCTTTGTTGGAACAGGAGACTTGTTTGCTGCTATGCTTCTGGCATGGACACACAAGCACCCAAACAATTTGAAGGTGGGGGAGAAGTTACTTATCTCTCTCTGCAAGTTTGGACCTTGTTTCTCTTGAGTGTTCTTAAAAACTTCTAATCTGTGACATTATTTAAATACTGTCTTCTGTTCTGGCTTTTTTTTTTCCTCACCTCAGAAATCACAGAATTTGCCCTTTTGGCAAAAGGGGCGTTAAACAGTCATATTTCAGTTAGATTGGTTTTGTAATTTTACCAAATAAGATGTTGTTCTTTCTAGAGGGACAGACTGCATGCGTGTTTGTAATTACACTTTTTATCCTCACTTCTTAATAAGCACTGAAAATAATTTCTCAAATCCATTTTTTTCTGTTTCTTTCCCTTAGGGACATAGAGTTCTTAATACAATTATGATTTCTAATACTTGTTTGGGGAGAATTAAGTAAAAAAAAAAAAATGTTTACCCAAACTCCACGTTGCATAGTTGTCATCACGTTCGTTTTGTCAGTCATGCTTTCCTTTTAACAGCAGTGTTTGGGAAAAAAATATTAATTAAGTAATGTTGAAGTAGGTAGCTGAAGTTTTACTAAACCCTGAATGTGCTGTGTTGATGCAGGTGGCATGTGAAAAGACTGTGTCAGCCATGCAGCATGTTCTGCAAAGGACCATTAAGAGTGCAAAAGGTAAATGCATCCCGACCTCCTTCCCGTGTTCTGTCCGGATTGGCATCAGAAGAAATATTCAAGGAGCTTTCTGGGTTTCCTGGTTGAAGGCATCCCCTCCCTGCAGAAACAGGCAGAGATTTACAGGATGAGAGCTGAGTAGCTTTGTCTGCATGCTCCTGCTGTGTCCTCCAAGCCCATTTTTGCCGAGAGCCGACTGCAGATGTCACTGTTTAGCTTGTGGTGGGTGACAGTGGTGCTGACTGTGCCTGACTCAGCTCTGCCAAACCTCCACAACGGCAGGAGATGCTGAGTTTGGTGTGCAAAGAGCTCCTGCTTCAGTGGAGCTCACCCACTGCCCCTCTGGGAGTGTGTTTAGCACAGAGAGGGGTTTAGCAACCAATAATAGTTTCTTTGCCGTGTTGGCCCATGTGAGGAGCAATTTTTTTCAGCTTCTCTCCCCTTGGAGTTCCTTTCTTTCAGTTCTGAACGAAATCTGTGGGTTCTCTGAGCATGTCTGTGTGACTTCCTAATTAACAGCAGAGCTATGTTTGTTTCCTGGAAAGAGGTGTGGGACAGTGGTGATAAGAAATCCCAGTGCTGACCTGGATTTTCCACCTTTAGCAGGGAGCAGTAAGGGAGAATGGGGAAGGGAGGAAGGTAGAGAAAATCCTGGGGTAACAGAATGATGTATCTTGTTTCTTTTTACACTGCTGTTTTTAATGACATTCTGATGTCATCTTTTTAGTGCAAGCTGGAGAAGGAAACAAACCAAACTCAGCCCAGCTGGAACTGAGAATGGTCCAAAGCAAAAAGGACATAGAAAACCCAGAGATCATAGTGAAAGCCACCGTGTTATAAAGGCTCCACGTCTCCAATAACGCACAATGTATCGATGTCCTCATTTCTTTCCTGTAAAATTGTAATATTTGCCTTAGATCTGTGACAGAAACCTGACCTTCATGAAATAGTGCCCAGCATAGGCAGATATCCACTCTCAAACATATGTGCTGGCCTTGCTCAGTTTTAAAACCAGAACAGTTAGTGTGCATTGAAGCATATTCCCAGGTATCCCAATGTCTGTCAGATTCACTTAGTCTGTGTGATTACCCAGGGCAAGAGAGCAATGTTCCTGCCTTGCCAAAGACTGTAGATGGGAATTTGCTAATGGAATGCTTGACTGGAAAATGTATTTCAAGATGGCATCTAGTGCCAATGGAGCTGGCTCCATGCTCCCTTTTCCTGGAGGTACCTGCTTACCTACTCTGGTATTCAGTATCTCAGCTGCTATGAAACTAAGCAGGGTTAAAGCTACACACACAGTTCTGGTTGTGTGTAGGAGTACTCTGAAGATGTTTGGCACGTTCAGTACTCTGAAGTGACCTTGAGGTGTCGTTCATGTTGCTGATCTCTGCTCCTGTTTCTTATCCATGAACAGCTGCACAGTTTCAGTTGTCACAGGTTCTGGCTGCTTGTTTCTCCTGTCCGTGGGTGCCCACGTGATTTTCCTCCAAAAGCTGCTCCAGAAACATCTTCATTAACAAGATCATGCCTTTATTCAGTAGCACTGGTTAGAAGTGTGGCCTCTGAGGTTTGGTTCTTTTTTAACTAAAGGCAAAAGAGAAAGCTCTTAACTTGGAATTTAGCTGCCTTGGCTTGTTCATCGTGGATGGATGTAGTTACAAACTACATGGGCACTTCACATTAGTGAGCACTGCTGGCTGCCTTAGCAGTGAAGCAATGTGGGAAAAGGAGTATTTTTGGTTTAGTAAGATCTGGTCAGTCACACATGCTTACCAAATGCAGTGAAACAGAAAAATTAACTTGTTCATACTGTCTCTGCAAGCAACGCCAATTAGAGATTACAGAAATACATTGTTATTATTGTTATTATTAATGCACGATTCTGCTTGATAAGGCTTCAAAAGGGGATTTTTAGTCATTTCAGTGTCCTTTGGATCACAGCAGTATACTGAAGCAGCAGGGCAGGTCTGCTGACAGGTATTGGCCACTCACACTTCCGTAGGATTTCTGTATGGGATCCATGTTCTTGCTTGTCCCAAGATAAAGTCTAGTGTGGTGTTAAATCCACATCGAGTTGATGAGCTTTTGGCATCAAAAGTGAAAAAAAAAAAATCATGTTACTTGAGAATTTCAGGAAAAAATATCAGCGTGAATTTATCTACAAAACGTGACTCTACTGCCACAGCTTTTAGTAACCACTGTCATGAAATAACTTTCTGGGAATAATAATTTTGGTGTTGTGAACAGTTGCTAAAATTAGCAGTCAGTAACAGAGATATGAGCTCGTGGCTGATCCCCAGCCTGTAAGAAGATGTGAACTACCTTGACAGTGTGTACAAGTGTCTGATGGGAAGCAGTGAAGAGGGAACCAGGCTCTTCTTAGTGGTGCCTAAGGAAGTGAAAAACAGACAGTAGCACAGATTGAAATACAGAAAAATCCGTTTAAACATTAGAAAAATATCATTCACTGTGAAGGCGATCAAACCCTGGCACAGGTTGCCCAGAGAGGTGGTGGAGTCTCTGTTCTTGGAGATGCTCAGATGCTGAACCTGGCGCTGAGCAAGCTGCTGTACTTGGCCCTGCTTGCTCAGAGCCTGGGCCAGAGGCTCAGAGGTTCCTTCCTGAGCTTCCCTGCCTGCACAGACAGTGGTCAATGCCCTGTTGGTAAGTGTAAGACAGCACAGTTTTATTTCTCCATTACAGTAAACAGACTTCACAAGAGGATTGAGAGAAAGGCAAGGGCTCTGTTCTCTGAAATAAAGAAGCTTGGAATTTGGGAGGGTCGGAGCTACCTTGCAAACAAGGTTTTAGTTGTAAACCATGACGAGCCATGATCTTGACATAAAAGACACAGTGATATGTTTGTTGGAGCAGTTTATACCTGTCAGGTGTAATCTTTTCCCACTTCAGAGAATGGATCCATTCAGTAATTCACAACTTCCTCAGAACCTGTGACATACCAACATTAAAGAAAAAAAAAAAAGAATAATCATACTAATGTGCTCAATTTGCAAGTTCCTATTTCACAGTAGCTGGATCCTGTAGCAATGGGCTGCTGGCTTCATCTGCTGGAGTCCCTGAGGGTTGCTCATGTGATATCTGTTTTAAACTCCCACTGACCTGATCTAAATTAGGTCAGGTTTGTGTCTTCAGTGAAGAATTGGGCTTAACATCTCTTACCAGGAACAAACATCAGAAATTATCTGTAAATATATTCTGTAGCTAACATTTTGTAGCCACAGCAGGCTAACTGGTATTTTTGAATGTCAAGGTACACATTTTTATTTGTTTAGAGTTACACAAAGCTCATGTGCAGAACAAAATTCAGAGACTCAGCACAGTCCTGTCTAATATTTCGTTCCCTCCTCTCCTCCTGCATATAATAGCTATATCTTTTTCTGAGCACCTGCTGTATCTCTGATGCATCTGGAAAGTGTCTCAGTGTCGGGCAGTGCCCTCTATTTATTTAGGGGCTTGGAGGAGACTGACCAGCGTTGTCTGATTCACTTGCACACCTTTAGTTAAAGATAAAAGGTTCATCTAAACTAGCTTAGGTCCTAATTGATGACAGGAGAACAAGCACTTTAGCCCAGAGAGTGGAGTCTGTTATGAGGGATAATCTTCCCTGGCCATCCTGAGAGCCTGGAAGGTGTAACCCAGCACTCTCCAGCTGGGGACTGGTGGCTTCACTGCCACCTGTGTGAGGTCAGAGGCACCCAGGGCTTCTCATGCTGCAGCACATGGAGGCATGGGAGAGGTGAATGTTTTGTGTTCATGTCCACTCCACTTCCCTAACATTCTTTCTCCATTCTGGAATTAATTTGTGTCAGATCCCCTTTTTCTGGAGTGATTTGCAGTGCCTGTGGCCACTGCTCAAGTCCACCCACTCATTTTTTGGAGCCACCTGTGCAGGAGAGACCAAAAGTTGTTTACAAACCGTCTACTCTGGGCCCGGATTAGTCTCTACATGCTGAGAATTGAGACATGCATAAAGACATTGTGCTAAAATCAGTGCTATTCACACTCAATAGAAACACTTCAGAAACCTGCAGTATGAATTGTTAATGTTCGTGTGCTGATTTTTATCTCAAGTGGGGAGAAATCTATAATCCAGGTGTTGCACAAAAGAATTGAAGGACCAAGGCTTCCAGCTACTCATACTGCCTTCTGAGTATCTTAACTGTGTCTTGACTGGATGGTGTTAATTTTTTTGTCTGAGACTGTTACGGTGATTGTATTGATTAATTTTATTTTAAAATATGTGGCAAGGAAGATTGTAATAAAAGCATCTACGTTTATTATACTGTGCACACACAAACTGTTAGATCCTATTTTTAAATATGTTAATCGTTTCAGAATTAAACAGCACAAGAATGGTTTGCTAGTCTTGCTGAATAAAGTGGATGTAATTCAATGTTTCCTTAGTTATGTCCTAGGATAGAGAAAGGGTAGTTAATGGAAAAGAGCACACTTGTGCCCTGTAATCATCTTACTGTAAGATACGGATGTGGAAGTGAGTAACATCCTTGTTGTCTTAATTTTTATTTTTTTAAAGACATTTAATGGGAAGGAAATTGCTGGCACTCTGCACCACTCCTTTGCATTCCTCTTACTTGCATGTGTAGGACCTCATTGCGTTGTGCTCTTTTTTCCCTGCAAACAAGGTGAGAAGAGGGGTTTGAAATAAGAACCATAGCTCATTTGGAGATCTCTTTCTTGTGCAGCGTTTAACTGCGCTCCACTCACTGAATTTTTCCCTTCATTGTGTAGGGTAGAGCACACAGTGCTGTAGAGTGGGAAACAAATGTTCCTCGTGTGGGAACAAGAGCTTCTGCCAGCACTCAGCAGTGTCCCTGCCAGCGTGGTGGTTTGCAGGAGGAGGAGAGCAGGGATCCAGGTAAAGGAAGCAGGAGGTGCTGTGTCATTACACTTGTGCCCACTGGAGAGGTTTGGGTTGTATTTATACTAAAGGAAAGCACCTCTCCCAAGTAAAGGTCTTTGCCCAGTTAAAGAATGCTTTTAAAAGCTGAGACATGTTCCAAATTTTGATCGCTCTGGTATTAAAATGTTTCTTCATAAAGGGAAACGCATCCCTTTTACATCCCCTTGCTGGCTTATTGACTGTAGTGATTCCACTCCTGTTCAGAGTCCCAGGATTAGATATCCAGAGAGCTGTTCTTCCTGAAAGCACATGTTCTTCATGTTCCTGGTAAGTGAGAGCCTGCTGAGCACTTCTGTAGCTTTCTAAAACACGTCCATTAAAGACATTTGTCAGCCATGGAAGCCAAGCTTTGAGATGTTCAATCACAGCCCAAAAACAGCTCTTTCAAATAAATGAAAACTCTTGACAGCGCATTATTGTCAATAAATGAGTAGACCAGTGAGTTCATACATGCATGCAGGAGCAGATTTCAGGTAAATCCCCGAGGTTCAGTCAGCCCCTGGGGGAGTGCGCCCTGAGCAAAGGGCTGCTGCTGTCAGGGCACTGCTTCAGGAGAGACCCAGCTAGTTCTCACCTTTTCCCAGAAGGGAGGAATGTGGTGTGGCATTCAACAGCCAAGGAGAACTCCCATCTGCTTCACCAGGAAACCAGTGCCAGGTGACAGCCCCAGTGCCACCAGTTTGGTGCTTTTACAGCTCTGGCAGCAGAGGACCTCGAGGCAGATGGGATGTTCCTAAACGTGCTCGCATCCCTGACTCAGTGCCCCCACAGTGCAAATAATGGTGATAAATCCCCAACGTGCTGAGTAGTGAATAAGGCAGCACATTATTCAGAGAGAGAAAACCAGCAATATGAGAAGGCTGTGCCATATGTTGCCCCTGAGATCACACTTACCTATTGCCCTCGTGGTTGCATTGCTGTTTAGAAAAAAAAATTCTGTGTGTAGAAGAGTGTAATTTATGTACTCTGTGTGTGTGTGTGTGTGTATGTATGTTGAAGCTTTATTTGCAATGTGGTAGGGGTGGGAAACAGAATTTGGGGGGCTGGCTGAGAAGGCCTTCAGGATGTGAGCAGGAGGTCTTAAAGAATTATATTTTTATAGATTGTGCTGAAGCTTTGGGTCCCAGCCACACATAGCCTTTTCTTCCAGAGAAGTAAAATGGTTTGGAAAGAGAGTCAGGTGGCTGTAATATAGTAGGGATAGTACAACCCCACCAGCCCTGGACAAACTGAATAACTTAATAAAAGATGCCTTTTTAAGTAATATTTTTTTAGTGCTGAATTGTTAAACAAAGAAATATTTATGAGCAAAATTTCTATGTACTTAAAGTTTGTGTGGTGCTTTGTACTGACTAGGTGGACCCGTTACCTGTTTACACATCTTAAATGATTGTCCTTGAGGCGTGTGTAGTAACTCAGCGGCTTCTATGCCAGAAAAACAATGAAGTTCTGTGTAATAGCAAATGATTTAATTTCTGATGAAACTGTAGGCTTTCTAGTGTCTGTGTATTTTTCTGGTTGGCCATCACAAGTTGTATCCTTCCTGCAGTAAGGCTTGTACGCTTGATTGTAGAGAGAGGCAATAGGATGGTAGATAACCATTGTTTAAAAAGAAAACCCTAAATATTGCTACCTTGTCCACTTTAAAATCAGGTAAGCTTTGTGGCATAAGCCTGAAATTTTTGCACTGGAAAGATGTTTCAAATGCATCTAGGTTAGGTTAAAAATTGGGGATGGGTTTGTTTGTTTAATTAAATAAGACAGGGAGGTCTTAAAAGTGTTTAATAGCAACGTGTACATGGACAAGCCAAGAGATGGAACAGAAATGGCTTGTTCCCATTGTAGGGACCTGACCAAGATAATTCATAACCTGTGCCCAGACAGGTGAAAAGACAAATGAGGAAAGTAAATATTTTTTTTTCCTTGTAGCTTGTTAGCTGTAATAATGTGAAGAATTTTTAATTGTTCTGAATTCAAATTCATGAATACTTTTCAGGAGAGCAGAGTTACGGATAAAATCCCATTCAGTTAAAAGGCAAAGCCGTTCATAGGGTTCAAAACAAAGCAGGATTTTTTTCATCTTGCTAAACACACTGAATCTTTGTTTCTTATGGCTGGGAGACAAGGGCTAAAGCACAACCGCCCAGATTAATTTTTTTGGTTGAACTTCAGGGTATTTGTAAAAAGCACAAGGGTCTGCATCAAAAAGGAGTTTTTGGAGCATTGTCCTGTGATAAATGTCATTATCTACTGGAGCAATTGATGATTTGGCAAAACTCAGCATCGCTTGTTATGTCCCTTTTAATTAACGTGGCAGCATCCTCGCCACTCTTGCGAGTAAATCACCTCCGCAAAAAGTAGAGGAGATTTTATCGTGAGTTTCGCTTTCCCAGAGTTCCTGATTAGAAGCTCTGCTGCTTTGCTAGGTTAGCAGGAGCAATGTCACCGAGATGAATAATGTATTGCTGAGGAGGGAGGCTGGCAGGGAGCAGCAGTGCTGGGGATATGTTGTGCCTGGCTTTCCTTCCCCTGGGAATCTGGGGGTGCAGCGTCCCCTTGGTGGTGGCAGAGTGACTCTTCTGCCTGCATCTTGCCGTGGGGGGAATGTGGGGGAGTTACTCTGAGCAAGTGGGAGCTGAGGTGGCTGGGGAGCTGTTGGGTTTGTGCTGGCCCAAGGCTGTGGTTCGGCACAACTCTTTGTGCACCCGAAAGCCCCTGGTTACGGCTTTCCTGGCCACGGCGTAATTCCCTCAGATCTCTTCTGCAGGCCATGGAGAGCCAAGAGACTCTGCAAGTGCATTATTCAGATCATTCAGGCTTGGCTTTTGAAAAGAAAGGTAGAGAATTATCAGCTGCTGTGGTAGATCGAAATTGTCCATCTCAGCTACACCGTAAAACTGTGCCCTTATCTTCCTCTCCCATCATCTCTGCTGTCCCTGATTTGCCTGTCCCCGTAGCAAGGGACATGAAAGAGCTGAAATCAATGGGGAATTCATCCAGTCAAAACCCCTGAAGTTTTGATCTTCTTTAGTTCCCTTAACCTCCTCATCCTGGGAACAGATAAGCACCAGTGCTGCTGCCAGAGAAGGTCTGGGACAATGCAGCTGCTCAAAATGAGGGAGAGTGGAGATGCCTCTGTCCCTGGCAGCTGGGTGAGCAGAACCTAACTGCAGAGCTGCACTGTTAATGGGAAAGAAAAGAAATCTTTGTGAGCAAAGTACTTGAAAGAGGAGCTGGAGATTCAGTAATCAGAGTTTGGTGTTCTCAATCCGTCCCATCCCCTGCGTCGCAAAAATATTACAGTACTAAAAAAATTTGGTGTGGCTGTTCTTAATGATCTGTGTGATGCTTGTGCCTAGCAGAGCAGAAAATAGCATTGAATAAATCAGTGCTCTAAATAGGGAATATAATAGGGAGATCCAGGTGGAGAAAATGTCAAGTTTGTTTTCACAGCACTCACATGATGTCAGAGTTGTCCAGGTCTGGCTCTTTTCCTTCCTGCCCCCTTTAAGCAAGGAAAAAATGACATCACTAAATCAATCAATAAGTAAGGGCAGTTACCTGGGAATTTGTGTGGCGTCAATATTCATTTTCATCGACAGATTGCCAAGGCTTCCCACACCAGAGGTCTCTAGCTCACAAGGGGCTTTCAGGGCTGTGGTAGAGCTGGCTTGGAGCGCAGTCCTGGGGACACAGCTGTGACAGATGGCATTGGGATGCCACCTGCGGGCACTCCTGTCCTGCATTTGGTACAGCACGTGCCTGGCATCTGCTAGATGTGATTACTCGCCTTGGTAGGGAGGAAACTTGGGCTTGGAGCTGCAGGGATGGGAGGAAACCCTGGAGAGTTCAGCACCATCCAGTGATCCTGCCGTTTGCTGACTGGTTTTTAGTGCAATACATCCCCTTTCAATGTTGTTTTCTTTCTGGGAGATGGGGGATTGGCGGCCCAGATGCTGCTTTGACACACTTTTATCTGGCTGAATGTGAAAAGCAAGTCAAGATTGTAAAAAATGGAGGGATAGCTATGAATTTGCCTAGGACTTCTGTGAGTAGAGAGACTATGAGATTTGTCTCTAATTCAGAAATAACTCACTACTGACCAAATGAGTGCCGTGTCTTCAATGGGCAGTAGCACCTGGAAGAGGCCAATATTTAGGGTTTTTGCCCAAAGCACATTTAGCCCTGCTCTACTGTTTAGTGAAAATGCCCAGTGCAGATGCCACCAGAGCCTCATCTCGTGGAGTAATGCTGTAATAAAGAATGTGGTTTTCTTGTGCAAGTCTTGACCTCTTCTTATGAAAATAACACACAACTCAGTATTTTCATGGTGTATAAGTGAAATGTAACTTTCTCTTTTTTTTTTTTTTCAATAAAATACATTTCCTTTCCTAAACATGAGTCTCTGTTTTTTTGGGTTTTGTTTGTTTGTTTGTTTTCTCTTGGTGATATTTCTCTTTCAGCTCTAATGGGGTTTTGGCTTTTTTTGTCTTCTCCCTACATATGTGAGCCACAGCTCTGTGCTCTTCCTGTGAAGCCTGACCTTGCTTACAGAGACTGCATAATTTCTTTTTCCTCTTGAACTCCGTGAAGAGTTCCCTGTTCAGGCAAAGTGGCCGCCTGCTGCACGTGCTTAACCCAAACCACAGTGGAATTGTCTGCTCCAGTGGTTCTACAAGGTGGTTCCTAAAGTCTGACCTACACTTGTGGGCTCCCTAAACCCTCAGGAGCAGATTCTGAGTGTACTCCATTAAAACAGCTCCCTGCACATCCCAAAATTTGCTCTCCTGCAGTCCAGGGTAGCAACTCTGCTGTCCTTTTTTTTTTTCTCATTACACTGAAAATTTTATACTCTGCCATTTCACCACTGCTGTGGCCAAGGCAGCCACAAACCACCACATCCCACTGAAGTCCTCTGCTATCCACAAAGAACAAGTCTGGGAGTAAATCTTTGAGAGTTGTCTCACTGGGTGTCTGCGATGAGAATAGCTCTTACAAAAGTCAGGAATTTCTGAGATCTGCTCATCTTAGCAGAATGATGCTCCCAGCTGGTGTCTGGGAAGTTGAAATCTTCCACAGGGACAAAGGCCCAGAAATTTCTCCTAAGTACCTAGAGAATAACTCATTGATGCTGGGCCATCGGTAATGCACACCCAGTACAAATTTCCTGTCTTTTCCATTCTCCCCAGTCCTCATTCCAAGGCTCTGAACACAGCATCGCTCTCCCTTACACCTCACCTGCCTCTCCTGAGCCTGTACCCCCCATCCCAGCACTCCCAACGTGGGACACATCCCAGGTCTCAGCAAAACCAGATATCAGAGCCCTGGGAGCTGCCCAGTGCTCCCACTTCATCTGTTTGTTTCTCCCATTTCTCATACAAACAAATAGCAGCTGGGGAAGTGTTACCCTGGTTTTTCTGAGCCTTTTGATTTTCTTAAATGGAGTCAGATCTTTTTAGTTATTGTACAATATTAAGAGCAGTTTTCTACCTTTCCCACAGATGTAACATAAACAAATCCTTTGTTTTTCATTCTCTGTCCTTGGTTTGCATATTTCTAACCTGAAAATAATTGTAACTGACAATTGGTCTGGCCACTGAGGCTGAGGGGTGGAAACCCCAAAAAGCCAATTTTCTGCTAGACCCACAAATGTATAAAAAGTAAGAAATAAACAAAGGGGTCTCTTCTCTCCGCTCTCTCAGCTGGGAGCTGGATCGGAAGAACCTCTGCGAAAATCTCTTGTCTGCGTGTGATTGCTTTGTGTGTCTCGGTAACGGGGAAGGGTCTGAAATATTTGAATATTTTAGGGGAAAGTGCTGAAGCTGCTCTCTCTTCACAACCCTGTGAGAATGAGCCACTGTCAAAGGTGTTGGCAAGAAGCAGGTTTTAATATGAATTTATGAGAGTGCAGCTTTTATCAGAGTGGCAAAGGTGACTCCGTTACTTAGGACATGGATGAAGCACATGTAAGAAAATCAGATTAGAGTCAATTTAGGATGATTTACACAGAGACCAGAGGGGTAAGGGGCTAAAGGATACAAAAAGGGTGCAGGAGGCATTAGCAACTCCTAATCAACTAATTTAAAATTTTAAAAAGTGACTCAATAGGATTAGCTACAATCATAACAGTGACCTAATTACAGATTCATGATAACAATGACACCGTAATCAATTCACATGGGTGCGCAGAGGCAGAGATGCATACATCAAGGTTTATATAGAGATGTGCACAGAGCTCTGTCCAGTTCCATCCATCTATAAATGATGCTCAGGGCTCCACCCAGTCTGGAAGTGTTCCAGGCCAGGCTGGATGTGGCTCTGAGCAACGTGGTCTAGTGAAAGATGCTGGGGGTTGGAAATGGATGGTCTTTGTGGTCCCTTCCAACCCAAACCATTCCGTGATTCTATGGTATCCATCTGTATCTATCTATATCTGTATTTATCTACATACCCCAGGGGATCTGAGACACCTGGCACTCACCTGTCCTGAAAAAATGGAGTCTCCTGAAAAAAAAAGGAAGTCACTGGGGCAGCCAGGTCTTTCCCTGAGTCAGCCAGGAGAATCAGGGACTGGGTGACAAACACTGCTCTTGCTGGCCCCCTGTGACAGGTTTGAATGCTGCTGTGGTGGGGCAGAGACCACCCAGCCAAGTGGAGCAAAATGCAAAGAGGAAAAGGCTTAGGAGGTGGGTGTGACTATGGGGAGAATTTTTGGATATAACTCAGCTTCTGGACAGGGAGTTCACCTGCTACAGAAAGGCCACGTTCTGCCTTTGAGCTCTGCATGCCCTGTTCATGCCCCAGGAGTGCTGCTGAGAATGAAAGGAGCTGGAGTCCTCACATTCCTGTCCCAGCCATGGACCATGACTGCCCAAAGCCCAGCCCTCTCCATGGAGCAGGCTGGTTACCCCCCGGTGGACTTTTTTTCACCCCTGTTTTCCTTTGACAAATAAGTTTAGTTGCAACCACAACAGAAGATCATTACAGGCCACATAACCGACGGGAATTTTAGAGAAATAATAAAAGCTACTACCACCTCCCCATCCCACTGCCCCCCCCTTTAATTCCAGTGACTAGCCTGAATAATAAAGTACGAACAGAAGGGTAATACACGAGGTTGGCAGCCTTTTGATTCGAGCTGAATTATGAGTCAGGTCCCACAAATGGCTTCAGGAGGGCTGGAAAGCCACGGCATTATTCATGATGCTCATTAGCTGCCTGCCAGGACAAAGGCAGTTAAATCTGCTGTCAGCAATTCCTCAGCTGCAGGGAAACCAGGGAGGGATTTAACATCCCCCTTAACTGGTACCAGCATCCAGCATTTCACAGCTGGGTCCTGGGTGATGGTGCAGCATCAACACATTCAGGTGCCTTCTTCAGCCTGGGCTCCTCCACCTGGGGGTTTTTGGGCTGTGCTGTTGACCAACAAAGCTGCCTGAGTGCAAGCACCAACTTTATTAATGTTACTAAATGCTGAGCTTCGTGTTTAATATTTAAACGACAGTTTGCTAAATCACTACTACAAAAAGAAAAAAAACAAAAAAAACCCCAGGTGCCTTTGTCAGTAAGAGCAAACATGCCCAAATAATCTAAGGCACACTTTTAGAGGTTACCTGTGTTATTCTCTGGATCTGAATAATTCCTCAGTATTCTTGAGGCTTTTTTACCCCCTTGACACAATTCAGGTTCTTGCAGCAGACAGTTAAGCAACACTGGCTGTGACAGAGGTGCCTTAGAGTGACAGGAGCAGGGGGAGATGAGGTTTTCATGTGTGTGGTGAAATTTCCACGTGCTGCTGGTTAAATACACACGGTCCAGAGCAGCTGAGGGGGTGGATTCAGTGCAGGGCACTCCAGAGTTCTCCCTTCAGCTGCCCAGGAAGCCCATGACAAGATGTTTCAAGGAGCTGATCCTGCTGGAAACCACAGCTAGCCAAAAATAGGATTGCTTTTCACCTGGATCAGTTCCCTGAGCCACCAGGCTGCCAGGAATAGTGCAGGGGCAAAGGGCTGGAAGGAGGGCACGGGTATTTGAGAAGTCACTTGGGACCTTGTAAAGACAGGCAGTGAGATCCTCACTCCAGACAGACAGATAAATGAGGTTAAGGAGTGGGTTGTTCCTGCCTTTCTCTTGGGACCAGGAACATGGCGATTTTGGAACGATTCTGGAGGAGGGAGGTGACTTGTCCCCCAGGCCCTGGTTTTGGGGAATATTCTGAGAGAGTCTGGGTGGAGCTGATTTACCCCACCACATTCCACAGGGGCTGTTTTACTGCCTGTCAAAAGGCTTCCTGCAGAGCAGAGGAAAGCATGGAGTAATAATGATGCAATAGCTGGGCAGGAGTGCAGCTGCTGATTGATTAGATCAGTAGGAAATGTTTGACTTCACCTTTGCCCCGCTGAAGTGCTCTGATGGTGGCCAAACCTGTGCTAACCAGCCCTGCAAAACACCTTGGCAGGTGAATGGTCTCCCTGTTTTGGCCCCAGTGCTCCAGGGAGAGGGAACTTCTCCTGTATTTCCCCCTTCCCGGGAACCCCCAAAATACTGGGCTGCTCTTCCCCTGTCTAAGCTGAGGGGTGCTCCTGAGATGGAGGGTTGTGGATAACACCCCAAGAGGTGCCTGCTTGGAAGCCCAGAACTGTTGATTGTTACCCTGGTTTTTCTGAGTTTTTTATAGCCTTTTGAATTTTCATCAATGGAGTCAGATCTTTTTAATTACTGTACAATATTAAGAGCAGTTTCTACCTTTTCCCCACAGATGTAACATAAACAAATCCTTTGTTTTTCATTCTCTGTCTTTTGTTTGCATATTTCTAACCTGAAAACAATTGTAACTGACAGCTGGTCTGGCCAGTTGGCTTGAGAGGTGAAAACTCTAAAAGCCAATCTTCTGCTAGACCCACAAATGTATAAAAAGTAAGAGATAAACAAAGGGGCTCTCTCTCTCCGCCTGGATTCAGCCTTGAGCAGGATCAGAGAAGGACCTCTGCCCTGTGAAACCTCTCTCTCCGTGTGACTGCTTTGTGTGTCTCGGTAACAGCTGAAGGTGAGTGGGAAAATCCTTTTGAAACAAGGGCATGGTGCACTGGAAATGAGCAGGAAGGTACCCACGGTGTTAACGGGACAAAAATGCAAAGAGGGGGGAAAACCCCCCCAGTTTTAAACGGAAAGATAAGTCTGAGTTTTGCTACTGAATGTTCAAAATAAAATAACCTTTATTGTGGTGTATTTAATAGCTGTGGAAAATGTAGCAGGGGAGTTGTTTGCATTTTCCAGGTCTATCACGGTAGTTACTCATACCTGGGCTCCGAGCTGCCATCACTCCCTCCAGGCGCCCCAGCTGGGCAACTCCTCCGAAGCAAAGCAGGACAGTGGATTCATCCCTCTTTGCTAAAAACTGTGTGTCCAGGCCATCCTCACCTACCCCTCCTCCCTTCCCCCCAAAGTCTCTCACAAACATTTAAAATGAAGCTGGTGAGTTTCCCCCCACCCCGAGAAGTGAATGACTCTTCCCACCTATTAAAGGAAATTTCCCCAGAGTAAACAAAATTAATCTAAAAACGGCCAAATGTCGCTGTAATAGAGATGCAGAAACACAGGACAAATCAGAATAGAGCACAAGGCTCCCCCTCCTTTTGAGAAAGCTCCCTCCAGTCTATCAAATTTAACCTTGCTGTGCAAAGCCTGCGTGAAGCTGTCTAAAAATTCAGCCCCCATGGAAAATCCCAGTTCCTGGACGGTGCTGCTGTGGCAGGCTGGGAATGCACATCCCTCCCCAGGGGGCTGGGTAGTCAAAAATTTCAGGCAGTGCTTCAGCAATTCATGGGCCTTACCCTAAAGAGCTGATTTTGAGGACACAGGACAGTCCTGAGTGCTGTCCTGAGCACAGGAGCTGCAGCAAAGAACGAGGGGTTTGGGGAGGAAGAGAGCAGCTGGCTCCTGGAAAGCACTTTTTATCATTTTTGCACCCCTAAGTGACACTTTTAATTAGCTGCTACACAGCCTGTGGGGGCTTGCAAAAGGCCAAGGAAAGGCTGAGAGAGAAGATCTGCAAAGTGGGTCCCATTCTAAAATTAGGAGACTCGATGCAAAGCAGTAACTCGTGACCTCAATGATTATAAATTGATTTTGGTCTTGATTTATTATTAAACGACTGGGGTTTTCATCATTTTTCTTGAAGGCTCTCACCCCACCTCAGGACGGTGAGGTCAGCCTGGGGAAATGTTTTATAAGCCCTGGGGAGGGAAGATGGAGCAGCCAGAAATGATCCCAATTTACATCATCTTGCCTGTGCCTGTGTGAGCACTTGGGAGTTTCTTCACAGCTCCTTGTTGTTGCTTTGATCATGAAATCACCCAAACCTTAGGTTTGCTGAAACTAACCCTGACAAACTTCAACAAACAAAGCCAAAGGGAGATGAGGATTGGATAGCCGGGATCTTCAATTTATGACCCTTCAAGAATGTTGGAATAACCAGAAGACAGAGAGGAGATAAAGGCCCAGAAAGCTGGAAACTCCCTGTTGGAGAGAAAGATGACAAAAGGACTAAAGAATGTGGGCCAGAATAACATGAAGAGCTAATCAGGACACCTCTTGGAGCTCTCCAAGCCTCAGGTTTTCCATACTCCCAAGATGGTCATCAAAAGCTGACAAGGCCTGGGATGAAATTCCTCACTCCTCAAGGCTCCACCCTTGCCCATTGAGAAACACCAAGATATTTGAAGTATTTCACAAACTCAAGGGGAATTTTTAACAGGAATACCTTTATATATTTAATCCTCCATCAGTATATTTCTCTTTATTTTTTTCCTTTGTGTGCGTGCATGTGTTAATTGATTTAAATCCCTATAGCAAGTATAGTACAAACATTGGGATCTCAGATCTACAATTAAATCACTATTGTGACTGTAGTAAATCCTATTGATTCACTCCTTGAATGTTTAGTCGATGATTAAGTGCTGCTAAATAAAGTTTTTTAGGTAAAAACTGCTGATGAAGTCTGAGACTAAGGTTGGACCTAGCTCACCTAAGATTTATCAGGGGTTTAGAAAGTAAGAGGGGTCTCTCTGCTCAGTGGGAAGATTGCCCTTAACCCTTCGCATCTTCAGTCTGTGTGTTAATCATTCTAAATCAATTTCAGCTAATTTTTCCTTTGTGTGCTTCATCAGTGTAGTAGGTAACAGAGTGACCCTTGCCATCGAATTTTGTGAAGTCCCACTTTTAGAAATTCACATTTAACCTACCTCTGCTAATACCTTTGATGGTGAAACTTCCTTCGAGCTGCCTGAAACCACTAATGCATAACAAATCAGCAGAGTGGGCAGGATGGCAGGGGACAGCCCTGATTCCTTACAAAAACATGGAAAGGATCCAAGTCCTGAACACTCAGAAGAGTGATGGCTGGAAAAGCTGGAAAGCTGTGGAAGAATACCCAAAGGGATCATCACATGCAGGAGGGGAATGGAATTATTTGTAAAATAACCCAAGAGCTGCTTGTCAGTTGCTGAAGAATGAGAGTAAAAGGGAACAGGACCTAAAGGGAGAAATAGAGGCAGGAAAGCAGCTGAGTTGTCACTGTCTCTGAAAATTGGGCAGCTGCAGAAACAGAAAGAAAAGGAGAAAACCCAAAAAGTTGCAAGGAAAGTTTGAGGTGATGAACGTGCAGCGTCCTGATCCCCCAGCCACTGCACAGATTAGAGAAATAACATCCCCTGAGGAATGGATGGAAGCACACAGGGTGACCCTGACAATAATAAAACAGGGGAAGACTGAATAGGAAGCCAAACTCAGTTTAAAACACTGGACCTCGGGGTGGAGTGGGAGAATTGCACCCCGAACCCCACCCCGTTCAATCTGATAACAAGCAGGGTGGCATTCTGGGCTGGTGGAACGGATAAACTGGAGAGAAGAGAGCCTCTGTCCATGCGCATTAAATCCTTGAGTGAGCTCTCCACAGCTGCTACAAATGCTGCCTGCATCCAGGCTGTGCAGGATATTCCCTCTTGATATTCCCATTTCAGTAAAATGTGGATCATGACATGCTAAAGGCATTAATTAACAGCCTCTGCTGTACTCAAACCTTAACTCAGGGGCCTGTGTTTGCTTCTTTCTCATCCTCTGTGGGATATTTGGCAGCAAAAAGCTCCACTCCACTGCTCAGCACAGACTTTCCCTCATTCCTGAAATTCCCTGGGTTTGTTACCTTCTCCAGTAAGAGCCCCCAATGAGAAATAACATCCCAGAGGGGTCCCAAGAGTATTAGACAGTCACAGAAATGGGAAAAAAAATTTTGCAAGTCACATTCCCTGAGTTTTGCTTTTATCTGTCGATAGAGAGCAGCGTTAATGCTGTTCTTTGTCCCTGTAATGTTGATACATTCTGAATTTAAATTTGAATTTTTATATTCCCGCTCTCCCTTGGCCTCCCCCCAGCTTTACCAGGACAAGTGTGTGTATTTTGGGGCAGGGATTTGAAACCCTGTTGCCAGGCAGGTGCCCTGATGTGCATTGCAGCTTCTCCAGCCTCAGAGGGGTCCCTGACTTCTCTCTTTGTGCAATCACCTTTGCCTGCTGAGGATGCATTTGTTGTCAGGCACTGGTTATTCCTATCAGGAGCACTTAGATCTTGGGTCACCACCACCCAATTTACTGTAATTCTTTAATACATTCCTGAAATTTCTTATTTGATCTTCTCCACGTACTCCCCTGTGTGTCCCGGTACCCATCACTTTACCTCTAATTCAGTGACATTTATTTGCCTTCCCTCCTTCCCCCGCTTTGGATCCACAGTGAAAACAGAGAGTAGTAAAGGCTTTGTGAGATGCTGTATTTTTCCCCCATTGTCATTTTGAGTTAAAAAAATAGCCACAGGGCAAAGAAATGGCAATTTCTAATTTAGTGGTACTTTGCTAAGGAAAAAAAAAAAAAATTAGTAATTGGTGCCGTTAAACGTGAAATTTGTTATCTGTTTAATTACTGTTAGCCGGGTTTCTTGAGGACCTCATTATGTAAACATCTGGTTTCAGAGACGCAATTCTTAAGGTCTCAGATGCTTCCTGCAATTATCTAGCTGTGACTGAGGACTCATTAGCATATCCCAATAACCGGGGCAAGGCAAGTGAGTCCCTTCTGTTCTGTAAAGCCTGAATGATGAATGTGTTGCCTGGGTACGGGACCACAGGATGGGAGCACTCGCTGCCTGCCGTGGGACAGACATTGCTGCTCGCTCCTCCCTCAGGCGGGCTCCCAGCCTCTCCCAGGGTAACCCAGAATCCATCCTGCGCTGTAAGATTAGCTGCTTTCATCAAATCCCTAGAAACCCGGGCGTTTTAATCACCTTTCCCTCAGATCTCAAGCATGCATTGTAGAAATATGCCTCTTCTTGCTGCTGTGGACTCCAGGACGGTGTAGATAAATGTAGACGAGAGATCTCTGAAGTTAGGTTTTAGAAGATGAGGTTTATTGTATAAGATGGGAGGCCTTGCTCAGAGCCGCCAGGCGCAGCTGAAGCATGGCCTTGGAAGGTGGGGGTAGTGAGAGATAAGGAAATTCCAAGAGCAAGATGCAAGAGGTAAACAAAGAGATAAGAGGAGAGAAGAGACAGAAGAAACAGAAGAAGCAGAAGAAGAATAAGAGAGAGGCCCACTCTCGCAGCCCCCTGATAAGGGGTCTCGAGGTGGGCTGTAACAGGGTTGTGCCAATGGGGTTACAGATACTTGATACTTCAGGGGGGTGTTACAAGTGTGGGATAAATCATACATTGGGGGTTGTTTTCCTAGGCATCCAGCAGCTAGGACATCTCAAACATCAAAACTTACTTTCAATTCTATCTCAGTTACAGGTTTCACATTCTCAGAATCTAAGCAATCATATTTATAGGGCTTTCTGGCTTCATCCTTCCCAACAATGCATGATGGATGAGCTTCATTTCTGCAGTCTGTGCCCACCCATCACTTTATACCTGGAGAAGATGGGGCAGTGCTGGCTACACTGGGGAAAGAAAAGTCAGTTTTAATTCCTGCTTTTCCATCATTTCACCCGGTTCTCTTGCAGGAAAAAGGCCCTTTGTCAGCCGCATCCCTTGACACACTGAGAGCGCCGTGGCTGCAGGCAGTGTCAGGGCTGCGGCTCGTTACCTTTTTGAGGCTCTCGTTTTGCACCGCTGTGGTCAGCCCAAGGGGCTGGGGGGGCTGTGAGCCCAAATCAGCTCCGGGAGGCTCCTGGCACCCTGAGTGGTGCTGCCAGGCTTTGAAGCGAGGAGCCCGCGGTAACCTGAGCGGACAGAGCCCGGCTGTCAGCGCTGGCTCACCTGGTGCTGCTGAGACTGTTTGTGCGCCGCTCTCCCTGCTTCATCCTCGCAAGTGGAGCCGCTAATTACCTCCTGCCACTTGTTATCCTGGAAATCCTGACACCTTTCTCACCCATCGCCTGGAAGTGTAGTTTGGGGGGGGTACAGTGGGAGACCATTTTGACATCCCAGGGACGATTTGACCCTAAATTAATTAAAAGCACTTTCAACTCTACCCCCATTTTAGCAGATTTCCAATAAACTTTGACTACCTATGCCCTCCAATGATCATTTCACTTGAGATTTAATTTACTGCAGGAGCTTCCTTCAGAATGCTAATACGGACAGAAGAGAAGAGAAGAGATTTTAATCCGTTCATTAGCAGCAGTCAATGTGGCAGGTAGCGCTGCTCTGCCTCTTGATGCATGTGCTCATTAACAGGGGAGAGCTTCAGACCTTTTGTATCCCGAGCGTTGTTACAGGCTGGCTGGCCTCCTGACTTGGAATTCAAACCCCGTTATCCAGGTTTTACTGGCCAAACTGGGTCTGGTCCTCTTGATGGGCTTCATAAATGATGAGGATTCTAACCTGCTTGGTGCAGACATATTTTTTTAGCTGACTATTTTTTGGAGGTAGGGATGTGTAAGTGTGTGTACATGAAGATGTGAAGAGGGGTTGAACAAGCTTTTGTGACCAGAAGAACAGGCCTCCTGAGAGGGGCAGGAATGCCAGCTAGAGGATGTTTAGCATGGGCAGCAGGAAAACGTGACAATTTCTCCATCAAAGCAGGACTTTGGGTGGTTTTGTTAACAAATAAACTGGTATCAAAGTCATCTGATGCTGGTCTGCCTCTCTTCTCACACCTAGAGAAATATGAGCATCTCATTTGATCAAAAAGGACATCAGATGGGGAAAAAAAAAAAATAAAAATTGAGTGTTGGATATCCAGGAGCCTAATAGCAGTCTGCTTTACTCAGTGATGAAACCCCAAGCCTCTCCCATGATATCAGTCAGAGAAATAATGCAGAGGCAATGACACACCCACATCCAGGAGGGGCTCTTCAGCCAGCTGGGGTGGTGACTACCACTAACTGATTCAGGGTTCAGCTGGAGGAAAGGCTGCCTTTTACAAAAAAAAAAAATATAGCTTTTCCAAAGACTGCCTCCTCCCCCACAAGTCTGCAGGAGATTTTTTTTTGCATGTGCTCTAAACTCTTAGTGAGAGAGCACAGACTGGTCACCATGTGCCTGCAGGGGAACAAAGGGAATCCAGTGTCACTGGAAATTTTCTTACCTTGTAAGAAATTAACTGGAACTTAAATACCCAACGAAGCTGCTACGAAATCTGACACATTTATCAGAATTGAGAAGAGCTCATTCTTTTTATACCCCAGGCACTTTGAAATGAGGATATTAAAGTAAAAGATTTTGTTACATAAAATGAAGACAGCTTTCATAACTGATTTCAAGGTACATCAGCTCCTTTGGAAGAGCCATGTTGGATTTCTCTTTTTTATTTTGCCTAGTAAGAACCCCTGATGACCTAGCCCTGGCTCCATGGAGAGTGGATGTCTCACCTTGCTCCTGCTGGCATCCCTGGGAGCAGCTCTCCCCCACCTCAGGGTGACCTGCAGCTCGTCTGCACGCACAGACCTGTGACTTCAGCTCATCCAAAATCATCCTTCTTTTTACATCCCCTGCTTCCACAGTCTCCACAGAGGCCTGCCAACCACCAGAGCTTTGTTTACCTGCCAGAAACCTCCCGTCACTGCCAAGCTGCCCGCAATGAGCTTCGGAGGCTCAGCCTGCCAGTGGTGCCTCGGGCACAGTCACCGAGGCGGCGCTGCAAAAACCTGGCAGCTTTTACAACAGGACAGACTGAGCAGCTTCAAAATGCCTTTTTCTGTGACCTCTGCTATGTTTAGTAACAGGTCTTCTCATTAGTGTGCCCAAATATGTTTTTTTGTTTGTTTTGTTTTGTTTTTTTTCTTCATAATCCCAGCCCTCGTGTTTGCTCTCAGAGTAAATCATAAAGATGCAGAAACCCACAGACGGCTGCTCATTAGGAAATGCAAAGGCTTGATCCAAACTGCTTCTGCCTCTGCCCCCATCCCCTCCCCAGTTCACCCTTCTCCCCTTCTGTGCCCCAGTGTCTACTAAGGCCGCCAAAGCTGCAATGCTCAAGGCTGTGCCCAGACCTGCGCTGAATAACTTCCAAAGACTGGCATTTCCCAAAACTTGCCCAGGAGCCTCCACTGCACTTCACTGCATCTCACCTGGTTGTGATTAGCCAACATCGTTCTGTCCTCTGGAGGGAAATTCCCTTCCCTCACTGCCAGGCCATGCCTTAAACACCTGTGGGGTTTTACATCTCTGCTCGGCCAGGCTAGAGATGATGGGGAGGTTTTGTCTCTCCTCATCAACCCCTGCCCACTCCTCTGACCTTTCTTTGCTTATTTCTGCGTTTTCACAATATTTGCCTTCCTAATGGCGTGGTGCCTCTGGAGAAGGAGGTGTCATCATCAGGCAAGTCCCACAAGAACACACTCCTCTCCCCTTTTCCCAGGGAATGCTCCTGCAGAGCATCTCCAGTGGATGTGAATGAGCAGAGTTTATGGCAGTTCAAGCCCAGCCTCAGACACAACAGGCTTAGTTCATCACCTTGCCGCATGGCATAAACCTGATGCACTACAATTCACTTTTTTTTATTGTTTTTTCCCCCACCTTCTGGGTCCCTAAAAGCATCTGACTTAAAACAGAGGTGCTTTTAGCTTGCTCAAAGGCTGGCTGGATTTTTTTTATTTTTTTTCCCTACCTGAAAATGAAGTATTGATGCTATTACAATCTGGTGTGGAAATCTGCCATTGGATTCAGTGGGGCTGGAATGTTGAGCTGTATTTTAATATAGTTGAGGTATTTTGATGTACAAAATGGTTTTCCTTTTGGAGGAGAGCTAGTTAAGTGAAACAAAGCAAATCACGTACTTTAAAAAGTGAACTGGTCCTGTGTGAATACGTGGTGAGTATTGGAAAGCTGGTCTTTTAAATGTACTGTAACTACAAGCTGATTTTATATATGTTATATACCATTCTTATTAATTCACATTTGGCTCTCTTGAGGAATAATCAGAACAAAAGGTAACTGTTCTCCTAAGATTAAAAACATGTATCTCAGGAGAGGTTTTTACAATGCATTTAAAAGAAGAAAAAAAGGTCAAAACAAAATGGAAAATCAAATTACCATTTCAAAAACATTTCCTAATTTCTGATTCAACAGCAGCACTTTCTTGTTTTCTGAAGGAGAGAATTTCTCTCTCTCCTGACTTGATCAGGAAACTCTGCATGAGTGTCTGTGGCCACAAATCACAAAAGTGACTTGTTTCAATGGATGCTTGTCTAAACAATGAAAGATCAAAACCAACTGATCAGGTACAGCAATCTTTGTATAACTAACTGAGAAAATTCTACAAATTATCAGAAATGAGCTATTTTCTGATACTCCTTTCCATTACTAAAATATTTAGCAAGGTGAATGGAAGCGATTTGCATTTCAAGTGACTTCCAGAAAATTCCTACGCTGCTGTTGGAAAAAAAACCCATGAAGGTTCCCTGACTGCCAAAAGCAAACCTGGGGCTTGACTCCCTGGAGCAAACAGCAAGCTCCAGCAGCTGAGCTGAGCACGCAGCTACCAACAAACAAGGCCTGAGAAAATAACCTGTTTGCCAGATTTTCTCTGAGAGTCTTCTTCTTTTTTATCTCAGGTAGGAAGTCAAGGAACGTGTGAGCAGAGGCGGTGAGTCCCCCTCATTGACAGTGAGGGTTCTCATCCATCCTTTGGGGTACTCACTGATCTTGCACTGAGGGGAAGGCTACACAAGTACTGCTCCCCAGTTTCCTGGAGCTATTCCTCTGACACCTTTCCCCAGCACTGAAATCAATGGAGTAGTGGCGGATAAATATGCCTGAAGAAATTTAAAAGGCAGGCCTAAAGAAGAGGGCTGCATAATACATTTAAATAAGCTATTTTTTGCTATTAAACCTCGAGGCCAAGGAAACAATTATTTGGTATCCTGTGTTTTCTTGCTGTGCTCCTTGGTGGGCAGCATGCAGGAGGAACAAGGTTGTTTTTCTATCAGCACAGAGCTCAGCAAGTCTTGAACTGAGCTTTTATTGAAATAGCTGCGAGCTATTTTCCACACAGAACCTTTCTCCAGTCTTGGACCCACACTGGCTTCCTATAAATGGATGGATTATTCCCTCTGTCCTGTGCTGTTGCTTTTTATCTTCTTTTTGCCAGAGTTGGGATTAAATGCATGAGACAGTTATTTCTTCTTTGGACTCAGACGTTTATTAATTCTTATCTGTGTTACAGTCTCACAAGCTGTGTGTACTACAGCGCTTCCAGCTAACAAGCTAAAAAGTGGCTCCCATCTCTCTCTCTACAAGGCCTTTTAAGGATAAACTTTCCAATTAAGAAATGACACCTAAATTATTTTTACTTTTAAACCAATAACCAACCACCCGTGGCCCACAATGCGGACTTTTCTACCCAATTACAAAATATCACCCAGACCCATGGAGAAGAAGGTGAAGAAGAGGGTGAAAAAGGAGGACTTAGCTTATGCCCTAAAACCTCCATCTTGCTTTATGTATATTACTATATTCTAAACCCTTAAAATCGAAGTTTTCCACCATGTGATATCACACACTTGTATTCAAACTCCACACCCACAATCCCAGTGCTGTCACTCAATTTTGGGAGCCTTCTCCACGGCCTCAGGTCAAATGCAGTGTTTTCTTGAGGGTCAGTGCCTGCCTGCACAGAAAATAAAAAATTCTCAGCGCCCGGGGCTCCAGCGCGGCGCCAGGAGGCCGCGGCTGCTCACAAGGAGGCCCTGCAGGCCTTTCACTCCTCCGTGACCGCCAGGATTTGTCCCGCCTCCTTGGGAAACCGTATTGTGATTGGGATACGCAAAGCAATCACACGGAGACGAGCGATTTCGCAGGGCAGAGAGTTCCTCCGAGCGAGCTCAAGGCTGAGCCAAGCCCAGAGCCCCCCTGCCTGTTTATTTCTTACTTTTTGTACGTTTGTGGGTCTGGCTGTGGATTGGCTTCTGGAGTTTTCACCTCCTAGCCGAATGGCCAGACCAACTGTCAGTTACAATTGTTTTCAGGTTAGAAATACGCAAACAAAGGACAGAGAATGAAAAACAAAGGATTTGTTTATGTTACATGTGTGAGAAAAAGGTAGAAACTGCTCCTAACATTGTGCAGTAGCTAAACGGTCTGACTCCATTTTATGAACAATCAAAAGGCTTTAAAAAACTCAGAAAAACCAGGGTGACACCGTATCTCACTGTAACGACGATGTATTTCCCGTGACCGTGCTGCTTTGGGGTGGGGTAGAGGTGATTTTCTCCGCGGTGGCTGGTGTGGGGCTGTGTTTTGGGTTTGTGCTGGAAGCACTGGGGGTAGCACAGGGCTGTTTTAGCTGGGGCTGAGCAGCTCAAACGAAGGCCTCTCACACCGAGCCCAGGCCTTTTCTGCCCCTCAGCCCAGCGAGGGGACGCAGCCAGGACCCCAGGGATGTCCCACAGCACACGGGGCCATGCTCAGCAGAGAGAACTGCGGGGAGAGGGAGGAGGAAGGGGGAGGTGTTTGAAGGGATTAATTTGCCTTCCCAAGTCAATGTTCCCCGTGATGGAACCCTCCTGGCCTGGGGGTGGCTGAACACATGTCCATGACACGTGGAGAATGAATTTTGTGTTTTGCTTTGTTTTCATGAGCAGCTTTTCCTGTTGGGCTGTCTTTATGTCCACCCAGGAGTTTTCTTGCTGTCACCTCTCTGATTCTCCCCCATCCCAGCTCCAGGGGAGTGAGCAGTCAGCTCTTTTGGGGCTGCAACAAGACTCCACCACTCCTCCTCCCTGTGACCTTTGTCCCTGGTAAGACCCAATGAAGCCACCCTCGACACTTAAATCCCAGCAGCATGGAGTGCCTGGCACACACTGAGCCTTACACTGAGGCTCAAACTCCATTTTAAATTACTGAATACTGACTACAATACTTGAAACATGGGACATCATCTTTTTTGTCCTTACGGTGCCTAGTGGTTTTTTGCCCTAATGGTACCCGCCTTCAGGTCCTTTCTTTCCTATCCAAATTTTGAGGTATTTAGGCAGGGTTCCCACCATGACCAATTTAACAGGTGTGTTCCTAAAGAGCAACCTGGTTGTCTGCATTTCCCTCTCCTCCCTCAGGTAGTGGTCTCTGGTAAATTCAAAATCATTGTTTTTTCTTTCTTTTTCCTTCTGCCCTCTTTTCTGCGTCCTGATGCAGCACAGGGGGACTGGGACAGGGACCAGCCACAATTCAATCTCCATCCCCTGCTGTTCATATCTCACCTTTGTGACAGGGCATTGGTAACAAGAGGGAAAGGAAAGGAATTTTTCCAGTTGGTGAAAATAAGAGAATGAGACAAATAAGGAAAGCACAGACTGCAGCTTTGACTGTCCTGGCATCTGGGCATCTGGAAATGTCCTTTCAGAGGAAAGCTGTTTCTGAAAGGGGGAATCTGTACAGATGTGTGGGAGTAACTACCTTCAGAAACAATACTGATTTCATGTGATAAATCTTTTATTTTTTAGGAATTCTGGGAGGGAGGAGGAGGAGGAGGAGGAGGTGTGTTCTGTGTGCTGATAGGATAGTTTTTGATATCTGCACTGTATTTTTAACAGGTGAGGACAGTGTTATGGTCATGGCATGCAAGCCAGGCACTGAGGGACTGACCAAGGAAGATTCCTGCTGCAGATTCTGGACATGTCTGATTGCATTCCTTGGAGGATCACAGTCAGCTCCTCCATGATGGGTCCTCCAGTCAGAGCTAGACAATGTCAGTAACAAATTGTTAAGAATCACTTGTACTCTAATAAAAAGTATTTTCTTGGCTCTTTGTCCTTCTGGGACATTCTCCCCCCTTCATTTTGTCTCGTGTTTTTTCCCTAGATTGGTTGGTTTGCCAATTTTCTGTTAAAAAAAAAAAAAGATAAAAAGAGAAAGAAGTTGAAAGCAAAAGCTGTTACTTTCAGTGTCAGCTAACTGGACAAAAAAATTGTTTGTCCCTATTCTTTAGCAAGGTTGAATACAATATTCAAAGAATTGAGTGAGGAGGGCATTAAGTGAGGTATGTGGAGGTGATGGGTAAATGGTTTCTCACTTCTTTTTCTTTTTAAATATTAAAATGCAAACATTCCAAAGGGATGTCTCAGGAAATGACCTTGGGAAACTTGAGATGGGCACAGATAGATTCAATAACAAATGAAAATACATATTCTTATTTGTGCTCTTTCTTGGGAATTGAGATGGGAAGGCATCTGTGGGAATAGCTGGAATACAGATAACGCTGGTAACTTATTTAACCAAATTAATGCAGGCATGGAATGAGAAGGCATTGGATTTCAAAATTTTATGGTTGAAATCATCACATCTTTGCATATGTTTTGTATCCCCTGAGTCTCTCCTATTTTTCAAACACACTATGAAATAAAAAATCCTCCAAGTCTGTGCGAAGTCTGCTTCAGTCTGGGGAAGATGTAGGGAAGAAGAGGAATGAGAAAGGGAGAAGAAAAGGCCTGGGATAACATCCAGAACTATCTGGCTACAGGATTCTCCATCTGCAGAAAGAAGAAAAATGTCTTTCCAAAGTGAATAGCACACAAAATGCTGAATGAAGTGAGCATAAGAGGCTCACTCAAATTAACAATTATTTGGTGAAAGGACTCAGATTTTTCTGGGCTGGAGTGAGCTGGAATGCTAAAAAAGCCTGTTGCCAAATATTACATCTGGAGAACTGCTGCTGCGTATTTTCTGGTGATCTTTACTAAGGTTCCATGGCAAGCTGTCTCCTGGTGTGAAGACTGGGATGCTGCCCCAAACCCTGACTATAAAAAGATTCCTTCCAGTGCTCACAGTCAGATTTTGGAGTGCTCTGGGCACTGAAAGTAGGAGAAACAACCGTAGTTGCCCTCATAATCGAGACACAGCTGTATTTTATCCTCCAAGACGTGCTGGACATGGTGCTGCTGAGCAGCTGGTTTTCACAGGTCTGCAGACTGGGGGTGTCTATGTGCACATTTCCCACCCTAGGAAAGGTTAACATAAAAAAAAAAAAAAATAGTAAATATACCCTAAATCACAGAGTCTCCAGCAAAGCTCATTGCCTTTGAGATAGAGGTTAGTTCTATAGATGAAAAAGTCAGAAGAAGCAAGTTCTGTTTCTCCTTGGGAAATATTACTGCCCCTAATCAGAATTTGCTGCTTTTCTCTGAGGTACAAGATGCTCATAAAATGAAGTTGTCCATCAGGCTTTTATTCATAAAGCTCTGTACTACTTTCAGTGTCTCAAGATGCTTTCCAACTTCTGGCCCGGGGGTATGGACAGGAAAGAATTCCTGCCTTTCTCAGAGCTCTCTTTAGTTTTATTTTAACAATGAAGCTTCAAGCACTGCCACAGCAGCTGCCCTGGCCCCATGCACCATCTCTGGGGCTGTGCAAGGAAGTGAAGAGGGAAAAGGGGAATGAAAGGAGATTTCTGGAGCAGCTGCTTTGGCCTGGCTCCCCATCAGCTGCTCTTGGCAGCCTTCAGACGGGCTCAGCCGTGGAGAGCAAGAACTGGAGAGCAGAGTCTGAGCCAAAACCAAGGGGACAGGTCTCTTCCTTTGCATTGCAGGGTTTGGACAAAGCATCCTTTATCTCAGGAAAATGTTGGGATGAAATATGCCCCCCACTAGAGGGGCCAGGCAGAGCAAAGGCTGCAGCATTCGTGGGGCTGTGTTTTGGCCAGCTGCCCCTCAAGGCTCTGCTCAAACTCGGAGGCCGTGGCAGAACTGCTGTAATTGGTGCACTCTTGAAAATGGAGAGGCTATAAATAGCCAAACAGAGCTTGGAGTGGAGGGCATGTCAGAGCTGGGGAGTGTTTTTCAGTGCTACTTGTGATGAATAGAATACTAACTAGTCTGGAAAAACAATATTATTTGGTCAGAGAGTTCAACAACTTCAGCGTACTGCCTTACTTTTATTTACCTCCATCTAAAACTGTCTTTCTCCCCCTTTTCTCTGATTTCCTGATTTGTTGGTATGGTTCAGCTGCCTATTCCAGGTGGAGGAGGTGTCTCTTTTAATTGGCTCAGGTTTGTCTTCTGTGCCCCAAGTGGGTCCTTCCCTTGCCTCTTCCTTTGCTGGCGCCCTGACTGTGTCACTTGTGGTGATTTCAATGGTTTATGCTCCCCTCACAACCACAGCTATGATGCAAAGCTGTGAGACTTAAATATATATATATACACATTTTGGGGTGTGTGTGTGGGGGTGTATTTTTATTTAATCAGCCTTCTGATTATTTTTTTTTCCCCTCTAAGGGCTGTAAGTTTTTTTTTTTTTTCCCTCAAGATTTTATCATTCATTCCAGCAAAGTGGAGGTTTGGCCAGTCCCCAGCTTCTCTCCCTTTTTGTTACCAACAGGTAAGGATTTTTTGTATTCATGATGCCCTCCCACCTCTCATTGATGGACTCTCAGAAGTACATGGCAGGAGCCATGAGGTGCCTCAAACAACTCCCTCGGTGGCCCCAGAACTGCTTTGTCTTCTCCTAGCCTGGCTCCTCTTTCCTCTGCCAGCACATTCATCCTGCCACCCACCAATCCTAGTTAATCTTTTTACTCCTATGTTAGAGTAATACAATGAAAGGGCAAAGAAAAATCAATGAGAAGGTCTTCACAACCCATCAGTAAATCAGATGAGAGTCTCAGCAAGGCAGTGAGTAAAGCATTTAACAGACTGTATGAGCTTCTTCTCCTGAATTAAAAGCTAATGAGAAATAATAACTGGAAAGCTCTAAATTATCTGTACTTGTGCCTGGCCATAAAAACGAAGATGTGAAGCAGTCTCTTTACAAAGCACTTGGGAAAATGATGGCTTGGGGAGGGAAGTAAAACATCTTCCTACAATCAAACAACCCCCTCAGCACCAGAGCTGGGACAAGCCCCTCTCTGGGGTTGAAATGTCACTGCAGGAGAGAGGGCAGCTCAAAAGCCTGGAGCAAGTCCTGCTTGTTGTCGTCTCCAGGAGGTGCCCTAGCAGATTCATTCTGGGCTGACAGAAAGTCCCTCCACACCCAAAGCCATGGCTGGGCTGTGGGTAACATGCACCCATGAGAGCTCTGAGCTGGAAACTTCCCAGGGAGTGGTTTTTCTTCACTGAGTTATTTCTGTTATACGATGGGTGGGATGAGAAAAGGTCAGCTCCTTTATTTCTCCCCCTTCTTCCCTCTTTCTCCCCTGTCTTTTTTTTCTACTCTATAAAAGTCATTAATTCCACAAGCTGTGGAGGTCACACAAGTGTCTGGACCTGAAGGAGGAATCGTTTCATCATTGAAAGGTGAAAAAAGTGTTAAGGTGCAGGTTCAGCTCCTCTGTCTCCATAGAAAACCATCTTATTGCCAGCCTCTGAGATTTTTAATGAAATTTTATGAGTCATGATACTTGCTGGTAGACATTACCTAATCTCAGTAGTTTATGAACACACATCCCTGCTTGTGTTTTTTTTCCCCATAACTCTCCTCACAACGAGGATCCACGCTCAGGAAACACACACAAATGCATTCCGTGTTCTGCAAAGTCTCTTTAGCCAAAAATGGACTGGATAACGAGCAGATAACTGGACTTCAGGGTGGACTGTCAGATGTGTTCGGTGGGCTTCTCTCACGCTGTGTGTGACCATGGAGCACCACCTGCCTGGGGGGATGTGGTGCTCTCAGCTGGGTGTGATGTGACCACAGCAGGGCCAGCCCTGAGCTGCTGCTGCTGCTGCTCCTCCTGAGCAGCACAACCACATCACTCATGTGGTTCAACCACCCTGAGCTCTTGCTGAGTTTCTCAGGGCCTTCTGCATCCCAGGCCGAGTTTGGTCAAGGCCAGCTAAGAAGCCGTGTAATTTAAAGGGCGTTCTGTGCTGCAGTACGCTGACCCGTGAAAAAAGCCTGAATGCTTCTCAGTTTGCAAACTTGGCTGGGGGAGGAGAAAGGGGAGGCTGTCATTATAATTTTGTATTTATTCAGTCCCCATTGTGGAAGGCTTTGGGTCAGAGGGAGGGTCACTGCTGTGGTGGTGACATGGAAGGTGAATAATTGGTAACGCGCTCGTGACGGCGTGAGCAGGCTGACACGGGTGAGAGGGCGACAGATGGTGCACAAAACAAATTCCTGCTGCTGGAGAGAGAGTAATCTGTTAAAATCTGTAGGGTTTGTTGTCTAAGGGTAAATAGTATGTTTTTACCTTGGGGCAATGAGATCTGGCAGGGTAGAAAGTGCTGTGCGATCGTCTCCGGTGCTAACTGGGGTTCCTTGGACGTTTAATCCTTTTTATTTTTCAGTGACCCAACTCCAGAGAGATTTTCTGACTGAGCCAGCACTCTGACTCCTGTCTAGGATGATGACCTGTCAAACCATCAGCTCTCCAGCTCTGCTCATGTCCCTGTCATGCATCTGCCAGCTTTCCAAGGCTCTGCTACTGGGAGCACAGGCCTCGGGGGTCCAGCTCTACTTTGTGAGCAGCTTTTCATTAGCAGCGCATTTTAAGGCTAAAGCACGAGCTGTATCCTTGCTTTGCTTGGTTTGCTTCTCAACATGACTGATTTTGCCCAGTTCTGTGCTACTAATTAATAAGTAACAGCACAAAAATGTAACAGCTCACACTGCAGGAGTCAGAATGCTCCCCAGCTTTTTTTATTAGATATCAGCGACCAAAGATCCTGTATCTCTCTCTATTTACTTGAAGATCTTTCCTGACCATATACAGTGCTCAATAACATCCCTATTTGCAAAAAAAAAACCCTCCAAAAAACCCAGCAGCAACTAAAAAAAAAAGTGCCTGAAGCTGATTAATTTAATGAGGGCCACAGCAAGGAGCAGTCATGAATAAAATAACCCCAAGCTTGATTATCAAAGCCAAGAACAGATAAGTGCCAGCTTTTCCATAAACCTGGAAGTACAAAATTTAAATCGCTAGAGGCTCAAAATTAAAATGGGTGGACTTTTAAATTAAGTTATTGATGCAATGGACGTACCAGAAACTTAGAAAACAAGCTGAGCCATGGGATAGCACAGCTCAGGCTGTGACTGATAAAGAAATTGCAGATGACGTTGTGCTACTCTGTGTTTAAAAAAAGCTTGGCTTCAAGCCAGGTAAATAAGTCATCTGTGGCACACAGGTAACGGAGAATCCCTGTGGTTTGAAATACTGTGCCTAAGAGGGAGGACAGAGGGATGCTCCCAGACACCTGACCGGGCTGGTGACCTTGACTGAGAAATGGCAAAGGCAATGAGAAAGTGGGAAATGGCAGAAAACAAAGGAAATTGGAGGTCTCAGTGATGCCCTGCAGAGCGGGTGAAGGTCATGAGAAAGGATGAGGCAGAGATTATATTGGCAGAGGCCATAAAAAAGTGCTTTTTGCAGCACCTGAGCAGGGAACACAGCTGAGAAAAATCAGTTCCTGGCTCTGACTGAGCCATGAGCAGAGAATTGCTGTGCACAAGTGTCACCCAAACATCTTAGCAGGGTGACCACAGCACACTCAAACGCAGCACGTCCACAGGAAACAAACAAACAAACAAAAATCCCACAAAGACCCCGGTGCAGAGCTTCAGAAATGACAAAAATGTGCAAATGAGAAAATATTTTGGAGATCAACGGCGCAGTTAAAAAAGGTAAAATGCATGCAGGTGTCATAGACACACTTACTGACATTGGTATTTCAGAGCAGGGATGTATTTTGTGTTCAAAAAAATACTTTCAAAGTTAGGACACATAAAAAGCAAAGTTAAAGAAACCACAATAAAAGAGTTACTTTACAGAATAGAAGGGAAAATGACTAAAATAGAGAATACATGTTCCAGGAAAGGAAATATAAAACCATAAAAGAGCAAAGGGTAATGAAAAGGTTCTTGCTAGCAGCACACTAAATGCATATAAGTAATAATAAGAAAATTTTCAAACATGTCAGAAACAGAAGGTCACAGTCAGAAACTCAGTGTAGCTGTTAAATGATCAAAGTGTAAAAAGAAGGCAAAGCAATAGCAGAAGTGCCAAATGGATTATTTGTCCTGGTGTTTGTGCCCATTTAGGAGGTCAATGGAGTTGCCATACTGAAAACTTTAATTGGGCAAGTCTGATGAAAGCTCTCAAACTGAAGTGACATTAAAAGCCTTTTTAAAACAAACCACTAAAACAGATAACAACAGATCAACAGGACCAGATGGCACTCACGCAGGAGCTTCAGAGGAGCTCTGATATGAAATTGCCAAACTATTAACTGTGGTGAATAGCCTACTGCTGAAACTGGCTTTGCTTAAATTAGCCTCAAGGTCAGAGGAAGTGGGGCATATGATGAAGAGCCCAAACAACTTCATACACCCAACCTCCAGAAGAACCCAAACAACTTCAGGCACATAACCCTGGTTTTCATTTTAGAGGGGTTTGTGAGAAGAATTATGAAAATGAAAATCAGTGGGCATATGGAGAAATACAAAATAATGGAGAAGAGTCTGCACAGCCTGGAAACCACAGCCCATAAATCTGTTGTTAAGGGTTTTTTAGAGAATCAGCATGCACGTAGATGAAGCTGACCCAGTAAACTCCATGTACTTGGATTCCTCAAAGCTTCTGGTGAAGTCTCTTCCTTAAATAAACTAAGTTTTCATTAGGATGAAGGTTGTCTTGTGGACTAGCAGCCAGTTTAAAGACAAGAAACTAAGGGCAGGAAGACCTGCCAGCCTGCACACCAGGACAAGGTCACCACCCAGGGTCACTCAGGGATGTGTGGTGGCCACATGGCAGCTCCATGTACTCGTAAGTGACCTGAAAAATTATTGGAGGTGACAAAACTTTCAGTGACTAGGAGTAATCAAAATGAAAACTAAATCGTAAAGAGTTACAAAAAGATCTCAGGGTGCTGAATAACTTGAGAATAAAATAATGGATGACAGTGTTAGCAAGTGCAGAGGAGTATACTTAATTTAGTGCACATAACTCTACGTGCACAGTGGTGGGCCCTGAAGAATTGCCACTGAGGGAAACTGTCTTGGTGTTCAAGGAAGTTTCAGCAGCTGTCAAAAAGGTAAATGGATAATTAAAAACCAGCAGGGAAGAAATGAGGGAATAAAGTGGGCTGTTTTGCCATTCTGTAGACCCACAACGCGCGATCATTTTGAAAGGTTCACGTCGGGCTGCTCGTGGCACCACAGGAAAGATGCCAGGAGAACCAGAAAAATCAGAGAAAAAAGGGGCAAAGCCGGCGAGAGCTCTGAAGCAATTGCTGCAGAAACGGAAAAAAAAAAAGAAAAAAAGAAAAAAGTAGAAATGAAAAAGACTGGGAGAGTTCAGTCTGATAGAGACAGAAGAGAGAGAAGGTGTGACAGGGGTGGTGAAATCAAACCCACCACGGAGGAAGCGATAAGGAGCGATTACTTGCTCTGCTGGATCATTCAGTGCTGCTGCCCCTTCCCAGAGGTGTGGGTGAGTTTGTCAGCACTTTGCTCTGAACAAGGGGGAGCAGCCACTCATGTCCCTGCACTCAGAGCATCTCACCCCGACAAATTTACACCGTCATTCTGTGATATATGTCCTAAAGTTAATTCGTGTTAAAAGATATAAAATGTAATACCATCCCTATAAGTATAAGTTTTGTTTTCATCCAATATGCTATGAGTTAACTCAGAAGAAAGTAGCTCAGTAAAGGTACAGGAATTTCTCTTGCCTGAAAAGACAGGGGAGGGACACGAGACAAAACATGATTAGAATTACCAGAAAGGGAGACACAAACATGCCTCTGCTGGGAATCATTAAAAAGGAATGTAATATATGTCCTTAAGTTAATTCGTGTTAATAGAATATAAAATGTAATACAAACTATATAAGTATAAGTTCTGTATAAACTAGCATGTTGGAAGTTAAGTTTTGTTTAAAATAGCATTTTGTGAGTTAACTCAGGGGAAGGTGGCTTAATAAAATACAAGAATTTCTCTAGCCTGAAAAGGCATGGGAGGGACACGAGGAAAGCTTGATTGGAATTACCAGAAGGGAGGACAGGAGACTGTCACTGCCAGGAATCGTTGAAAAGAAACAAAGGGCAACGGAAAACGGAGATGATAGCCCGGAGGACCGGATGATTGTATCAGATCCGTATCTAGATGGTCTCCGGCTGGAATTAACATCTCCACACCACACCTGGACCTGGCCATTAACAGCATTGTCCTCCTCCGCTGATCCATTCAGACTCTTAGAACTGAAACCTACATGTTTAATGAAGATGCCCCGGAGGGAGGACCGTCGAAATCCCGAGCTTCTCTCCGCAATCCAGTGTATAAAAAGAGACTGCTGCAAACCAAAAATGTGAACTTGGGGGATAACAGACTGACAGAGTGTGTTATCGTTGTTCACCCAGCGGCGACCCCGGGCTCGACGCTGTCCTTTTAATTGTGGCTGTCTGAGACTGTTATTCTGTCTCACAATAAAAATTCCAAATTTTGATTTATCTAATTTGGTCCATCTCATTTATAACAATTCCCAGCAGCACCGCAAAGGTCTTTTTTTTTTTTTCCCCTCTCTTCTTTTTTTTCCCTCTTCTTGTAATTCAGTGGTGCTTTAGCTGGGGCTGTTGAGTTGTGAAGGGCCCTGTGACCACCACAGAGTCATGGTTCACAGGGTCACCACTGATTTTCCTGCGTATTTTCAGTGTGGTTTCTGTCCAGTGAGAAGAGAACACGTTTACTAAGGAAAAGATTTCAACTGCTCAAAGTATTTCCATTACAATATTTGCTGCAGGTTGTATCCAGAATAAGAGAATTTTTTATTTGTTAAGGTTCAGTGGTTTATGACTCTTATTAAGCAAGAACAGTAATCTGAAATCCTGTTTAAGCAATGTCTGATGGCATTTGTGGTTATTAGATGCTATCTTGTGCAGTCTTGAAATCAGTGTTTCTTTTTTGACAGTTTGAGGGGTTTTTTTTTTCATGCTGCATTATTTTTCATTCAGTAACATTTTATTTGTGCTGCTTCAACCTTCTGAAATCAGATGAAGGTTTCTATAGCTAGAAGGGATGAAGCATTGTTGTGTGAACAGAACAGAGATTTGAGCAATCTGGTCTAGTGGAAGGTGTCCCTGCCCATGGCAGGGGTGTTGGAACAAGAGGATCTTTAAGGTTCCTTCTAACCTAAATCATCTCATCTCTGTCTTTATTTCCCTTTAGTCTGAAAAGTGCCTTACTCATTCAGAACTCTCTTCAGATCAGCACGACTCTGTGGGGGTTGAGACTCAGTTCAGCTCAAGGAAAGGCAGATTTGTGCCGCTTAGAAGTCACGTCCAGGTCCAAACTCAGATTTTCAGGCACTGAGTGATGCTCACGCTTTCTGATTAAGGCTAATCTTGGGCACAGAGAATGCTGTGTGCATGATGAGAGGAGTAAAGAGCAGTCAGAAACAAATGGGTTCCCAAGATACACTGCAAGTTATCGTTTTAACCTAGTTTGGTTTGAATTCTCAAATTTCAGTGCTGCCTCTTAAGAGCTCTGTGACTTCAGGTGTATCCAGAGTAAAAACTGTGGGATGCCCAGAATTAAAAATAAGTCTGACAAAGAGATTTTCCTCCAATAATTCTGTGAGTGTTTGTAGCCACACTGATTTTTGTCATTTGTATGATTTCCTCTCAGAGAAGTTATAGATTCAGTGTATTAACATGATAAGAAATAGAGCTAGAGGACCTTAAATCTAATAGGCAAAACATAGAGAACTCTCAATAAAAAGTAGTTGTAGAGAAAAAGGGGAAACGATTCAGTTTCAGATTAAGCCATATCACCCTAGAGATGCAGGGAAGTGTTACAATAACTTCTGGGGCTTTGCTAAAGAAGTTCCAAGGAATAAATATCATCAGGTTCAGACCTGGATGATGCTAATTATCTCTCTAGCATTGTATGGATTAATACTACTGAGAACTGTTGCTAATCTGACAGATAAGGGTACATGTTGGTAATTATAGTAGGATCCAGATATTCAGGGAAGTGAAAATCAATCTATTTTTTCCCACACAGTTACTGAACAAATTATGTGGATACATTGAAATTTTGATTCGGTAAAAAACAAGAATATTATAATGCATTAGTTTTAGAAATTAACCTTGGATCAAGTGATTTCTTCAACTAAATGAAAGGAATGACAGGCAAATCAACAATGCTTTTGATTTTAAAGGGCAAATCTTTGTGAAGTTGGCTGTCCTGGTGTGCTTAAAAGCTCAGCTGAAGAGTGGGCTTTGGAAGTTTTTGCATCTTGACAATGGGGAGTAAATGGGGAAGGATGTTTAGGAAAAGGCTAAGGTCAGCAGGAGAGAATAACAGCTAAATGGCCAAGAATCAAGCTGAGATAGATGTTGCAAAGGATATTAATAGAAACAGTTAAAAAAAAAAAAAAAAAAAAAAAAACACCACACGAACAAACAACAAACCAAACAAATAAAACCCAGGGGAAAAAGCCCATTATTAAATACTTTTGGAATTAAGGAAGTGAAGAAGTGTGTCTGTCATATGGTGAGGGCAGGATGGAAATAAATACAGCCACTTTGTCACCAAAGTGATACAAATATTTTGCTTTTGTTCTGAGAAGAACCAGTGAGTCCACAGAGAGGAATAAAGCAGGGTGGCTGGTGGGAATGGGAGCAGAAACTGTCATTTTGCAGATGAAAACAAATTAGATGTTGCTCAGCATGCTTATTTCCAGGATGTGCTGGGAAGAGTAGTGTCCATGGTAGGTGATGAAATTACAAAAACTCTGAACATCCCACCTCAAGGCAAAGCAAAAAGAAATTATCTGACCTTACAGTGCACAGGACTTGAGGTGGTTCCATCCAGCAATGGGATGCTTTTAGAAGTGGTTTTAGAAGGCTGGAAGAGTTTCTTCCAAGAGCCATAGTTTTTGAGAGCATAGCGCTTCAGGAATCCTCTATGCAAGAGTCTATAAAAACTTTGCAGAAATGTTTTACCATTGCTTCACATTTGACTTTTTTTTTTTTTTTTTTTCACCAGTTAGAGACAGCTCTGGAGAATAAATAGCTGCCAGGACAGGGGCCACACCACAGGGTTCACCATCAAACCCTAAGAGCATTTACAGCGTGAGGCTTTATGGTTTGCATTCACGTGTTGGCAAATGTGACAACACAGCTTTTTCCTTTTCCACAAGGGGGGAAAGCAGTGCCAGTGCTTTGCTTTGCTGACTGTGTCAGGCTGATCCTGCTGGGTCTCAAGGTCTCTCTCACTCGGTGTTACCCAGCTCAGCAGGTTCTTGAAATGGTTCTGCTTTTCCATAATATGCAGCAACACCATACATGATTTGCCTCTGCTCTGTTGTTTGTGGGTTTTTGTTTGTTTGTTTGTTTTTGTTTGGTTTTTTTTTCCTTTAATCTAAATGGTAGCGCTAGTCCCTCTGCCCCATGCCAAAGATGTTCATTTTCTAGGCTTTAATTAATTCCTGATGCATTTTAAAGAAGACAAAATTATCTGTAATGGAGAAAACACTCTGAGGTTATGTAATGAGTCTCTCTTAATTTTCCTTTACCTGAAAAAAACCCCCCACCTTATCCTCCCTACAGAAAATAGAATTTTTGTAAAAAATAGTGACTTTTCTGAGGTGCCAGTTTGACTGATCACAGATGAAACCCAGCTGGTATAAGGGGAAATTTTCTGTGATGGAGATGAGAGCTGGAGCAGCCAAGAACTCATTTTCTTCAGAGAACTGTGTGTGGCTTGCACAGATTCATTCTCAGAAATTCTGATAGCCTCAATGTTCAAACTGTGAAATGGCCAAATTGTATAAATTGGTGGTTTCAGACCAGGTCACTGGTGGCTGTTAAAAGGTGCTGAGATTGAATGGGTTTGGTTTATTTAAAGTAAAATAAAATGTGCACACATCAATGTCTTTTAGAAAGTGGACAAAATCAGTGGGAAAAAGAGAAATTGGTGCATTTTAGTTTTGCTGGAAGTGAAAGATCCTGCCCAGGTGCTTGTTTGGCTCTTTGTTGTTTGGTTGGGGTTTTTTCTTCCCAGAAGGTGAAGAAGCCTTTTAATTAAAAAATATTGAGCACTCCAGTGTGAGTCTCCAGTGAGAGAAAACTGATTTGGATTGCAAATTAATGTGGGATGTTCTGTTGCTCTGTGTAGCACATGGAGAGGCAGAGCATGTTTGTGCTCTGGATTTTTAATGTCACTGACCCTCTGCCATACAGATTTTGCTGCAGATCACCTGTGGTATCTACAATAGCAAAGCCATAAACAACTCAGCTGCAGAAAACATCCTGTAGAGGTGTCTCACATTTAGGAAAGAAAGGAAAGAAAGGAAAGAAAGGAAAAGAAAGGAAAAGAAAGGAAAAGAAAGAAAAGAAAGAAGAAAACAACCCTCAGACAGAGAAGATGTCTCTCATTGTATCAGCAAGCCCACATTGTGTCTCTGATATTTTGAACAAGCAACTTCCCCTTGCGTGGGTTTGGTAACACATGGTGTAAAACTGTTGTAAGAAATAAAATATCCTTGCTATTATCCCAGAAATGTGAGAGCTGAAAGGATGGTTCTCTCTTTTGTGGTTCAGAGGAGTTCTCATCTTCTAAAAATTATTGGAGAAGCACAAAGATTTTTTTTTTTTTTCTCTTCCTACAGCATGAATAATATGTGAAGGAAAAAGATCTCAGTTTAGCCAGAAGCATAAGAGCTACAACAAGTGACTGCCTGGTCCAGAGTGATAATAGGGATGATGAGAACTCAGTAGCTTTATTGTGTAGCTGAACTATTCCATAATTTACACAGGTTCAGATAAAAGGAGGTAGAAGTGCCTCCAGTTTGCTGGGACAAAGCTGAGCCCTGGCTATACTCTGGTTTTATAGTATTTATCAACCTTTTCTTCTGAAGTGATGTATTATCACACATACATATAAATATTTGAGATGAAACATGAAAGTTGCCATTTTTTTCAGGAACGTCTATCATTGTTGTGATAGAAATACTCTTCTTCTCCTGAGCAAAGACAGGAATTATCAAGGCCAGAACTTGTTCCTACAAAGCCCCTGGCAAGTAAAGCCATAAACCATTTCTTGCTGACTGCTGTGAACCATAAGTTTGCACTTACACAACCTTTCCCTTAACCAGGCTGCTCACATTTCTGCAAGCTCATGCTGGTTGCAGACCGAAAAGCAGCTGAATTATTTGTCTCTTCTTACCAAAGGGGTGTGATTCTACACAATCACAGAGTAAACCTGGGAAAAAAGGTGGGATCAAATGAGGAGCCTTTCCCCTTGCTCCTAGGATCTTTATTTAAATGAAGCTGCAGCACAGATGTAAAGCTTAACATCCCCCAGCAGGCACACAAACAAGGGTTTGCACATGTGATTTTCTGCCTGGACTTTGGCTCTTCTCCTCGCTGTTGTACTCCACTGGGCAGCAAGAGCAGCCCTCAGCTTAAGTCTCCAGGTAGGGCAGGAAACTGCAAGGTCACAAATTAGTCATGGAAGTCCTCAAGAGGACAGGGAGGGAGGGGGAGATGGCAGATAGTCCCAGGAGAAAGGTGGTTAATTCTGGATCATCCAAAGGCAGGAAGGAAGAGGGAAAGAGCTAAGAAGAGCCCAGGGAGCTGTGGGTCTCTCTGGTGAGCAGCAGGGCACAGCACAGTGAATTTTGACAGTCTTAAGCTCTGCTAAAAGCCGTTGCCCTGCTCCAGCTATGCCATGACTCTGCTTTAACCCCTTCATTGTAAAAGCCCTTTCATGCCTTGCATTAAAATATGGGAAGATACCCAGCAAGATGGTAGTTTTGTCTCTAACGGCTCTGAATTTCGACTTCCTGAAGAACAGGGAAGAGCCCCTGAAACTATGATTACTCTGTGCCTATTAAGTGGAGAAAAATGGCCAATAACCAAATAAATGGGATTCATGTCTTGCATGAATGGAATATTGGAAATGACATTAAGCATTACTAAGAGGTCAAAACAGAGAAGGCACGGAACATAAGAAGGGGCTCTGCAGAAGTGCTTGTTTTGAAGACAATAAATAAGGTTTCAGAGAGACTGGACAGGTCACAGCCTGATGCTTCAGTCATCTTGATGGAATTCTGACTTCTTGCTGCTCCATTTTTTGCTGCTGTCAGCAGATGAAGGCAGGAATGGGAAGTGCTTAGGAGAAAAGGACCAGTGACACCTCCCAAACACAGTGGTCTGTAGCTGGGATCAGGGAGGAGAGGCAGGAGCAAGGGACAGAGCTCACCCATACCAGTAAAGCAGCAGCAGGAGGAGAAGGAGGAAGAGAAGACCTGGAAGATGAGAGAGATGGATTTGGAAACCTGCCAACTGTTAAACCCTTTCCACCTGCTCAGCTACTTCAGCTAGAGATAAGTGCTAATGACAAAAAAAATCAGCTGGTAAGTGCAATCCTTTCAGGAGCTCATAAAACCATGAGTGAGGGGGCTGAGCTGTGAACAGATCAGGTTTCAGAGCTATGAACCTTTTTATTTGTTTGTCTCTACACTTTCAGGTGCAGGAAACCAGAGCAGCGGAGCTCAGAGTGATGTCTGAGAGAGATGTAAGGGGTTTTTGCACTGCAGATTTTGCCCTCTACACTCCCAGCCTGTTACAGTCACTCGCAGGAGGGCAGAGGGGTGAGCTCAAGCAGTTTGGCCAAGGACCACTCTGTGTAACATGGAGAATGAGAGACACAGGCAGCTAGCTCCTCTTCACTGGTGATGGCCAGTTGGGTCTGGATGGGCTTTTAACACCTTTTAGAAGCCAGCAATTATGGCCAGCATTTGTTTACCTCAGAATTTTGCTCATTTCATCCATCATGACTCTTAGCAAAACCTGCTGTGCATTGTCTGTGTTTCCCTAATTTGGGATTCTTAGAGGTACCTGTTATCTTGTTGCCCTCCTCCTGTGGGATCTGCTGTTGAGGAACCATCCCAGCTGTGCTTTTATCTGAGCACAGACCTTCTGGTCTTGGCATAAACACCTTCATTAGTGCATCATAGCTGTCTGTCTGACCTTGGCTAGTGGCAGAGGTTCCTCTTTAACCCTTTGTTTTGCTGGTTTGTTTTTCTGGTGATTTCAGAAACACATTTCCATTCATGTCTCATCGCAACCAGGCTTATTTCTGCTACAAATCTCCATGCAGGAATAAGTTCTCCTTGGTGGCAGATATGCTGTGTACATTTGGTTTCCCTACCACTTCCCAGCAAATGTGTTAAGATATCCCTGGGCTTCTAGTATCTAGTGAGGGGGTTTTGGTTTTATTTGTTTGGGTTGTTGGTTGATTGATTTTTTTTCCCCCTGGTTAGGGGTTATCACCTCAGTTTCAAGCAGTGATTGCAGTGGCCCCTACCCTAAACTCAGGACGTATCAGACAAATTACTTCCTAGAAGCAGTGCTGGTTTAAGCATTACTCCCATGAACTCTAATGCCTACCCCCATTTTGCCTTTTTTTATTTTCCCTGTAGTCAGATCAGTTCCAGTTTCTGTCTCTCATGAGGCTGTGAGGACATTTGAGTCAGCCCTGCCTGAGGGAATGTTAGAGACATCACATTGAGGACAGCTTGTGCAACCGTGGCCTCAGAGGCTGGGGAGTTTTGGTATGGATCCTGGAGCTTTATAGTAAAAAGGAGAGCAAGAAAGGCAGAAGAAAGCCAGAGAGATTGGCTGCATGATGTCCCACAGCCTTGGGCCTTGGTGTTGCCCAGCTGTACCACCATAACAGCAAAAACCCTACTGCTTTCTCCACAGGCCTCCCAAAGACCATGAGATCACACTTGTCTGCCAGTTGCCCGCTCAAAACCAACCAGTTTCATCCAAATTTGAGAGGTGAGTTGAAGACACAGAGATAGTGAAGCTCCCATATGTGTCCTCCTCTGGGAAAGACTGCAGCCTGTGCTGGCAGTCACAGGACCTGAGAGAGGGTCAGTCTGGGGTCATGTCTTAGTTTGGAAAGACAGGTGTCTGCCAGGGAAAAGCCAGAACTTCCCTTGGAATGGAGAATGCAAACCCTCTCCTTCTGAATTATTATAATGCTGAAATTAAGGGGCTTTTAGGCAAAGATATGGGAACAGGAAAAACAGTTCTCTACTAGTAATATTAAAAATGTAGTAGGAAAAGAAAAAGGCAAACAAACAAAAACGAAAACACTGAGAGAGTCAGAACACAACCTGTCACCTTGCTGGGCAGGGTGTTGGTAGCAGTCCAATTAAGTTCTGGAGTGACAGATGTGATTCTGTTGGAGCAGAGTTGATCCTGTAGAAGGGTGTAGTTTTCCTCTGAAGGTCCAGTGGTGGTGAGATGGGCCCAGTCTTCCTCTGGAAATCCAGTGCAAACAGGTTGTCCTGGTGTTCCAAATCTCAGATTTTATCCAGGTAGGAATGCTTGGCTCCTCCCCTGGGTGGAGCATCTCCCAATGGATGATGTAATTGTATTGGCCATGCAGTGAGCCTCGATGGCCCATTAACAGCAGATATCCCCTGCAGGGAGGATGGGTCCTGGAAGTTTAACAGCTGGCCCATTAACAGAAGACACCTGCCCCCTCCTCCCCCAGAGTTATGAGGAGTGGGTTATGGAAGAGATAAAGGAAGAAAAAAACGCCTCCACAATCAGTTTCAACAGATGGGAAATAGAGCACATCTTGCACTGAACTCAAGACAGATCAGGTGTTCAAACAATCAGCACATCTGTGGTTTGGGACTGGCCACATCAGAAACTGCCCCTGACTGAGTACATGGGAAGAGGCTGGAGGTAGGATGAGCACATCCATGGGATGCAGTGATGAGGAGATGTGAGGGATGCTGGAGAAGTCAGAGGAAAAGGGTGAATTACAGGAGACAAAGGATGGTGGAACGGTAGTGAGAAAAGATGTAGGATGCAGGAGCATAGAAAACCGAGCTTCCTCAGCTCTGCTTCTCTCAGAGCAGTGTTTATTTTCCTTCATATCAGCTCGGGGAGCTGCAGCCACACAGCCTGTGCCTCATCAAGGATGATGACTCAGAGGCACATTAAAATGGAGGTGTTCGGTCCCTAATATCACCAAGGTTTGTCTACATGTGTGGAGGCTCAAGCTCTTGCAGAGGAGTGCTTATCTTTCCTGCAATAGGATGGCAGATTTGGAGCTAGAAACAAGTTCCTGCATTTCCACCTTTCTTAGGACACTTTGCAACATTAGGAAAAAGAGACTGACTTGCCAGGGCTTGTGCAGGGCAGTGTAGATCTAGAACTATCCCTAACACACCTTCATAAGAAGGGAGTGATGAGATTTGGGCATATGTTGAAGAGCACGAATTATATTAAGGAGAGCAGCCTTACAGTCTCCCAAGAAAGCTGGAGAGTGATTTTTCACATGAGCATGGAGTGATAGGACAAGTGGGAGTGACCTGTAGATGAAAGAGGGAAGTTTAGACCAGGTATTAGGAAGAAATTCTTTTCTGTGAGGGTGGTGAGGCCCTGGCACAGGCTGCCCAGAGAGGTTCTGGACAGGTCATTTTTGCCAAGACTGTGAGTGTCCCTGTGGGTTGTTACCCATCTTCCACTCAAACACTTCCACTGCTGGTGGTTGTTTTCTTCCACGAATTATTGATTCACTATTTGCAGCACAAATTAATGCTGTTGTTTTGGGAGGAGTGACCTGTTGAGAGTTAGTCAAGTTTTCTGCAGCTTAATGTTTCCTGCTGTCAACAGGATGCACAGAGAGAAATATTACAAATATATATAACATGATACATTGCCTGCACAGATTAACTGGTCTCCACAATATTAAAAATATTTACATTTCTTATTGCCACTGCTGTGTCTTTATGACATCCTGCTCAATCTTTACAGCCTTACAGCAATTACTGTCAGTGCTTTAGTGTTGAGGCCTATGAAATTCTTGTGGTGGCCTCCACCACATATAACTCACCAAAAAATTAAGCTGGACATTTTTGGAGTTATATGATCAGTGCTGTAAATAAGCAGAAATTGGAATGTGCACACGTATTTTGCCAAAGTAGGTGAATTAACTCATTAGAAATAGAAAAAAAGCAGTTAACCAGTCAGAGAAATTAATGCAAAATTATTTCAATGCAAAACAGGCAAAGTCTAGCAATATAATCTTACTAATTACAGCTGCAGTCTTTGCAGTTCAGGATGGTTTTCTAGTTTGTTACTCAAATTTGGGAATATCTGCTACCAGAAAGTCATCATCACAGGTAAGCAAAAGACCAACATATATCATCCTGACATCCATCAGTTTTGCAGTTTGATACCTTTGGTGCCCTCTGGAGTCCTCTGATTTCAATGGTCCTTCAGTATCTCTTGGCACGAGGATGAATTATACCCTATTGGAGTATTTTATTTATAGTCCCAGTGCAAGATCTTCTTTTTGAATTAGCGAATAGCTAATTCAAAAAGGTGGGTTTTTTTACTCTCAATATATGACAAAGCCTCCTTCTCAACACAACAGTGTGATATCAGGGAGGAGGCTCATTTCCTGGACATCAGAGATAAGACACCAGATGTACTTGTGGGAAGAGTCCACTGGTTTTAGAAGCAGGTCCATGTGCAGCCTAAACAAAACTGAGACTTGTGACCTTGAAGCATAAAACCAAAAGCCAAGCCAAGTTTAGATTTGGGTTGAGTAGTATCTCTGGAAAAGAGGAGACACCAACAATATCCCACCACTGGATTGCTTTCCCTTCACTCGGTTCCACAAAGGCAGTGGTGATTTATCATTGACTTCTGTAGGGCTATGGTTGCACCTGGAAAATCTGTACAAGTTATAAGCTCTCAGCAGTAAATAGTAATACTAAATAAAAATAAATGTTCCCTGCTCTTTTAGTCTGTGTATTTCAAAGCTACTTTGCAAAAGAGGGAAATAATATGCAGCTATAGCAAAACGAAAGAAAAAAAATCCCATAACAGTGAAATTTTTCAGATATATTTTTCCTTTCCTCTGGTGACTGCATTTGAAAAGCAAAGCAGGGAAGTTCTCTGAACAGCCTTGAATAAAAGCCCATTTTAAAGCAGAGTCCTCCATATGGATCTACTGAGTTGTAGGCAGTGAAACCCATACTACCCTCAGAAGAAACGTCAGAGTAACCCCTTCATAGCTATTGAGCCCTCCCAACTACACCCTCTGCAAGATTATGTGTCAGCAACCTTATGCCAGGCATGTTAAACTCTGATGTGTGACACTGCAATCCAGCAACAGGTTTACATGAATATTATGAAATTACTATTTACACCGCAGTAATTCCCAGGTACTCCAGTCAAGAGCAGAGCCCCCATAGTGCTGCTCAATTGTAGAATGAAGTTCAATTTAAGCCTTGGAGAGCAGCTTTCTAAAGCTACAAAGAGTCCCTGCTGCTGTACAGAAGGAAGTTTAATTGCCTTCTGCTGGGGTGTGCTGCATTGTCCCCGCTGAGGGCACGGCCCTGAGGAGCTGGGACAGAACAGGGATAAATGCCAAGGGCTTGGGCTGCTTCTGGGCACAAGCCATGTGCATTTCCCCATCCTTTTTCATATGCCACAGCAATCTCATCCCGCTCCTCAGTGTTCTCCTTGAACTCTCTTCTTGGGGATTTGCACTGGTTGACCTTCAAAGGTCCCTTCCAGCCCAAACTGCTCTGTGATTCTGCAGCTGCCCCTCGTGAGTTCACCTGCCCTCTTTTCATCCATCAGCTCCCCAATGCAAGCTCTCCTACCAAGGCCTCCTCCAGAGAGTTCTCTGTGCCTTGCTCACAGTGGGAACCCTCTCCAGCCGATCCTGTTCCCACCAGAGCTCCTTCCAGACGGGATTTTCTGGCAGCTGGCTCAGAAAGTTCCCATATCCCTGGAGTTCTGAAGTTCCTGAAGTTCTGAAGTTCCCAGAAGGAATGGCTCATACCCTAACAGCAGCAAGCTCCAGAGGCTCAGCATCCAAGGGACACGGATGGTGCCTGGGGCAAGATTTGGGGCAGTGAGCAGGGAGGAACTTGCCCTCATCAGCACAGATATTAATCGTGCTGAATGAAATGCAAATACTCTGAAGGTATTGCCCAACAGGGTCTCCCCCTGGGAATCACAGCACTTTTAACTGAGACAGAAAAAGGGGAGCTTGACTTCACTATTTTCCCCTCCTTCAAATTCCAGAGAGCTCAGACATGATTGCTTACACAGGCAGTAACCCAATGTTTAAATGACAAGTTAAAGCTCCAGGGTTCAGCAGTCAAGGGCTGCTTAGAAGTACCACAGTGCTTGATTTTGATTCATGTGAGCTTTGCAAATGGAGCTGGTAGAAATGTCTTGTTCCCTCTTCCCTCCTTGGCTGTTGATGTATAACGCTGTAAGCTGACTGGTTTGATGCAATTCTGGGAGATGAGGAAAAAAGATATGTCAGAAAATACCCCAAAATACATCAGAGTATACTGGGGTAGAAAATGAGCTTCAGTCTGACACAATGTTCCTTCTCAAAATCTGACTGCGATCACTTTTTTGTCTGAATTTGTTCAAAATGCATCATTTTTATCTTCTTAGGTGACACAACAGCAGTTTCACTACTGTCCCAGCAACCCTGCAAGCTATGCTTTTGTCTCTGCTGCTGCTTGCTGTGGCTCACATGAGAGCTATTCCACCAGTATTCTTCACAATCAAAGTTTAAAAATAATTCTCTCAAAAGAGAAAAAGATGCTGTCACATAGGAAGGGATTTTATTAAGCAATGGGATTGGATTTTTTTTTTTTCTTTCTTTCTTTTTTTTTCTTTTTTTTTCTTTTCACTTTAGGAGATTTGCTTGGAGAAACATCTTTTGTACACAGTTTCCCTGGGGGCAAATTACTGCATTCAATTTGATTTTAAACCTTGCCACACAATCAATAAAGCCTCAAGTCTGGAAGCAAATCTCATAGAGAGTGACTTTAACCTGAGATTTCAGATCAGTTTCCCTAAAATTCAGATGTGAAATCCTTCTTCCCCCACTCCCCAAAAAATAAAAGCAGTTTGCTTTTGGCCTAAACCATGTTAAGAAGGTTATTTACGTTAGTTAGAAGTGACAAAACTCTGCTGCTATTCTGAAAAACTGTAAAAATAAGGTGTAGAAATAACCCAAGGAATTCTCTCCATGTCTTGGTAATCTACTTTTAAATGTGGACACATAATTCATATCCCACTGATGGTCACTCATGTCTGCCCAAACCCTTGGGCTCCAGACTCTGTAGCAAAGTTCTGCTCCCTGCCTTGGATGGAGAGGGAGAATAGGAGCAGAAATGTTCTTTTATTGGATCTCTGTCCTGATTTTTTTAAACTTAAGGCAGATCCCAGATGGGTTCACACTTTGACTGGGCAGTGCTGTTGGTCCATCCCAGTGTGTGACTGCATTGCTGAAAGGAGACCAAAGATGTGCTCACTTCTACCAGGACTGGATCAACCTACTCTCTGCTGAAACTCTTCTTTTTCTAAACTACCAGATGTGGAGCTTTTAGAATTCTCTTCACCCTTTGTCCAATTTCATCAAAATTCTCTTAGTGCTCACATTATGGTCTGTTTAGCCCAGACTGTCAATTTGTGACTGGTGGAAGTCTGGAAGCAATTCTTGCTTCGTGCAAAGTGCCAGGCTTAAATCCAAGATTTGATGGATGTGACAGTTAATTTCAACTGCAGATATTTCCCTTTGTCATGTGAATCATTTCGGTTTCTTTCTGTTTAGATATACTTGAGAAAAAAATCTCTCCAGAACATTATCATTTTACTGGTGCTGCTCTGCACCACTCTTGGTCTTTTTCTCACACACGTTTGTGATTTCAAAGTGAGGATTCCATGAGGATGCCATGCTAAGGGGCTACCAATGTTTTGACAAGCAATTTACAAAATTTACTCCTTTAACTTGTGATACACCCTGCGCTAAGCACCTTGAAAAGATGAGTTTGCACAAAAAAAGGGATTTGCAGATTGTAAATAACAGGGAATTTTGATTATGCAGGGTGATCATCTCTGTAACACGACCCACCTTCCCAAAAATCTTGTTAATAGATATTTCTGGGGAAAACCCACTTATTTCTGGGGAAAACCCTCTTTAAAAAAAATCCCAACAAAACAACAAAGAAACGTAACCTCCTTTTTGTAGTTTTAAGGTTATCAGAAGTAGGAAATTCACTATTCCATTGCTACAGCTTTCTGATGGATTCAAGAAATGGGAATTCAGCATCAGTACACCTTGGTAATTGTTACCTATCCTCACATTTCAGACTTTGCATGTCATTTTTAGTTTGAGTTTATAGCTTCATCTAGATAATTGGACTTTTTTGTTCGGAAGGTGGAAGAGCCCTCACTAATCAGATTTCTGCTCCCCTGTAGGTAGATATTTGCAGCCTATCATAGAATTATCACTCTCTCCTTATTAAGCTAAACAGGCTGAGCTACTTGAAAAATCCCAAATCTCATTTATTACCCAGTCATCAAGCGCTGATTTATAGAAAATGAGACATTCTTCATGTCATGTCCTTGGTGCCTTGGTTAAATTTCTCTTCAGACATGAACTTATGCTAAACCAATGCTTATTTGGTGGTTCTTCTTTGCCATTAGTTGATGCCATGTTGGCCTCCTGAACAATTCAGTCAGGTTTTCTTCCTTTGGGGACAGGTTCTCCTTCAGCTGCAATGAAGCCACTCTGCACAGGTTTCTGTCTGCATGCAAGCTGGGGCATCAAAACTGAATCCCTCACTTGCTTGGTGTGCATGGCTTCCAGAGCTTGTGGCTGTCTGCATTCCTGTTCCTGATTCAGAAATCATTTTCATTCAGTAGCCTGCAAATTCTTCAAAAGCCCTGAAAATTTGTCAACGTCACGTGAGGCTACTGCTGGTAGTGTACCAGTGCAACTTGGAAAGCTGTATGGAAGATTTACACCATGGGCTCAGCCCCAGGAGAGGGAGAGCAGCACTTCTGAGTTCCCTGTGTTTGTCTTGGGAAGAAAATTGGTTTATTTGTTCACAGAGTGAACTTTGCAATACCAATCACCTTCCTTGGGTGGTCAGATTGCTGTTTGGAAAGGAGTCGTGGCTGTCTCAAGGTCTCCCCTGAGCAATCAACATCTTTATCCCATACCACCCTCCCCTCTTTTTGATCAGTTATTATTTGCTTCCTAATAATGACCTCTGGCTGTACAGAATTCCCCAGACCACCTCAGAATGTTGGTCTCTGGTCACCCCCACCACACAAAACACCACCTTGTCCCCTTGGCTGCCAAGGCCACCTCCCTGCCCTCCTCTCTTTGTGATTCATTCCTCTGAACCTTGAATTTGGGAGGACACTGCTGCTTAGAAAGCGTCCTCAGCCCTTCCATTTAATGGGCACTTTATCTTGATTTTAACTAGTGGGTGAATTTAGGGAAATGGCAACAGAACTGCCATATACTGTGTAGACTTACTGTAAATAACTTTGCTTATTTTCTGACATATTATAGGATATAACACCACCATGGAAAGCGCTTGATATAGGCAAAATGGAGAAGAAGGAAAGGGAGAAGGGGGAAAATTTTCTGTGGAGAGAGTTGTACTGGAGAGCTCCTTGGAGCTGCCTCCTGCACAGCCTTTGCTGTGTCATGGCAAGGCAGAGATTAGAGCTGCCACTGCTTGACACAGCTGCACAAACACAGCCAAATCGGAGCCCTGATTGCATCAGTTTCACTTAATTCCATTTCTTGATTTAGGGGAAGAGGAAGCAACATGAACATCACATTCCCTTCCTCTCTCTGACAAGGCAATTACACTGAACTAAGCTTTCTTAAGACCTGTCTTAATCGTTCTCTGGTTGTATTGTTGGGTTTTAGTCGGGGGTTTGTTTGTTTGTTTTTCTGGAGAGAAACTACCCTTAAACCCTCGACTTAATAAATTCAGACTACTTTGAACAGCAAATTTTGCAAGCAGCAGCTGTAAAATTTAATGCTGCAAAGGCAATAGTTATGTGTGTCTATCTATTATGATCATAAAGGTTTATGATCTTGAGACAGTGAGTGTAAAAAAACCCTCTAATTCAAGATTGCAGGAATTTTCCCTTATCTTGGTGACATTTAAAAGCATAACTTAAGGAAAACTCCTCTCTTCTGTGTCATCTGATGGTGATGGCCAGACGCTCCCAACACAGGTGCAGCACTTGATACTCCAGCATTGCTGCTGAAGCTTTGAAAACCTGTTAAAAACCCAAGCCACCCAAGCCTGTTGGACCTCCTAATCACAGCCAATGCCAAGGAGCAAGTCTGAGTTAAAACCAGCTAAAGGGAGGTAAAGGAAGGTTAAAAAAAAATGAAATCCTCCATGCAGACATCCATGGTTAGAGTGTTTGTATCCCCCTTGCCAGTAAACAAGGGCTGTCTGTATGGACTGGAGGCACTGCTTGGTGGGACAAGCAGCTAGAAATGGAGGGCAGGGAGGGCTGAGCACACTGAACCTCCTTGAGTGAATTTAGGATTTCCATTTAACCAGTGAGGCTGCCCCACTGGGGAGATGTGGGAGGATTTACATAGAAGCCACTCAAAAGGCACAGGAGGCATTTTTTTCAGGCAGAGATGCCTCACTGTGTTTTACAATCGAATAATTAACACCCACTAAAACCTAGAAAGACTGTTTGCCTTCCTCTAACCAAGTTCAGAGGTAGGTAAATAAACACTGAGATGTTGGTGCGCCTCAGTCGCTGATTTAAAGACTTCTACCACAGCAGAACCCCAGAGTCCTGAGCAATTAAAACCGAGGAAAAAAAATTACAGAAAGCAGAGTAGATTTATTTTTGAAGTCTCCAAGGAGTGACAGAAAACATTCCCTTTGTTAAATATGTCTTAAATTCAAAGCAAGGCAAATAACCCATACTTATAACAGCCTACCTTGGGATATTTTCGCCTTCTTCCTTCTCCCTCTTGGCATAATTTGAGCTGATCTCATGCCTTCTAATGAGCTGTCTCCCAGTTGGAAATGGCAACTTTTATAGTTTTTCCCAAAAACCCTCTTCAGCCTGTCTTATGAAACACTCTAATCATCAGCACTTGTGTGGTGGATGGAGCATATTGTAAGGAGGTAATCTCTTGTTGATTGGAAAAAGGAAAAATCAAGATATTAATTCCTGCTCTCTTCCTTTCTCATACTTTCAGTTAGTCCTGTGACTAGAAAGCTGGTCTGTACACTCAGGCAACAAATGCATGCTGATCTACGACATTAGGATTTTTTGTTTATTTGTTTCAGGTTCCAAACCAGAAGGATTTGCTTCTCCTTTGTATTTTGCTGCCACTTAAATACATTTTTTTTTTTCCTCTCTTGGACAGTAATCGGGCAGCTGTGAGTCAGGCAAAATGTACCTGCATATTTCCAGGGCTGTGTGTGTGCCTGTATCCTATCTTTACACTTCAACACCTAGAGTTTTAAAAGCTCTGCTGTGAGGAATATTTCCATTTCAATTTCACTGTGAGGAAAACAAAGTCCTTTCTTACAGGCAAAATTTTTTCATGGATTGGAAATTGTAGTACCCAAGTGTGGGCCTGATATTTCTGGGTCTGAGAGATTTTACCCTGCTAGCAGTTAAAATCTCTTAGGCCTAGAAATATCAGGCCCACACGAAAGAATTTTAATTTTGAATCCATAGGCATTTCAATCATCATTTAAGTTGTTAGATATTCACTGATTTATATGCTCAATCTTAAGCTTTTTTTTTTTTTTTTTTTTTTTTTTTTTTTTTTTTTTTTTTTTTTTTTTTTTCCCCCTTCATCCTTTCCCTATTTTCATTTGGAGAAGCTGGTTATTATTGCATTAAAGCCATTAAAACAGGTTGCTTTGCAATCATACATAATTTTACACTGGCAGACATTTTTTTGCAAACAAAATCTGTGTATATACTTACTAAATTAATCACCTGCTCTAACATACATTTATCCAAATGCTTAATTTCTGCATTCCCAATGTGCTGAGTGATATAATGACAGTAAGAAAAAAAGAAATTTATTTTGATATGAATTCATGCCAAGCACTTTTGATAAAGAATGAAACTGAAAAATATGTGGGAAGTCAATATTTCACATCCGTGATTTATTTGCCTAGAACCTTCTCTAGCACCTGTCTGCATTTAAATTATTAGACAAACAAATGATTACTCACTCCTTTCCTCTAACTTAAAAGCTTCAGAAAGTATTTTTCAGATGTTCTGATTGCTCAAGTAATTGGACTTCTTTATATTTTTAGAATTTGCCAATACTTCATTCAGCCACTGGGTAAGAAAATCTTTCAACTATAGTTATTCTAGTACTGAACAGCTGTTGATTTTAATATTTTGCAGGTATTCACCTTTTTTACCTGTTTCATGTTTTGATGATATGGAATTCTGTTGACATGACAATACAATTGCAGCAAAGCCAGAGCACATTGCTTCTCACACTCTTTAAGGGTCATGTAACCAGTAAGACAAGTTTGGAAATATCAACTCTTGGTATCACTGAAGGCAGCAAATTCTAAATATACCTTATTTGAGACATCTATATTTTTAGGCTTGTTTTATATATAACCACCTTCTCTTTGTAACAGTCTATCAGTTTGTAATAAATGTAATTATGGCAACCTCCTCCCATCACTGACAAATGTATTTGGTGCAAAAATGCTTGAACTCCCCACAGTTATAGTTAGAAAATAAAGTTGCAATTCAAGCACCTCTATTCATTGGTTAAATGCACCACAAACCAATGGAATATTACTCTTTCTTGATGAATGCCCATAAAGTACACTGCAAGACACTACTACGATACGAGATGCATAATTCCAGCAATATTGTTGTTTTTCTTCTCCTCCAAACCTTAATTGAAATTAAATAGTGCAGACACTACACAGCTGTCTCCAGATTCTCATTTCCAAGCACCCATTCCAGGCACACTGGTGATTGCTGTGTGGCAACAAGAGTCTGGAGTTAATCCCTGTCTCCTGGCTTGTCTTGGATTGGAAAGACAGGTGTCTGCCAGGGAAAGCTGGAGCTTCCCTTGAAATGGAGCACGTAAACCTACTCCCTCCTAATTATTATAATTCTGCAATTAAGGGGGCTTTCAGGAAAAGATATGGGACTAGGAATAACAGTTCTTTACTAGGAATATTAAAAAAATACAAATGTAGTGGTACAAAAAAACCCAAAACAACTAAACAAAAACAATCTCAGAAACCCTGACAGAGTCAGAAAACAACTTGACACCCTGTTGGTCAAAACAAGCCCTCCTGGAGTGACAGATGTGATTCTGTTGGAGCAGAGATGATCCTGTAGAAGGGTCCAGCGGTGGCAAGATGGGTCCAGTTTCCCTCTGGGAATCCAGTGCAAACAGGTTGTCCTGGTGTTCTGAATCTCAGCTTTAATCCAGGTAGGACTGCTTGGCTCCTCCCTCTGGGTGGAGCATCTCCCAATGGGATGATGTAATTGTATCAGCCATGCAGTGAGCCTCGATGGCCCATTAACAGCAGATACCCCCTGGAGGGAGGATGGGTCCTGGAAGAGATAAAGAACACTGCCCCACTTGGTTTTAACAGCTGGCCCATTAACAGAAGACACCCGTGCCCTCCCTCCCAGAGCAATGAGGAATGGATTATACATGAGATAAAGAAAAAATCTCCCCAAATGGTTTCAACAGATGCAAATAGAATACCCACTTTTGGTTACATATTGCAACCCAAGACACGGCTTTGTCTGCACCCACATTTGGCGCAGGCAAGAGTCCTGCAGGGCCCAGAGGCACCAGGCACTGCACTTTGCGCTGCCATGTGGGAATGCCACAGCTCCTCGTGGGAACTCCCCTGATATCTAAGTCTGTCAGCAGCAGGGCTCCCAAGGCTCTGCTGACTGCAGAAACACGTACAAGCTGTGTCTCATCCCAAAAACCACTCATCAGAGAATGTGTATTATTGTTGTTGTTATTATTATTGTTGTCAGGGAGTCTTGCCCAAGACTGTGTTTCAGAAAAACAAGAAGAAAGCAACAGCAGTTTCCCAGTATTCCAGTGCAGCACAGCACGGCATTGCTGAACCCAAAGCTTCTGTGCCCTTAATGAGGGTGGTTTGGTCCCTCATCCTGGAGAATGTGGGAAGCAGCACATCCACGTGTGTCTCCTGTGCTGATATCAGAAGCTCAGTTTCCTCTCAGTGGTTTTTGGTGAGGCTGATTTAGGTTCCGTGTCTGGGACAGTGATCTTTGCCATGCATCTTCTCACTAGAATCTTCTCCATTCTCAAGTGATAATTTGATGAACCCTGGGTTGTAAATAGGGCTATACAAAAAAGGTCTTTGTTCTTAGACAGTGTGTCTTGCGGATGTGTTATGGAAGAGGAATTTCCTTTGCTTCTTGCAATGCCTTTATTGGTATCTCCTGGCAGGTATCAAATGCCATCTGAAATCTACCAGTTCCCTTCTGGAGTGCTAATACACTTCTGGAAGGTCTGCACATATCCACTCATCCTTTTGATTTGATTCAGTTTGTACTGCATAGCGATTTCCTGGGATGCTTTCAGCTGGCCTCCTGTTCTCTTCTGCCTGTCCTTTTCCTCACGGTGATTCACAGGGTGTTACTAGAGATATCAGCTCTTTGCCGTGATGCTGCTCTGCTCAAAATCTATTGCCTCTGTGTTGTATTTGCTTGGTTTGAGCTCTGAAATGTCAGTTTTGTTTTTACCAACAGATTATCCATAGGAAATATTTTCCAAGCAGGTTACCTGTAAGTAACTTTTTTTTCTGTCTTAACAAGGGTGTTTGATAATTCCTCAAATTCATTCTCTCATTTACAATGTGAAGTGTTTCTTCCATGAATCCTCTAAATACTGACTTATATCTATGGTTTCACAGGGGTATAAGTCTCATTGTAATGTCAGTCATGGTTCTTGCACTTGGATTAATGGCTATCCTATTTCTGACCAGAAAATATTTGCGTTAAGGGGTACGTTCTAAACTCCAGACTAACAGTCCCACTCTTAGTTTGCTATAATAACCTCTTCATTCTCAATGTGTGCATGGGAGCAAGTACAATCATAAAAGGCTTATACAATCATTTACAGCCCAAATCTCTCATGGAAAACTTGGGAAGCACCAATTGCTCATTTCCTTTCCAGCAGATTCCTTTACTTTGGGCATTTGGTCACTGTGCATCACACTTGAAGAATCAGCACTTGAAGAATCCTTGGTTCCTTCACATATGGTTACTTTGGGGGTTCTGGTTTGTTTGTTTGTTTGTTTGTTTGTTTGGGTTTTTTTTCATCTGCTTCATGTGATGCTGCACCTGTGTGTGCTTCAGAGGCTCCCTATCAGTAACTGCTGCTTTTCTCTTCTGACACAAATACACCCAAACATTTCTTCCCAACTGTAGATCTGCTGAAGCATTGCTGATGAAACACAAATCTACCATTCCCTGTTTTCATTCCCAGCTCTGGTAAGTCCAGGTCGTAACATGACTGTGGGACTGGCATTTCTCCAAACTTGCATTTTCTGAATGTAGACTTTGGAGCAGCAACACATCAGTCATGGGATTTCTAAGGCTGTGTGAATTACAAATGCCCTTCATGCTCTTGCAGGGAGGGATGTCCACTGGCTCCTTTCTCCTCTCCACTTAGCCCCAGAAATGTGACAATGACACCAAAATCTGCAATAAAATATGTATGTACTCTAAACTGCAGGGGAAAAAAAAAAAAAAAAAAAAAAAAATCACCATTCTGCAAAACAGAGCACCAGCAACAGATGTACAGACCAACCAGACAGTGTGACATTCAATTTTCATTTCATTGTGTGGGGAAAATTACTCATGCTAGAGATTACCACATAGAGAAAACCATACAAATAAACCTGACTGAGAGGAATGTTGCCACAACCTGGTTACTAGTTCCCACCCGAGCTTGGGGGCTTATCTAGCACCTGTACCTACAACATTAATTGGTGGCAGAAACAGGGGCTGGTTTTCCTCTTGGGTGCGTTGTCACATGCCAGTCTGACTCCACGAGCATCACCAAACCACACCTGAGAAAACAAGGAGTCAGGCCCATAAATCAGGGATTGTAAACAACGATGGCAGATAATATTGGACAATCATCTCTGGCCTCATTCATTCCTTAATAAATCAACGGAGATTTATGGTGCTGACTGCAGCACCACTAAGTCTTTGCCCTTTTAAAACCATGTTTATTGAGTTTCAGGCTGGCAAAGCAATCGATTACTCCAGAAAAAGCATTTTGAAGTAAATCAAAACCATGATGGGAAAGCACAACCCCTTCCGTGCAACAGCAGCTTACTGAACTGCAAATGCTTCCAAACCCAGGCAAAAAGGCAGCTTTTTCCTCACAGAGGTGAGAAGTCCAGTTTTCATCTATATTAGGGATCTGGCACGCTGCAGTCTTTTAGCTTTTTGTGGTTTACATGTTTGTACATAACAGGGCAGCCTGCCAGCAGCTCTGGCCAAAACCAGGAGAGACAGCTGAGCTCTGAGTGAGGAGATTTTTACTGGAGGAGTGCATGAAATAGGTGTGCTGGTTTGTCAACACTCAGCTGTAAATCTGGAGGCACTGCCTGCAGGGCTGACCACCACTGTAAACACAGCAAACAGAGCAGTGTGTGAGTGCCTCTAGAGAGCAAGGTACTGTGGTTGGCAGAGGAGCTCTCCTGATGCATTCCCAAAGCTGAGGGACCTAATTTGCATTCACATTTTGGCCCCGGTCCACCATTCCGGCAATGAGAAGGGAAATCAATTGACTAAGCTTCCAGAATTACTTTAGAGACTCAAACAGTGTCAAATCAATTTCCTGTGTCTGTGGCAAACACCAGGAAATTCAGAATCAAGAATCCCCAGTGAACTCCCTTCTGTTTCCTTGACCACATGTGTTTAGTAGGATTTTCATTACCTCATCCTACTTCTCTGTGTAGATGTTTTCTATAGATGAGCTCTTTTTCCCTCTGTGATCTGGGGGCTGTGCACAGCTCACAATCTGTCAGAAGATGGGTGATGGAACAGAACATTAAAAGTCAGGACCAAACCTACATGCATGCAAGCAAGAAAACCAGTTCATAAAAGGAAACCAAGAGTCACTCAAAGCTGAACCCAAGGCTTTCTATTGGTAAATGAAAACCTCCATGGGTGCATTTCAAGACCCCTTGATTTTATCTGAAGTGGTTTATGTAGCCCTTGGACCAGGTAAATGAGCTCTGGGCTAAGTGGTCTCCAGGGTCCCTTCCAGATCCAGGCTTCTGCAGCCACACAACACAGCATGTGCTGGATGCATTTCCCACTCAGCATCTAAAGTACAGATGTTTACACTCCCTGGGCTGCCTGTGTTATCAGTGGGAAACAGGCCTGGCTGGGACAGCGAGCCTTGCTCAGGCTCCTGAGGCTGAAAATAAACTGCTAAGAGAGGGAGGGAATAAATACTGCTAAGAGGGGTTAAACCAAAATAGTGTTTTTCCAGTATTTCCTCAGATTCAATTACGTATAGGACTGTGAGTCTGCTTCCTTTGTATAGAAAAGCTCACACTAACATTAATGGGTACTTTTTTTTTTCCTTAAAAAGATGTACAAAGCACAGCATCTAGACTACAGGCAAAAAAATATGCAACTTCAGTATAAATCAAGAGTGTTTTGTTCAGCTCCAAGTACCACGTGAGAAGAACAGAAGTAAAATTCACCTCAGGGCATCCAAAGACAACAAATGAACATTTGGGAGAAACTGTAGGGATTGTAATTACAGCAAAACGTGTATTGTGTGTTTGTATTGTGCAAGGTTTTGTTCTTTGCTGAGCAGCATGACCTATTTCCCAGCATCATGTGATTTTTGTGTTGGAAGACTCTTCTGTAAAGAAATAGAATTAATTTTCCAGTGGAAAAGAGACAATCCTGACTTTCCTTAGTTCTGCCCAATGAAACAGTTTACCATTACATCACTTTGTATTTATCTTTTTAAACGTCATCACCCTTTTAAAAGATCCAGACAAGTAAAGCACATGCCCATATTTATCTGTTGCTGGCAATAGTAGTTTCGTTAAGATCTCATTCAAGGAAATGTACCAGGCATCAGGAACGTTCAAATTAAACTACACTAGGAATTAATATGATTTAAAGTCCATTTCCAACCACAACAGCAGCTAAGCACTTAGGTGTTTAAAGTGCACAAAAGGAATTTAAGCTGCCTGCCACGCCTCCCACCTCACAGAGGTGCCCAAGTTTCCTGCTTAAATTCTGCTTGGTTGCCTGAAGTTTTTTTAAACTCTGCACATGGAAGCGAAAATCTAAGGATGTCACCTCTGGCTAAAATCATCTGGCATTCCTAAAACAGGAATTCCTGTGTTCCAGTCTCATAAGCAACTCCACCACACTTTCTGAGCTCAATCCTAATTGAGCTAACACTAAATCTGAGAGGAGAGAGAGAAAAATATGAGCATATATATAACAGAGACATCTGGAAGGGAACTGTTTTTACAAACTCAACAGCTTTTGAAAAGCTGGGCCCTTGAAGTATACACAGGCACTCCCAATCATCAGTCCCTTCTGAAATGCCCTCTATATATGTATTTTTAGCTTGCAGCTTCTTCATTTCTAGCCATTTCTTCTACCATACTGGAAGCCTTTGTAATTATGGTGATAGGACTTTTTTTTTTTTTTTTTTTAATGCTTGTGTAACTCAAAAATGGCCAAATGAAAGCTGACTACACTTCCCCAAAGGGGGGGGAAAAATTAAAAAATTATGCATTAAGAAATTTCAGCTCAAACAGCAATTAGTTTTCAGGTAAGTGGTGGAAAGCTGTGCTCACAGTACAGGTTTCTGCTCGCTTGTCATTAACAACAGCACAGACAGTGCCAGGAACACAGCAAAACAGGGAATATTGCAATTATGAGTAGAAGGCAAGGCTGAACATTTGGTGGGCTAAGCGGATATTCAGTCATGTTGGATTTAAAGCATTAACCACTTTGGGAGATGAATTCTGGCTTTCTCCATCTTTTGTATCACATGCACGTTAATGCATTGTGTCAGCACGTGTTTTTTTCCTTGAGACCTCAAACTAATTAGAGCTTAAATTTAGGACAGAATGTGTCAACAGTAGAAAATCAGTGTTGCTGCTGTTGCGCTTCACACATGTGACCAAAGTGGTGCACCTGCCCTTGCTGGAACATCCCTGATTTTTTAAGAATAGATGAACCCCAGTTCAGTGTCAACTTCAAGTCCACTTGACCCTTCAGCAGCTTGTGCAGAACTGCTGTACCAATATGCAAGTGGTTGCCTGGATTCTGCCCACTCCAGAAGGGAACTGGGGCTTCTCTGCACTTGACTGGAAACAAGGAGGAGATGCCTTTGCACCAGGGGGTTGAACGTGCCTTAAACACAGCTCAGGACTGAAAACGAATATGAAAACATTCTCCAGTGATTTCTAACCAATGGTTTGAGAAGCCAGAATGAGGTCTGGGGAGGGAGGGGCTCTAGCAGGTGAAACGGGTACTAAGAGAGTCTCTTCAGGTGGAGAGAAAATCTGCTTCTGATTATACTCACACTTTCAGTGCAGGAGACTTTCTTTCCAGGATACTCTGCACACCTGTTGGGGTTCTTTGAAATAGCTGCTTCACTCATGCTCTTAAGTAGATTTCAACTGCTTTGATATGTTGAGTGGATTTTGCTCAATTGCAAAGGTTAGTAGTGCTTTATTTGAAATCTTGCTTCACGCACACAGCAAACTCTTCTGTGGAAGAGTTTATTTTAATCCTGGGGATGATGATGGATACATATCAGGACGGTTGCTCTCACTTTCACCCCAGAGGTAATGGACAGAACTTCAGAGAGCTCTCTTAAGTGCTGAGAAAGAGAAGATGTCATTCACCAGAAGATGTCAGAACACAGCAGAGCAGGATTATGGAAACGCATTCCTTGGCACACTTTGTAAGTTCTACCTTTGGGGGATTTTTTAAATGCTGTTTCTGTGTTCACCATTTTTATTTCTAAGCTTTAAAAGTACTTTATTTATTTATTTATTTATTTATCTGTCTCATGCTGAAATACCGTGTGAACGCATCATCCTTTCAGATTTTAGTTTTGATCATTTGATTTTTATGCACACAACACTCTCACTGGACACAATAAGTACTGCAAAGTAGGACTGCCACTATATAATATTATGGGGAATTTATACTTTGCTTTAGTTAAAATTTGGGAAGACCAGAAACAGGTCAGGCAAGCTTAATTGTCGTCCTGCTGGTGATACAATCTGAGCATTTTTCTGACTGAGGAATTACATCATGCTCCGTTTCTGCAGTCAAACTGCCATGAGCTGCTTCTATGAGATCATTTCTCTGAATGAGCTATCTCTTATCTGGAAAAGGACCTGTGAGGTACACTAAAGTTCACACGGAGAAAAAAAAAAAAAAAAAAAAAAAAATTGAAGCACTACTCCATGAGCATCCTTGTCCAAACAAAAAAGTTGCAGGAAAAAAAATGAGCTGCAAATACCTGTGTGGAAAACAAAGGCAAAGAAGAGGCTCAGCACTTCAGAGGAACTGCCTTTGTCCTGTCTCCATTCCATGGGAGGACTGAAATACACCTGTGGTGTTCTCCAGGAAGCCAGGGAGGCTGCTGGAATTTATGGCAGCCTCCTATAAAGCTACAGCAGCACAGGAGATCAGCCAAAGGGTTTGTGGTTGGCCAAGGCAGCGTGGGCTGAGCAGCGTGAGATGAGGCTGATCAGAACTGCCAGGAGGAGGCTGTGCTGGAGGAGAGAGAGGGAAGGAAAAGCAGCACACCCACCTGACCTAAGGGCACAATCTCTGCCTCCTGCTGCAACTGGAAACCAGTTGAGAGTTCTGTGATGGCAGTAAAAATGCAAGGATAAAGGGATCTAATGGCACTTCAAGTAAACACGGCACATAAATATTTAGATATTCCTTGTGTTTACTTTTCTAAAGTAGGTCGAGTTATGATGTTCTGAATGCCATATATCACAGGCAAAAGAGGGAGAACATTTGGAACCTAAACCACAGTTAAATCCACTTTTATTTTGTATAGGTCTACCAAAGTTGCTGAGGGTGAAGATTCAGAGACTATGACCCTCTCTTTCCATGTTACTGCCTGATGTTAATCTCCTCAAAATCTGCATTCTGGAACTCTCTTTCAGAGGCAATGAACACACGTGATCTTGAAGAAAAACCTTTAAGAGCTGCAAGCACTCACCATATTGGAGATTATACCTAATTATTTAGTGGCATCAGTAAGGTGTTTGAAGGATAACAGTAGGAACCGGTATTTAAAAATGTTGTTTTGATTCAACTTCTCCTCTCTTCTCTTCTCTTCTCTTCTCTTCTCTTCTCTTCTCTTCTCTTCTCTTCTCTTCTCTTCTCTTCTCTTCTCTTCTCTTCTCTTCTCTTCTCTCATAAAAACCTCCTGATGCTGAATTTCTCTGGCCAGGACAGACCGTGCATGCAATCCCCTTTCACCCTGAGGAGAACGAGTACGATTCCAAACAAAACCATCACCTTTTAAAACTTACTCTGAACATCGGTCCGAACTTGTACTGCCTTTGATGCGTTCCGACCGGCTGCTTTTTGTTTATATACAGGAACAAAAAGACGCTGTCAGTGTGTCGGTGTCACGTTTGTACCAACCAAATATCAAGCCAACAGCCCAGGTGAGATCCTGCTGTTTTCATGGAGCGCTCCCAGCACGCCCCGTCCTTTGCCGGGCGCGGATTTACAGCGCACGGAGCGGCTGCGACCGAACCCCCACCGCCTCCATCGCTTCTCCTCCATCCCGCCCCGGGATTGTGCCATTCAGCTACTCTGTTACGTGCCCGTTTCCTGCCTTACTGAAGTTTCCATCATCGATCCCCCACGGCTCCATCCCCGCCTTTCTCCCACACAGATCCCCCGTGCCCGGGAGCTTCGCCCGCCCCAGCCGGGAGCCGCCCGCTCCCTCCCAGCCCCGCGGGGCGGCTGCGGCGGGGCCGGGCCAGCGGGCACCTCCCTCCCCGCATCCCCGCATCCCCGCATCCCCGCGGGATGCGCTGCCGGGAGGGCGGGCGCACACGGACGGCGCTCCCCGGGGACAGCGGAGGGAGGCAGAGCCATGTCCCCGGTGAGCGGCCCCGGGAGAGCGGTGGGGCTGCGGGGGAGCCGCGCTCCCGGGCCGGGTAATCTCCCCACGGGAGCGCGGGGCGATGGGCGCCGGGGCGGCAGCAGCAGCGGGGGCGGCGGCTCCGGCTCCTCCGCATCGCGTCCCGCTGCGGCGCGGGCAGCGCGGAGCCCCGGGCGGGCGCAGCGGGGCGGAGCCGCGCCGGGCGGGAGGAGCGGCGGCGGCGGCCGCTGCCGCCCCCGCTATCTGACCCGACCTTCCCCCTCCTCTCCTCTCCTCCTCCTCCGCCCCCCGGCTCTCCTGCCCCCAGCGGCCCGGGAGGAACTGAACCATCGCCGCACAGGAAGTAGCGGCTGCGGGGAGCGGCGGCAGCGACAGCCGGGGCTGCCGCACTCAATGAGCGACGCTCCCGCAGCCGCCCGCCCCGCTCGCCCCTTCCCCGCCTCCCGAGGGCAGCGGCGCCGAGCCAGCCCGCCGCCGCCGGGGGCTGGAGGCTGAAGCGGGCAGAGGCAGCTCCGGCTCTTCCCGAGGAAGAGGAGGAGGAGGAGGAGGAGGAGGAGGAGGCGGCGGCGGGGACCGCAGGTTGGTGCCGCTCCGCCGGCGAGGCGCGGGTACCGGGATGCGGAGGGGGAGGCGGGCGGCGAACCTCGGCGGCCGGGGCAGCATCCCCCGCCCGGCGCTGCCGCACGCCGGGGGCTCGGCCGGGAGCCCCTTGGGAAAGGCCCCGGAGCGCCGCCCCCGCTGCGGCGGCTCGGGAGGAGCCGCGCCGGGCCCAGCCCGGCTCGGTCCGGCGGTGCCGGTGCCGCCGGAGGGGACGGCGCTTTGTGCGCCGGCGGGCGGTACCCGGGGCGGGGAAGGGCACGGTGGTCCCGGCCGGAACGCGTCCTGCCCATCCCGGGTGAGATGGACGCCGTCCCGGGAGGCGCAGGCTGGCGGCTGGCTGCCGGGAGGAGGGCGGCTGGGCTCCCCGCCGAGTGCGATGGATGGATGGATAGGCAAAAAGTGGGGGAGCGGTTTGAAACAAAAGGAAAGGGAGAAGAAATGCCCGTTTCGGAAGAGCCGGGCTGTGCAGTGTTTGCCAGTGCAAAATGGAGAAGAGCAAACCCTATTGATCTGAGAGAGGCAACCGAATGGGATGCTGTTGTGCCTGGATTCTGCTCAGAGGATGCTGATGGATATATTAGGGTGTTAGCCTGATGTGCAGGCATCCAAATGAATAAGCCCGCTGATTATCCCCGTAGAGCTTTTAGTACACTGTATTCCGATGGATACAAGGTATTCAGTTTTTGTGTGGAGATGGGAACCTGTTTGATGCCACACTTGGCGTGTTCTTCCCCACCGGTATTTTTTCTTCTTTTAATCTTCATGTTTCCTCATTGATTAGGCAGAGAGCCTGAGTGGTATGAGAAAGGAAAGCGTCAGAGTTTCCACGAATCTCGCTGCTCTTTCTTCAAAGCAGTAATAATCTCATTAGCTCATCATGTTGTCTTGCTCATTAATTTCAAGGCCAAAACAAACTTCGTGGCCTTTCCCCCTCTCCTGCCCTGAAGGAAATAGGCTGGAGTCCAAGATGGCATGTTTGCTGTCGGTGAATTGCCGCTGTGACAAGCGTGTTTGGGAGCAGAGTGGTAAAGCTCTCCACTTGACTTGGCACTGTTTCTCTTGTGGTGACGCTCTTCACTTGGGACTGTGCTTGAATCACAGGTCATTTGGGTGAAGTTCAATGTAATCTCAGGTATATGTGGCTTTTTTCCTCCCAAGTTTGATTCTAGAAGCAGTAGGACTTGTACAGTTTTCCATTAATTTTCCTGCAAGGCTGCAGCTGTGTAGGAGATGATGAAGTTAAATGGAGTTGTAGTTGGGCATTGGGCTGTTACTGAACTCCTTGTGCTGTGAACAGTCCTGACCCTTGGATTTTAAGCATAAATGTTCCAATTTATGTAATTTCCTGTAACTTTCACGGGAGCCTTCGCTTTTGGTTCCCTTCAGTGTACTCTAGTCTTCTTTCCCTTTCACATCTATGGATGACTAAGACTGTGCTCATTACTTTCAGTATGGCTTTCAGTCTTTTCCGAGAGCAGTTTTATGTACTCTTAAGAAAGTCTCACTATCTCTTTCTTGCCTGATTCCCACCTTCACCTCTGCACTCTCATACACACAGTTAATTGGAGAAAGCAGGACAGAGAACAGTTGGTCTCCAAATATAGCTGGAATTCAACAAGCACAGGAAAAACACCTGACCAGATTGTCCCCGCTGAGCGTGATAAAAATGGCAGGACACTTCTCAAAACTTTGTAGTGCAGTTTAACAATGCTCTGCTGAGAGTGCTCAAGTTGTGCCTGGCGAGGGCTGAAATCAGGATGGGCTTTAGTTGAGGTAATGTTGGGCAGAAAAAAAGAATGCTATTTCCTCTTCCCCTTGTGGTTTCTTTTATCTCTGGAGAGGTGCATTAACAAACCGGACAAAATTCAACTTACAATTACAGGGAACTCTGCTAGCACAGAGTATATGTTCTTTTCCCAGCCAGAGCTAAGGCTTTCTGCTCTGTATTAATCTTCTTACAAAATGAAATTATTGCATAGTCCTGTGCTGCTTTCCTTCTTTTTTTTTTTTTCTTTCTGCCTCTGTTAGCAGAAAGATGCATTGTTTTCAGATCGTAAATGGTGTCTTGTTTTCTTACAAACTATTACAGAATAATTGGATTTGAGGCTTACATTTTGTGGGGAAACCAGTGTGAATAAAGTATCGCTGTTAACTGTAATGACTTGACCTATCCTAAATTTATGATAGCCATAAATTTTGAGAGGCTACTTCTATACTCTATGCAAATTAAAAAAAAAAAAAAAAAAAAAAAAGTTGCATGCCGTCTTGCTGCTTTGGCTTATGAGAACATAATTCTTGGTAAGAATGGCCAGGGTACTGATGGAGAAACTTAATTGTCATCTGCAGTGGCTAAAAATGTCCTGTTCTTTCACTGGGTTTATTTAGCGTTCGTGCTTGGTTAGTGCATGTGTAACCTGGTTGTAGTCGGTGCCTGAACAAAGACCAGGTGTCTTGGCAATTGGTGCTCGCAGTGCTGGGAGATAAGGAACAAAAGAAATGACAAAACCCAAAGAGAACTTGGGATTTCATTGTTTCTCAGACTGTTTTTCTACCTTCTGGTGCAGAGACATTAATTAATAAGTGCTCTCTGTCTACACCTGCATTCCAGGTTAGGGCCAGGGAGCTTTTGCTTGTGGGTAGCTCTTACCAAGTAATTGATAACTTTTTTTTTTTTTTTTTTTTTAAACCACTAAAACTAAAAGGAAGGGAAAAGAGAGATATTTGAAGGCGTTATCCTAATTTCTTCTTTATCTATGATATTAACCAAGATAAAATAAGCAAAAGGAACACTAATCCCCAGGCCTCTGCTGCATGCTTGATGAAGATATTCTGAAATGTGTTGCATGAAAATCATTTTGCCATCTGATGCAGGATCCTGGTAGGATTCCAGGCATGAGTCAGCACCTAAGTTAGGGACTGATTATCACTAGGACACAGGCACCTGTGGGCAAAATCATCATCTAGGAGGTGTTTAATTTGCTGGTGTACCAAACTTGGTTTATTAATTGCAGAGGTCCAAATTTCAGATGGTTAAAGAGGAAGCGAACCCTTGCTTAAGTATTTCTTTTGATGCCTCCAAAGTCAGTATATATTTATGATTTTTTCTGTAGCATTTCCTTGTGCCTGTGAGTCTGGATATGTTTATGCAAGACATGACAGTGATGACCACTGGAGCACTTAGACGTGTTACACACAAGTCATAGCAAAGATGAAAGAAATATTTGTCTTTTCTGTAAAGACCAATCTACAGGTGCTGCCTTTGGATCCAGCCCTTTGCAGCAGCTCTGCCTTCTGCTCTGCATGTGTTTGCAGCTGTCTGACCAGCATAGCTGTGCTGGATGGGACATTTGTCTAGGGAAGCAGGAGACTTGGGTTCTAGTTCTTGTCCAAATGAGAATTCAGTGTTGTAAGAACTGGGAGCCTCTGGGGTTCGTTTTTGCAGGTAAACCCAAGTAAAACCCAAATAGTTTTAGGAGGGAGTTGCATTGAGTGAAGAAGTGCTGGGTGGCAATTATGATAAAGCTTTCCTGGCCTTTTCCCTGGAAGGTATGGAAATAATGCACAGCTCAGGGTATGTGAGGGTCCTTCTCTCTGGGCTGATGGGCACAGGAGACAATCAGAGCGACCTTTCTGTTTCATGCCTGTTTTGTGATGTGGCCAGTGTTGTCTTGCACCTTGAACTTTCTAAAGCTGTTGATCTCTATGAGACAAACCCAGGGAACGCAGGAATTGGTAGTACATCTCCTTGCTGTTGGTAAAAGAGCCCAGTTCCTCCTGTTGCTTTTTTTCTGTCTCCTTACTATTTAATTTTTCTCTTTCCCATCCCCAGCCCTTGTGGCTGTTCTGAGACATCCAGCTTTAGGGAGAGCATGCATGCAGTTCTGGGCTTGTGCCTCCCCTGGGAATTGGGAAAGTTGGGACCTAGGCTCTGTGAGGCTTGCGACTGCAATGCTGCGGTTTTTGTGCACCCATAGGTGCCAGTTCCTCTGTAGAGAGCCAGCATGAAACAAAGAGAACGAGCTTTCTGTTCCCTCTTGGATGAGGAATGAAAGCTGGTGTGCAGACTAGTCTTAATACTGTCATTTATTGTGCAGAAGTATCAATAATGTGGTGTTTGCTTTCCAAACAAAAGATGCGTCCCAAAGAGTTTGAAGCCCGTGTGAAGCTTGGTGTAGTGGAAATGATTTTTTCCTCTGCCAAATCAGCTGTGCCCTAGGTTACAACCTTGTTGCCTAATTTTGTGATTACTGCTGGAGTTTGACTGCTCAGAAAAAGCTTGTCCTTGAAGGAGGTGTCGATTTCCCTGTATTTTATGAGATAGAAAAGGCATATAGATCCCTCATACATTTGGACTGAAATGGTAAAAGTTTTCCATGCCAATGAGGTGGATCCAAGTGTATTGCGGAACGTTTTGAATCAAACAGCTTCTGTGTATTCAGGGGAAAAGAAAAAATAAAAACCAACAAAAACCACCCCTATTTAAACTGCTACAGAGTTCTGCATCAGTGCTAAGAGCTATTTAATAGCCGGGTGTAAGCAGTATGACATTGGACTCTGTGTGTAGCAGCTCTTCTCCGTGCAGACTTTCTCATTTGCTGTAAATGAAATGAGATTTCAGTGACATTTTTAGTTCCTTTCTTTCCTCCTCGTGTTGTTCTTGTGTGTTAGCATTGCTTAGGTAATTACAGTGTGCTCGCTTGAAGCCCTGACAGCCTAAACTGAGTTCTTTGTAAAAAAACATGGTGTTTCCCTAATTAAGAGAGACTAGAAACAGCACCTGAATATATTAATTAAATAGTCAAAGTTGATCTCTGTTTAGGATATATTAACAAGCAAAACAAAATACATTTCTGACTAAAATGTTGCTCAGAGTAAATGAGCTGCTGTGAGGCACCTTTTTTTTTTTTTTAAATGAGGAAAAATAATTTGTTGGTGCTGCAACTGTCACACATGCACGGTCATGCAAAATTCATGTGAGATAGTTCCCAATTCCATGGTGCCGAGAACAATAGCCGCTATTTCTTCTTCAAAGCTCTTCAGAGATGTTAAATAACCCTTGTGACAACCCTATGAAGTGAGTATTGTAGTAATTTTGTACGGATGGCAAAACAATTAATCGGCGTCGTCTCTGGCTGTACCGAGAGCGGGATCTGCAGCGCGCCCGGGGCTCGCCCCGCTGCTGGAGCTCCTGCGAGGGGCGGTGAGCCTGTCCTGCTGCCTCTTCTGCCCGGATCCGCTGATGAGAACAGTCTGCAGGCGCTGTGGCCATCAGCGTGAAGGTGTGTAGGGCGGGGTGGAACCTGTGCGTCCTGATAAAGGAAGGATTCAGCCCGCCCCAAATCGCTCTGACCGCGCCGCTGGCGTCGCTTCTTGGAGGAGCGGTGCGTGGAGGTGTTGGATCTGGAATGTCCATCTGAGCGTGAAAGCTGGGTTGCTCGGACCGACTGCAGAGCGCAAGTTTCCTCGTTCCTGGGATGAGATTCTGGCCTGACACTTCCCACTGGGGCCTTGCCAGCCTGGGCTTGCTTAGTTTGGCTTGAGGGTGATCTGGAACCCTTTCCTTTGATCTGAGAAGGATGCAGATCCCACTGTTCCCTCTGCTACGTGAGCACCAGCTGCATCTGCCAGCCCAAGGAGGTCTGGATAAGCGGGACATAAGCTCCTGTTTGGGTCGGGCCAGCCTCACAGCTCCCCTGTGCAGCCTGGCTCTGGCTGCCGAGATGCTTGTGTCTCCTCTTCTCCTGCACCAGCTCTGCCTGCTGCCCTTCCAGGAGTTATAAATGCCACAGCAGATGGCTTGGGGAGGCAGTGTCTGTAATTACTGCTGCAAGATTTGCTGAAGCTTGACTCTGCACAAAGAACGCTTTTTTCCCCCCCCCTCTGGAGATTCAAAGTTGTTGGTACTTCAAATGCAGATTTGGTCTTTTCAGGGGAACACGATGGAGGAAATGTGTGATTTACGTGCTGGTTCAAAAGCAGCCTGTCTTTCCTCTTGTTAGCAGTTTCCAGTCTTCTCTTGCTAGGTCGAGCATTCCTGTTCCTGGTAGCGATATGGGCTAGACTGCTTATGGACCCAGGTTTTGATAACGGCTGACAAACTGCTAATAACACAGCCATAATCAGTTTATTGGGCAGGTAGGAAACCTTCCAGCAGGTCCCAGTGTGAATGTTCTCCCATCTGAGCGGGGATGTGCAGCTCTGGGTTTGACACATCTTCAGTGCCTAATGCAAGAGCTCCTCGTCTCCCAGTTGCAGCTGTGATTGATTGACCCAAGGTTATGCTGCACTGTGATTTCTTTTCTGTGGGCTCCTTGCTCCAAATACCTTTCTGAAGTCTTGATCTCCTTACCAGAGTGTCTGGGCTGAATTTTCTCCTCTTGCATCTCTCTGAGGCTGATGGCCCTTGGGTTATTAACCATGCAGCTAGCCAGGTTTGAATTATGGGAGGGCTGAAGGGAAAGAAAGGTTTTCATTTCCTGAGGCCAGTGAAGAGGCTGTGACCCAAATCACACCCTGAGCAATGTGTTTTCCTTCTGGTGGTCACAACAGAGGTGGTGCCTCTGGCTCCTCAGACAGCTTCCTGTGGTTACTCTGTAGTTACTCTGTGTTACTCTGTGGTTACTCTGTAGTAGTAGTAGAGAGGGTTGCAGCCCCTCTCTTCCTAGGGAGCACAGGAGTCTCCTCTCTATTTGAGGGATTTTTATTTATTTATTTATTTATTTAACTTGCTTTGCTTGTAAATGACATTTGGCTAAAAGCATAAGTAGCAATGGGACTTTGGGCCAGATTGCAGATTGTTCTTGGACTCCATTTCCAGTGAAATATCATCACTGGGATCATGGGATTGAGGTGGCTTTGGTGTTTTGGGGTTTTTATCTTGTCTTTTGCTTTCCTGGCCACCCCCTGGCCGTTTTGCACTCTCTGCTCACAGCTAACTTTTCTGAAACTTGTAAAAGGTTTTCACGTTGAATTTGCCTGTGGTATTGCCCTGACGTGTGGAGGGGACAACTACTTGAAAACAGATGTATATCATATTTAGCTAGCACTGTAGCAAGAAAGTTGTATAATCTTTTAGGAATTGAGGTGGCTTAATCTGAAATAGGATGTACTTTGACTAACTCAGTTTGCTTTTTATTGTCTCGAGTTGAGTTGTTCCTGTCAATGGAAGCTGAACTGGCTGGCCTAACGCTCCAGCTGCATTTTTCCCTAGCATCTTCTGTGATGCTACAAGACCTATTGCTGCCAGACACTGCTGATTCCTTTCAAGCTTTCCTGCCCAAATATTCATTAGAAAACACTCAGTGAGCCCTCTCCCTCTGCCTGCTCTGAAAAGACTGAGTTTGCATTCATTGCCTAACAGCAGTGGTGCCTTAAACTGAACTGAGAAGGCAGCAGCAGAGAATTGCCTTGGCTGCACATCACTGGCATCTTAGGCAGCAGCAGCAGGGTCACAATGTGCTTGCCCTGGTCCTCTGCTCTTTCCTGGCCATCAGCTGGGGTGGACCTTGGCTCTGACCTGCTACAGACGTGCTTGTGTGCTGCCTGGGTCCTGCTCAGCCCCCAGAAATGGCATTCAGCCTTGTCTTTGAAAACTTTGGTTAAAAATGGCATTGCTTCTGCTTGTTTGTTGCAGCTCAAGCTGTGGCTGTGCACTGAGGACCATAACTTATAGTGAAGGGTTTTGGAGCACAGAGTCTAAGAATGAAGAAGTGTCCATTAAATATGTATGTTTATGGTGTTATATGTGTACTGCTGCTGGCAAGCTCTCCTAAGTGCAGCTCTGACTATTCCACAGCCCTCTCGATGGTACTTCTCTGGCTTTTATTTTTAACTTTGAAGCTTTTGCCAACAACTTTCCGATAAGGAGAAGTTTAATTTTTGTCTGTGTACTGTAGTTTTTTTTCTGGTGTATTCCAGTGCTCTGCTGCAGTGGTGTGTTGGCTTTTCAGAAGCAGTATCATGCTGGAGGACAAGAGCTGACCCAAGTGGTGGTGGTGAGTTCTGGGGCACTCACAAGATCACCTCAGTTATACTTCACAGTAAAAACCAGGTAGACACTGTTCATCTTTGAAATAACAGGACCTGCTGTATGCAACCCACTAGGAGCCTTGCTTCATTCAGGTAATGGGCATCTACCTTTCTCTACAGCAAAAGAAAGTGGTGTAATCCTTTCTTTTTTTCTTGCACTGTTTGTATTTCATCAATTTTTAATGCCCTAAACCTTAAACATTTTCGAACACTTTCTGTTTCTCAGTAGATGTGGTCTGGAGGTTGAACCTTTGGTTTTCTTTTGAGGCATTGAAGGGTGCCAAGGCTGTACTTCACATCCATCTACTCTAACTCTTCCAACACCAATTCTAAACCTGTCCTGATGGCTCCCAGAGGAAGCTGTCAACTGCTGTGAGGGGTTATCTCTGGGTAACTTGGCTTGCTGGGCCTGAGAGAGGAGGAGGAGGATGTGTTTTTGTACGAGGGAAGGCAGCAGAAGCTTCACTGCACTTGGCGTTGCATTTGAAACTAGCACTGGTTGCTCTTCACACCACTGCTGCTGTGAGGGAAGGCACATCCTTTGAGAACATGATTGGGTTGATAGTGGCAGTGAGGACTTCCTTCTCAGTGGAAGAACATCCAAAAGAATGTGGTTTCACGTTGGTTTGACAGGCATTTCCTCCGCTGATTTATTTTAATAAAATTTTTGCCTAGATGGCTTTTTTAATTGAATATTTAAGCAAGCTGAAAGCAGGCATTTCACTGTCTCTCTTTAATTTGTGCTGATATATGGTTTAGCATAATTATTTTTTAATGCCCTTTTTTTAAAGTGTAGTGCCCTCATCCTCCTGACCCTCCTCACTCAAGGAGAAGTGGATTTAATTTGGAGGGAAATGTCTGTTGTATTGCTGCCCTGTGGCAGGGAGGTATGCGGGAGGGGTGGGCTTGGTAAAAAAAAAAAAAAAATTGCTGGCTTTTAAAGTGATGGGTTCAGGCCAAAAAGCATTAAGAATGGTCTGAGGCGCACTGTAGCACTTGTAAGCTGCCTTTCTGAACCTCATGAATTTAGTTCTAAATATGAACCTTGCAGCATTGCACAGATGCCTTGGTTTTACTGGGTGACCTAAAATAACCAACTTACAAATTTTCTCCTTCTTCCCCCTCTCCATTCCTCTCACAGGCCTGTCCTTTCTTGTTGGCCAGCATTAACTGTCCTGGATCCCTAAAGAGGAAACAGAGCCATGCTCCTCTCTTTTTAGGTTTCTGCCTGATCCAGTGTGTGGAATGGTGGAGTACTCCTGGGTAGGAGGATTTTTGTCACTGAGCAGATAAAACTGGCCACCTCCCATCTAGGTGGCTCCTCTCTCTTCCCCAATGCACTAGGAACACCAACACTGGAAAAAGAAGGTTGGCACCATCATTGGTAGTGGGATTGCAGTTTAGTCTGGAACAGAGGAGTCTGCTGGTACTCTTGAACCCTCCCTTTGAATAAGATTAATCACAACAGCCTCAGTTTGTGGTGATACCATTGCCTACGTTCATTTGTGCCTCTGTATTTACTCTGGAGGCTTTTCTTTAACACTGTTCATTAACACAGCGAGGTTGGCAAAACTTCTAAAGGGGAAAAAAGCTCTAGGCTTTCTTGTATTCCTACTAAATACCTATTTTGATTGTATCCAAAAATGTAGTGCTTCCACTCAGCAGTTTCAAACTTGAATGTGGGTCGGTCTTAGGTGATTGCAAAGAAACCCCAAGAACCCCAAACCCTTCCTTTCTCTGTGACCCCAAAAAAGAAAAAACAAGCACCCTAGACGAGGCTGCACACACACACAAACACACACCCCCCTGCAAAATGGTTCTCCTTGGCATGAGCCGGACTGTGGCATGCAGCTGAAGGCACCTTCTCCTGTGGACCAAGCTGTAGGAAAAACTGAGTGGGGAAGAAAATTCACAGAGGTGTCTAGAAAACATTAATAAAGGGAAGGTTTAAAGAATCAAGATGGTTCTACGTAGAGAGCACCTGAAAGCCTGCTGCAGGAGCAGAAGGGAGTGAACTGCTGTCTGTGCCTGCTGTAGACAGGACAGGTTAGGGATTTAAGATGCAGAATAAAGAGCTGCAAAAGTTTGGAAAAAGCCTTCTGTTGCCAAGCAGGAGTTGTAAAATCGAATGTTGCTGGAAGGAACTAAAAAAGAAAAGATCCTGGCAGATGCTGGAGAAGAGTTGGGATTTGGTTTTTCTGCACTGGGGACAGGAGTGTCTGGTCCCTGGTGAGAAACGAGCCCTTATGAGACGTGGCAAGGGGCAGGTGAGATCCAAAAAATGTAAGCTCTTGCCTTCTCTGCTCTTCCCTTAGGTTGCTGTGCAAAATAAAAAAAGAAAAAGCTTAAAAGGAGGTAGGGAGCAAGAAATTAGCAGTCATGATGAAAAGAACTAAAAGGTGGTAGAGAAGCATTGCTGTCAAAGTTTGGGGACAGCTGGGTTAGGTGACTTACAGAAATCTCCTTTAGCTGCAGGCTCTGCAATTTTATATTGGGAGAGACTCGTGTTCCAACCCTGCTCCACTCTTGGAGCCTCACGTGCAGTGAATTCCAGCACAGGGCAACACTGACCCCTCTGAGTGTCAGATCAAATGACCCTGGGAAGGATATTGGGAGTTTTGCTTCGCTGTCAAGTGGCCCTTTCAGGTAGGGGCTGCTTCTTGCCTTGCTCTTTGAGAACGTGAAGCAATTCACTTGCAATCCCAGTGTGTTCCATGGTGAAGGTAGAGCAAAGCCTTGAAGGTGATGACCTTAGAGATCAGCCTCAAAACAGTTGCTTGAACCCAGAAAGACCATGGTGCCTTCAGTTTGCCTTTTTTTTTAATCCTCTGGGCTCTCAGTGAGTTTCTGTGGCACAATTAATTCCTGACGACCAGCCAAAGGAGCGTGGTAGCTACCAGGAACGCACGGAGGGCACCAAACAAAAGCTGAAAAGCCGGGTAAGTGCCGGCAGAATTTAAATTCAGGTGCTGGTTCTCTCTACAGCACAGTCCTGCTTGCCTTTTTGGTATTGCAGGCATTGCACGAAGCTGGTGGGTGCTGAAGTAGCTTTGCAGAACCACAAGGACTGAATTAAAATCTGCGTCAAGTTCCTGGCTCCTGGTACCGGCGAACGCTTCGCGAGCAAGCATCTGAGACGAAGCACCAGAAAATTTATGGACTGTGATGGTCTGTCACTCTGTGTGAGCAGGAAAGAAATACCATCCAGCTTCCTGAATTGATTTCTTTGGTGCGTGGTGAGCCTAAAATTATTTGGCAGCACATATGGTCTTTGTGTGTTGGTAAAACACAGGCGATCTGGGATGCTCCGTGCAAGGAAGTGCAAGTGGAGCATCTCCTTCTTGGAGTTCTCTTCCCTGCAATGACCAGCATGTGACCTTGGCAGTGCTGAACTCTCACCAGCTGTGTCTTAAAAAAACCCATCAGAAATGGGTGTATCTCTAATGTAAACGAGGCACAACTTGCCTCCTCACCACCAGGAAATTCAGTTTTCCTGTTGCTCGCTGTGGGGCCTGTGCCTACATAGGGCAGACAGAGCTAAGATAAACTGAGCTTCCATTTAATAACTCAGTAGCTGTTGGGGGAATCTGTAAATTGCTGGTTTTCAAAATACCAGATGCTCCTCTGAGAGGGGAGCCCTGCTGTGTTTCTGCCTTAACTCCAGGACGACATTACGATGGGGTTCCGTCTGCTGGAAGCATTTTGGATGTTATTGTGAGGTAAATGCACCCTCCATCTTGGAAGACTGTCTTTTGCAGATAATGTAGTGTTTGGATTTCACAAGTCTGGCGGAATTACTCATGTGGGAGAGAGGGTATGAGCAGCAGAAAGCCAGTTACCTGCACTCCACAGTACATATTTGCTCTGGTTAGCCAGTGAGTCCTCATTAGCTGTGTGCTTCTAAACCTGCAAATAGTTGTTACACAAATTAAAATCCCCACTGCACTGATACAGGACCTCTCTGCAGGGGTATCTGGCTGGCAGCAGTAGTATTTAACAAGTTCCAGCAGCATCGAGGGGATACAACATAATTACAAAGTAGGGATTTTTTTTTTTTTTTTTCCTGCACTGAACTTTTTTTTTGCTTGACTTTTAACTTGCACGTCTTCTCCAGAAGAGGGTGGATCTTCTCAGACAGGTGAAATTGTGCATCTCCAACTTAATCTTGGTATCATTTTCTCTTTTTCACCTCTTCCTCCTTCTCTTCCTTGTTTCATCCCACTTACTGTGGCTTTTGTCAGGGCCCTTTTTTAGGCATTTAGAATCAGATGCCAAATTACAATAAGCAGGTAAGTTTAACGCTGCACAGCATGGTAGATGCAGTAGTTGTACTTGCAATGCTTCATCTTTGTGGGTTTCATTTTTGTGCTTCCAGTATACTCAGATCAGGTGTGGGTTTTTTTTTGTTTTCTTTCCTGTACCTCTAACCATTTTTTGGTACAACTTGTGTGCCGGGGGGGAGAGGAGCAGCATGAAGGGAGTGAAAATAGCCTTTATTCCTGGGGTTTTTTAGGTTGAACGTTTATGTTGCCCATGGGGTGGGGGCTACTGTTGTCTGCCAAGTCCATCTGTAGGCAACCAGCAGACCTGAATGTAACAAGTCCACATTTGGGCAGCTGCTGCTCTTTTTTTCAGAACTAAGCCAGCAGGTCTAGGGGGTGTTCTGGGTTGGAAGAGAGGAATGTGTCTGGGAGATGCTGTGGTGCCTGTGCAGCATCATCTGTTCAACCTGTTGCTTTCTGGGACTCCTGTTGCCTGTCCTGTTCTAAATTCCTGTGGCGCATCTCTCCTGGCCTTGCTTACTGCTCCTTGGGATCTGTCACATCTTGGGTGTGCTGCTTGTCAGATTCTTTATTTTCTCCACTAGGAATTCGTGGAGTCATTTCTGCTGCTTCTTCCCCTCCGTGTCCCACTGAGGCACTTTGTGCTGCTTTTTCCGAGGCCAAGAGGCTCAGACTCCTCTCTGGAGGTGTCTTAGAGCCATTTAAGAGCTGCTGCCCATTTTTTAGGATGCATTATCTCTTCCTTTTTTTTTTTTTGGGAGTCCTAGTTTTCTGCCTCGGGTCTGGACGCAATCCTAATTTATGTAGAAATCCTATCTTGAAACTTGTTAACTTCTTGTTAAACAGTTGTTAGCTTCTCACAGACAGCTTTGCAGTTCTTGTGATGGAAGTGAGAGTTTCTGCATGTGGAGGGGGCTGTGCTAACTCACTGAAGATTTTGGTTATGTTGGCCAGTTCTTGACTGCAGCCTTTTTAGTTCTGTAATGAGAGGTTATTTTGGGAGGAAGAATGTAATCGGGTCAAAAATCAAATTTCAGTCAGGGCTGATTCATTTTGTATGGGCATGTTTTGGTTGCTGGGCATTGCTCACAATAGAAGTTGGGAGAATTGGAGTGTTCAAACTGATTTTTACTCAGTCTTTCCCATTGGCAGTGAGTGATTGGCTTTCCTGACATGGTTTCACTTCAGGCATCAGAACACTAATTTCTGTTTTGTATTAAGTGCACTTTTGACTAGCAGAAATGTGTTGGGAAAAGTAATAAAGCCCAAAGGGGAACAAAACCATTTCCTCTTGGCATAGCGGTTTTTTTCTGTAGATCAGACATGGACATATATTGTTTTGACCTGTTTCACTGCTAGTATGAACTTGAAATTTAAAGTTCTTGCCTCTGAGCTGAGTAAACTTACAAAGCACTCAAGTAAATGCAGGCAGAGTATTTGGGGGCTAAAAGATGTCACCGTATCGTGGTGGTTCCCATTAGCAATCATTGTGGCCTTGGAGAACAGGATGGCTCTGTGAAGATAGAAAACACTTTCCAAAAGTGTGAAGTGCATGTCAGGTGGTTAATGTCTATGTCTGATATCTAAAACCTGGGGGGATTTTGAGTTCATAATGTAGGCTTTTTCATATTGGAGCTTGATTGATTTATATATATATATATATATATTTTTTTTTTAAGAGAGAGAGAAACTGCCACGATCTCTCAGAAAGTAATAGAGAGAAATAGTGCTATAAATCCCTTGATGTGTTGTGAAATCCTAGACTTTTCCTGTTACTACCTTTTATTTTCCTCCTGTGCAGCTCAGGTTTTTTATTATGTGTTCTTTCTCTCATGGTCACTATTCTCAGAAGTTCCTTCAGACGGACTCATGCCATGCAAAATTTTGAAAACATTTACACTGAGACAGCAGCTCTTTTTCTGCACACTGAAATCATGCGTCCACCCACCAGATGAACTGTCTGGAAGGGGACGGGATGGAGGAACCAGGCTGGTTCTAAGCTACTATCTCTGCTTTAATTAAATGTTGTCTAGCTGAACATCTGATGTCCCTTTAGGTAGTTTAGGGTATTTCTCCTGGCCTGGAGCCACCACTCTCAAAGGGCACTGGTTTCCCAATGGTCTAGTGTGGCATCTGCCAGTCCTCTGTTGTGGGTGTGTCTTGGAAACATCTAAAAACGTCTCTTGGTGCTGTGTTTAGAAACCCAGATCTCTTCCATAAGTGTTGGTTAGAAGCTCAAGGAGCAACTTTTCTCTGCCTGTTAACCTGGAAGCCTTTTCCTCAAACCTCAGCCATCTTTTCATCTCCCTGCCTCCCTGCCTGTGTGCTCAAAGCCAAATGCTTTAAGTGCCAAGATGCAAATACACACATAGGTCAGTGCGTGAATTCAGTTTGAGGTTATTATTATTTGACTGTCTTGAAGATGCAATTTCATGGCTATAAGACTCTGAAATTAAGGTGTCTGAGCAATCTATAATAAAGGAACATTGCAAAAATTCATAGGGGTAGGAGTACTCTGCCTTGAAAAATAGATACTTACGGAGCTGCAAGTGCTGTAAACTGTAATATTTTCATTATTGTTGTGATCAAGTTTTTTATTACGCACTAAACAGTTTATAGGCAGCTGAGCAATGCAGTGTCTGCCTGCTTGCTGTCTCCCCTGTTTCTGGCCCCCAGTGTTATCCCCATTTCACTGAAATACAATTCCTCTCCTATGATCAAGGCAGAAGGAATAAAGTAGTGATTGGTATGGTGAGATTTTTTTTTTCCCCCTTCCTACTTTCCCATTGTCTTTTAACACAGTACTTCCAAACTAAACACTGTGTGATAGCTTTGTGATAGCTCTGATGGCTTAAAGAAACAAAATAAAACAGCTCCAGTGATTAGCAGCTTTGGAAAAATATTTGTCCTGTGAAGAGAGAAGTCATTCCCTAGCAAAAATTACTTGCACCTCTGTGCTTTCCAATCCTCTGTTATCCAGAGGATAACACTCTGATAAATGTTTAAGTCCTTTTGATTTCAAGATTCCTATGTGTCCTGAATGGAGTTGCTCTTTAAGTTTTAATTTAATCATCGTTCCTAAAGAGTGATTTGGAGTTAGAAAAGGGGCTGTCATTGCGAACTGCCTTAGAACAAAAAATATGACAACCACCCTGAGCTGTGGAAAGAAAGATGAGAGCAGATAGTAGGAGAAAGTCCAGTCTCTGGAAAGCAGCCACATCAATAGTGCAAACTGGGGTAAGGTTCAAGGAGTCTCTGAATGTTGTTCTTGTCATCTGAATACCTCTCAGATATTAAGGTGGTGCAGGTTACTTGGTCACTAAGACTCCGTTTTTGTTATGACTCCTTTTATATAGGTCTATATAGATTCAGTTGTTTAGTATTTTGAGTAAGTATTTCCTATTTTTCAATACCTTCTGGGAGGCAAGGCATAGAATGGAAGGGGAGAAGTTGCTGTGAGAGGGAGTTTACATATATTTTACTTTTTTCTTCGTTTTTTTCCCTCTGTCCAAGAGAAAGACAGAGCCGAGTTGGCTGCTTTTAAGACTCAAGCAATAAGCAGAGCTTTAAACCTAGAAATTAAAAACTAGAAACCTTCCCTGCAGATCAGCAACTCATGCCTGTGTCTCTAGTGACCAGCATTTAAAATGATGCTTCATCCAGGTTACTGCACTGCTGCAAGTAAACATTCTTTCCTTTGAAGTGCATCAAATGCTCCTTGCACTAGTGGTTAATGTGCCTGGTTTCAGGAGGCATTCTGCTTATTTTTATCTGTTTTTTCCTTGTCTAAAATTCAGCCGCAACTTTGAATACGGGTCAAAATATATTCTGTTTGTCAGCGTGTACGTTGAAAAGCAAAGAGTCTCACAGCAGCGTGTAATAGAATTGCAATGGATAAGTAACACCCTAGTTTGTGCTTTCTAAATATTTCCTATTATGTTTGAGGGTTGTAACGAAGTGCTGCTTTGTGGTGTGACAAACCACTGGCAGCAGGGCTGGTAAAGTTTGCAGGGGATGGATTTAGCTTGCAGCGCTGTGGTCAGGGCCGGGCAGCGGGGCAGGACACGGGGTTGAGAAGCCGATTTTGGCTCCTGGCAAAACGCACTCGTGAGGGATCATAACCCTTCCTTGTGACCGTCACCAAAAAAAAAAAACAACCCGTCAGAGGTCCAGAGGGCGGCTGGGTGTTTGCTTTACCTGTGCACTTTGCCCCGGTTGTGTGCCTTTTCCGAGGGGTATTTATATTTTAAGCAACGTGAGATTGCGGCTGGGCCCGTGGAGGACGTGAGGGGTGGGTCGGCACGGACCGCCCGTTCCTCCCTGAGCCTGGGCCCTTCCTGCAGCGCCTCCCTCATCTTCTGACCTGCAGCTGGACACACCTGGAGGGAGCAGGGCGTGCAAACACGCAGGCATCTGGCCAGCCGTGCCTTGTGCCGCGAATACCGCGGGGAACTTCCTTGGCGAAAGATCCCTGGATTGAGGAGAGGGCATGAACGTGGAGCTGGCTGTCCCTTTGGGGCACTGAACCTCAGGCGAACTCTGGTGAGCTGGGTGAGCAGAAGGTGTTGCTGAAGTCAGGGGAGCTGCTCCTCTGGTTGTGCCTGAATTCCTCGTGTGGGTTCCTCTCTCCTGGAGCAGCTTTTCCTGCAGCGGGGTAAGGCAGGAGTGCTTCCTGTGGAACTCTTTGGTGCTGCAGGGTTACCTGGTGTGTGGGAAGAATGGGGCAAGCTCGCTTCTCATTTTGCTAAAAGTGGTTTGGGATTTGATATTTCAAGGTGAGGCTGGGAACTCATTACAGACAAGTAGAAATCACAGAATCATAGAATGTCAAGGGGTTGGAAGGGACCTTAAAGGTGGTTGTGTTCAAAACCTTCCTGCCATGGGCAGGGACACCTGCCACTACACCAGGTTGCTCCAAGCTGCATCCAACTAGGGTTTGAACACTTCCAGGGCATCCACAACCTTCCTGGGCAACCTGTTCTAGCATCTGACCACCCTCACAGGAATGAATTTCTGCCTGATATCTAACCTGAATTTCTCCTCTTTCCGTTTGTTCTGGTCACTCCTTGTCCTGTCACTACAATTCCCCTACATGTCACCTCTGGAGTGTGTATGAGGTCTTAATCCATTTAGCACTGAATGTGCTATACCTGGGATGCCCTGTCAGCATGGAATTCTGTTTTCCACGTGCCAGTAGATATTTTAACCTTTAGTTACTAATACGGTTTTATGGATTCCATGCTCCTGAAAGAGCAATTACTTTTTAAATTTCTCATCCACTTAGGAAAAGTTGTCTTTACTCATTTGTTTCTGTTCCCTCTGAGGGTAATAAAGAGACATCTTTTACTTCCCGTATGGAAATAAACAAATGTGACGGATGTAGAGAGGCATTTCACTTCTTTTTAATTTCTTTGTGTAGGAAGTGGCTCTACTGTTCCATATTAGCCTCTTGTGGCACCTGGAAAGTAAGAATCAGGGAAAGCCTAACCCTGTACTCAGGCTGACAAGGAGGTGTGAAAACAGACTACTGACATGTGGATGCAATTGAGTCTTTTTGGTGGAGCTTGAAGGCAGTCAGTCCTACTGCAGGGCCCAGATCTGTCAAATTTGAATGACAAGGAGAGATCTCGGTTTTTTGGAATTTGACTGTTCATTTATCCATTTTTTTTTCCCTACCATTGCCTTTCTTTGTGTTTAGAAATTTTATACAGGGAAAAAAAAAAAAAAACCACAAAAAACCCAATTTACTTATTTGGGCAATGTTAGTTTTCCTATGGTCAAATGTTGTGATTTCTTTTTTTTTTCTCTTTGATTTAAAAATTTTAAAAACCACGCTGTGAAATGAATCTGGAAAGCAGTAGGTGGATTAAAGAGGAATGCACTTTACCACAAATAATGGAGCTCCCAGGAGCAGAGAGACTGGAAGCACAGGGAGAGAGGCACATGCAAGAAGGAATAAATCTCTTTGACTGTGCTGCTGAATGCTCAAAAGTCTTTCTGCATGTGGTGTGAGTAAATTGCCAGCTGTCTTCAGTGCTCAGGAATAATTATTCCCTTCTCCTTGAATCATTCTGGAGGCGTTCAAGTCTATCAGTACATGAGCAGGGCTTTCTCTGTTTCCTCTGGTAGCTCCAGAGTGAGCACTGCTTGGCACCAGCAGTGTGAGGCTCACTGAGCTGATCCAGAGTAGTGTTGCACGAGTTGTAAAGAGACTCTGTAGGATTGATGGGAGGGGAAACGTGCTTTTTAATATCTCCGCTTATTGCAGGGGGTTTTGTCTTTTGGGTTTCTTTTTTTTTTTTGGGGGGGGGGGGGGCACGGGTGTTGTTTTTCTCAGTCTCAGGTAGAAGTGGTGTGGACGAAACATACAGGTGGAAGCAAAAGAGGATGTAGTAAAGTTGCCTGGGTTTTGCTTCCCTAAAACTTTCAGCAGACTGATTTTCCCTAAGTTAGTTTTTGTCTCTGGCTTTCTGTGTGCATATAATACTGTGTGCATTTTCTGCATAGGATAGGGCTCAGCTGCAGTAAGCTTTTATGTGGCGTTTATCCAGTTGGAAGTTTCTGTTTGTGTGTTTTGCTGCATGCCATTTTTACAGCAAAGATAGGAGTAAACTTGGATCTGGTGAAGGAATTGATCCCTCAGTCCAGCACCCCTTGGAATTTGCCATCCCGTGCCTCGCAGAGGTGAGAGAAGCCTCCTGTGCTGCCCTAAAGAAACTTTCTTGCTGTGTTCAGGGAGGCTGATTGGTTTCATTGATAGAACTGTAAACGAGACAACCCAGCCTGCTTCAAAGCCTCTGTGCCTAATGAATCAGTCAGGATGTTTTGATCTGTCCTATACAGTTTTCCACCTGAGCTACTCTTGACTCTAAATACCTGAACTTACACCATTATGTGGCAAACCCTTTTAATTTGCTGTTACTTGATCCTGTAGCTGTTGCTTAAAGAAGCCAGCAGAAAGAGCCTGGCTGGGCAGTCCCTTGCTTTTGTGTCCCTGTTCCTGGTGTCCCCTTTCCTTCTGCATAGATCACAACACCTGCACACATCTGATCCCACCCTGAGCTGGTGTCCAGGTAAAGTTTCGCTGCTCTCCCTTGTCATGGAGCTCAAAACAAGTAAATGAACAACAGCTGTATTGATCAGGGCAGCATGGAAAGGAATAAAGTGAGTTTAAAAGAGCATCTGCTCCCACATTTTGCTTGGAACAGGGGATCACTAAGGGTTTGTCACCTGGAAGAGTCAGGGTGAGTGTGTAGCATTTTTCTGGTTTATTGTTGTGTGGCAGTGTGTACTGACTGCTCAGCTCAGCGCTGCTCAGTGTATTACATGGCCAGCTGGACCCAAGCTCCCTGTCGCTGGTACAGGAAATGTTGTGCTTGGAAAAGTCATCCTTGAAATACTTAGTGATCTGAGAGAAAAAGCAAATAAAGTTTGCCTGCTTGTCCTGCTCCAGCCACAGAATTGCTTCCTGCACATAATTCTCTTATTCCATTTATTTTCTCCCACGCAGCTTCTACTAAAAGAAGTATCCACTTACTGCATACATACTTTTACTTTGTCTTTTTAGTCTGCTTTTGCTCATTCTTCTTCATTATCAGTATGGTTTCTTTGTTTGCCTCTGTCTCTTTTTCTGTACTTTCTCCTACTTTCTTTTCTTTTCCCCTTTTCATTCCCTGATCCCTTTGCAGAGCCCCTTGGCTTCTCAAGTCACAAGCCAAAATTAGAGGCTGCAGGAATTATCCCAGGGGAAACCCATGTCTCATAAATCTGGGTGCAAACTGGTAATTTCCCTTCAAGGAAAGCTTCCAAACTTGTTTTTAAAAAATTATTAATTACAAAGACTATCCTGGCCCTCGGGATGTTGTTCCAGGGGATGCTGGTCTTTGCTGAAGTATGAGGCTTGTGACCTTTTGTTTTTTAGTTTCATGCAGCATCTTTGTTCACTCAGCTTGCTTCTCCTGCCTCTCCAATGGAGTTTTCTTTATCTGCTCTTCTTCCCCTCGCTCAAGAACTGTCCCAAAATCTGATATGCATGTTTTCCTCTTCACCATTTCTTCAGGACCTGATTTTTATGCCTTTTGGGAGGAGTTACTGACTGATTTGAAAGCCATTGAGTGAATACTAGAAGACTGTTAGTATGGTTCTGCTCTTCAGGCTGGCTTTGGAGCAAGCAATCATCTCAAGTCCTGAGTCTCACCAAGCCCAGGAATTTGCAGTGTATGTAGAGCCCTCCCTTATTTTTCAGTGGCTTGGCATTTAGAATTTAAAAACAAACAAACAAAACAAAATCTGCTGCTTTGCTTTTCCAGGTTCCTGTCAAGGCTTTTTGGGGGTAAGTAGACCTTTTGGTCACACGGAAAAAAGCTTGTGAGAGAAACAACAGGATTCATTCACAGGACACTGTATTTTCACAGTCCTGATAGATAGGCAGAGTGTCTTAGCTTTATTTGTATTACAACAGTAACGCCCTATTTGCTTTAAGCCTTGTGTTTTGCAGGACTGGAAATAGGTCCTTGAGGCTGTTGGTTTTTCAATTCATGAGGAGAACAAGTGCTTTTTTTACCACTCTTCAGTTTGACACTCAGACCAAGCCTTTTCTGTGGAAAACTGGCGCTTTCCTTGGAAAGGTCAAATATGTGTCCAAATAACAGCGTGCAGGAACAGAAGACCCTTTGAGAGCAGGTGTCCAGAGATGCAATAGAAGTTACCTGCTTGTCTCTTATTTTACCTGTCACCAGAGAAATCTGGTGAATGAGTCTCCATTTGCCAGCAGGAGAAATAAGTTACAGTGAACAATAAGAGGCCCATGGGGAGTGCCCAAGGCATCGTCTTTCAAACAGACTGAAAGCTCTTTTCTTCTGTGCAGGAAAAGAACAAATAAGGAAAACGTTAGTCTGCTACTGAGGGGACACATGTGAAGCATTAGGAAAAATTAAAAGGTCGGGTTACTTGCAGTTCTCTGAAGTTAGATCCTTATCTCTGTGCTGACAGAATTGAGAGAAGTTGGGGGTTTTTTTGGTTTTTTTTGCTTCCAAGAAAAAGGATAGGACCAGTCAGTCTGGCATAGGAATATAAACCCACTTATGTTCCTCAAAGTATAAAAATTGCTTGGTGGAACAGATTGAATTGTGTGAAGAGCTCTTGGAGCACATGTACATTTGCAGTTGTAATTTTTTGCTACGTTCTTCACAGAATCATCAATAGCATCACTGAAAGGGATGGGTTGGAAAGGGACCTTGAAGATAATCTCATTCCAACACCTCTGCCATAGGCAAGGACACCTTCCACTAGACCAGGTTGCTCAGGCCCCCATCCATCTTGGCCTTGAACACTTCCAGGGATGGTTTTTACCTTGGCATGGAGAGGAGGAAATGGAACTGCAGATTCTGCAGCCCTTACCTGCAGGAGCCTCTCCTGCAGTTTTTGCCTATGGAAATGAGCATGTATAGGGTACAGAGGTCCTACCTGGTGCTTTGTACTTTTGGTTTTATTCTGAGGATTTTTAAGGGTTCATAAAAAAGACTTGAAGTTCATTTTGCATTTTTAATCTTATGAAAGGTTAGTGAGTGACACTAACAGTACACAGACTTAAGGCCAGTGGACCTCAGGGTGCTGTAAAAACTGTCCTCAGACTTGTACAGGTTTCACAAGATACAGATGTGGGCATGTGACAAGCTCATCACTTTTGGGTGCACACAACTGCAGTCCTCTCAAGGATAGCATCATGGAGCTGTGTTTGCCATGATATTTGCCACGTGTTACAGAATATTTTCTATCTTGCTGTTACTTGCATGTGCAGTACCAAGAGCCTTGGGTTTTGCTGTGCCAGCATTTAGGAGTTGGAATGCCTGTGAATTCCCTAAGGGAATGTGCAGTACATGTGCTTGTTCCTTTCATGCTGGAGGATGTGCTTGGCTGGGGATGAGGATTTTGGCCAAGAACACTGCACCAAAATGTTCCCCACATGATGGGCTGCTTCTGCATCAAATTCAGCAGCTGTTTCCTTGTATTGCTGTATTCTGCAGTGCCGTCCTCTGCCAATTCTCCCTTTTCTCCCTAAGGAAAATGCACACTGGAGAGCTGATTCATCAGCCCAGTGAAGAGCTGTGCTCAAATTAGTCCTTTCCCCAGGCTTCAGAGTATTGTCCAGACATGAACAGGAATGGATGGCACTAGGTAGGAGTGTACAGCTCTGCTAAGGATTTACCCTGCGTGTTTCTGAGGGTTCTGTTATCCCATTTGGAAGCAGAACTGTTTCTGTCCCCTTTTTGCAGGCAGCTGCCAGATCTGCCTAATCTGTTCCCTACACTGACCTTTTTTATTCCTTTCATCCCTGTCCCCCCACTTTGGCTGTTCCCTCTTGTCCAACCCCTGTAAGAGAAGCAAACTGCCTGAAAAAAGAGATATATTCCTTTTGTTCTGCAGCTGCTTCTTCTCTACTGAGGAGCCAACACTGAGGATTTACATCTAGGTGGTGATAATGTGAGTGCACGAGAGATCTGCTTTCTCTCAGATTTCAGTGGCTCAGTGCTTGTGGCTGGAGAATAGGCCAGCATGCATTATATACAGAGCAGGAGCAGAGAAAGCAAAGAAACAGAACAAGAAATGACTGAAAAATTATTTTGGTCTCTAATATATTCATAAAGATTTGGGATTTTCCGCATACGCTTGAGTTAAAATATTGCTCCTCGCGTTGCTGGTGTCAGGGTGAGCCTGGATGTAAGGAAACCTTCCCTCTCTCCTTTGATATCTCCTTTCTGTAGATTCTGGGTCCTCATCCAGAGCAGTGGAGACAGGGGGGGTCAGGGTAGGAGGTGTTTTCATCTTGTGTGGGAGCTGTGGTGCTTCATGGCAAGCTGCAGAAGGGAAATGTTTGGAAAGCCATGGTTCAATGAAGCACTTGGTGGTGTTATTTGCTGCAGTGCTCTGGGACACAAGAAGACAGTTCTGTAAAAAAAAAAAAAAAAAAGAGTCAAAAAAATGATTGTAAGCCCCTTGTCATCCACCCTGTTTAGACCCTATTAGGTTACTCCCTGACTTGTTTTTGACCAAATTTGGCCTTCTGGCCTTTCTTGTCAGCGCTGGTCAAGCTGAAGAGTAGAACTTCAAATAGCAGTGGTTGCGTTGCCTGGCAGGGTGCGTGCCAAAGTGGAATCCTGCCCTTGCCTTGAGCTCTTCATTGGCTTGTGAATCAGCACAGAGTCCCCTGAAGAAGAAGCAGGCTTCTACAGCAATTTGCCCTGAGCCCACGGGATTCATATCGTGAGAGGCTGGTTAATGCTAGCTCTGTGTTTGATAACCTCTGGGTGTTTGAATGTCGTATTTGGAGGAGGAAGGGGTGAAAATACACCCATGTGAAATGTTCAGACTCAGGATATTGCTCCAACTGGAAATCAAAGGGCTATGTGGTATTCTTTTCTGTCTTTATCAGTAGTTCAAATAGACATGCTAATCCCTGTTTTTTCTAGTAGCTGTGGGGATTATAACCACAGTGTGAAAGGTACATGTTGTAAGGAAGATTGAAAATTGACCTGTCCATCAGATACCTGAAACAAAAGTTTGTAAAGACAAACCCCCAAGCAACAGAAACTGTACTGCACTATGGCACGTAGTTCTCATAATGCTTTTTAGCAGAAGTCCTCTCTTCCCCTCAGTGCCAGTGCTAGGCTTTGGCTGAGGTTTTGGAGCTGTTCTCTGTGGCTTTTTCTCCACACAGGAGAGGATCCCTTTGCTGAGGGGGGCTGAGTGGCTGAATCTGCTTTAACCCCATGTGCAGTGCAGTAGGAGCAGGCCAGGAGAGCAGATTTCAGTTCAGTTGCTTTGTCCTCTTCATGTTCTTTACATTTAAGGCGTCCCACTCCTTCGACTGCCTGTCCTTCCTGTGCATGCAGATCTCTCTGGAGGAAACCTGTCCCCTGCATGGATCTCTGCTCCTTGGACTGTTGTCCAGGAAGTGTCAAATTATCCTCTTCCCTGTTTCACAGGGATGATGCTAGAGTGTCATTTCCCTGACAGTGGTGTCTGTGTAAGCCTCTTGTGGGAACAAACTTCATTTCTCTTCCTGCTCGCTTGAGTGACCTATGAATCCCTGCTTGATTTCTGAGATTAGGGTGCTGTCAGGGGGTGGGTGTCTTTTCACCATCAGCTCTCTAGAAGCACACCCAAAAGACCAGGGTCTCACTTTTCTGCACGTCCTGTTGTTTATGGAAGACAGAAAAGGAGTTTTACCTCAAGTTTTTCAGCTGCTTTTTCTCTGGCCCGGTGAAGAAGCTTGATCCAGTTGGATGTCATTCCTCTCAATATGTGAAATAATAAGGAGCAGGCTCAGAGTTTTGCTGTGAGGAGAGGCGTAGTCAAAACCTTCTTCCACCCTGTGGTACAGCATCTCTGATGTCCTTGAATGGAGTTTCAGCAGCTGAGGCCTTGCTCAAAAGAGCGACAGTCGCTGGAAATTCTCGTGAACCTCGGTTCCTACAAGCTGTAAGCTGATGTGGGGGTGAGCCAGCCTGCTCTGGGTGTAGTTATGTGTCGGGGGCTTACCCCAACATTGAGGTGGTTTCAGGGTCTTTGCTCCCCTGCACAGCTCCGAGCCGAGCCGAAGGAAGAGACGGAGTTCTCAGGTTTAGATTTTTCAAGGTTCCATACTTCGTTTATTGTTTCTTATCTTACAATTTTCTCGGAGTCCGACAAGGTGTTCGCAGCTGCATGGATTCCTCACGTCTCCCCCCGAGCTGGGCTGTCCTTATCTTTTATACTAATTACTACGCATTTCTTGTTTACTATTTCTTACCAATGTCTATTACTATTACTAAAAAGGTCATCTTTACTTTGACCCAATCCTCACTAACTACTTTGTGCCACGTCAATGCAGAAATGGAGTGAGGGAAGGAGAAGGAGAAGAAGAAGGAGACAACGCCCCAGATTCTCCATCTTGTCCCCATTCACTTCAATGCTAGAAACCTAAAACTACTCTTTTCTCATTCTGTGATAAACTAAACTACTATTTCTCACATTCTTGTGGCCTGTAAACCTTCTCTCAGTGTAGGAAGTTTTTCCCATGGACTGAAATCAAAGCCAGTGTCTCTTTGAGCTCTGGGCTGGGGTCCCAGACCCCCCTGCCCAGGTCCCTGACCCTCCAGGGCAGCCAAAGGAATGCCCTGGACTCTAACAGATATGGTCAAGGCTTCCAGGGATGTCTTCCAGACATTTTACCTCCATGTAGTGGGAGTTATCAACAGGGCAGCCTGGGCCTTTTCCCTCTGTGGCTCCCCAGGCAGCGTGAGCAGCATTGATCGCGGCCTGGTGCCTTGACCAGGACCCCGGTTAAATAAACAGTGGGAACAGTTCTTTGCTAGTCCTGCTGGCTGCAGGCCATGGAAAGGTTTTTGCAGGCCAGGAGCTCCTGTCCTGGAGGTGGCACGTGCTGCCTGGCTCTGCCCGCTCAAAAGGCTGGATGCAAATATCTGCAGGGCCCTGTGGACACTGAGGATGTCATTTCAGCCTCGCACATCTGCTTCAAAACTTTGGAGTACCCAGCACGGGTCTCATCTAGGACGCTTGTCACAGAGGAAAACCGCTGCGATCAGTGTTTTGGAACAGGGGAGCAAAACTTTGTGCCACGACTTATTATTATTAGTGTGTGAGCACTGGTGAGTAAAAAGCAAGAGCTGGATCCTGGATCTGCTTCACCTGCCCTCCCCATGTTTTCATGCCTGTGTGTGCAGTCGAATCAACCAACCTTTTGTCCCTTTCGACTATCCTGCACAGAATTTTTGCCTCCAGCCCTTTGGATCTTTCTCCAAGTTTGTGCCTCTGAACTCCTGTCACCTTCCTTGAGGAGACGAAGTGGGCTCCAGGGCATTGACACACTGCATTTGGAGTGGGGTCTCTGCTTTGCTGGGCTGGGGAAGGGAAGGCAAATTTAGCAAAACCTCTGTTAGCTGTTGCCATCTCAAGGGAAGAAGTTGCTGAGGGAAGGCAGTGGTGGTGCCTAGAGTTTTCAGGATGAGGATAATCAGGGAATATGACAAACCACCCAGGTGTGCTGTATCCCAAGTGTGCCTCTGGGGGATTTAGGACAGCCTTATTTGGAAGGCAGTGTAAGCCAAGAGACCATGCTTCTGTGCTCATAAAGGGGATTGATCTTTGTCTTGGGAAAGGACACTTTGAAGCAGAATGATAGCAAATAAAGCTGAAAATAGTGACGGTGTTCAGCAATGATGAGGAAGATGACAGAAGGCAGGGCAAATATTGAGGAAAGGAGAGTGGCACAAGAGGCTGGAGGGGCCTCAGTGGAACACAAAGCAGATCACAAAGGACTGAGAGCTGCAGAAATGGTGGTTAGCATCAAGTATTAAAGTGCATCACTTACAAAAGTGCAAAGGGAGCTACTCAGCCCTCTTGTTTAGCCACTACCTTTGATGCTGGCTATGGCTGGGACTTGGATGTGTTCTTGCTGGACTTCCCTTGTCGCTTTTTCCACCTCATAGCAGGGGCAGGTGCCAGAGGTCGTGTTGCAGTCTTGATTCCCCTGAAAGAAGTTATTTTTATCCTTCGTGTGCTCTTGATTACAGCATGGCTGGTCCAGGGAGTGACTCCCCTGGGTTGTTCGTGTCCTTGGGAGATTTGTGTCTGTGGGCTGTGCTGGGGAGCCAGCTGGGGTCTGCAGGGTGTCTGCTCAGAGGAACACGTCAGGGAGCTGAGAAGGACGTGTGAGCAGCTGCGATGACAGATGGGCTACACCTGGCTGTGTGCTGGCCTTTCAGTGCACAGGTTGTATGTGGTCAGTGTGACACCCAGATACTAACAACATCCATAAAACAGCTAAGTGTGGGCATTAAGTGGTAGAGGAAAAGTGAAGATTGACGAGGCAAAAACCCCGTTTCATTCACAGTGCGGGTTTCTCAACTGTCCTAGGGTAACTTTATGATGCCTGTATCCCCCATCCTCTGTTCTGTTTGTGCTGTATATTGAGTCCTGTGCCTTTAAGACTGGTTCTAAGAGCAAGGAGAAGCGCGGAGTTTGTTTTGAGAAAACTGCCCGACTCCTCCACCTTCTGCTGCGGACAGCGTGTTCAGCGGAGGCTTGGAGAGACTGCAGGACAGAGATTTTTTTCCTTTGCTTTTAGTTAGTTTCAGCTAGCTAGGGCAGAGAATTTCCCTGGACTGTTTTTTTTCCTTTTTCTTGGAACTGTTTAAACCTGCTCTGGACTGAAAACCCAGGGGAGCACTGGGGGCTGCACCTGCGGCCCACCGGGGCCTGGACCTCGGCATTTTCCAGCAGCGCCGGAGGGACTGGGACTGAGGAGAGACTGAGAGAGAGCCGAGCTACACCCACGGCAAGGACTTTCTCAATTTGCCATCTCACTTCAGAAGGAGAGGTTTTATTGTTTCATACTATTCATTCTTTATACTTGTATGCACTTCATTTGTCTAGTAAAATAGTTTTTTCCACTTTTCTCCAAAGAGGGTTTTGGTTTTTTTTTCCGGACCGGTTGGAGGGAGGGGCCACGTGGGTTTGCTTCCTTAGAGGGATCCTATACAGGGGTTTTCTCCCAAATTTGTCCCAAACCAGGACATCAACAAACTGCTCTTGACATGCTTATTCTGGAATTTAATCCATTTTGAGAAGGGGGTTATCCAGTTCACAAAAGATGGACAAACTGCCTCAGAATCTTCGTGTGAAGTAAGAAGCTTTTAATCTAGGAAATAAGAATAAATCAGATGTGCTCCTGCCACAGATGAACTTTTCTTAAGCAAAACTAACTTCATTTTGCTTAGTGTATGTGTTTTGTTGTTTGTTTTAATGAATCAGAGAGGATAAAAAGCATCTGATTTCTCACTAAGGTTTTGCATGCTTCTGCTCTCTTAATTTGGGGTACTTTACAGTGGTAAAGAAACTATTTTTTTTTTTGTTAGTAGAAGAGGAGCAATAGTGAAAGAATTGCCTTTTTTGGTGAATTTTATGTTGCTACGAGAAGAGGATCCTTGAATTCAAACTAGATATTTTCTTCAGTCTTCTTCAGAAGACTAAAATGAAATCACAGCTGCATGGGAAATGTTTTAATCAGTAGGGAAAAATATTTCACAAGATAGGAGAGTTAGGTGGGTTTGCTCACTTAAAAGCTTTCAGAACAGCTTGTTTTAAAATTAACCTGGAGTCATTCTGGCTTCCATAGTGCAACAGTTAGGTCATGCAAGACAAATATACAAAGGTCAGTCTGAGCTTGAGGTAATTAGGCCATGTATGTTTTTAACTTTGAAAGTGTATAATTTTTTTGAAGATCCATACTTTCACCTTGTGGAAAATCTCCGACTTGGGTGATTTGCGCTGCAGGAAGGTAGTAGTAACCTGCCACTGACCAAACCTATTCATCTGCTAGCAGTGTGTGTGCTGAGCATGCTTTCATACTCTGGAGTCCCTCACCCATCAATTGTTCACCCTGGGATCAGAGGGCTGTCAATGTGGAGGCAGTGCCAGCTGGTAAAATACTTGAAGGGCACGGCTGAGCGATGGGACTTGTCTGTCTTGTAGGTGGGGAATACCTGGAAGGAAGACAGAGTTCGAGGTCAGAAGAGAGAGAGATGTATAATTAATTTCAAATTAATGCACAGATATATGTATCTTTCCCCACCCCATCCCAACTCCTGCTGTTTCAATGGGTACGTTGAGCTATCTAGCATAATGTGGGAATCTAAAATGACTATGGCTGGGTAACAGCTGTTTTTCTAAAGCAGCAAATTAAAACGCTGTTAGCTTCAAAATGCAAGTCTCCCTCCCAGTTTTGTTAGTGTCAGACCCTATCTTAAACTATTTTCTTTTTCTAATGAAAGTTTACTGCAACTAGCAGAAGCTTCCTTGACACAGTTCTGCTTTTCCTGTTCATTTGACATATCTCTTTCCACACAAATAAGCCACACCACACCTTTGATTAACTGTATCTTGTCCTTGAATGTAAATCTTCAGCTAATTTGCATAAGAACAGAGGCACAAGGCAAATATACCAGAGGCAGAGGTTCCAGGAGTCTTCAGGGCAAGAGGGTAAAAGCTATAAGGGAAGAGAATAAGGAAAAGATGAAGTAGTCTTTTATAGCTTGAGTATTTCTGTGAGCTGAGCTGCTGCTGCTTCTGCTGACTTAAGGGTTTGTTGCAGTATGTTGTATCCTGGAGTTTGGGGTTGTGGTTTGTGTTGGTTTTAACAGGTAACTCACAAGGTGTCTTGAGGATTTTTTTGGGGGGGTTAGACAATTAAAAATACTTAAAGTGGCAGTTTTTAGGTTTGAGTCTGCAGGGTGGCACCCACCAGAATGGCAGATTATACTGAGGAGTTTGCTTGCTGTGTGGATGGGTTGGGTTGGTTTTTGGGTTTGGGGTTTTGTAAGCACTTCTTTGGAACTGAGGAATCATTGTTCTGTGTGCACCCTTAAACTTGTGTGGTTGAATGGGTGGTGTGATGTACTTGTTGCAGTGCTCAGCAGCCAGGAGTCATAAAGCAGACTTCCCAGCAGAGTGTATTTTATGGTCATGCTTCATCAGAGATTGTGCTTTTTTTGAAAGACATGAAGGAATAAATATAGAACAACTCATGCTAAAAATAACCACTTGCATTGACGTCTACTGTTTTTGGGTTTTTTTTTCCTTTAAAAGAGACCTTTTGGATTCTTAGCAAGATGCATCATATCTGCTCAGAGTCCTTTTGGCTCTGGTGATGTCTTGAGGGACAGACAAGTCAGCTGATCTTAGAAAATAGCTTATCTTGGTTTGATTGAAGAGTGCCGTGTGGGAATAGAGCAGATGCCGAGGAAGAGACTTGATGTGGGTAATGGAATGAGAAGTTGGTTTAATTACTGCAGCTGTAGAAGCTGGGCATTTATGATCTCAAGGATTAGAACACCGCACAGCTCTTGTGTTTATGGGGGGGGGAAAAAAGGATACTAAACACTTCAATCAAACCCTGAGATATGTAATGGATCTCACTGAAAAGATGGTCTCTTGATGGGAAAGCTGCTTTCACTGAACGGCTTCAGTTGCAATCCAGGATACAGTAATTCTGGCATCCTTTTAACTGTGGGATGAGGGAATGAATAATCTTCCAAAAAGTCTCTACTCCTAGAAGTTGAGATTTTGGTAGCAGGAGAATGACTTACTTGAAGTGGATTTTCGAGTAATTCTCGATTTGCAGATGAACTGCTGTGGACAGGATCCCTTGCGCATACTTGGCCACTTGATTCTGTTCCAAACAGTCCTTTGAGATCTGTAGTGTGAGAGTGAACTGGGGAATGAGATAACACTTCTAAATCAGTTTAGGATTAGATTATTACCTCAGTGCCCTTTGAAATGCATTAATTCAGTGCCACGCTCCTGTATTTACTGTGCAGACATTTCAGTATCCAGAGATGCTGAGCTCAGCCCAAGCTCAGCCCCGTCCCTGGTGCTGTCAGGGGTGGGTGGTGTAGCACATGGGGGATGAGGGCTCAAGCCTTTTGGGCATCTCAGAGGTTGTGCAGCCCCAGACAGATGCTGGTTTATGATGGCTGGAGCAGAGCATTCCTGCAGACCATTCCAGGGCCACCACCTGCTCCTCCACCGGCAGCACATCCCAGTGCCTTCCCAGAGGGGCTGCTGTGCCTGCTTCTCCCTTTGAACTTGAGAGCAGGTCAGATGTAAACTGCAGTTTAGACATAAAAATAGCTGGCACCTGCTTCAGTCACGCTGGGCTGGGGTGAGCTGTGCCAGCCCTGGCCAGGGAGAGTGGTCTGGTGAGGGTTTCTCTGCCCGGCCGTGGGGAGGAGCGTGGACAGACCCTTGGCAGGGCTGCTCCATGGGCTCTGCAAGATTAATAAAACACCCATGCTGTGTCAGCCTTTGATCACAAGTATTTCTGTCTCCTCAGCTGCAAGCTTTTCTGTTTGACTTGGTTCCTTTTCTCCCAACCCCCTCTGCTTTTAACCAAATTTACTCTCTCGCTGTGTTTGACCAAGGTAGGACAGTGTAAAGGTAATGCGTCCTCGTAGGAATTAATTACATTGTTATTTTAGATTGCAAGCTTCATTGGGCTTCTGGAAATCTATTTTTTATGTATATTTCTGGTTAATTAAAAATGCTATTAGGGTGGTATTAAAAAACTTCTTGTGTAAACAAGGGGGGAAAAAGATGCTTCAAAACTCCACTTTACAGGTCCTACAGAAGATGAGCTAAGCCTTCTCTACCTCCCCTGTTAGCTCTATTGAAGATTGTATTTTAAATTTTTTATCATTATTTTATTGTTAGACACTGTTCCCTGGTATGAGTATGAATATCTATGGTATAAGTGTGCAGGTGTATAATTTTTCTGGGAGCCTGAAGAGGAGATGCATTCAAAATTGTCATCTCATTCCCGATGAAATGGCTTCACCCGTGACAAAGAATAATATTGTTTTTCTCAGGATAGAGATGTATTAAACTGTTTTTTCCTTGTTTTGTCCTGGAATGAGACATGATAGTAAATGCAGCACTGTTGCCTCTTCAGATCTTACCTGCAGCAGTTCAGAATTTAAAAGGTTTCTTTAAAAGACTTTTACCTTCTTAGTGTAGAATGCTAAGGATTTTGGACAGGGAGCAACCTTCATTAGTTTAAGTGCTTTATAATAGATTATATTTCTAAAGTGCTCTTCATTAAAGTTCTTAACTAGATTGCCATTCCAGAGCTTTTTGATTTCACTCAAACTTGAACTACAAATAGTGAATAAACAGAAATATTGGTAGATAGTTTCATCTAACCAGGGGGAGGAAACTCCTGAAGAGGAGGATCCCTGAGCTACAAACAGGTTTGTGCCCCGTGCTGGGACGTGACTGTCTCTTGGATGATGTCCAGGGTGAGGTGGATGGCAGTGAGGCAGACCAGGGATGGTGTCAGGGGATATTTTTAGCCAAGCCTGCTTGACTTGTGACCCTGGTGACAGTCTCTTGCTAAAGGGGGCTTAAAACAGACTGGGAAGGGGTGTGGGTGAGCTCAAGGTGAAGTGGGTCTGGCGTGCTGGGACGTACAGGTGGCTGAGAGTTTTAATCCCGATGTCACTGACACTTCACCTACAGGTTTTCATTTTGGAACCTCACAGATTCAAGGCTGGTAAAGGAAAGGTATTTCTGCCAAGGACTCGCTCCAGTTCTCAAATCCCATGGGTTGGCTCCTTCCTGTTACCTTTGCCTGGGAGTTCCTAAGGAAATGATTAATTTGGAGTAACTGGAAATTCTGCTTGTGGAAGATCAGAGCATGAAAGTTAATGATCAATTTCTTCTTGTTACTGGGTAATTATGAAGAATTGTGTTTAGGATTTTTTTTTTTTTTTCCCTGACTGAAGTCCACTTGAAGACCTACAGCTCTAAAAGTTACCTGTAAACCTTTCACGCACCCTCAGCCCCATGATTTGAGGCAGAGCACAAAATGAAGGTGCCAGAGGACCACTGCAGTGAAAGGGATGTGCTGTTACAGAGGTCAGCCAGAGGAAATGATGAGGAAGGATGGAAGCCAGAGGAAGGATGTTTGCAACTGATTATTTTTGTTTGTTTGTTATTTAAAAATAAGTGAAAGAGGAGGAGAAATTAGTGAGGTTAGCTTGTCCCTTACTCTGCAGATCATTCCTGTGTACGTGTCCCACACTCAATCCAGGTCTCTCTCTGTAGTATTTCAATGCTGATTACAGCACCTCTCCTTGTTTCTGTGGAAGGCTGTGCTTCACATAGCTCTGTGTTCTGATATTGCCATAAACATTTTCTATAATGGGCTTATTCTAGGGAAAAGAGTGTTTAAAAGAAAAAAGCGCCTCTTAAAATTACTCTGAACATGACAGACTTACATTATGTATTGCAATAAGAAGAAAAAAAGAAATGTGTACGATTAATGGTCATTAAACAAATAATTTAGGTCCTTTTTCAGAGCCTACTTCTTCCCAGAAATCAATTTAGGCAACAGTTTTATGAAGTATAGATGAGCTTGCATCAACATTCAAGATTTAT